>NC_138209.1:26112284-27312284 GCF_964194415.1 Vipera berus | reverse complement strand
GTATTTCTACACTTAGAGAGTAAAGGAGAATCTGCCTGTGTATTTTTCAGTTCATCAAAATTTTGCAGGATGTAAAAATCTTAAAAGTTATCTTATTCTGTCCTAAGTTCCATGTTTGTTCATACCATACCTCTGCTCTTTGCCCTTCCTTTGGCAAACAACACATCTTGGGCATTTTACATTTTTCTTTAGACCTGAATTTGTTCCCCATAGCAATTCTTTTGTGTATTACTACTCCAGACTAAGGAAAGATCTTAAGTAATTGGCACTATACCGATTGAAGCCAGAATGGTTCCTTTTTGAACTTATGGATAAACAGTTAAAAAAGAACAATGGAAGATTATTTCAATATACAGATATTCCTCGATTTGTAACCGTCCATTTAGCAACTGTTCAAAGTTACAACAGCACTGTAAAAAGTGACTTATGATCGTTTTTCACAGTTATGACCATTGCAATATCTCCACAGTCACGTCACCAACTTTGGTTGCTTGGCAACCAGCATGTGCTTCCAGGGTCCTGGGATTATCATTTGCAACCAACTTAGAAAGCAAAGTCAATGGGGAAAGCCAGATTCACTTAACATCCACATGATTCACTTAACAACCATTGCAAAAAGTTTGTAAAATGGAGCACAACTCCCTTAACAGTTTTTTTGCTTAAACAATGGAAATTTTGGGCTCAATTGTGGTCATAAGTCGAGGACTGCCTGTATGATTACAGTGGGAAGATTACTATATGCACAAAGATGAAAAGATTTGCTATCATGGAGGAATGAATGGCTGGTGAAATGGACAGAACTTGCCCAGATGACCAAACTCACCTCTTGGATTAGAAAAAGGACAGCATCTACATTTGTTGGTGACCTTACTGATTTTTTTTATGTAAAAAAATGATTTTGTGACTAATGGTTTTGAAGATTAGAACAATGAAGTTATAGAAAAAAGGGAAATAATCATTATGTAATCATAGAGAGGCTTTATTAGAATTATATGTATAACTGCAGAGAGGCAGATTGGAAGCCACTTCTTTTATTTTCTGTTCTTTTATTATTATTTTTCTCTTCCTTTCCTTTCCTTTCTTATTTTTCACATTTACTGATATTTTCTTTGAATGTATTTCTTATTATGTATGTAAACGTTTTTAATAAAAACTACTTTAAAGAAAGTAATTGGCATTGTACCATCAACTACATATTGAGAAAATGACATGTGATTGGATATTTTTGTGACAAGCAAATATTTTATCTTTCCTCCGCCTATCTTCAATCTTAGCCAAATAGTAGGATCATTTAAATGCATATTCTCTTCAGTACCTTCTTCCTGGTACCTCCCCTTGAACATTCTGGGGAGTCTTGTTATGATTTCATCTAATATTCTATAAATCATAATTAGTTAATAACTAATTATTAGGCTGAGCACCAAAGAATTGAGGCCTTTGAACTATGGTGCTGGAGAAGACTCCTGCGAGTCCCTTGGACTGCAAGGCGATCAAACCGGTCAGTCCTAGAGGAGATCAACCCTGACTGCTCTTTAGAAGGCCAGATCCTGAAGCTAAAACTCAAATATTTTGGCCACCTAATGAGAAGGAAGGACTCACTGGAGAAGAGCCTAATGCTGGGAAAGATTGAGGGCAATAGAAGAAGGGGACGACAGAGAATGAGGTGGCTGGATGGTGTCACTGAAGCAGTAGGCCTGAGCCTAAATGGACTCCAGAAGTTGGTAGAGGACAGGAAGGCCTGGAAGAACATTGTCCATGGGATCGCGATGGGTTGGACACGACTTCGCAACTAACAACAACAAATTATATGGTTCACAACCCGGAGTCATTTGTTGAGATGGCAATTAAATTGAATAAATAAAACTGCTCAGCCCCCCCACCGCCCCGGCCCCCCAGCTAAGCTTTCTCTGAACAGAATTCCACAGTGTCCATTATTCCATTTTCAATCACCGCCAAAACTGTCTGATCCACATTATTCAGTGTAAAACTTCTAGCTGCCAGCCAGTTCGTTCATAAAGTTTTCCCCCAAATCCCTTGTGATTTTAACATGTCATCCTGGACGCTTTTAAGTGCATCTTCCTTTATGACAACTTCATCTTCTCCTATGGGGAAACTAAATTTATTATCTTAACCAACAAAGAAAGGTGATACAGAGGGACAGTTTGAGTTATTTTCTGTTCTCTTATCACCAGCTCCAAAGTTCCTATGCATATGTGATTAGCTAGCCACAAAGCTATGGCAGAATGTATTTTTATTTATCGCATTCCCAATTTATTACAGGGTAGAGGAACTATATATTTGGAGAGAAGACGACCTAGAATTTTAGGGAATCTGCTTAAGAGTTTGTCTATGTGTACATGCACAAGTCTTTCTGAGGAGCCAGAGGCAAGCATACAGTAAAAAATGTGCTTGGGTAAGAGATTAGCAATTAGATAAAAGCAAGCTGTAAAAAAAAATATGCATGCAGATAGTGCAAAGAAGGCAAGGCAACAAAACAGGAAGTTTGAGTACGGGATTTATGTTTGCATGCCCAGTTTTCTGAGAAATGAGAAAGAAACTTAAGGCAAGTCTAACAGTCTCTGGTCAGAAAGCATAATGAGGTCTGAAAGCTCAAGACACGGTCAGAAAGGAAGCAAACTCTGGGAGTGTACAAGGAAATCCCAAAATTACATCCAGCAACTAAAAACTGGCAGGATTCTTTAAATCCCCTCCAGTTAAGCAAGCACAGCTGCACCTCCTTTAGCACAGCTGGCTGTGATTATGAGCAGCCAGCCAGCCACAGGGTGTTTGTTGGAGGCTTGCTGCTTGCTTGTGAGTTGTTCACTCTTGCAGAACGCACAAGGTATTGAACTACTGTGTAATGGTAGACTGAGCAGTTTCCCTGCTGTCTGATGCCTACGCTGGGGAGGTCTGTCCACTGGCAAACAAAGCACTTGGCTGGCATCAGAGCATCTGGGAAAATGAAGGGCAGAATCCTGAGGCACATAGACACAAATCCTCTGTAATGCCTAGTTTTTTCCTCCTCGTCAATAGGTTTGACAACTCGAGCTGTAACCAATTCTGCAGATTCTATCCACACTCCAGTGAATGTCTGCTTATGAAACCTGTTTATATATACACACGGTTATGTAGAAGATATGCCAGAAGGTTATAAGGTTATATGTGCCAAAAGCCATATTTTAAAAACAAAGGTAGGGTCAGAACCAAGATAAATTTAATTGAATTACCTGCTAATTAAAATGAAAATAAGAGCCCTTCATTGATCTTCAATCTGCAAATACCAACCATTATGCAAAAAGACGTAAGTTTTTTTCCTCCTACCACCACAAGTAAGAAAAGGAACACTGAATGGAGATTGGGAAGGGATCTTGTTTAGGAATGGAAAGAAAGCAACAAGGGAAATCTAAAATGTGAAGAAAAGAGACAGGCACCCTTCCTTGTTCCTCAAAGTCTGATAAATACAAGTGCAGCATTTTCCTTATGATGCACTAAAACTGCATGTTTGTGAAACCAGTCTATTGTTTTCATCTCCTTTTGAATAGAAGCTACCACAGTAGATGTACTGCAATATACTTGTAATAGCAGTTCCCCAAGAAAACATGTTTTCTCCCATTTGCATTTTTCATGAGCCTTAAAATGGCAAGGTGAAGAGTAAATTTGCTCAATGGTTATATAGTGCACCTAATTTTACGGTTACAGGTAGTCCTTGACTTACAACTGCATTTGAGCCCAAAATTTCTGTTGCTAAGCAGGACAGTGAGTTAAAGTCACACAGGGAGGGTCTGCTCAGGGTTCCGCCGGTGAGAGATTGCCGGCGGGTGACACCCAGGGATAGGGCCTTCTCAGTGGGAGCGCCTGCCCTCTGGAACCAGCTGCCGGTGGAGCTGAGGACTGCTCCCGACCTCCGATCATTCCGCCGGGGCCTGAAGACCTGGCTCTTTGAGCTCTCGGGCCCAGGCTGAGGAGAAAATTTTAACTGGGGTTTTTAGTGTACAGGGTGAATTTAATGCTTTTTAATTGGTTTTAACTTTTGTATGTTTTGATTTTTAATTCCCTGTAAACCGCCCTGAGTCCTCAGGGAAAGGGCGGTATACAAATGCAACTAAATAAATAAAATAAATAAATAAAGTCAGTTTTGCCCCATTTTACAATCTTTTTTGCCACAGTTGTTAAGCGAATCACTGCAATAGTTAAGTGAATCATACAGTTATTAAGTGAACCTGGCTTTCCCATTAACTTTGCTTGCTGGAAGCCGGATGGAAAGATTACAAACGGTGATCAGGTGATCCCAGACCATGCAACTGTCATAAATACATGCCAGTTGCCAAGCATTCAGATTTTGATCATGTGACCATGGGAATGTTGCAGTGGTTGTTTAAAACATGGTCATAAGTCACTTTTTTCAGTATCATTGTGGCTTTGAATGGTCACTAAACAAATGATAGTAAGTTGAGGACTGCCTCTACTTTGAATTCAAACCATAGCTTGTGTGGTAGGGCAACCATTCACTGTGGTTGTGTTGTGCCCTTTATGTCATTTCTGTGCCATTGAGATGGGTGTGCCGCCCCCCCCCCTGCATGGAATAACTGCATGGAAAAACCATTTTCATTTGTATGGAGGCTGCTTTGGGATTTTGGGAGTGGGGGAATTAAGACTCTATAAACAAAGAAGAGACAACAGCATTTTATATTTTCCTTTTACTATATAGAGCTACTGTTATGAGTTACTAGAGAAATCGTTAACAGTAGAAAACAGTGAAAACACAAAGATTGGAAAGTAAATATTACAGTCACAAAAATGCTGTGAGCAGACAATATACCCCAGTGAATATAAGACCTAAGAAAACTATTCTGTGCTGCATTTCACACATCAAAAGCCCACAAATCTTTCAAAGGCTCTGAAATCGAGTGCTGCAGTGTACTTCTGTAATTACCCAGCCATGATTACAGCACTAATTCAAGCTGTAGTGTTGTAATTATTCTGATATAAATGCCATCTCAGGGAAAGGGAAAATTGCATCTTGGTTAATGTGGCTTTGGATTGCTTGCATAAGTAAGCTATTTGGGATAATTCTGTGATGGGTACTGTACCAAAAAGGCATTTAAGAAATAAGCAATCTCTGAAATACTTTTTCAGTAGTATTGCGTTAACAGCATTCCTTAACAATCATTTTACATTTAAGTATTTTACTAAATTCCACCTATCCAGTTGCAGCCCGGGGTATTTCCAGCAATTTTTCCTGGATGTGGGTATTTATTTGCATCTATTTGAATTGAATGTATATATGTTTATATATTTTTTATGTTCCTTGATGAAAATGAGCACCACACACTTCCAGGTAAGTTTTTATTAATAACAACATACAATTATATTGTTCATAAGTTCAAAATATTACAATACTTTTGCACAGGGTGTTATGCAAAAGCAGCACTATAGAAAAACAAGTTCAATAGTTACAGGACATCTGTTTTCACATTGCATAACATGAAACCTGGGATATTTTGAATGTAACTTTTTTTAATGGCACCTCTCTGGTTTATATGTAAAGATGCTGTTCCTAGAATTATTGCTAGACTAGGTTTAAATGGATATTCTTTCCAACTATAATCACATTCCACAAGTTCTGAGAAACTGTTTTGGATACGTCACACTTTAGGTTAAGCAAAATTTAAATGTGCAAAGTTTTGTGTCATCCCACCTGGAAGGATCCTGAGATATCATAGAGCAGGGTTCCCCAGCCCCCGGGCTGTGGACTACTACCGGGCCGCAGCATGCCTGCAAGCGGTCTGCACAAACAAGCACAGCCCCATCCATGGGACGCAGGCAGCACACAAAACCACATAACTCTCCAGCCCATGGAAAAAGCCTTTCTCCATGGAACCAGTCCCTGGTGCCCAAAAGGTTGGGGACCTCTGTCTTAGAGGGCAAATTGGGCAGGGGAGGGTTTGGATTATTGCCTTCTGCATCTGTGACGGTTTTTTCTTACTGTCTTGATCTTAAGCACTCACCAATCTCTCTCTGACTCCCATCAGCCACGGCTGTTGCTGTCCACTTGGCTGAAGTGAGGAAAGCACCTGGCTCCCCCATAAAGATAAAACAGCCATGGAAAGGGTTAGCTCTACCTTTTCATTTTTCACTGCTTCCATACATCACCACTGGCATTATAGGCCCAAATCATTATCAAGGGAGCCCCTCAGTTTGATTTTTCTGTTTCTCCTACTTCAAAAAGCAAACAAAAACTCACCAGTCTGGAACAATCAATTCAATTTGTTGACCAACTCAACCCAACAATAACAGACCAATTTTATTCTGCATCCAGACCAAAATGTATATTTGGCTTTCAGGCACAGGCTACCTGAATCCAGTTGTTTTGTGCCTGGATTCTTTTGTACATCTCTTTTAATTATCATCTTGCAAAAACAGTGCTGTTCATGAAAATAGCCTTTATGCATGTAGAATATTATATTAAAGGAATAAAAGTAAATGTAAATCACAGGATGTCAATTTCCAATCAAGTTAATATCAACTTTATTCACTACAACTCTATCTTCCATTCTGGAAATAATCCATACTTTCACTGTGCCCATATACCAATTAGTATATTGCTTTGTGCCCTTTATACCATTCAATTATCTCTGTTTTTAGGATCTTGACAAGGTCTAAAATAAACATAATCGCTTTATCCCTAAAAAAAATAAAGACACTAAAAAAGCAAAATTACTTTAAAGCACTTAAGAAAAATTGTGGTGTGGAAAACATTTAAGCTGTTTAGATAAATATATTCCTCTTCATAACATTACACTTTATATTACTTGTACAACAGGATTATAGAATCTAAAGTGTGACTTTCAAATTGTATGTACCAGTAACATATTTCTTTCAAATAGTTTCAGAATGTGGAGCTACATGGTAAAAAGTACTCCATTTTTCCAGTGCAAGATTGCATTGGTCCCACAAAGATTAGCAAGGAGGTAAGAGTAGTCTCTTTTTCCTTTTTGTACCTAAAAGATTAATCAGCTGAGACAATATGCATGCAACTTAACAAACTTCTACTGTAAATTTCTCTGCAAGCATGCTTTAAAAAGGTAATTTAGCAAGCTTTGCAGATTGCATCATTGTAAATCCCTCCTCTGTGAACCTTTTGTCTTTATACCTGCTTGTAACCATTAAGATAAAGAGAACCCAAAGATGCTTTTTCACAAGGCAACTGGACTTTTTCTTTGGAGACGTTTCACTTCTCATCCGAGAACTCTCAAACTCTCAACTCTCAAATCTTAACACTTGCTAAAGGGGAAACAATGGCTGTATACTAGACAAAATATTTTCCCCAAGAGTATTAGCATGAATAGGTTTGCCTTAGTAGTTTCTTGATTAGGGTTTGTTTTCTGTTTGTCTGGTGTTAATCCCTGCTTATCTGGATATTGCTTAGTGGAAAAGATGTTTTCTGGTCTTTATATTTTTTTCTTACCTATTTGTGTCTTTTGAATGGGATGCAAATGTCATTTATGTCTTTCTATTTGTTATGTAGGGGTGTGGGTCTGTGCATATGTTGTATACAGTATGTTTAGGTGTGCGTCATGTATGTGTTTCATTTTGAGAGCGGGCAACTAAATTTCATTTTTGATGTGTGCTGTTGTGCCCACAGTAAAAAAATGACAATAAAGGTTATCTTATCTTATTGGTGGCTGATTTGTCTGAAGGCCAATCTCCCAGGAGTTCCCTAACATTCTTGGATTTAGCTTGGTCTAGGACACAGGTCTGCAACATGCGGCTCCGGAGCCGCATGTGGCTCTTTCAGCCGTCTCCTGCGGCTCCCAGTCCTCTGCCATGTGCAGTCCCAAAAAAAAAAGTGGGACTAAAAAAGTTCAACCAATCAATTCAAATATGCAGGGTAGGTGCATATCTCGCCTTGGCTCCCACTCTTCGGTCAAACCCTGTTCTGCGCATGCGCGCATGTACGCGCATGTGCACACATTTTTTGCAGCTCCCAGTTTTTCCTTTTGTGATGGAACCGGTTCCGAGTGGCTCTTTCACTGTTTCAGGTTGCTGACCCATGGTCTAGGATACTTACACTTCCCAATTGAAACTATGGTTGAATTTATTCATGCATTGTGAGATTAAGAAGTTTTCACTATGTCTGGTGACTGGTAGTTGGTGTTCATGGATATGCTCTGCTAGTCTTTTGCCTGTCTGCCTTATGCAGAGGCTGTTACATGTATGTATGTAGATGATGCCTGCTTTTTACTTCTGGGGCTATTGGGTCTTTTGGTTTACTTAAGATGTTTTGAAGAGCTTTACATGTGTTATGGTGATGCTGTGTGGTTGTAATAATCTGTTGGTTGCTTCTGAGATGTATTTGATGTATTGTAGTGTTATCTTTTTCATAAATTTCCATGGTCAGGGCCTTTTTAAAAACGTTGTGAGAGTATCCATTTTGTTAGAAAGTATTGTAGATGGTATGTTTCCTTTTTGTGGTATTGTTTCTACTTCCCATCTCTTAAGTATAAAAAGGTGGCAAAATCCCACAAACAGTTTAAACATCAATGGACAATTAAGTCCTGGGGAAAAAAGTTCTGTGCAACTGACAGTTCCAGATCTTTTATTTTATTTTATTTTTGGTAAGCTGATGAGATACAAATTGGTATACCTTTCTTTTTTTATTGCGCTCTTATTATTCAATAAAATATTTTTTTTGCTATTTTACCTGGTCTGACCCTATTGTCTTAAGAGTCCTAAATAATTCCTCTCCCAGCTGACTCCTGGAAACACAAAGATTCAGATGAGGAACCCTTTCTATGGGAAATGAAGAAGACTTTCCATTGAAATATGCTCACTTTATTTTTGACTTTGAATTGTTGTGGGGAACATAGGAAGGAATATAGGTATGTTCAGCATCTTGAGATATTTACAAAAATAAGGTGAGATAAAACATAAATAAAAATAAATAAACTTTAAAAACTTCAAATTCTGGCTTAGCACAGCGTGGGAACCCTATCAGTGTTTAGAGATGTGCCACAAGGCTTAAGTCAGTAAACTATTCCCAGAATTGAGTATGTAAGAAATAACAATGACTGGAGCTAGAAGATCCATTGTGTTAGTTTTTTTAAAAAAAAATCTACCTGCTTCATCTGCTAATTCTGTTGAACTCTGACACAAGACGAGAACTGATTTGATTATTTATAAGAAGCTCCATTAAAAGGCTATAGTTAATATTATTTAGTTATCAAAAATGTATATTTTTTGCTACATATCACAATATTACAAAAGCAGGTTTTAATTGAAAAACTCATGCACACTGCAGTCTTTTTCTTTCTTTGTAGAGTTTGTATTCTGAATCTATAGGAACATAAGAGGATAATAACCTAACGTGCCCCACTCCCCAAAAAATGGCTAAAAATGATATATTGGTCTCAGCACTGCATTAAAACTTATACAACAGTTTGGTGCTATTGAGGTGGTTAAAAAAAACAGTAGATCAGGCATATAATTTTTAGTCCCCTATGATAGCAGTTTCTCTAGAATTTGTTTCACAGTTACAGGATCGGATCGTCCTCTTGTGGTTCTTTGGACATGTCCAATTATGGAATTCAGGACCTTGAGGTTCCCGTTCTTTATCTCGGCCACCTAAATAGAGAAGTTTCATACACAATGGGTTATGATTGATTGTACTGAACATTATTGTATAACATCTTTTTACCATGTTTCTTTTTTCTCTGTTAGCGTGATGGAATGTTGTCACGATTCAGGAGGAAAGGAACACATTACAGAGGAGCAAAACACAGCACAGTTTATTTAGATAGTTTGTGCAGGAGAAAGAGAGTGAGTTAAAATGGCTCCTTCCTCGTAGTTCCCAAAGCATATGTTTATAGTTTATAGTTGGGCAAGATTTCTGTCTATAGGTGAGGAACAAGAAAAGAAACTGCTTAGAAGACTCTTAATGTACCTTTCTTGGTTTGGGGAGCCTAATATCAACTGAAGTACAGAAAACAATAAAGACATGTTAAGACTCTTCTTAACCTTTTCCTTTATTGTTCCTCACCTATTCTTCACCTGTAGACAGAAATGTTGCTGAACTAAAACAGATTCCTTGCACTATAAAACATATACCCTAGGAACTAGGAGGGAGGGGCCATTTTAACTCTCTTTCTCCCACACAAGCTATTTATAAAACTATGCTGTATTCTGGAATGCATTGCCTCCCAGGAATCTGGATGACATTCCATCACAGTTAGTAAAACCTAGAGCCTTCCTTCTTAACCAAAAGGTTAGACTATTTTTTTTTAAAGAGGAAGAATCTTCCTGTAATAATGGAACCACATAAATCACAATAGTTTAATTGCAGGTACCTTAAATTAGATCCAATCTAGTAATTTATAATAATTTGTGTAAAAAATACAGGAATCAATTCATGTATGTACAATAAACATGTTTCGCAACAGAAAATGTCAAGCCAAATTTAACCCGGGGTGGTGGTGGTGGTGTATTTTCATATATTAACCCCCTCCTACTGTTTCCCACAAAAAGGTACTTAGTTGTATCTTCTTTTTGAATGAGCAGGTTCCAAAACAGGTAACCATGGCAAGATCTGATTTTAAAGGAAAGGCAATACCATTACAATCTAATGTCTAATTTCTGGTTTTAAAAAAGTTGTTTTTAGATTAGACAATCTGCTGATTCTAGCAGTAAATCCTGAATTCCATCAAACAATATGTGCTACATCGAACACTATTAGCAGCTAGGTACATTATTACAATAATCTTAAAATTGTAATAATATACAACTGCTGCTTCTAGAGAATCAAATACATTCTAGATTAAGCTATTCTTGAAAGGATATGTTTTTTCTTCTAGCATCAAATTATTATTATTTACTTAAAAATAGCCTAATTTTCTAAGATAGCAGCATAATTATTAATAGGATTACCAAAACCATCTAGAAAGTGTTTTTAAATTTATTACAGGTTCCTAATGGCAAGAGGAGCCTTGCCTGGGCTGCCTCGTTATTAATAGATGTTAACATTTTTTTCATTCTCAAAAGTACCTAGATAAGATTTCACTTATCTAGTCATTATTAGCCTTTGGAGAGAACACAAATGTTCCTATTCCTTAGGGAGCTACATCTTTGAAGACTTTTTATTTTAAAGGTTATTTTAAAGGTTTATTTTAAAGGTTTCAGAAAAATCAGCATTGAACTATATCTTCGGGAACAAACAGAATTGTTTTTACACTTATTATACGAAAGGGAAATGCTACTTTGCTGTCCAGGAAGCATTCAAGTCATGTAATCTGAGACATCTTCAGCAAGGAGGTGTTTAATTTTAAATGTTAGGTCAGTTTCTATCTTTTGTGGCCATTTCATGTGTCACAATGCAATTTCTTTCTTTTTTTTCTCAAGAATTGCCAAACAACATGGTAATCTGAATGGAAAAGGCAATTTACATTTCGTATCTCCACCACCCACCCGAAAGTGCCAAAACCTCTTTGTTCCCAATTTCCCTCGTCTGTTATCAATATCACCTCTTTCTGATGGTCTCTCATCACAGTCTGACAGATACTCTCAAGTTCATTCCAATCCTGGATTAGATTGAGTTTCTTTTCTTTTACAATCAGAGCTGGAGACTTCACTTCCCTCTTCCACATCTCTTCCAACACCTGCAGCATCAAGATAAAAGAAAATTGATGGCTGAAGGCAAGACTGAGGCAAAGAAGGTAAAAATAGACAAGAAGTTAAGGCTTCAAAATTCCCCTTGTTACTCAAAAATAGATACCAGTCTAGACAGGCAGAAAATTCATGGTTTGGTTTTCTGCTTAATTCAAATGCTATTCTACTTCTTCAAATAAGGAGACTTCTGTGTGAACTAGCAATTTATAGTTGTGTCCTAATTCTTATTTTCATTCCAAATTGTTTTGATTGTTTTAGTTTTGCCTAGGGACCTCTTGAGAGACCATGTAACTCCTGTTTCATCTTTTCAGTCATGCTAAAACACAGCTAATAGCAGCAGCAGTATCTCTACTTTAGAATTAGGAAACATTTTTATTGTCCCGAGCTGTTTTATAGGTTTTAAAGGTTTTCTTAAAAGGTTTGTTGTAGTTGTTAAGACAACAGGCTAGAAACCAAAAGACTGTGAGCTCTAACCCTGCCTTAAACATGAAGCTCTGAGCCAGGCAGTCTCTTTCAGCCCTAGGAAAAATCACTTCTGAAATCTTGTCAAGAAAACTGTAGGGACTTGTCCAGAAGTTCACCACCAATCAACACTGATTGCAGGGACCAAACCCAAAACCTGCATACAGTCGTAATTCCTGCCCTTGCTGAAAATATATTTCCTGGCTTGGATGGACTTTTGCTTTAACTCACAAATGTTCTGAGGCTTTATATAAGAAAACACTACTCAGTTTTCTACAATTCAATCATTCTCCTTTTCCCCCTATACACGATAAATATTAAAGAGAACAGTATCAAGTCATCAGTCAGTTCTATAAAAACATAGGATTATCCAATTATTTAGAAAAGGAGGTTAAATGAAATAAAAGAATCATTTTCTACAGTACATGCTGACCAATGTGTATGAATATAGCCAATATCATGGTCTGAATATAGTGAGCTGAATCTTAACCTTTAGGGCACAATCAAATGAAATAGCAAAATTCATTCCCACAAAATTGTTGGCTAAACAGTCATAGGAGACAGTTTCTGATCAGTACAAGAAAAAGGAATAGAGTTATATAATTAAAACAAACCATATATTACAAAGCTATGGGAAGATTATATACAGGTAGTCCTTGTTTAGGGACCACAATTTGGACTGGCACCACTGTTAAGTGAAACAGTCATTAAGTGAAATCGCAACTGTACTTACCATGTTACTTCACCTTTCCTTTGTTTTACAGACCCAAGAAAGCAGTAAATGCAATATTTGGTCAGTTACTTTTTCCTTACTGTCATAAGAGGTGAACAGGTGCTAAACTCGCAAGTCATTAAATGAGGACTACCTGTAATGCAAAATCTATAGCACCTCTAGCCAATTTATTTATTTTGTAAAGCACAACTATATGCAACAATGTGTCAGTCTGGAATAATTATTTCCTAATGTTATAATGCTTCCCAGCTTTGTGGTCAAGCTACAACACAATTGTAAAAATATCTAGAAACAGCTACTTAAAACAGAAACATTATTTGGGCATTTTCTGTGTTGTACTTGCTTCTGTTTCAAACAAACACACTGTAACACAGAAGGTGCCCTTTTAAAACAGTTGTTTCTTCTCAATTTCCCAGTGAAGAAATAATACAATGCTTGTCATGCTGGAAATTCTGTACTATTAATGTATGTATGCTAAAAATGTTTCAAATGCAGCAATTCCACTCATAATTAGCAATTCCTTAACAAAATTAGATGACTGTATTAAGTATAACACAGTTTTACTGTCTTATACTTAAGTATAACAGTACAGTACAGTTTTCTTATAACAAGTAAGAATACTGTCCCAGAATTTAGTTACGTGTCTTCTATGGGTTGATAATAATAATAAACCTTTATTGTCAAAGTACAACATGTGTACATTGAGATTAGCTGAGCCTCCCCCAACACACAGTGACAACAAACCCTCCATCCTACCACACCATGTGAACCAACTACACCACACACCGGCCTCCCAAGTCAATTCTGCATAAGTTCACAGAGATTATTTCCCATTTAAAAGCCTAACAGCCCACGGATAAAAGCTATTTTTCAGCCTGTTGGTACGGCTGGCTATACTCCTATATCTCCTACCGGATGGTAGGAGAGTAAAGAGACACCGTCCAGGGTGTGAGTCATCCCTGAGAATCTTCCTCACTCTTCCAAGGCAACGAGCCCTGGCAATGTCATCCAGTGGTGTCAGGGGACAGCCCACAATGTCTTGTGCTGTGCTCACTACCCTCTGTAATACTTTCCTGTCCGCGGCTGTCAGACCAGCATACCAAACCACAATACCATACGAGAGGACGCTCTCTATAGTAGACTGGTAAAAGAGGGTCATTAGCCGTTGTTCTACCCTGTTCTTCCGCAAGACCCTAAGAAAGTGAAGCCTCTGTTGGGCCTTTCTAGCCACCTGAGTTGTGTTAACTTTCCAGGTCAGATCTTCACAGAGGTAGACTCCCAGAAATTTAAAGGAGGAAACTCTCTCCACACAGTCCTCCCCAATGTAAAGTGGGGCAGGTTCCTCCTTTTTTCTCCGGAAGTCTAACACCATCTCTTTCGTCTTGTCAATGTTTAGGTGCAAGTTGTTGTTACTACACCATATGGATAGTTTTTGTACCTCCGCCCTATATGCTGTCTCATTGTACATTCAGTGCAATGATCTCTATTCTCTATTAACTTGTACTTGTCCTGCTGGAGACCACAACAGCCTAATAACAATGTAAAGTGGGGTATCTGCTGTACAAAATTTGCATTGGTTGGGAAAGAATAATAAGTCCCATGGTAAAATGTTCAGCAAATGTAACTATTTATTGATTTAAATGAAGTATTGATCAAAAATTTTGTACTCCTAAGAAATATAAGTGCAATACATCCAGACTGTAGTGCAAGGATAATAGATGTCTTAAGAATCAGTGCTGTACCAGAGAAAAAATGTTTCAGAGACTGAAACATTTGAAGACAATGACCTTGTGCTCATTAAAATTGACATTTAATGCTTTACTATATAGGACATTACCCTGCTTTACTGTAAGTTGTCATCCCATTTGTTTTGGAAGATAAAAGAGTTGAGCAATTTTCTAATAGTATAATTACAGTTAGCACTATTATACTGGGCACTGATTTTCATTTAGTGACATCTAGGGATATTGAACTAATTTTATGTTAAACAGTTTAAATATTCAGTATGATTGCTTTTCAAATATTCCAGAATTTTTGTCACTTTTTACATTAAAAATTACAATTTGGAGGCCATATGTGACTTTGAAAGCACAGGCTGATGAGCTCACATGCAATAAACAGATTGAACTGTATAAGCTGGTAGAAGAACTTGCCCAGGATGGATGGTTTTACAGAAATAAAACAAACTCAAACATATCACAATTGCCACCCACACTATGACTTCAAAAATATTCATAAAGATCAAGTCCTATCTGTACACCAAGATATCATTACCATGTAAATTATTTCAAGAACGGTTAAGGGCAGCCACGAGCTATATATTTTTACTTTCTGGAGAATACAGTATGTTTAGATATCCTTTCCTATCTTGCCTTATTTCCTTATCTATTTATTCTTTAGAAAATCACATTTAGGAAGGAACCATTATCTTGTATCTTTTTACTGAATTGATTAAATGGGCTGCCATATTGACAAAATCTTAACTGTTTAAGGAAAAAATAGTCAATAAAAATAGATCTAAAAGAAGGTGGTGAAGATAGGTCGTAAAAACGGAAAACTAAGTCTAAGTTAATTGCAAACTTTTTTCCATTTTGAATTTTAAAACAAATTAAATAGTAATATCCATTAGAGAACAGATGGGTTTCATTCTGATAAACAGTGTGGTGGGATCAAGATTAATAAAACAATTCAAGATATTTACCTTCAGCTAAGAAGTACTCCCAAATGGTAATGAAGGAGTATTTCTTGCCTTTGAAAGTTGGGAATTTCAGGCTAAGAAAGTCTATAGTATGTAATTATTCTGTTTACTGCAGCAATTTGCTGCTGCATGGATATATTTATAGTTTTGCATTTTTACTTTTGGGTAATTGTTCATCCCATCTGCATAGGACTTTGTACTCTTTAAGAGACTATATTCTTAAGAGTACGAGAAGCTACTTTTGCCAAAGAAAATGAACATATTGCTCTAGCAAAAATAAATGGGCAAAAAACCATGCATACATACACACACCTATCTCCATTAGAACATTCAAATTTAAACAGACATTTCTTAAAAAATGTTACTCAGCTTAATAACACATTAAAATTATCTCTTGCTAATCATAATAAGGAATTGGTTGGTTTTAACTTTTGGTTAACCTTATTTGCACTTACTTCATTAACCATTTTCAGCCATACTAAAAAAATCAATTCACCTAAATAAATAAATCATATTGACAACTTGATGAAAGAACAGTTAGGCAACTATTGTTTGTATTGTGTACTGCATTGTACACTGAAAGTTATAGAACTGAAAATAGACAATGAAACAGATTCAAATAAATTAACCATGTTAATTATATTCACAAATTAATTGATAAGGCCAAATAAAAAATTATAACATCAATTAAAAAAACACTCTTTTTCTTAGATGGAACTAAAGTTCTATGTGATGAGTATGGAGACCCTGTTCCATTTTTTTAAACCTGAAGACTCCATAGGAGGAGTCTTCAATTCTTCTTCAATTAAGGACTAACACAAGGTAGAAGTGGACACATATGTTTTCATTAGTTCTTGACTGTCAATTTAACACCATCACATTATTGAAAATTTTCACTTTCAATCATCTGAAGACAATAGGTGAAAGGTAGATAATTGTCAGGGAGCTTACTGGTCAGTTGATCTTTACCCTTCCAATCTCCAAAAGAAATTTTTGAAATCAAGAGAAGTATATTTATTGTCACATCTCATTTGGACTTGAAGCTAGACCATACTGTATGCCCAGTGTTTAAATAGAATTTAAGACTGGATTTAAGTCTGGGTGATATGTAAATACTTCTTATAACAGCAGCCCACATTGGTTGTACATTCCTAGTATCTTAACACACATATGAGGTTTGTGGAAATAGCAGAAAACTTTCCTTTTTGGTTTTTTTTTAAATTGAGTCAGAATTATAAATTATACTAGTTATTGAAATACACTGACATAAACAAACCCTATACGAAAATAATATTTCAAACAAATACCTGTTTGGCTGCTGAAGATGAAATTTTTCTACTTGATATTAGGTCCAGTAATTCAGCCAAAAGAACAGGAGTGACTGGACTAAACAATAAAGCAAATAAAACAAATTAGAAATGATACAACCTTCCTGATTCAGCAGGCTTATAAAATATTTTGTGTCATATACTCAAGAAGTATTGTTGCTATGGAGTGCTTACTGCTGGAAAGGGGATGTGGCAGTTCCCAAAAGTAAATTACCAGAAGGCTAATTAATGTGTTTGCCACCTTCCATTTTTTTCTTGTCTCCAAAAATATTCATTCAACTGCCAATTTATTTCTGCATTCTTTATTGTCAGGCAATTTATTTGTGCAAATTCAACACCCATTCAGCCTTCCCCCCCCAAAAAAAATATATATATATCAGAAGTTGGCATACTCTACTACTATAAGCTGGCAAATAGATTGAAGTATTTTATATGCACGAAAGCATGTTTATTGTTAGTTATGCTACATTTTCCATTCCATTTTGTTGCCTTAAGAAAGATGTCCTTTCCAGATGACAGTTTCATACAAAAGGCCATAGTTGGTCCTGCAAATCCATGACCATAGAAAGACTCAGAAATACAAGCTCAGGTTCATAGTACTTAGTTTATATTGCATATTAGGCTTTTATCATACATGCCCTAATCCAGCTTTCATCATGCTGAGTTACAAGTCAGCATTTGCAATACGTTTGGTGGTGTACCTCATGGAAAGCAATGCACTGATAACTGATATTTGCGTTCTTTAAAGTGTATATGGCTAGCTGTTCCTAAAACAATACTCTCCAGATATTTGAATTATAACTCTCATATTGGCATGCCACCTGCAAATATTGGATTTTTTTTTCAGATTCTCATCTGGAAAACACTGAACTGGCAAAGGCTCTTATGGATATTACTTATTTTACATTTCCTTCCTTCCCTTCTTACTTTGATAATGGGAGACTTTAGTTTCCTAAGGATGGATCTTCTCCCTCTAAGCAAAAGTTTACAATAACTCTGCTTTAACAAAACAAATATTCAGATGAAATACTGAATCCGGCAAACTGCTGTGATAGCACATTCACAGAATCCTTTATTTATATGCCCATAAGTCACCAGAAGATGTAAGTTTGAAGTTTGAAAAAGTAATTACTGGCATAGAAGATCTGTTTGATCAAAGTGAAAGATCTAAAGCCTCACCTTTCTTTTACAGTAATGTTATATAATTTTAGGTAACTGAGGAAATTATTTATAACCCAGCCAATCACTTTCTGGGGATTCATTTCTGTTGCATTCACAACGCTTTCAAAAAAATCCATTAAGCCATCTTCATTCTGTTAAGAAAGAAAATGTATTTATACATAGCAACCAATCAACTTTCCCCTCAACAATCCATACCTTCAGATTTGAACTCATTAATTGTGTGATATAATTAATCTCTTGACCGTTTCATAATTCCCAGCGGTTGAAGAAACTATATAGTTCCAACAAAGCCATGGCATGAATCGTCAATGAAGTTGCTTAATTTAGAACAGATCCATTTCTTTGCCAGTCCTGCTGATGTTATCTAGATAGTATTATCATTAATTCACTTCTAAATGGAGATGATTGCCACACGTATGGAATTGATTACAATTCTATGTCTTCCATGCTGTGGTATGCAGATTTTTACAAGTAGCTGACTAAAATTTAGAAACAGGGAAGTACAAGAACAGCTAATCAACCAATATTGTTTCCTGCCCAAATAAATTTCCTTTCTCTGAAAAATATACAGTAAGCTTTTTATTCTAGCACATTACAAAGGAAAGAACCACAAGAAAAAGCTATATGACTACTGAATCAATATCTCCACAACCTCTAAACATAGAAGCAGCAGCATGAGGGCATCATTTGATTGGCACAGGGTAGAGATGCATAGCTAAATATCATCAGCATAGTAATGATATTTAACTCCCTGCCACCATGTAGATCTTAACAGGAGTGACTGGAATTTAGGGCCCTGAGAAACCCCACAAAGTAGGCATTTAGATCCTTCCTATCCCAGTTGTAACTAGAACTGAAAAAAGGAGATTTTTTCAGGACTGATTTCCCACACACATACGTTACTAACCCCTGAAGCTATTTCAGCACAATACCATAAGCAATGATACCAAAAAACTGCTGAGGGATCAAGGAGGCCAGGATAGATATACTACCATCATCCTGGTCCCAACAAAAGTCACAAACAAATGCAACCTGTACATGTAGTCCTCGACTTACAACAGTTCATTTAGTGACCATTCAAAATTATGACGGCACTGAAGAAAGTGACCTATGACCATTTTCATAGTTACAACCTTTGCAGCATCCCCATGATCATGTGATCAACTTCTGATGCTTGGCAACCGGTTCATATTTACGACTGTTGCAGTGTCCCAAGGTCATGTGATCACTTTTGCGACCTTCTGACAAGCAAAATCAGTGGGGAAGCCAGATTCACTTAACAACCAGATTACTAACTTATCAGCTGCAGTGATTCACTTTATAACTGTGGCAAGAAAGGTCGTAAAATCAGGCAAAATTCACTTAATAAATGTCTCACTTAACAACAGAAATTTTGGGCTCAATTGTGGTTGTAAGTTGAGAACTACCTGTACAATATTTCAGTATTAATCCCCCATGTTCTAAATGTTTACATTGTGAATTAAAATATGCACCTGAATCTTGAGAGAAGAACAAAGTACATAATGTGCTGATTAGCTTTGCTGGAGCTTCTATCTGTTATAAAAAATGTTAAGCCACATGCAAATATTTACAACAACAAAAGAACATAGAAATATATTTTTTTTAATTTCAAGGTTGATAATAGGGCCTGGGTGGAACTATGTAATGTCTGGTTAAAACTTAATTTCCTGTCACATGTACCCACTGATTTTGGGAATGGGATATGCCTATACAAGCAATAAAGACTAATTCATGTGTGTAGATGATTGATCAATATAGAATTCCTGCAAGCGTCATTTAGCACAGAGGTCCCCAACCTCTTGGACACCAAGGACCGGTTCTGTGGAGAGAGGTTTTTCTACAGACTGGAGAGTGCACGGTTTTGTGTGCTGCCTGCATCCCACGGATGGGACGTTGCTTGATTGTGCGGACCGGTTGTGGGCATGCCGCGGCCCAATACCGGTCCACAGACCAGGGATTGGGGACCCTTGGTTTAGCGTACACCCCCCCCGCCCATTTTCTGAAGTATCATAGAGGTTTTTTTACCCTTTCTCATTTTGACATGCTTAGGAGTCCCAGGACAAAGCAATCCTTAAGGCAGACATCAGAAGATATTCTGATGTGGGGACAGGGATTAGAAACATTCATGTCCTTTGGCATTGGTATCTGCACATGGATAGCCATAGAACTTTGCTAGTCCCCTTGTGAAAAATTCAGAATGTCCCAGATAGCATTCATTTGAAACTTTGACAGTAAGATTTCAAAAATTACCAGGAAATACCAGAATTCTGTGTGACAACATGCCAAATAGATCATTTTAGAACTTCATATTTAGTTACAAAAAATATTTAAGGATCTCATATATACCACATCATATTGAATTCATGGAAGCCTAAAAGGGCACCTTCTTATAATTTTAACAAAGAACTCAAATAAAATGTCTCATTATTGAATAGCTTCTGACTTTAAATATTTTAGAATTTCAAATTTTTAAAATTCTAGTGCATTGGACCAGCATTTTAGTTTTAAGTATTGCATTAATTAAGGCATTTTATAGATATAATAATTTATCAAAGTGGTATTCTAACTTTTGGGGATGTTAACATTATGCTTTCAATGTATTAAGTGTGAATGAATATTACTTACTGAGTAAATATTTCCTGAACTGTTTTAGTTTTGTTTTCCTTTGTGTTTCTTCTCCCTATCATCTCACTATCAGCATGTACTTATTTTATTTATGCAATTTAATACATACGGTACTTTTTTGGCATTGATAATTTTAGCAATAAAATTGTATATTATATGAGTCAGTGACCAAAACAAAGTCTGTTCATTCAAATTTATAAATTTGCTTTTGGGCTTATTACATTTTTTAAAGCAAATCACGAAAGTCTTAGAATACTGTAATGTTGTAATATAAATCAAGTTTTCTTTTACATTTATAGGTGTGCTGATGCAAGTAGAAACTTGTGGATACTTCTCAAACATGAGTTTTTCTTTAAAAAATGCTATGTTCAGTAAATTGGCAAAATATATAGCTTTTTTTTACTGTCAAGAAAATTATGCACTAAATTTATATTGGTATGGACACATGATATTTTATCTGTCTACTTGGTCACCTAATTCCCTGGAGACACACACACACACACACACACACACACACATACACATTTTCTCTCTGTGTGCCTCTTTGTCTCTCATATCTTTCTTCCTTCCTGCCTGCCTGCCTGCATATCTTTAATTAGTTCCTGGCAAGTTTAATGACCATTCAAAGTTGCAATGGCATTGAAAAAAGTAACTTACAAATAGTCCTCAGATGTACAACCATAGCAGCATCCCCATGATCACATGGTCAAAATTTGGGTGCTTGGCAACTAGCATGAATTTATGATGGCTTCAGTGTCCTTCCCACTCAGCTTTCAACAAGCCAAGTCAATTGGGGAAGCCAGAGTGATTTCATGATTGTATCATTCACTTACCAACTGCAAACATTTGCTTAAAATCATGGCAAAAAGGTTCATAAAATTGGGCATGATTCACTTAACAACTGCCTTGCTTAGCAACAGAAATTCAGGTCCCAATTGTGGTCATAAGTTGAAAACAACTTGTACTCAGTAGGTCATTCCTTACATAGCTTTAGCGCACAACTTATTAAGTTTACACCACTGTTTCATTGTTTTTATTATAGACTTACTGGATATAGTATATAATTAATACAAGTATTTATGTATTGCCCTAATTTCAAGGACTTGTTAACCTCTCTAATTATGCTGATTTTTAAAAACCTTATAAACAACATGGGATATGATGGGGAAGAAAGATGTATTGTAGCAAGTGCTGATTGCAATTAGGATATCTAGTGGAAATTTAATAATATGTGCTTTGAAATCTGTCAAAGCAAAGGGAAAAAAATATATAACTCCTGATGTCTGTACTTTTCTAATACAATTTAGAAAAGCACACAAGTCAGATGAATTTAGATTATTTGGGTGTCTCGGGGTATCCAGACAATTGGGGGCGGAGATGTTCTCATACCTAAATTTCAACAGAATGGATGACAATGACCTATTTTTTTGTACCAGAAATATTAATATATTAATCCTGGCTTCAAGTGGTTGGTATCTGTCATATGTATTCAGTTTACAATGATATAAGATTTCAAAAGCCTGAAACCTATCAGAGAAGGTTACATTATGAGATTTAAAACTATTTAATGAAACAGTGAAACTTTTACACTCTTTAATTTACTTGATCATTTGATCAATAGCATTACCTGTAAGATAAAGCTGTGTTGAGTCTGAATCCCATAACGTTCAACAAACTTTGCTCTTTTGACGCTAGGGAGGTCTGGAAGCCTCTCCCGAATACAATCAATATTTATTACTTGCTGGTCATTTATATGAGTAGGCAAGGATTTAGCATCATAAAGAATCAATGGAGGAAGATTTGGCTCAGGCATGAACCTGGAGGAAAACAACAACAAAAGAACATTTATTTTGATTTTTTTTTAAATTAAATTTGCTATACAGAAAAGCACATGGCTAAATTGAGGCTCTACATAAGAACAAACTGACAATACAACCAATCATACACACACAAGGAAGTCAAGGCTGAGAACAATCTTCTGAGCAGGAACAGATAAACACCAATTTATAAGATGTAACTGCCTTCTGAAAGTCATTAGCTTTTAAATGTCTACCATTCAAATGGTTTTATATTCCTCCAGAAAAGCAATAAAATACAGATGCTACTCATCCCATGCCAAATGGGATTGGTTATTCAGCTGGCAACATACTTTGGTGAAGACTGAGATGAAGTTGTTAAGAACACTTCATGTGGATTCAAACCCCCCTTGTTATGAAACTGTAGATTTAATGAAAAAAGGAAGTTGTGCTAAGAGTCCAGTTGCCATCTTTGGTGAGGTGCCCTGCTAAGTAAAGTGAGTGACAGTATCAAAGGACAAAGGCTTTATGGAAGAGGACACTGATTCAAGATGTCAAGAAAATATAGCGATTAAACCCTAGTTTCAGCCTTGCAGAACCAAATGATGGATTTGCAAACTTAATTCAAGCTTTATATATCTCTGCAAGTGAGATGCACAAGCAATGAAATAACAATAGCAATTGTAGTAGTCATACTTAATAACTATGTTTGATTCACAGAATTATGACATGGAAGAGATGGAGAAATTCAACTTCTCATGCTATTTCTCTCCTAACCCTAACCCTAACCCTGTAAAGTGCTTGGAAAATAGGGCGGGAAAATAAAGTGGGATTTCAGAAAATTGAATGGAAGAGTCCCTGCAAGCAGGAAGCTTCTGCCTATTTTCAAATCTAACACTTTTTTCTTCAAATCTTACATATCACAGCATCCTTCATTCAGGAGAGTTCCCGAACCTCAGAAGGTATTTAAGGTGAAGAAAGGAATTGAATGGGTGGAAAAATCATAACTTATCATACATATATTTGCCTGAATGCAACAAAACATAAATAAAATTACCGATAATCTTGTTTTCCTTCTTTGTCCCTCATTGGCACAGTGCGTCTATAAAATCAGAAAAAAAAGCAATTATAAGAACTGGATTTAGCAAACCTGATAGTTACGTAAGTGATTCTACCTCACATTAAGAGCTTTCACATATTCTTATCACAATGTTTAATATCATGTGACCTGGATGGTTTCTTTTGCCATAAAATCCTTAAAGGCATGAGTTGATTATTTAAAGGCCACAGCAACTAATTGTAAATGAATATGTTGTGCTTACTTGGTGGTTTCTATCTTCTTCTGTCTCCAGACGGAAGAAGCATATTCATTTATAATTCTTTCGTAGAGGCGTAGTGGCATAGTGGCCTAAGGAAGCTGGACCTGCCAGCCAGAAATGGTCAACACTCTGGCGGTTAGAGCTCCAGTAGCACTGCCGGATGGGGTGAGCACATTTAGCTCATTACATTTTGCTCATGCCCTGCCCAACCAGCAATTTGAAACCATTATTTCCATTGGGAAAGGCTTGCTGCACAAGGAAAATGGGAGCCGGTGCTAAGCCCGCCCAAACGCGAGGCGAGATCAGCAGGAGACCCTGAAGGTATCATCAAGCCAACCGCTGCTAGTCAGCTGGTGCAAGCCAGTTCACCTCCCCCATGGCACAACGTGAAGCGTGCAAGCACGAAACTGAACAAACTAGCAATTCACCTGTATCATAAGAGTGTAGATCTTCCTAACAAATGTATACCATATGAAATAAAAAAAAATCTTCTTCTATGTAAACTTGTATAACCAACTATGGTTGAATACTGTCCTGACCTAAGTAAAAAAAGTCTTGACTGTATCATAACTCAAATTTAAAGAATAGAATAGAATAGAACACAACAGAATAGGAGTTGGAAGGGACCTTGGAGGTCTTCTAATCCAACCCCCTGCTTAGGCAGGAAACCCTACACAGACAAATGGTTGTCCAATCTCTTAAAAACTTCCAGTGTTGGAGCATTCACAATTTCTGGAGGCAAAATGTTCTAGCTGTCAGGAAATTTCTTAGTTCTAGGTTGCTTTTCTCCTTGATTAGTTTCCATCCAAAGAACTACCATTGAGACAGCACATTAATTTAAATAATAAACACCTTATTTTAAGTAACTTTCAGTGGTGTGAGCAGCCAAATCCCAGAGATGGAATAGCTACCTAAAGCCAGACTAGCACAGGGTGAAACTGTATAGAGGACTTTAAAATGGCAGATGATCACAAGCCTAAAGGTTTGTCAACAGGCAAAAGGTACACATTTTTAAGAAGTACAAGAATGCTAGGTAGCTAATAATTCTGCTTCTGCTTTCAGATGATATTATTATTATTATTATTATTATTATTATTATTATTATTATTATTATTATTATTAATATTATAATAATAATAATAATAATAATAATAATAATAATAATAATAATAATAATAATAATAATAATAATAATAATAATAATAATAATAATAATAATAATAATAATTTTATTTGTATACCGCCCTTCTCCCGAAGGACTCAGGGCGGTGAACAGGGCAAACATATAAAAATACAAAAATACAAAAGTTAAGAAAGAATTAAACGAAATGCCCAAGTTATAACAATAGGTTAAAATACATTTAAAACAACAATAAAATCCAAACCCATCCCCCATCAGGCCAGGCTGGCTTGTTCAAACAAATAAGTCTTCAGATCGCGTCGGAAGGAGCGAAGGTCGGGTGCCATCCGGAGCTCAACCGGCAAACGATTCCATAAATCCGGGGTGCCCACAGAGAAGGACCTCCCCCTGGGGGCCACCAGACGACATTCTCTGACCGGTGGCACCCTGAGGAGGCCCTCTCTGTGGGAGTGCACAGGGCGGAGGGAAGTTGACGCCGGCAGCAGGTGTTCCCTAAGGTACTCCGGACCCATGCCATGTAGGGCCTTGAAAACCATTACCAGAACCTTGAATCTCACCCGGAAGACAACTGGGAGCCAATGCAGCTCACGGAGCAGAGGTGTAACATGGGAGTATCGGGAGACTCCCAACACAACTCTTGCGGCTGCATTCTGTACCAGTTGGAGCCTCCGAGTGGTCCTCAAGGGCAGCCCCATGTAGAGAGCATTGCAGTAGTCTAAACGAGAGGTCACGAGCGCATGAGTGACTGTATGCAGGGCATCCCGGTCTAGATAGGGCCGCAACTGGCGCACCAGACGAACCTGGGCGAAGGCCCCCCTAGTCACAGTTATTATGTGGTCTTCCAAAGAAAGCTGTGAATCTAGGAGGACTCCCAAGTTGCGAGCCCTATCTACGGGGGGTAATAACTCACCCCCCATAGAAAGAGATGGAATGTTCTGAATATCCCGAGATGCCGGTACGCACAGCCACTCAGTCTTGTCAGGGTTGAGTTGAAGCCTGTTCCTCCCCATCCAGACCCGAACCGCTTCCAGGCAACGGGACATCACGTCGAGGGCATCACTGGGGTGGTTTGGGGTCGAAATAAAAAGCTGGGTATCATCAGCATACTGATACCCAACTCCAAAACCACGAATGATCTCACCCAGCGGTTTCATGTAGATGTTGAACAGGAGAGGCGAGAGGACCGACCCCTGAGGAACTCCACAAGCGAGAGGCCTCGAGGTCGACCTCTGCCCCCCTGCCAACACCGACTGCGAACGTCCCAGGAGATAGGAGAACCACTGAAAAACCGTGCCTCCCACTCCCAATCCCCTGAGACGCTGCAGCAGGATACCATGGTCGATGGTATCGAAAGCCGCTGAGAGGTCTAATAGGACTAGGACAGAGGAATATCCCCTGTCCCAGGGCCCCCAAAGATGATTCACCAGAGCGACCAATGCCGTCTCTGTGCTGTACCCAGGTCTGAAACCCGATTGGTATGGGTCTAGATAATCCGCTTCATCCAGAACCAGAGGGAGCTGATGCGCCACCACACTCTCAACAACCTTCGCAAGAAAGCGAAGGTTGGAGACCGGACGAAAGTTATTTAACACAGCTGGGTCCAAGGCAGGCTTCCTGAGGAGAGGTCTCACCACCGCCTCCTTCAAGACGGTGGGGAAACTACCCTCACTCAAAGACGCAGATATAACCGCCTGGAACCAGCCTCGTGTCCCCTCCCGAGCCGCCTAAACCAGCCAGGAAGGGCATGGGTCCAATAAACATGTGGTGGAGCTCAACCTCCCCATAATCCTGTCCCTCTGGAGTCACAGGATCAAACTCCTCCCAGATTGTAATTTTCTTTTGATTTCTTCTATGTACTTATGGTTGGGTAAGTTATAAACACTCTCCACAAATACCAAAGTGGAAGGAAAGCTCTTACCCAAGCTTATAGTCAAAGGCTCTAGTTTCATTTAGAATGGTTCCTCCATTCTCCAACTCCTCAATCTGCCTGTGTATTTCATAGTCTTGAAGAAAGAAAGAAACAGTCTAGGTTAGCTGTTGCATACTCACCTATTTCTCTCTAACAGCCCAAGCAAAAATGGTTTTTAAGTCTGATTAAAATCATGATGATGATTAGCAAAAGAGATATACGAAGCTATATTGCTGTGAGATATATAGGCACACTTAGGGAATTTCATTGAGAATATAAGCCTATTCTTTAATTCCTCCATGATATGGATTCAGATTGCTTAGACATTCTTGTAACACCTTTACTTCTTAGGCTTTTATTTGGCCATTCTGTGTCTGTATGTGTAAGAGGCTTCTACCTCTGTCTCCTGCTTGTTTGGGGTGACCATAATAGGTCAGTTTGCCTGTTCCTTCCTTCTGGTTTTATTCTCAGTTGGATCTTCCCCTTCCCCTTTTCTTTCTGACTGAGGAAATTAGGATGGAGGAATCTCCATCTCGTCTTTGGCTGAAGGGATGACGTCTCTTCTTTCTTTCTGGCTTCTCTGTATGCTCCCCTCCTGACTCAAGACAGCAGGCAGCAGAAGGGAATTTCCATCTTTTCTAGGTTATGCATCTTCTATGTTGCTTGTTGGGAGCTCTCCCACTTTTTTTTTTGCTTCTCACTTCCTTTGCTTCCTCCAATAATTCTCTTCTCCCACAGAGCCAGAAATACTAGCAGATGTTGAAGCATGATTATGCAACCAGTCAGTAAACTTTGGCATGCAAAGATATTGCAAGCAGAATTATTGAAGGAGATGTGGCTGGCTTTGCAATCAAAGAAAATAAACTTGGCGTTGAGCTTCTTCGTTATGTAGAAGAGAGAAATAGGGTAGAAAGCCAGAGTGGTTTCCAATGGCAGTGGGCCTAACAATGAAAATCATCAGAAATTTTATTAATTTGTTTGTTTTTTATGCTGCCCATCTCCCTGACACAGCAACTCTGGGCACCATAGACATTAGAAATCTGGAATGCTTATAGAAAGTTGTGGCATCATCTAGCTGAGATTCTTGAGAAGATATATAAATCTTAATAAGATTTAAAATTTCCTGTTGAAGAAGAAGCTCTATTAATAAAAATAACAATCATAAACTCAGCTTTGTAATATGACTTTACATTATTAATGCACACCTATGGTATGAGTTTGCTGTAGGTTCTTTAAAATAACAAAAAAAAATTAGAAAAGAATAAATAAAATCAGTAGGTATATTTACCTGTAAGGTATATTTACAGCAATGATGTAAGAGTAATTTCTTGAAAGGAAAGATTTAATTTAATTTAATTTAATAATATTTCTATACCGCCCTTCTCCCTGAGGACTCAGGGCGGTTCACAGGGCAAGAATAGATAGCAATATCATTCTCCCCCCAACCATCTGTCAAAATTTTTCCACTGCTTCAAACTGGGAGTTCAAGACTGTATCAGTAACCATTTCCTAATAGTTTTATGGGATGAAAAGTACAGATAGCCCTTGACTTATGACTACAGTCGGTATCAGAATCTCAATTGTTGAGCAAAGCGGTCATTAGTCAAGATGCCCACCTCACTGCTTCATTCAATGACCACAATCCTGGCTCTCCCACATCTGGTTAGTAAGCAACTGCGTGGATCTTTAAGCAGTGGCACAAAAGAACTGCCTGGCACAGGAAGGAAGCAGCATTCCTCCATGCGTGGAAAGGAACCTCTGTGCTGGAGGACAGGAATGAAACAACTGGTCGTAAGTCAAGGACTATCTATAATGTAAATTAACTTTACATTCTACATCAACATGACACAGATGGGGAATCTGTATATGCAGTTTAAAGACTTAATAGATTTGTATCAGTATTAACTGCCTAATTCTACAAACAAATTTTGTTGGGTACAAAATTTCAAATTTCTAGGATTTCAGTTAGGAAGAAAAATTTTATTTACCTATTGCCTTTGCGAGAAATCGAGCACTGTTGATATTCTTCACTTCAGTCCTTATTCCATAAAGTTGGCCAGGACGATGTATAGATACATTTGCATCTACTCTCAACTGGCCCTCTGAAAAAAATATCAGTAGTTGAATAAACTCATACCGCTTGCAAATTATTTTTTTTTGCAAAATTGCCATAAAAGATTATATGATGATTATCCAAGGCTTGTATTTCCTTAGGCTCTCCAGAGGAAACTGTGGCCCTTCAGCTATTGCTAAGCTACAATCCCAAAATACACTATCATTGGACATTTGATCAGAGAGCTGCAGTTGAGAAAATACTCAAGGACCACACGGTCTCCACTTCCTAGGTCTAGTCTAAAATTCTAAGGATATATACCTTAAAACTCAAATACTTTGGCCACCTAAAGAAAAGGAAGGACTCACTGGAGAAGAGCCTAGTGCTGGGAAAGATTGAGGGCAATAGAAGAAGGGGACGACAGAGAATGAGGTGGCTGGATGGAGTCACTGAAGCAGTAGGCATGAGCTTAAATGGACTCCAGAAGATGGTAGAGGACAGGAAGGTCTGGAGGAACGTTGTCCATAGGGTCGCGATGGGTCAGACATGACTTCGCAGCTAACAACAATACCTTAAAGAAATTATTACACTTTTTTCAAATGAAATACACTCCAATAGCATTCCTGGAGACTTTTTTCAAACAGCAATATGTGCATCTCTCTCTCCATGGCATCTGTACACACCTTAAGGCATTGATGGGGAGTGCTCCCAAGTGGTTTAACTTTTATGCACAAATCATTGTTTTAAAGCTCCACAATCAGTTGAGAAAAACTTCATGACTTTGGGAACAAAATAAATTTTGCTTCACAGTAGTATAATATTTGTCATATAGTCATGTTACAAAGACTCTGAAAATTGTTACGTTTTTGTAGCTTAGATACAAAACTACATGAAAGGAAAAAATATGAAAATTGCTGCATAAGCACTGAGCTACACTGTACCTATTTTTCTCAGATGTTGCTCTGAAGATGTTCTCCTAATCAACAATCCAATAAACTGTAACCAGCTTCCTATCTTTCTAATATAACCACTATGAAAAATCAATGGGGCTTTTCTTTGGCAAAGTTTGACAGGTTGCCCCCTGTGACACTCTGTCAGATTTTACAGCATGCTTGTTTTACAGAGACTATTACCCTGTACAGGACAGGCATTGTTGAAATTGACTCATATAATGTTTTATTGCCCATTTTAAAAGAATTCGTACTCTTACTGATTTATTCTGTTCTAAGAGTTCCAAGCAGTGAGCTTCATTACTGTTATAAGTTGCCTGATTGCTATCTGGAGTGTTACTAAATTTTGCACCTCTCTCTGTGCATCTACACATTGCTGCAAATACTACTGTAAAACTTATATTGCATGTTTACCTTGGATGTACATTTCATTTTTGTTGTAAATTTACTAATAAACATTATTTGATCCGTATCCTCAATTATATATTGTTTTTATTGTTTTTATTGTGGGCAATAATTTAATTCTTTTTTAACTTTTGTATTTTTGTAGTTTTAAGATATGCCCTGTTCACCGCCCTGAGTCCTTCGGGAGAAGGGCGGTATAGAAATTTAATTAAATAAATAAAATAAATAAATATAAAAAAAGTTCTAAACAAATATCCAGAGGACAAAAAGTGAAACATCTAAGCTACAAGTCTAAAGAAGGCTTTGTCAAGGATTCTGATTGTATGAAACTATGATTGGAAGCCCTGGTAGAATTCTATCACAAAGCCAACAGCAGTCCAAACAGATTTACTCAAGTGTCCTTGAAAATTTATAGCTCAAGGACAGGTGAGAAAAACCCATTTTCCCCCTCAAGGACTTACAATCTTTGCAACAAATACAAGTGAAAACCCTTTCAAACAGCCAAACGCGAATACAGATTTCCACATAAACTGATAAAGCAATCAGGCACTAAAACATCTATTTGAGGCAGGCTCCAGAAAATTGTTTTCAGATGTATACTTCTTTGTTTTTGCAGATACAATACTTCCTGATCAAACCTCTAAGAATCTAGAAGTCAAACTGATAAAGCAATATAAAATCTCCTCAATAATTCTGTACTAATAATGGGGGCATAAGAGGGGAAAGCTTTTCAAATAAGACTGTTCTTATTTGCTGTAAGTTAAAAGGTAAAGGTAAAGGTTCCCCCGCACATGCGTGCTAGTCGTTTCCGACTCTAGGGGCCGGTGCTCATCTCCGTTTCAAAGCCGAAGAGCCAGCGCTTGTCCGAGGATGTCTCCGTGGTCATGTGGCCGGCATGACTAGACGCCAAAGGCGCACGGAACGCTGTTACCATAGTGGTCCCTATTTTTCTACTTGCATTTTTACATGCTTTCGAACTGCTAGGTTGGCAGAAGCTGGGACGAGTAACAGGCGCTCACTCTGTTACGCGGCACTCGGGATTCGACCCGCCAAACTGCCAATCTTCTGATCGACAAGCTCAGTGTCCTAACCCACTGAGCCACCGCGTCCCGACTTGCTGTAAGTTACTATTACATAAAGTGAAGCAAGTATTTACTCAACAGATAACCATCATATTACATTCCATTTATAAAAAAGAAAACATGAGCATTCAATCTGTGGTACGTTACCTTGATGGCACTTTCTTAACATATCAGTATTGCCTTTCCGTTGTTTTTTACTTCTTTACTATTGCTCAAGAAAAATGACCAAAACCATTTGGAAACTTCCCAGAGTTACTTATGTAAGATAAGTGATGACAAGGTGGAAGCTTACCACAAGGAGGTTGAGGGGTTACTGAACTGGTGTAAGGAAAACAGCCTAGTTTTAAATACCAGAAAAACCAAAGAGATCATTGTCGATTTCAGAAAAGGCAGGCATAGCCACACCTCTCTGTGCATTAATGATTCACCTATGGAGATGGTTACCAGCATCAAATTCCTGGGTGTGCAGCTAACGAGTAGGCTGGCTTAGTCGCTCAACAGTGAGAAACTGGTGAAGTGGGCACAGCAGCGCCTGCATTTTCTGCATCGCATGAGAAAAGCACATCTTCTTCCCCCTGTCCTGACCACTTTCTACAGGGGAATGATCGAGAGCATCCTGTCATACAGCATCACAGTCTGGTTTGGAAGCATCACTGCTTCAGACAGGAAGGTGGTGCAGAGAGCAGTGAGGATGGCCGAAAAGATCATTGGCAGTTCCCTCCCTCTCTCCCATCCAGGACATAGCACAGAAGCGTTGCTTGAGCAGGGTCCGTAAGATTATCTGGGACACTACACATCCTCTTCACGACCTGTTTTCCTTGTTACCTTCTGGGAGGAGGCTTCGTGGTATCCGCAGCAGAACAACCAGATTCAGCCATAGTTTCATTCCATATAGCATTAACCTTGTGAACTCTCAAGCTTCCTCCTTCTGTTATATATTCAAGATGGACAGTATTTAATATTCATATGTTATGTATATGTAGGGGTGTGGGTCTATGAATATGTGTATATAGTATGGTTAGGTGTGTGTCATGTATGTGTTCCACTTTGAGAGCGGGCAACTAAATTTCATTTTTGATGTGTGCCACTGTGCCCACAGTAAAAAAAAATGACAATAAAGGTTATCTTATCTTATCAGCAGTGTAGACATTTGATAAATAAATAAGACTAAATTGAATAAAAAGGTCTGACAGAAAAAACTCTCTGCCTCCATCAATAAACATAATTATTCTAGAATGATCCTCCCATTATTGATTATGCATTGTAAAGTCAGTGACAGTTCTTACTGGCCACACAGACAAGACTTCCCAGAACGTCACTAAGCCTGGCCTCTCACTACTTTAATCCATCTACTTTGCTGCTGGTTGTGCTCTTCTTTTTTCTTCCATATTGCCCAGCATTATGGACTGTTAAAAGGAGCTGGATTTTCTCATCTTGTGCCCAGATATTGTCAGAATCTATTTATATCACATTCATAAATGTATGTTTAAAACATTATCCCCCCCCCCCCCGGATTCTGCCATCTCCCGAGGAAGGGGGAGCGGATGTGGATTCAGCCTGCCTTAGGTTATTTCAAAGACCAAGGGAAACCTTTTGAACTGGGGGAACAAAGGGGAGGGCTAGAGAAGGCGGCATCTGGCCTGTGTCTCCATTTGAATCTGTAAAGGAAGAAGGCAATAACCGTAAAAGATCTGAAGTCCCCTTTTTCCCACGAAAGGGATGACACGAAGTAATGATGGGGGGCTGACCAAATGGGGTTGAGGGAAGGGGGGTTGAACCGGGAACTCTTTATAAAGTTTCAATCTGTAAAACAATACCAGGTCCTGTCTTGTATTTCCACAACCAAACATGTCCTAGTAAAAATTCCTTTTGGACTAGAACTGACTCCAAGAGTTTTTGTTTTCCTGAGACGTAGATTGGGGTGGGTCCTGACAGATATGATAATTTGAGCCTGATTATTTTGTGCTTCAAATGTATTTTCTTCTGCAATTCATTTATTTTCTTGGCTATCTATGGTATTTACTAGTCTTCTGCAACACTGGCGTTCAAAGCAATTAATACATTTTTTATGCTACTTCTTCAAAATGCTACTTTCAAATCATAGACTATTACAGATTCTTTGTAGCTATCAGAATATCTCACAGCATCTAATTACGTTTTCCAAGGCTTTCATGGCTATCCTATCAAATGCTAGTTTGCAGCATGCTTGTTCTTTATTTATTTATTTTTTATTATTTTAATTCCATTTATATCCCGCCCTTCTCCGAAGACTCAGGGCGGCTTACAAGCTTAGCAGTAGCCTTCATTCTATGTATATGCCTGCTTATTAGGGCTTTCATACACCCCCCAAGCGGCATTATTACAAAGTCAGCTTAATTGCCCCCAACAATCTGGGTCCTAATTCTTTATCCTAAACAACAAAAGTTATTGACCATGCCACTGTCTTCTCTGTCAATTCCAAGGATTTAAGATTGTTGTACTTATCATTAGTTATTTTAATCAATTTCTTTTTTCAGTCCCTCAACAGTAAGCAGTGTGATCTTCTGCCTGAAAGTGTCCAATTCTAGTCTATTTCTATTTGCTGATACTGAATATGTCAATAGGTTGATTTATTTCATCTTTTACTGTGATGATCTTTTGTATGTTTATCCTTATGTTCCATATTTCCACTGCAATTCCTTTTCTGCAGCTTTTGATTGTCATTTCCAGCAAGACAATATCAGCTACTTTAATCTAGCCACATCATAAACACTATTAGATTGTCATTTCTTCCTCTGCCAGCATCTGACTTGATGGGCCCATCATCTGGCACTACAGTATATCGACAATCACTTTATTAAATCTATCCATGCGATTTTCTTAGTAAAATAAAGAAGTGCTTATTCTTGTTATATCATTCATATATTGTACACCACGAATGATGCTTTTACTTTTGTCACTAAAGCAACAATCCACCCACATCAAATTCCTATATCCCTGTTGCCTGATATAAGCACATAAGTGCTTTAGCTGGGCAGTTGGCATTATCCTGATGGAAGTGTAGCATTTTGGTGTGTGTTCCTGATATTCCTTATTCATCCTTTCCAGTACCAGCTTCCACCTTCACCACAATCAAGCAGCATAGCAGGAAATGGGGAGGGGAGTGCTGAAAATTTTATCATTTGGGCAAAACCCAGGCTTTGTTTCCTAAAAATAAAGTATTCAATAAAAATATGAACCAACTTGCAATCAGACATGTACTTGAAGTTGAATCTTAAATATTTCCATTTTGCAACATCCCCAGAATCTCTTGCAACTAGCAGTGTAAAACTAGAAATTATTAGTCAGGTTACAATTAGTATGGTCCCAAAGAATTTGCATTTTGAGCAGCTAATGTGGAAGCAAAAGAAAAAACTGCCTGGGAGCCATCAATCATTTTGCTCCCACTTCTGTTTGTTGTGCACAGTTTCAAAAGGCTGACAGTATAGAAGTGTCTGAGCTGAATCAGAAGCCCTGATGTCTCCAAGTTACCAAAGGTAGGAGTACCACATACAGCATCAGAAAATTTTATGAAGAAGAGAAAAACTCCAACAAAAGGCAGCCCAAATGATTAGTAGCTGCATGGCAAAGAAAGATGCTGTGAAAGAGCCTTTCTTGTAGAAAATCACAGCTGAGGAAAGATAAATATGCTCTGCAGGTCCCCTACCTGCCATGTTTGCCTGGCTGCTCCCGAGAGCCTGCAGGATGAGCTGAAGTTCTCTCACCGCTGCCGCAGCCTCTTCTCCACAACACATATCTGGTTCCATGACAAGCTCCATGAGGCCGATCCCTACCAGAGACAGAGGAAGGATAAAACAGCAGCTTTTTCATCTCACTGTATCAGTTCAGTTGAGCATAGTTGAAACCGCTGTAGGTTTTATGCAAGGCAATTCAGAATCATTTATTATTTAATCACTGTCAAAATTCATACAGCAACAGAACTGTCATTCTGTCTTACGTAAATTCACATCTCACTAATATATAAAAAAAGAAACTATATCTAAAGTCCCCCAAGAGAAATGCAGGATGCTCATAACTAGCTGTAAAAGAGTGTCCTGCAAATTTGGTAGCAAACAGAGGAATGTGGCCTCTGGCTTTGAAATGTAGCATCGACAGATCTATAGGAAATATCCTGTCTCTGGCAAGTCTTCTGGTCCCTGAACACCTGATATAGCAAACAGATCTCTGTGTAGGAAGAAAAGTGAAGATTTTTGTGCTCAGACATCTTGATGATATATGATTTTCCCACCTGATGATACCCATAGGTATTCCAAGACAGCCTGATCAAAGGGACTGCCTTCATTTGGAAAATGCCATCAAAAATTCTAATTGGTCATTTAATTATTCAGTTAAATTTAAACGGTTAAATATTTTTCCATCTGGGTTCCATTATTTTCCAGCCTGGAAATTCAGGCTCCCAGAAAAGCATCTATGTTTGTGTATAAATAGAAAATGAAATGGGAGGCCATGCTTCCAATTTTTTTTACAAGACATAAGTGAGTTTCTTTAGACTTCTTACGTATAGCTGATATAGTTAAGTGTTTCTTTGAAACTTCAAGAACCTGACTTCAAATCCAGTTATTTTGAGAATTTGCATTCAGTTGAAAACATATAAATACTTGTTGCAATAGTTACATGCATAAAAATGTTCCAAACATACCTGCTCTGTTGAGGTCAACCAGTGTTTCGTTTCTAAAATCATCATGAAGGCTCTTTCCACTGTCTTGCTCCAACTGTATTTGCTTGATCCTCACAGCCTTGCTTACAATTTCATTTTGATTTTTACCCACTTGCATAAAGTATTGTAAGCAGCCATTCACTGCAATGGGAATCCTATGCTGAGTGATCTGATATCCAGCCTGCATTTAGAAGGTTAACAGATAGTTCCTTTCAAATGAAAGCTGTGTCTTTTAACACAGAGATCCAGCTTTCTTGTTAACCATTAACACCAAGTGATATACACATGGTAAGCTGCATGTAATCTTTCCATTCTGACCACCACCCTTCCCTCAAGGCACTTCTTACTGAAAAGATTAAAAAATAAAAACACAATATGAGTGATACTGAATAACAAAATTTCAACTTCTGCTAATGCTTGAATGTTAATATTTAGCCTTTCAAAGTAATTAGTCATACATAAATGTTGTGTTAAATGCCAAAAAACTATATGGGATTAATAACTGGAGGGAGGGAGACTTGCATGAGAGATCTAATTGGCAAAAAAGCTAAGGTCTCTTTCCTACTTGCTAGCTCTCTCCTTCAACTAGACTGAATACCACCTTAAATGTGATAGGCATTGCCTCATTTTACTGGCGTAAATAGAGCAGTGATGAGCTTTTGGGTTCAAGCTAGTGATTAATTTGGGCTGTGATCTAGTTGTCTGACGTCCTGCTGTTTTCATCCACAGTTGGGCTGGCATCTTCAGAAATAGAGTGACCCTATCCAGACAAGGTGGCAAGTGAAAGGCATACCTTTCGTTGTGCCTATTGAGGATATGATGTCAAATATCAAAACAGATATTTGAAACCTTCCAAATGATGCCGTATAAGGATTCAGATACAAGATAGCATACAAATTTAATAAATACATTTTACAAAAATCCTGTCCTCCCAGCAGCAACTTGACAATGAAGGAAACATGCATCTCAATGTAGAAGAGAACATGGTTATTCTGCCAACAGATAACAAGTGCTGTACACTAAGAGAGGACCATCTGAACCCAGTCATACACAATTTCTAAATGGAGAAATTTGAACAAAGGACATGGATACTGCACCGTTAAAGCCATACACTTGGTTCTGGATGTGGATGATACTTATCTGGAGTCACAGTGAAGAAAAGTTCAAGAAAATCCTATAACATTTGAATAATATCCAGCTAATACTCAGATTGTGAAGAAAAGAATGACAAATTTGCATTCTGATCATTTGGAAAGGAAATCTACAATGAGCATGTACAGGATATTAAAAACCAATACACAGAGATCAGTATCTATATAAAAGTTCCAGCCATCACCCCAGTAGAACAGATGCATCATGAAAACTCTTAATGACCATATCAAACACTTCTGTGAGCCCAGAAGATTAACAGATGAGTTGAGATAGCTTGCTAATGCTCCACAATCTAATGAATATTCTGCAAATACAGTCATATTAAGCAATGCAATCTAATAACAATAAATAATCAAACAAATACAAACTTCTAATAGGAAATAGGTTTCCTACATTGAGAAAGATACAGAACATATTGGTTAATGATTAGAAAAGTACAGCCTGAAACAGTGTACAAGCCAACAAAAAAAGATTTAGGACATCATTCAATCTCCCAAGGATGGCAGAACGCCATTTTTATTATCAGGGGTCTACTGCAACCCTTGTAGTTCTGGACAGGTGTATATTGGAACTACAAAATGCTTGTAGTTTAATCAAGATATACTTGATTAAAAGAACAAAAAGACATTGATATCTAGAACCTGAAAAATCAGCAGTGGCAAAACATGTGCTTCCTCATATTGGACATGAGGTTCAATTAAAAAAGACATAAATATTGGCAATCATGTTCAAACTACCATATACAACTACACAAAGAGGCTATTGATAATTTCAACAGCAAACAATTTCAGTAGTAAGGAAGTTTGAAAATCAACAAAACATGGATTCTTGCTTTATGCCAGCTCTTAACTGAGCAACAACAATAAGAATTTGCAACAGTCTCACCAGAAAATATACCTAATGGTAGCCTGGTTCACAGATGGGCTAATCAGGATCTGGTTCTCTTAGAACTTCTTTAAAGTAGACCAATAAGAAATCTACCTAAATGAGGATCAATTAGGAATGAGCTTTCTTGGACTCCTGTGAAATAAACCATTCAGAGATCAGCTTGCCAGGTTCAAATGCAAGAGCCCAGTCAATACTTCCTCAGTTGCATACAGCAGCTCAGTTTGCCTCTCAAATTACCAGTGACACATCAGAAATTTGGAAAACTAGACCACAGCCATTCAGCCTGAAACCTCATCACTGCTTTGATTGCCTCATTTCCTTAATTACAAGTTAGAATTTTGTATTTGATGTTCAACATACTAAAGGTCAGGGGATATGGGTACATTTGCCTATGAAGGTGGAGGTTCGTTCTCTGAGCTTGTGGGTTGGTTTCCGAATGTTTCTGTTACCAGACTAGATAACATCTTCAGCAGAGTTTAGGGGATGTCTGTGTTTTTCTGCTTATAAAGGTTTTGTGTGGTCAGTAGGTCATGTGATGGGTCATGTGTGGGTGTGTCAAGTGAGGGTCTTGTGATGGGTCTTATAATGGGGAAGTCATGTTGGGTGAAGGTCACTGGGAGGGTTGCATGGGCTGGTTGAGGATTGTTGCCGTTGCTGGTTGGTTGTGTGGTTGATTTTAATTCTGAGGAGTTCGTAGGCTAATTGTAGGTCAATGTATCTGTTGATGGAATTGCTTGTCGAGTGCCCGGCTTTGATGGACTCACGCCCATTTTGGGTGGTAGCATGGCTAATGATTCTGATATTATTCCAATCAAATTGATGCTGTTCGGGGTCAGTGTGAATAGAGATTAGGAATTTGGGATTGTGGTGCTTGACTGCCAGCTGATTTCATGTATTCTGGTTTTTAATCGATGGGATGTTTGTCCCATGTAGAATTGGTTGAAATTGTTACAGTTAATCTTGTAAATTAATTGTAAATTGTTTCTTTCATCCTTCTGTACCTTGTCCAGCACTTCACCTCCCAGTGATCCTCAACTGACATGTCCTCCCTATCACAAAACCCATTACAAAACTCTTGCTTGACATACCCACACCTGACCCATCACAAGACCTACTGACCACACAAAGCCTTTATAAGCAGAAGAACACTGACACTGACATCCCCCAAACTCTGCTAAAGATGTTACATAGCTTGGTAACAAAATGTTCAGAAATCAACCCACAAGCTTGGAGAACGAATCTCCACCTTCATTCTTCACCCGAGTTACAGCTATTCGCCACCATCGCAAACATTTGCTTAGAAAAAAAAGATGGAACTAATCTTCAAGGCAATCTGTTTCTGTTACAATGCAAAAAATTCTTTGTTAAAGGTGCCTATTTGGCTGCCGCTTTTAATAAAGAATAGCATGTCAAAACAGTTCATAACATCCAGTAGTTGATCTGAATATTAAGCTAAAATATTTTTTTATGTAATTTGATCTCACTGGTTGGTTTCCTACCATCTGCAGAATAGAGAAATATTCTGAGCTAAACAGCACGTCTATATTCCCAGGGAGTGTCATGGATTGTCTCATGAAATTGCTCCTATTGAGAGGTTTCTTGTTTGTAAAATGCCTACTGAGATGGTTCTGACCAAACAAAAAGCAGCTGTTTACTAGAAAACAACTCATAGAGATGCTATGCTGTTCTACGGCATGCTGAATATGGTAAATTACTTATGTGGAAGCTCTTGAATGTGGCCAGTTGGTGCCAGATTCTCTACAAGACTTGATGCTTTTGCAAAATGACTCAAGCAGTGCCACCACACTGTGACATAAGATCAACCACTTTCATGTGTGCATGCAACTTCATGAGAACTCTACAAAAGGGAGAGAGCTCACACTGCAATGGTAAAATGCTTTTAAAATTTGCTCACTCCCAATGCCTGGTTTCCTGAGTCATTCTGCCTCCTGTGGGATCTGACCTGTGCACTTGCCCCAGGAAATAGGGAATGTTTGTGGCAGTTATAAATTCCCTTTGAGGAAAGAGTAACACCACCTTACTTAAGAGATGGGTGCTTCCTCTTCTAAAGAAGCTATAGGTAATTAATGTGGACATCTATTGGCCCACCTACCATCTCCCCTTCTTAGGGAAGGTTGATGAGAAGGCAACAATGCAGCAATGACAAAGCACCTTGGGTGAAATGGTTCATCCAGCCTAAGATTAGGGGGAAAATCACATTTGGTAGTGTAACCATGTGGATTATCTCTGTTAGGACTTAGATAAGGGAGTGCATCTATCTTTATGTGGCTTCAATACCATAACTAATAAAAATTTACAGTGGTTTCATTCCTCCCAGAATGATCGATTTCAAATGATGTTAACAAAGGTTAAAATTCTTTTCTTTAGGTAATCTGGTTTTTTCCTCTTGTTTTCTTCATACTATGGAGCTTTTTGTTGAATTTTAAATTATAAAAAAATTAATTTTTAAATTATATAATTTTAATATACTGTAATGCTGTTACTGTACTGCTTTCATTTATGTACATTATTATAGGCTACTAAAGATTTTAAAATTGTAATTTTTTTGAAATGTAATAAAAACAAAAAAGAACATAACTTCTTCATCTGTCTGAAGAATGCTAATCTGACAGCAGGTACTTATTTAAACCTCTTTGCCAACTTACCACACATCACGTATCATCACTCCATTTCACAGTGTCTTTACAAAGATACAGTGTGGGCCTAGGGCAGCCTTTCTCATCAGTTGTGGGGAGGACAATAGGACATGTTATCCAACAAGCACACCTGCAAGATCCTTATTTAAATATTAAAATGATGAATTCTGTCTTTCTTTTGGATTTGGTCAGCTTCAATTTGTTAACTGTAACAAGTCAAGCCCACTCTCGTGTAATATCTAGGGTCACAGATATTACTGTTTTAGTTTGCCTTTATTTGTTTTACACATCTGAACAAATTATAAACAAAACAGCGTGTTTGAAATTCTCAGAGGTAATGACAATAAGTGCTTACGATGTCACTGGAGCACCAATATGTGTCTGTAATATATTCATTTGAAAAGATTTGTACTGTTTCTCTTAATCCTAACAGGCCACTGATGAGAATAAAGGAAGGCTTGTCCTAGCAGAACCTTTCCCAGTTCAATTACTCCCAAAGCCCTGAAAACATGAGGCACAGCCATCAGAACAATCATCATCAATCAGCAAGCTCCTGGCTGCAGCTGCCCATTCATCTGAATTCAGGGCTGCATCCAGCTTGGATGGGTAAACAGTGGCTGAAAAAAAACAAAGCTTCTCTTTTGTTGGCCTGTCCCCCATCTGTTCTTCAGGCATGTTCCTCTTCCGATTTGTCAAGGACAAAGCCTGATATATACTCACAGGCAGATCTGCATAGAAATAGTGTTTTCTGTCAAACAAGGACTTCTTGTTTATGGTGCAGTTCAGTGCAAGGCCTGTTGACACGGCTGCTTCTACGCATCGTCTGTTGAGAACCTAGAGAGACACAACACATAACTTGATTCACATCATTTTAAACAGTGTGCGTTCCCTTTTTGATTGCTTTAAAAAAACAAATGGGAAGTACAAAGGGTAATATAAGGGAAAACTTGTTCAAAGGAATATTTTTCCATTTCTTGGTGGGAGGACAATTGTATAGTTTTAAAGTATCTTAAATTCAACCAGCAAAACACATGTTTTTAATACAGCACACTGTATGTTTAAGTGTGGTGCTTTTGTTTTAGTGCTCTTAACTACATTCATTGGAAGATGACACAGCTTCTAATACAGCACTGGCCTAAATTAACATGGATACATGGGTTGAAATGTTTTGCTAAGTAACAATTCCAATATGCTCTACATCAGCGGTTCTCAACCTTTTCTTCACCATGGACCCCCTTTAAATATCTTTTGTGGCCACAGGCCATGGCCACAGATCCCCCCAGACTTAACGTAAGATTTAAATCATAACATTTTTTCAAGCCTTCACGGACCCCTTCTGATGACGTCGTAGCCCCTTAGGGGTCCATGGAAACAGGTTGAGAACTACTACTCTAAACAGCTAAAATGGTAATGAGGAAATAGCTAGGTAGAGAAAGAGCTATTAATTTATTTGCCTGTTTGTTAAATTTATTTGCTGCCCAACTTGTCGTGGGGCTACTCTAAGTGGCTTACAACAGTAAAAACAGAGAAATGAAAAGAAGTGTAAACGTAACAGTAGCAAAATAATGAAACAATAAAATAAACAATGATAATACAATAATATGAGATTAAAACATGGGTGAAGTAAAGCAGGGAATACTGGGAATCCCCATTGGGTTCCTGGGCCAAGTTATACCTTGAGTAATACAAATATTTCACTATTAAAGTTATCTGGTACAGTACTCCACTGCATTCAAAAAAAATATTTTTTAGCCTTACCTGGTATAGTTTATAATACAAAGCAGTTTGGACATACCATGTACTAAGTAGTGGTGAGAAAGAAACCCGCAATCTCTCCAGCCAGTAGACTGAAAATCTAACTGCACTTGCTACCCATGACCACATTTCCTATAGACTGTGTATAGGTAAATATAATGAAATATGAGACTCATACAAATTACTCTAGATTAAAAAATATGATCATTATATAAATGTATTAGAAATATACTTGAGTAATAAGGTAGATAACTATTGCAATTATTCACAGCTAAAACGATAAACCTTTTTTCTTTTTCTTTTCTTTCATTTTTTCACTTAAAAAAAAATAAAAAACACTGTTTCTTTCTCTGACAATATATGTATTTTTATCTGTGTGGGGTTTTTTCCTGTTTTGTGCCATTATTTTAAAAGCAATAAAAACAATAAATAAAAAGAAACTCTCCTTGTATAGACAAAAAGCTATTGTTGGAGATGCAAATCACCAGATTCATTTTTTTCCTCATAGGTTAACTAGCAAGTCAGGAGGATTTATCATTTTAAAAGCCAGTAGTTTGAATCAAAATAATCTACTACTGAGCAATTGTAAAAAACAAGTCTTCTTAAAATGTATAGAAGTCAGGTTATCTGCACACAGCCAGTATGTGCTGATAGGAATCTGCTCTTCTCATTTTGTTGAGGGAGCTTGTCAGAGATATAGCAAACACTATACTGCATCATCTCTCAGACTGTCAGGGTACATATAAGCTAAACCCATAGCTGAAACTAGCAGCGTGGTACACAAAATATGAATATACTTTGTTATATCAAAATGAAACACCTTATTCACAAAGGACTTTTATGAAACATCCTGAAGTAGTTTTTTCAAAAAATAAATAAAATTCAAAATAACCAAAAGATTGCATGAGTTAAAGGCTTAAATATTCTGGCTATTAGAAACACAAGAAAACAGAATAGTGTCCTTATTTTTTTGCTGTATCATCAAAAGAGTATGTGGGAGTAGCAGTTACTGTTTCTCGAATTATCAAGCTATTGGCCAAGTTTATTTTAAAAATAATAAAAGCAACTCTGAAAGAAACAGTGAACTCACCCTAGCTGTCAGCCAATCTGCAGAAAAATGGACTTTATGGATTGTGTTTGATGAAGAATGAGGACTTCAGTCACAGTGGTCCAACAAAGATAAATTGGCATTTTAGTCTTTGTCTGATTTCTGTGCCTATCTGGGTTTTGTGCATAGAGTGCTGGTTTATTTATTAACTCTAAATGTTATAAAAGGTAAAGTAAAGGTTCCCCCGCACATGCGTGCTAGTCGTTTCCAACTCTAGGGGCCGGTGCTCATCTCCGTTTCAAAGCCAAAGAGCCAGCACTTGTCCGAGGACGTCTCCGTGGTCATGTGGCCGGCATGACTAGACACCAAAGGCGCACGGAACGCTGTTACCTTCCCACCGTAGTGGTCCCTATTTTTCTACTTGCATTTTTTACGTGCTTTCGAACTGCTAGGTTGGCAGAAGCTGGGACGAGTAACAGGCGCTCAACTCTGTTACGTGGCACTCGGGATTCGACCCGCCAAACTGCCAACCTTCTGATCGACAAGCTCAGCGTCCTAACCCACTGAGCCACCACGTCCCTCTAAATGTTATACTCTACTCCAATTGTAACCAATTCTAAATGACTTATATGTCCTATTTATGTATGTAAGGTTTAAAAGTGGCTAGTCTAAAAGACAAATACTATGGAAAAAGAACCAAACAAAAATAAAAGACAACAATTATTACCTTTCAGATTATAGATTATTATTATATGAATAACATTAATACATGTGGCTGGAAAAAAAGCATTGCTGCTTTATTTTGTATGACCAAGACAGTGCAGTGATTAGAATACAGTATTTCAGGCTGACTCTGCCCATAGCCTGGAATTTGATCCTGACTGGTTTAAGGTTGACTCAGCCTGCAATACTGACCTTCCAAGGTCGGTTTGGGGCAATATGCTGACATTGTAAACTGCTTAGAGCAGGGGTGTCAAATCAATTTCATTGAGGGCTGCATCAGCATTGCGGTTGCCCTCAGGGGGCTGGGTGGGTATGGCCAGGGTGGGCGTGGCCTACTGGGTGGGCATGGCTAGAGTGCGTATGGCCTACTGGGTGGGCGTGGCCAGCTCTACATCGTTCGTATCAAGGGTGCCTATGGGGGCCTGGGCAGGAGTGGGACAGATCTGAGGGTTTCTGCCAGAAGGAGGGTCTCTGGGCCAGGGCCAAGGCAGTAGGGGCCGTTCCCTCACTGTTTCCAGGATGGCTTCGTGGGCCACATAAAACCACTTCATGGGCCGGATCCGGCCCCCGGGCCTTGTGTTTGACACGTCTGGCTTAGAGAGGGCTGTAAAGCAGGGCAGAGCGGTATAAATGTCTAAGTGCTATTGCTAAACATTTACAACAGTAATAAATAAATAAAGATGTATTATACTGTAGAAAACTCCATATAAGATCAAAACCTACTTCTAAATGCTCACTGTAGTTTAACAGTTACAGGACAAAAAAACTAGATGAAACGCTCAGTAATCAACCAAAAGAGTACTATCATGTTCTTTTTTTTTTTTTATTGAAAAGTTTTAAAATACAGTTTTCCCTTAAGAAACCCCCCTTCCCCCTCCCTGCTCCCCCCCTACCTCCCCCCAACCTCCCTCCCTCCCCCCCTCCCTCCACCCTCCCCCACCCCCCCACCCCCGACTTCCCAGAGCTAAATACAAGGTATATACATATAAAAAGGCAACCATAAACAACCATATACTAACAACTATAAGTTCTAAAATCCATCACTCTCTAGCTTATATAGGATAAGTTCTTGACTTTTCAACCTCTTCAGTATTAGCAAAATCCTAAAGCACACGTGCCCACTGTGATACTACCTGCCTTCATTTATCCAATTAACTGATTTCTTTTACAGGTTATGGGCATGCAGATTAAAATAGAACACAATATGAAATTAGCGTTCATGATGCAACTGGTATCATGAACACTACCTTACCCATAAATTTTTTAAAAAAAAACAACAATAATTTACTTATGTAGGCAGACTCCTTGGAACAACAGAAACAAGAGAGCAGATCCCACAAAGGACATAATACAAATGCTTAATAACTTACATATTACACCACCCTATTACTCCATCCAATCTATACCAATAGCAACAAGAATATGAGTAATATATCATATAACATAACATTGTAATTCATTACATAAACATAACATAAGGAGAAAAAAAGAATAAATATAAATATTGTATATACTCAAATCATCATTATAAGTCCTTTTTGGGGCCTCTTAATCACAATAAATAAGACAAGAAATAGAAGGTGGTAGCCAAGCTACTCTTACTTTGTTAATATTCTTAGTTCAACCCATAGAAAAAATTCCAGTGCAGCTTAGCTCAGACATGTCAAACACAAGGCCCGGGGGCCGGATCCGGCCCGTGAAGTGGTTTCATGTGGCCCGCAAAGCCATCCTGGAAACAGTGAGGGAACAGCCCCCACTGCCTTGGCTCTGGCCCAGAGACCCTCCTTCTGCCAGAGACCCACAGATCTGTCCCACTCCTGCCCAGGCCCCCATAGGCACCCTTGATACGAACGATGTAGAGCTGGCCACGCCCACCCAGTAGGCCATACACACTCTAGCCACGCCCACCCAGTAGGCCACGCCCACCCTGGCCATACCCACCTGGCCCCCTGAGGGCAACCGCAATGCTGATGCGGCCCTCAATGAAATTGCGTTTGACACCCCTGGCTTAGCTGATACCATGGAATTATCACTATGGAATTCCAGAGGGAGTTGGTAATTGTATAGCTTTAAAATAAGTACAAATGTGCTGTTTCAGTTTGACTTGTAGGACAGAATCTGATTTGAGATCTTTACCATTTCAAGATTATATCTATTAGCTTACATTTCTCTGATGGACTCTAGGTTCTCCTTTGGGGTCTGATAGGTGTGTGTAACCGTGTTTCAATAAAACTGCATTTTGTATTTTATATACTCTACATTACTTTGAGCTTATTAAAGTTTGCTCCTTTCCTTAGAAAAAGACAGGTTAACCTTGTTACATTTCTACTCAGGACTAAAAAAACAACCTACCGGTAGAGTGCCAGGAAGAGAAGCATCCAAGAATGATACCAGAGAATTAGGTGGTGCTGCAAACTGAACTTGGGAACCAGAAAAAAGCTTTGAGTTGGATGAGATCTGTGCATGGATTTCCAAGCCTACAACTGTTGCCCAGGAAGCATCACTAAAAGAAAGCCAATATGTGTAATCACTAGCTAGATAAATGCAATTAAAATTTTAAAACAATTGGGAAAGGGGAAAGAAAATCAAGCACAATTAATACTGGAACAAAGGGAACATTAAACATTGTTTAATGAACATTAAAAGAAATTCAAATTCTGAACAGCTTGAATAAATTAAATAAATTAAAAACTGCAAGTTTTCTCAAAACAAAACAAAACAAAACCCACAACCCCCAGATTTGTTAGATATCAACCAATTCTTATAGCCAACATACATTGCACTATTGTCCTATAGATACCTTGTCAAAGGTCACTTTCAAATAGAGAAGGTGTCAAAAATTGTCATTTGAAAAATGTACAGTCACTGAAAAGTAATTGCACTTCATGCACCTTTATTTTCATATGACTGAGAGAATGGAGTAATTTTGCAGTAAACCCTTTACAGAATCTCAAAGCAATGATTTGGACTTACACAATGAGATACACAAATGAATTTAATTAGTGAAGTCAATATTATGCCATTGTAACGATAATAGCACTAAAATCAATACCTGGGATCCATAAAAGAATTAAGTAGACAGATACAAGTTTTTTTCTTTTCTTAAGAAGATGACAATTCTGTATTTCTTTGTAGTGAAATAATTGAAACCATAATGAAGTGAGGCTCTCAATATAATCATATTAATAAAAGTGGACATTTTCAGAATTTTTCAGTAGGTATGTAAGTTCCTAATTTTACATTATTATCTGTCCATACAGTGTGTTCAAAATGTACTTAATAGAAGACCAGATAGTATAGGAGATATTCATTTAAAGTACAGCATTATATGTATTCTAGATCAGGGCTAATTTAGAAAACAATAGAACATTTTTTTTCTCTTTGCATCATCACTGTAAGTAAATGGGGCTTCCCAAATGGTATCCTATATAAAAGTTTGTTTTGTGATCATGTTTTAAAATAGCATGCAGTTTAAAAACTGTTGCTATAAGATTTTTGTAATTACAGGGGAAGAAAATCTTGCAACATGAATATTAACACCATTGTTTGTTTTTTTAATATAAATTTGGTTACAAGATGGTGTGTGTTACAGTCTCATACAATAATGCATTTACCCATAGTAAATGTTTTTCCTTTTCCACGCTGCAAGGGAAAAGTGCTAGTTGTGAAGCAGCCCACGAATTTATGCAGCAAAGCAGCATCACATTAAGATCTGCCAGGAGGTAAAGGATACCAGTTTGGATTCTTCAGTTCTATTTTAAATTTGAGAAAAATTACGTTATTTTCCTTATCTTTTAGTGCTTTAGCTTATTATATTTTCATCCAATACACTAATACTAAAATTATTCAATATCGTATATCGTATACATTTGAAAGCTTGTGAGATTGTTTTCGCGTTTCAATCCATACAGTATTAGCAAGAGCGGAAACGTGAAACGAGAGGAAAGTTGTTTTTTTTAATCAACCAAGAGCGACAAACCAGAATATCCAGTGTCATACCGCTTCTCTTTCGTTGTAATCCCCTTTGAATTCCAGCAGAGAACGCTGGTGGATACCGGTCTCTTCCAATCTCCAAGTACGGTGTCATTCGCAAAGCTAACTTTGCCAGCTCGAAGCCAAGCAGGGTAGCGTCGCATCATGGGTGCCGCCATTTTGTTCAGCTCTGGGGAAACATCAGGTGATCTCGTTCTTACAGCAAGTTCTCATGGGAAATGCAGTCCTGAGCTTGCTTAGACTTGGAGAAAACGGTATGGAAAGAGAAATGCAAGCCTTCAGTTCCCATGATGCTCGACCACTGAACTGCTCGACTCAAATTGGGAGACTTAGCAGAGAAAGCGAGCAGGAGCAGCGGGACTTTTATGTGAGTTAGGTAGAAATGAGTCAGTGATTCGCGTTCATTGAGTAGGCAGAGGAGCATTAGATGCCAATGGGTGGAAATTAAAAAACCCCTACAAAAGCCGTTTTTCTTGGTGCTCAGAGAGTCATATCGTGACAGATGTTTAATAAATGTTAACAAATAGCATGCCTGTAATTAATGGCTTGCTTTCCTTAAAAATGAAAAAAAAAATGTTCTTTATTATCAATTCCATTCACTTGTAATGGAGAATCCCTCTGCATTAGGACTGTGGCTATTCACGCTTGATTATAAAGTAATGTTCACCCAAAGAATTGAAGGCCAATTCATTGTTAAAATGTTACTAGATTCTGTATTTTATGGCAAAAACCATGTATAATCACCAGAAACAGCAATAATAATTAAGGAATGCTGACACTCATCTATAGGTCTTTTATTACAGGGCAGCAGTGATGTTTTTAATAGATATTTCCTATAAAGGAAAAACATTATTTCCCTAAGAGCATAAATAGTTGCATTTCTATGTAGTTAGATATGGGAATATCTTAAAGATTAATAGCTTGTCTGCCTTTGAAAAGAATAACATTTTGCAGGTTGTGTGTGTGGTTAAATAGAAGCATGCTACTGTACAGATATTCTGATACTGCTGCATTTTTGAGCATTGGGCCTTTTAATGACGTACAAATAACAGCCATAGGGATTTCTTCACTTGAACTGAGTTAGGAGAGTCATAACCCTTATGGTAAATTGAACACAGTACAACAGAAGACCCTTAAGTGCTTTAAAATATCACCCTATATTCCTGCTCCAGTGTTTACCAATAAAGTTGTGACACAGTCCAGATTAAAACATTCTTAGGCCCTTGGGCTTGGAGGCAAACACTAACTTTATCTAACAAAAACCACTACATAAGTTACATTGCAGATACCAACTGTAAGACTTGGCATATAGCAATAGCAATAGCATTTAGTCTTATATACCACTCCATAGTGTTTTATGGCACTCTGAGTAGTTTAAAACTCTATTCTATGATACAGAGCTCCTACAACTTTGCTGAAATATTCTTGTCATCCTTGTAGGAGGCTTCTTTGAAAAGATGATGAGTCATGGGCTTGTTGAGTCAGCAGCTGAATTTTTATCCAGTAGAGGTCAGTGGAGTACATAAGCCCTCAATGGTATTTCAAATCCTTATAGAAATGGAAATAAGCATTGTCAGTTTCTTTAGGAAATATGACAATATTGTATAGAATAATTGCCCCTATTTTCTTTGGAGCAAAATGATCATAACATGGAAATAATAATAAATGATTTAACATGGATGAAAGTAGTGAGCTATGCAATGGAAATAAGATTTATGGAAAACAAGATTGGAAAGGTGAAGCATTTTACATTACAGATGCTGCCTAACCAGTACATGCCAAATTATACTTTTCCATAATGAATGGTGTTCCTGGCTGAGCTGGCAGTTAGGTGTAACAGATACTTCTTTATGTTTCACTGTTCCATCCAGATTTAAGCTGATGTTTGTTTGTTTCCTCAAATTCTCCTCTCTTTCTGCTCAGGATGAATTGAACTTCTATAATAGCAATAAAGGAATTGGAGGCAATCCCTCTGTGACACTTCAGGAAGGAATAAAGGCCATTTTAGATCTTAAATCACATGCATTTGTAGAGCTTTGAAAGGTTTATTAGAGTTTCTGGCATTTTTATTATTAATGGTAAAAAAGTTTTGTGCTCCAATGCAATGGGGACATCTATATAGGCACCAGGTATCATCCTATCCAATTTATTATTGGGCTGATTATTACAGTAAAAAGGAATATATTCTTCCATTTGTTTTTCCTTTTTATTGTGTTCATGAATTTAGCAACATGTTGGGCAATGAATGTAAAACAGTGATTGTGTGTGTATATATATATATATATATATATATATATATATATATATATATATATATATATATATATTCAGAAGCAATCATGTTTGCTTCAATTGGATTTGTTCACAAATACATATTACCGTTTAATAGAGCATCCTCATGGTATAAAATGAAAAACTTCAACTTTTCAAATTGATCATGGTAATACAACACCAATAACTTTGAAACTGAATGTTGTAATAAAACAGTATAAACAGAATGTTATACTGAGAATTAAGTAAAAACCTTATCTTTAAAAAGTTCTATATCCAACCAGTTTTGGCTTGATGCTTAGCCTGAGAAATTGCAGGTTCAGTTCTTAGCACCTTCAAATGGGGTTCTAAAAATACATGCTGAATCTACAGTATGGTATTAAATGATCATAATATATTGGGCAGATGGTTCAATATTCTGTGTATGATGGGTGGGGAAATTGTGACCCTTCCAAAATTGCTGAACTACAATTCCAAAAATCCCTCCCTTCAGGCTACATTATTGGGACTGCTGGCAGTTGTACTTCAATAGGATCTAGATGCTTTAGATTCCTCACTCTTGTAAAATAAAATCATGTTTTAATTGGACAGTTTGAAATAATTTCTAGAGAATTACACTACAGATGTACTCTGTAGAAAATACCATTTTTGTAACCAGTACATTCTTCATAATGCTTTATATCTCGTGAACAATAATAAGGGCAAAACTTGTGGGCAAATGGCATTTAAATGTTAGGGGCTTAAACATTATATTTTACAAAGTATTTATTCTCTTTTCATTTCTTTTTTCAAATTCTGAGCTAAGTCAGAATTGATTCAGTTATGTTATTTCCATTAAAAATGTGTGAGCATGTGTCAAAATGTCCAGCGTTCTAAAGCTGTAACTTTAATTTCCTCCTTGAACTATCTTAAAGAATTTAAAAAGATAGTAGGAAAAAAGCCCAGCTTTGCTTATGTCATAACTGTAGGCATTCTAATGCCAAAATATTTTGGTTAATGTTTTATAGTGGGACTATTGGTGCCATTGATCGTAGTGTAGCCTTAAGAACTATTTTCTTTTCAGCGCTTGTGCTATCTCCAAAATTATTAAATAATGGCTTAAAATGTTGTGATACCAGCTGCTATTATTAAAACTTTTAATTTGCCAGATTGTTAAAATGGGGTTAAATAAGGATATGTATTTGAAGCAGGATTATTATTAGAGTTTTGCACAATTAAAGAATAAAAGATGCTAGAGTCCTTCATTAGAATAGCAGGTGACTTCTAATACTACGGGAGAATTATTAAACCAAAGTATATGAAAGATATAAAATAGTTAAGCTTAGCTGAACAGGATTCAAGTACACATTATGAATAATATGTATTTTAACCACTTAAATTTCTGGAAATGTGTAAGAGGTAATTTATGTTCTGTAAGCATATATTTATTTATTTATTATTTATTTATTAAATTTATATACCGCCCTTCTCCCGGAGGACTCAGGGCGGTGAACAGGGCATATAAATAGAAATACAAAAGTTAAAAAAGGATTAAATAATTGCCCAATTAAAACAATCACAATATAAAACCCATTAAAACCCTAACGTTCCCCTATCAGGCCAGGCCAGCTTGTTCAAATAAATGGGTCTTTAGCCCGCGCCGGAAGGAGCGAAGATCCGGTGCCATCCGGAGCTCAACCGGCAGTTGGTTCCATAAAGCCCACAGAGAAGGCCCTCCCCCTGGGGGCCACCAGCCGGCATTCTCTGACCGGAGGCACCCTGAGGAGGTCCTCTCTGTGGGAACGCACAGGGCGGAGGGAAGTCGACGCCGGCAGCAGGTGGTCCCCGAGGTATTCCGGACCCATGCCATGTAAGGACTTAAAGACCATCACCAAGACCTTGAACCTCACCCGGAAGACAACTGGTAACCAATGCAGCTCGCGGAGCAAAGGTGTAACATGGGAGTACCGGGAAACTCCCAAGACAACTCTCGCGGCCGCATTCTGTACCAGTTGGAGCCTCCGAGTGGTCTTCAAGGGAAGCCCCATGTAAAGAGCATTGCAGTAGTCCAGACGAGAGGTCACATGCCTGTACACATGACATTCAAAATACAGATACTTATCCTGAGGATTACCTAGAAAATATCCAGAAAGCTTGAAGTATCTGTAATAAAAGTATAAGAAATATACTGGAATTCCTATTAAAATTTTAAGAGAGAAATTTGATTTGGGACAGTCAGTTCTAGTTTTAGTTAAAATGCCTATGCTATAATATAAAAAGAAAGAGTAGGATAAAGAGTGATACTAAATGAGAAAACCAGGTTGAACATTACAGGATTACATTTATAACAAACATTTTAACAGGTGGTCTGTAACACTCTGGTTTAGACAATTATCAAGTCTCTAAAGATAATATGTGTACAGGGAGTGCAGAATTATTAGGCAAATGAGTATTTTGACCACATCATCCTCTTTATGCATGTTGTCTTACTCCAAGCTGTATAGGCTCGAAAGCCTACTACCAATTAAGCATATTAGGTGATGTGCATCTCTGTAATGAGAAGGGGTGTGGTCTAATGACATCAACACCCTGTATCAGGTGTGCATAATTATTAGGCAACTTCCTTTCCTTTGGCAAAATGGGTCAAAAGAAGGACTTGACAGGCTCAGAAAAGTCAAAAATAGTGAGATATCTTGCAGAGGGATGCAGCACTCTTAAAATTGCAAAGCTTCTGAAGCGTGATCATCGAACAATCAAGCGTTTCATTCAAAATAGTCAACAGGGTCGCAAGAAGCGTGTGGAGAAACCAAGGCGCAAAATAACTGCCCATGAACTGAGAAAAGTCAAGCGTGCAGCTGCCAAGATGCCACTTGCCACCAGTTTGGCCATATTTCAGAGCTGCAACATCACTGGAGTGCCCAAAAGCACAAGGTGTGCAATACTCAGAGACATGGCCAAGGTAAGAAAGGCTGAAAGACGACCACCACTGAACAAGACACACAAGCTGAAACGTCAAGACTGGGCCAAGAAATATCTCAAGACTGATTTTTCTAAGGTTTTATGGACTGATGAAATGAGAGTGAGTCTTGATGGGCCAGATGGATGGGCCCGTGGCTGGATTGGTAAAGGGCAGAGAGCTCCAGTCCGACTCAGACGCCAGCAAGGTGGAGGTGGAGTACTGGTTTGGGCTGGTATCATCAAAGATGAGCTTGTGGGGCCTTTTCGGGTTGAGGATGGAGTCAAGCTCAACTCCCAGTCCTACTGCCAGTTTCTGGAAGACACCTTCTTCAAGCAGTGGTACAGGAAGAAGTCTGCATCCTTCAAGAAAAACATGATTTTCATGCAGGACAATGCTCCATCACACGTGTCCAAGTACTCCACAGCGTGGCTGGCAAGAAAGGGTATAAAAGAAGGAAATCTAATGACATGGCCTCCTTGTTCACCTGATCTGAACCCCATTGAGAACCTGTGGTCCATCATCAAATGTGAGATTTACAAGGAGGGAAAACAGTACACCTCTCTGAACAGTGTCTGGGAGGCTGTGGTTGCTGCTGCACGCAATGTTGATGGTGAACAGATCAAAACACTGACAGAATCCATGGATGGCAGGCTTTTGAGTGTCCTTGCAAAGAAAGGTGGCTATATTGGTCACTGATTTGTTTTTGTTATGTTTTTGAATGTCAGAAATGTATATTTGTGAATGTTGAGATGTTATATTGGTTTCACTGGTAAAAATAAATAATTGAAATGGGTATATATTTGTTTTTTGTTAAGTTGCCTAATAATTATGCACAGTAATAGTCACCTGCACACACAGATATCCCCCTAAAATAGCTATAACTAAAAACAAACTAAAAACTACTTCCAAAAATATTCAGCTTTGATATTAATGAGTTTTTTGGGTTCATTGAGAACATGGTTGTTGTTCAATAATAAAATTAATCCTCAAAAATACAACTTGCCTAATAATTCTGCACTCCCTGTATGTTACCCAAAAAGCAGAAATTTGGCTAAGTGGAAAGGAAATGAGGAAAGTATCTAATGATATTCAGAAGATTTGCTTATTTGTTCTTCAAATAGACAATCTTCCTTATTTATGTAAATGTCTGTCCATAACAGATAGTATATGTAGATATAGTGTCGCTGTTCTTTTATTTAATAAATATCCCCTTATGTCACATTAACAATTAGCTTCCAATGGTAACTTTTGAAGAGCTCTTGGAGCCAGATCCAAGGTTGTGAAGAGGTCACATGTGGCTTGGTGCCTCAGATATTGGGACTGCTTTTGAAATGAATAAAGTCTGAACCAAGTTGCCATTTGAACATTTCTAATTATTCAAACGTCCAATTCCTTTCTAGTCTTTTGAAATGGATGTTAATGCAACCTGAATTGATTCAGTGAATGATTGAATAAATGATTGTTTCCTTCATCAAAACATTCATATGAGTTTTAAAATGTATATTCAGTTTTCCAGATGTCTGGAACTAGCAAACCAAACTAGTCACTCATTTATAGTAATTAAGTTTGTGAATGACATTAATTTCATCTGGATTAACATCTTCAACTACAAAAGATTGATATGATAGCAGTGTTCCAATATCTAAGGGCTGCCACAGAGAAGAGGGGATTAACCTCTTCTCCGAAGCACCTGAAGAAGGAGCAGTGGATGGAAACATAATCAATCCAGAAGTTGTGAATGCTCCAACACTGGAAGTTTTTAAGAAGAGATTGGACAACTATTTGTCTGAAATGGTATAGGGTTTCTTGCCTGAGCAGTGGGTTGGACTAGAAGACCTCCAAGGTCCTTTCCAACTCTGTTATAAGAAATAAGATTGTACTATATTTCACTATTGGCCTAGGTACAGATTTAAATATCACATATATTTTTGGAATTCCCAATGAAAACAAAACAGACTCTCTTAAACACAAAAAATTATAAGATATCCTCAATGTTCATCTAAACATGTGCAGTAAGAGAAAAATACGTATTCTTTTTAATGAGAGTTGTCACATTTCTTACAACCCCATACTTAGAAAGTAGAACAGAGTTAATGAATAGTAAAAACCAAAAGCCTATTATTTGTGAAGCACTTGCTTACTGCTATTTTTGTTTCTATTTAACCCAAGTAATATCACTGTTCATAAATGTTCAAGCTCAATTGCTCCTCAAAAATCTAATAAAAGTATATTACCCATCAAATTATGTTGCACTATTCACATAAAAATGCACAAAAACCAACAGACATTAGTAAGATGTTAGTGTAAATGTTTGAGAACCATTTAAACAAATATCCATAATAATATTATTTTCTATAAAATCTCCAGTAACTATGGGACGTGAAAAAACTACGACTTAGAGTAAAGCAATGAAATATCCCTCATCACCCTAACCCTTGATTACCTTGACAAGAGAAATGTCAGTCATCCATTTTGGAGATCCTTCTGTGAAAGTGTTACTCATTAAGAAGGACGCACAAAGGTCTGCCAAGGTAAAAGAAAGCTAAAGGTTTGGTTGACCTTGCTTTGTTACATCTTGGGTTGCTCTAATCTTGTAATAGTATTGCCTTTTACCTATTCTTGGTTTTAATTAATATATCCATTGCATCTGGTTAATATATGATTGTCTTCCTGTATAGTACATGCTAAGATTTGTCAGCAATGCTCCATCAGCATTTCATTTGAAAAAAGGCTGCACCTAAAATACCAAACAAATAAAATATCTCACCTTTGCAAACCATCACAGCTGTTTAACTTCCAAAATGGCATAGAAATAATTGTAAAAAAACAACTTTGGGTTATGATGATTAAGCAGTCTGACCCAAATCAATACCAGTAATTCTAGTAAGGCCTAAAAATGGTTACAGTCCTACAGTCAAATAAAAAAAGCACCTACATTTATTGTCCAATGGACTTGAGGGAGAAGCTATAAGTCTATTGGATTCGTAGTTTCCTTGCTATCCTAACATTGCTCAGACTGGTTTATAATCTATTCATAATTGCAATGAAGAAAATGGTTTTATATTAAAATGTCCTGGAAGGACTTCCGGTTTGCCATCATGGCCGCCGCGGTTGCTGGAAGGTGAGCTCTGTCTTCTACATTCGATTTTGCTACACTGGGGGACCCTGGAAGGGGTTGAAAGTTGCCCTGTAGGGGCGATGAGCAAAGAAGGGACCCCCGCTTGATGTGGGAGGGCAGCAGCCCTTCTGCTCGATCTGAGGCAGCCCTCCAAACTGGCAGAGCAAAGACCGGCCATAGTAATATGGTCCATCACTAGGCTGCAGACAGCCGAAGTCAAACTCACCACCAAGCACTTCGAAAACTGGGTGAGATCTGATCTTCTCTTTACCCTAAGTACTTTCTCTTCCTGTAAAAGCTGCCTGAAGTATCTTTCCCCCTGTGAGGAGAGAGGGAAGGGAATTTCTATCCCACCCTCTAAGAATAGCGGTGTCTGACTACCCAGGGGAATTAAAGCATTAAAAGAACAACTTTAATCTAATCGGATTTATATGTTCCTGAAACTTGGGAACCAAAAATTTTCTTATTTTTATTGTAGACTCTTGTTTTCATCTACAAAAAAGAAATAAAATTGGAAAAAGGAATAAAATTTTTTGACTTAAAAAACCTTAAATGGCATCAGTGACATCTTGTGGCAAAGTTTGGTATTACAACTTGTTATTTCCTAAAAGAGACTTGGCTTGAAGCCCAGACCTTAGATAAGACTTTTCTGAACTTGGCACCACCTGTGAGAGACTTAGCTGTAAGAGAACAGCTGGGTGGCATAACTGGCCTACTTGAACTGTGAATGTAAACCTTTACTGACTCTCAGAGTTATATGTGAGAAATTGCTTTCCTATCTCTTTATTTGAGGAATATTGGTCACTATATGAGATGTTGAAATACCTTGGACTATAAAGTTTTGCTTGACAAACGACTACTAGAAGACTATAAACACGTGAAAGAGATGGATGAAGACTAGGAAAAGATCCTTTCCATGTTGAAAGCAATACATGAAACCATTCTTTCAGCTTGTGATAAAATAAGACCTAACATAAAAGATCAAGATGCCAGCTCAGATACACAAATCCACACTTTGACTACAACCAAAGAACCAACAATGCAGAAGATAACAGAAGAAGTGGGTCAATCAAATATTAAGACAGAGCACTCAATTGACTAACAAATACAGCTGATGGAAAATCCAGAAAAGGAAGTGACAACACTGAAAATGGAAATGACTTTCTATATAAATCAGAAGAAATTTGAGAAAGAAGAACAGATTGAATGGAAAGCAATCATATCAGGGCAAACATGTGAAATTGGAATAACAGGGAGACAACTTAATGAATACAAATGGGCTAGTCCTTCCAAAAAAAATGGCAATTAAATGGTCTCCTTTATTTCAAATAACTTATTTAACAATAGAGGAGATCTATTTGACGATCTAAAAGCACTGATATGGAAGCCTAGTTGGCAAAGGAAGAAAGCCAGAATTAGGTTGAAGAAAATTGGGCTTTTGACTTATTAGAGGGGATTTCATATTATTAATTAGAGGGTTAAAGGGAGAAGTTGAGATAAGGGGAATTCTGGTCATTAGATTTAAAATACTTGGAAATTAGTTGAAAATAAGGACTATCTGTTTAATATTTAAAAATTAGACCTAAAAGGAAAAAGAAAATTAATTATTATGAATATGTTTGATTTACTGATTAACCCAGATAATATAATGTTTTTGATTTATTAAAGGGTATAGTGTATTATTAAGTAGATGATTTAATATGGTGGGAAATAGATAACTCTTAGGAAATAGAACAAAATTACATTCAAATAGATAAAATGTGTATTTTGGATATTATATTTTGTTATGAAGGGAACAAACAAGGGAATCTTGGTTACCTAAAGCCTGAAAATTATAAATATCAAAGGTTAAATTGGAATATTGATGAGAAACTAAAACTTGGGTAAAAATTAATAACAGGATATGGATTGTTTATGAAGATTGAATGTAATTAAGATAGGTATAAGCTAAAAAATTATTGATAAATGTAATAATGATGTTTTTACTGAGTTGATATAATAAGAACTGTACTAGCTTGAATACAAGATAGTAAATGTTAAGGGAAAAAGAAGAAATATCTGATATTGTAACTTGAGATTTCTACTAAAGATTTTGTTTTCGAACTATTTAACCCAGTCACCACATTGCTTTTTAAATACTTAAATGTAAAATTGGAAAATTAATAAAATATTATTTTTAAAAAATGTCCTGGAAGGACAGTAGAAATGATAAAACATGCCCATGATTCACCCTTTTAGGATGAACTCTAATGTAAAGACATCATTGGATTTTTCTGATTTGGCATTCTGCACTGTTGTCATGCAGGACTGCCTGCCCCTCTACACATAGTCTTCCTACACATAATTTTCTAGGGTTAAATACCACTGAACTCAAGGGACTAATAGGGTTGCAGTATTAATAATTGTAATCTATTTATAAATGAAAAGTAACTAGTATTTATTAATTTAACATGTATGCTGCCCGACTCTAGCTGGCTTATAGACAATTAAAATATACTATGAATCATTAAAACAATAAATAATCATAATTTAATATTCAATTAAAATAAAAATAATCAAGATGGGAAGGGAGGGAGCAAGGTGCACACAGGGAAAAGCCGATGTGTTTCATATTCCTTTTATATCAAATAATCTCAACCATCATTATTTTTTTGAGTTAAAAGGAAATGCATGGAGTGAGGGCAGATAGATAACTTCTTTAATTGTTTCCAAATTAATATTTGATATTATTATAGAAAAGCTTAGTGGAAAAATAACTTGGTAAAATAAATTTAAACATTACTTCTGAAGAAGAACAAGAAACAGCATGTTTCGATCTCTCAGGATGTACTATTGAATGCTGTCCTCTCCTTGCATAAATGGAATGACAATTTCAAGATGTCAGTACATACATCAAGAAGTAGTGAGTGTCTAACTTTCTTCTTCAGAATTTAAAACACATCAGATAGAATAAATAAGATTATAACGAGCTCTTTACATCAATTTCCCAACCTGTGCTGTCCAGTTGTATTGAATCTGAATTCCATAAATCTTGGGAACTGTTCTGTACCAGCCTGCTACCGCCCTGCAGAAAAGGCAGGGACAACCCCTTTACAAACGGCAAGAGGCTGGAATAAAGCCTGCCAAATTTATTAACATAAAACAGACACCAACCATGAAACAGGAGCTATGAAACAGGAACTATTCAAGCGGTTGCCTTCAGCAAACCAGCCCTCCCACGCATTCCCCTTTTATACAGTTCAGGGCGTGGCTTCTCTCTGCCTCCTTCTGAGGTGCCCCATTGCCTTCCTCTGTTTACTCCTGATTGACTGCCTCCTGCGTCGGGCGTCCTTGAACAGGGCCAGCTGTGGGTCATCTTCATCCACGCTGTCAGGCTCACACAGCTGGGTCTCCGTTGTGACCAGGTGGGAGGGGCCTGGCTGAGGGCTCTCATCAGCAAGCTCTTCAACCCCCTCAGCAAGCTCTTCAACACCCCCCTCCTCCTCTGAGTCGTCCGACCCAACTGCCAAACCCACAGGCTGACCCTGAATCACAACAGGAACCTGCTGAATTCAAGGATTTGAAATATTGCATATAAAATTTAAGGAAGGTTGCCTCTGTATTTAACAGATGTGGAAGATTAAATCTATTCTAACATATGGGAGAAAATGCAATTCACATCCAATTTAACATCTGTGTGCAGCCTTTGGGAGAAGTCATCCGCTTGTTTTGGGTGAAATGTAAGTACACTGAAGATCTCAGCTATCTATATCTATAGCTCATCTTGAGCTATAGATATTGTGGAAAGCCTGAAGCAGTGTCTGAAGACTGTCAGATTCTGAATGGTGTAAAATAAGTTTATATAGAATGCTTTCAAGTCTGAGTTAGTCTTTATCAATACATATTCAGGAACAGTCATTGTAATACTCTGAATGGGGTTGCAGTGCTACTGAAGGAGCTGATTTGTGTTGAAGCATTCTGGATGTGCAGCATTTATGAGAGTAAAACTCTAGCCTTAATGCAGTTTAATGAAGCATGATTTCTGTTATAAACTTATTTGTAGGAAATACATTATGGAGGTAGACAAAGTCTGGCACCTAACCTACATCTTGACTGGAGGAAAGTGAAATACCTGTGTTTTGAGAACCATATGTTGGTTTTGCTCCTACAGAGACACGAATGGCCAACATAAAAATTCCTGCAGAAAACCATCATTAGAGTAATGCTGGTGAGAAGAAAGCACAGTGATAGCACTGGATTTGTATCTGCCAAATGAACTTAGGAGAGGCTTTTGAAGATTCTTCAGAGGTTTGGTAGCAGAACATTATTAAATTGAAGTAATTATCCCTGTAATTCTTTTCTCCATTGTAGTAAGTGGGATTCCGAGGAAAACATTGAAATGATGAAAAGACTGGATTTAATTTAAATGTATTAGTTTTACTACCTTGAATGAAGAATATAAATTCTTCTAACCACTTCCAATACTGAAATGTACTAGGAATGCAGTCTTTCTACATGTGTGAATCTGGATATTGTCCCCATTGTCCTTTCCTGCAAAAAGCTCCAAATTGTTATTAACAAAATTAAACAATGTTGGAGGAAGTAGTGGAATGTTTCTGAACATGCACTCATAGGAGCTTTTTATGTGCAATTAAATAATATGAGCTATAATTCTGCTATGAGTTGTATTATTTCTTTACCTGTTTAACATGGGCTTACATGGAGATAAGTACACTTTAGTGATTTAATAAATTAGACCGTTTATTTGGGAATTGGAGCCATCAAACAGCACTTAGCCTCCTACCATGAAGAGGGTTAGAACTCAGTTGCAGGGTGCAGAACTCTTTAATAAGCTACCGTTATCAAATTTAATGTAATAGATAGGAGAAGTTATTAAACATATGAGAAAGAATATTAATTGTATTTAATGAATATAAAATTTAATTGCTTTTATGTAAATTTAAATGTCATTTTTGTTCTGATCAATCATTTGGATTTGACTATCTTAAAATATAACCCTCAGGTTACTACTAGTATACCCGCTGTGTCTCTTCCACCATCATATTCTCCCATTCCTATTTTATGGGATATTGGGAGACAGCAGGGACAAGACAGGATAAGGCAATTTGTGGCTCTGTGTGATCAATTTCACTATACCAAAGGCCTGACATAAATGGTTTACTATATTTTCTTTCTTGAAATTCTGTGATTTACTGTTTTGGAAACAAGAACACAAACCACAAATATGGCCTGGTGGGATCTCCTATAGAGCTGAAAATTCAATGCCCAGTTATTCTATATATAGGACAATTGGTGGGGGGAGAAAACATTTTGGTTCACCATGAACTGCATGGTCATTCTGCATGTGGAACACCACATAGAAGAGCTAGTGTAGAAAGGTAAAATATAGAATAGCCCTTAGGTTGTATGTTACACAGCGTCCAAACCATTCCACTAACACCCTAGAGACTGAAAGGTAGTTGAATTCCCTGCAGCAGCTGAAGATTTAACCCACAGATTCCAACCAGACTGAAATCTATGTAATTTACAGAGCCTCTGGCAAAGTCACTTAAACAATTCCCATATAAAATGTGAGTCCATCCAGTTCAATCCTATCCAGAAAATGACAGTTACTGGCTAGGGACAGCATCTCCTTATTTATACCTATTATACTAATTAGGAGTGAGCGCCTGTTACTCGTCCCAGCTTCTGCCAACCTAGCAGTTCGAAAGCACGTAAAAATGCAAGTAGAAAAATAGGGACCACTACGGTGGGAAGGTAACAGCGTTCCATGCGCCTTTGGCGTCTAGTCATGCCGGCCACATGACCACGGAGACGTCTTCGGACAAGCGCTGGCTCTTTGGCTTTAAAACGGAGATGAGCACCGGCCCCTAGAGTCGGAAACAACTAGCACACATGTGCGGGGGAACCTTTACCTTTTACCTTTTTACCAATTAGGAACAACTTGTTTTCTTAAAGTTGGGTCACACAGGTCATACCATAACAATGCAATATAAATACAATTGCAAGTGAGCAATTGAAAGAACTGGCTATCCGATAAGAAGATTTGTTCTGCCACAAGTCCCTTCCACCTTCAATTTCAGTTTTCACAGTTTAATCACACATTCCCTTATATACAGTATAAATATTTAACGCCTCCATAGCACTTCACAGTTTCAAAGCATAACACACACATTTAACTAATTAATCAGCAATTTGTTAGTTAAATAATCGTTAGTATTTATAAATATCTCAGCCTTAATTTGCTGTCCATGTAATGGAGGGAATCGTGATTGCAATGTGAGTAAAGCAGTTCTTGATTGCATTTAAATAATAAAAATGTGCATTTTGTACCTCAGAATTCCTGGTTGCTTCTTTGAGTGCACTTAAGGCATTCATTGAGGAGTGAGACCAAGGATACAACAGAAGCAAGGAAAAATAAATAAATAAATAAATAAATAAATAAATAAATAAATAAATAAATAATAATAATAATAATAATAATAATAATAATAAGAAGAAGAAGAAGAAGAAGAAGAAGAAGAAGAAGAAGAAGAAGAAGAAGACGACGTTGGAAGGGACCTTGGAGGTCATCTAGTCCAACCCCCTGCTCAGGCAGGAAACCTTATACCATTTCAGTCAAATGGCTGTCCAGTCTCTTCTTAAAAACCTCCAGTGTTGGAGCATTCACCACCTCTGGAGGCAGGTTGTTCCACTGGTTAATTGTTCTAACTGTCAGGAAGTTTCTCCTTAGTTCTAGGTTGCTTCTCTCCTTGACTAGTTTCCATCCGTTGCTTCTTGTCCTGCTTTCAGGTGCTTTGGAGAATAGCTTGACTCCCTCTTCTTTGTGGTAGCCCCTGAGATATTGGAACACTGCTATCATGTCACCCCTAGTCCTTTTCTTCGTTAAACTACACATACCCAATTCCAGCAACCGTTCCCTATATGTTTTTGCCTCCTAATCATCTTTGTTGCTCTTCTCTGTACCCTTTCTAGAGTCTCGACATCTTTTTTACATCGTGGTGACCAAAACTGGATGCAGTATTCCAGGTGTGGCCTTACCAAAGCATTGTAAAGTGGTATTAGTACTTCACTTGATCTTGATTCTATCCCTCTGTTAGTGCAGCCTAGCACTGTGTTGGCTTTTTTGGCAGCTGCAGCACACTGCTGGCTCATATTGAAGTGATTGTCTACTAGGACTCCGAGATCCCTCTCACAGTTACTACTATTGAGCAAGGTACCACCTATACTATACCTGTGCATTTGATTTTTCCTGCCTAAATGTAGAACCTTACTTTTTTCACCATTGAATTTCATTTTGTTAGATAGTGCCCAGTGTTCGAGTCTGTCCAGATCCTTCTGTATCTTAAGCCTATCTTCTGGAGTATTGGCTATTCCTGCCAGCTTGGTGTCGTCTGCAAATTTGATGAGTTCCCCATCTATCCCCTCATCCAAATCGTTAATGAAGATATTGAAGAGCACTGGGCCCAGAACAGAGCCCTGGGGCACCCCACTACACACTTCCTTCTATGTAGATGCAGTTCCATTGAGGACCACACGCTGAGTACGGCCTGTCAGCCAGCTACGAATCTATCTGGTGGTGATGCTATCTAACCCACATTTTGATTGTACTAACCCTGTTGTGGCTGAAATAAATTCAAATTAGGGCAATTCTACCTTTGTTCAAAACAGCGCCATTGTGAGGTACACAAGAAATGTACATGTTGTAATTTTCCATTTCTGTTAAAGAAATAGGCATATAGAGGCACTTAGCTAAGGTACTTTTAGGAAAAGAGATATAATAAACTGAAGGATCAGAGAGGAATTATATATACTGACTTAAAGCATACTTTTAGCATAGTGCACACTATTGTAGAATAGCATATAGCTTATAAATAACATATTATCCATTTATATAAGGTTTATTCTTTATAAAAACTGCCTAGAGTTAGTATTTTAAAGTATAACTATGAACCAAAGTGCAGCCATGTTTAACCGAACCATGAACTCTGTTACACACATAGCTTCTAGATGAAAAGCGGGCACTCTTATAGATAAACAAGGGAAGACATAAATCCTTGCAATTATCCAGTTTGGGTAACAGTTCACCTTGTAGATAAAGCTACACCCTTGGTTAGCAAGATGCTACAAATCATGCCATAGAAAAGAGAGTGAAGATAGGAACAAAAGGGGCTTTTGATCTAATAATTAGAGGGTTTGGTAACTGTAATGGTTGTTAGGCGGTCGGAAAGCATGTGACCGTGTGGGCCTATCAACTGGGCTCACTTTGGAAGGATGTGGTGTGATGCATGGGACAAGGTATAAAAACCTATGCAAAAATTGATTCAGGTGTGGACTCTGGGATTTGCCATTACCAAGAGTTCCACCAGCTTTTGCAAAAGCTTTAATAACACTTTTTTGTTTCCCGATAACCTTGGAGTTGAATTTTTATTCCTCACACCATTGATTAGACTGTGGCTTGTCTAAGTTATATGGTTGCTGCCTAAAAGCATCAGAGCAGCTACAACTGGGAGATATCTTGGTAGGCCTTCCTGAATATGGAATTATCTATTTCTCTTCCTGATTTGATTCAGAACTGGCCTCCAGAACCTTAGGAGCTCTAGTGAAAACTATAGTTTTCTCTAGCTCAGCAGCTCCCAACCTTTTTCTTCACCCCACACCCAGTGGTGAGATTCAGCCAGTTTGCACCACTTTGGCAGAACTGATAGCTAATCTGAGTCTGACCGAACACAGTTAAGATCCTTTTCTAGATCTTATCTTGTGGCAATCAGGGTGGCAAAGCGCGCCTACTTCACCACCCTCATTGCGTCCGCAGATAACCGCCTGGCCGCCCTATTTAGAGTGGTCCGCTCCCTTTTAAATCAAGAGACGGGAGAGGACCCCCTACATGGACGGGCTGAGGAATTTAGTAAATATCTGGTGGACAAAATTGCTCAGATTCGGGCTGGTCTGGACTCTGACTGGGCAGTATCTGACGAGAGGAAAACGATGAATTTGACCGAGTACATCTGGGAAGAGTTCGATCCTGTGACTCCGGATGAAGTGGACAAGATCATGGGGAAACTAAGTGCCGCCACATGTTTGTTGGACCCGTGTCCCTCCTGGCTAGTCTATGCATCTCGGGAGGTTACACGAGGCTGGCTCCTAGCAGTTATCAATGCCTCTCTGAGTGAGGGGTACTTCCCTGCCGCCTTGAAAGAGGCGGTGGTAAGGCCCCTCCTCAAGAAACCGGCATTGGACCCAGCTGTTTTAAACAACTTCCGTCCTGTCTCCAACCTTCGCTTCCTCGCGAAGGTCGTTGAGAGCGTGGTGGCACGACAGCTCCCTCTGAACCTGGAGGAAGCTAAATATCTAGATCCGTACCAATCGAGTTTCAGACCCGGGCATAGCACGGAGACGGCATTGGTCGCGCTGGTGAATGATCTCTGGCGGGCCCGAGATAGAGGTTATTCCTCTGTCCTGGTCCTATTAGATCTCTCAGCGGCTTTTGATACCATCGACCACGGTATCTTACTGCGTCGGCTTGAGGGGCTGGGAGTGGGAGGCACCGTTCTGCGGTGGTTCTCCTACCTCTCGGACCGTTCGCAGACGGTGTTGGCAGGAGGGCAGAGGTCAAGCCCTAGGCCTCTTAGTTGTGGAGTGCCTCAGGGATCGGTGCTCTCGCCCCTCCTGTTCAACATCTATATGAAACCGCTGGGAGAGATCATTCGTGGCTTCGGGGTGAAATATCATCAATATGCTGATGATACCCAGCTATTCATCTCCACCCCGAACCAACCCAGTGATGCCCTCGATGTGATGTCCCGTTGCCTGGAAGCGGTACAGATTTGGATGGGAGAAAACAGGCTTCGACTCAACCCAGCCAAGACTGAGTGGCTGTACATACCGTCATCTCGTTTAGTCCAAGAGGTTCCATCTTTGACTATAGGAGGAGAGATGTTACCTCCCATTGATAAAGCACGCAATCTGGGCGTCCTCCTAGATTCACGACTCAGTTTTGAAGATCATATTGGAGTCGTGGCTAGGGGGGCATTTGCACAGATTCGCCTTATATACCAATTGCGCCCCTTTTTGGACCGAGATGCCCTATGTACAGTCACCCACGCACTTGTTACCTCCCGTATAGATTACTGTAATGCTCTCTACATGGGGCTGCCCTTGAAGACCACCCGGAGGCTTCAGCTGGTGCAGAATGCAGCTGCACGGGTTGTGATGGGAGCACCCCGATACTCCCATATTACACCCCTCCTGCGTGAGCTGCATTGGCTACCGGTTGCCCTCCGGGTGAGATTTAAGGTGCTGGTACTTGCCTTTAAAGCCCTACATGGCTTAGGCCCGGGATACTTGCAGGACCATCTGCTGCCGGGAACAAATTCCCATCGTCCAGTACGCTCACACAGAGAAGGCCTCCTCTGGGTACCGTCAGCTAGGCAATGTCGGCTGGCGACCCCCAGGGGGAGGGCCTTCTCTGTGGGAGCGTCAGCCCTATGGAATCAGCTCCCCCCTGAGCTTCGGACGGCCCAAAATCTCCAATCCTTTCACCGCGGCCTCAAAACACTCCTGTTCCACCAGGCTGACCTGGACTGACAGGCATTTTAATTAATTATATTAGAATTTTTAATTTACTTTTAATTTTTAATTTTAATTTATTGCACAGATGATTTTAATTTCACTTTTATCTTGATTTCTGTACTTATTATATGTTCTGTTGTTAGCCGCCCTGAGTCCTTCGGGAGATAGGGCGGGATATAAATCCCATCAATAATAATAATAATAATAATAATAATAATAATAATAATAATTTTATGTTGCCCAAGCCGAGAATGGACTTCTGGAAGCAACATCCACACAGAGAACCAGTTGTTCACATACAGTATTTGAATCCCACCACTGCCTGCACCCCTAGAACGCTTTTGATATATTCTCACACCTTACAAAAGTTCAAAATAACGGCAACGAATTATGCATATACACTATAATTTTGAAAAACCAAGTTTTCGCACCCCCTGGAATATTGTTTCGCACCCCCTGGAATATTGTTTCGCACCCCCTGGAATATTGTCTCGCACCCCCAGTTGGGAACCCCTGCTTTAGCTAGACTGCCTGTTTCTTGGATTCATTTCCATTGATTTTCTAGGTCAAGAGCAGTGATTCATGCAATAAGGTTAATTCACACTAAAAATTTCAATATAAGGCCATGAAGATCTGACTCTTTTGGCAGGCTCTGGGGCAGAGTGATTTGTAGGCTGCTGAGAAACTGTTTTGTAACATGAGCTGTTTTATCTGTTTCTTATATTATTATATTTGTGTTTTCAATCCTTTGCTTGCTTTGAAGGCTAACAAACTGATGAAATAAATAAATGCAAGACTGAAACTGGTATTTAAATAGATGTTTGGTTTGCTTTTCATTCCCTCCTCCAAAGAATCTAAGTACAGTAATATATTAAACTGATGAACAAATTCTGGTTTATGTAGGTCCAATTTAGCAACATCAGTTTTCATTAGCTTCACCCTTAATGAAGCCCACAGGCTAGGCTTTGAACAAAATCATTACTGAAGTGAACAAATAATGTTGGCATAATAAAGGGTTAATCAGTGTTATTGTACATCAGCTACTGCATGGGGAGTATGCCCATGGGGTTTCAAATGAGATATTTTCTCTCTTCCTTCTTGCACACAGATATTGAAGTTGCAGCCAACATAACAGTATATAAATCCTATATCACCACAAACCAACCTTATAGCTGTCTGTGGATCTACATAAACTCACTGGAAAGTAACCTCTACATTTTTAAAAACATAAAGTCCAAGATATTTTTGATTAAAAAACACTATAGTTTCATTTCTAATTTTGTAAAGTTCTTTTTTTGAGGATAGGATTTTATTCAGCCAGGGCAGAAGAACAGTCAAATTTATGGAAGATTTAGGATTATTTGTACTAAGCAGTTTCAAGCTTGCTCCTTTTCTTTGTATCCTCCTACATATCTTTCTTTTGCAGAATTCTGCCATTATTGTTTGTTGTGGAACATATATATATTCCATAATCTTTCAAATATGTGCAAGCACCCCATATTACAGCAAATCTGACAGCATACATGTAAATTGACTTTTTGTATTGTGCTAGACCTGCTTATTTAACCACAACTTAACCAATAAACCACAATTGGCTTATAGAACTAAGCCATAAATTGTAGTTTTTAAACTGAGTGGACTGGTTTACACAATACATCAAACAAAAGCAGAATAAATCACATTGCTTAGTGTGATGTGGGAAGCCAGTCAAGGTATTGCACAATGGATTGTCTTTGACAACTAATAAAAAATGCACTCAGTGTAGTAGTCAGGTGTGCACTTAGTCAATACAAAATGCAGCAGCTAGATTGCTGACATGGTCTGAAAAAATTTGGTTTAAAATAGCTTCACAGACTGCTCATGAATCAAATCAAAATGCTTTAAATGCTTGAAGGACTGCCTTCTCCCATATGAACTTGGCTTACCTGCAAAGATCATCTTCAGATGCTCCTCCTAGCTGCCTCCAGCAAAGCTGTTTCCAGCATCAATTCAGAATGCTTGTCTACAGGGAGGCTCACCTGGTGTGATTGTCTTGGGCTTTTTCACACTAAAGAGGATTGTTTTTATTTTTTTCACATCTTAAGAAGATCAGTTGGATTTACTTTTATCTGCCAGGCAGTGTTATTGTTTGATGTGTCGTGCTGCAAATGTGATGCTTGATCTTACTGTTTTAATGGTTTCATGAGTCATTTTGGGAGTAGTACTGCTAAAGGCAGCATGACATTTTTTTGAAAAGCTGGTTCTCAGATTCATACAAATTTGAATAGCTGTTATTAAAACAAGCAGCATGACAAGAGTCAAACTTCTTTCCCTTTACATAGAAAGCATGCAAGAAAAAGCAAAACCTCCTCACTATTTTGCCTGCATACAGTCTGAAGGTCTTTTATTTGAAAGTAGACTGCTCACCAAAATTCTTGCGTTGGTATTTTAATCATTATTTGAAATACATTTTACAAATTGGAATTTAGAGAGGGTTGCTTTTAGGATTAAATGTGTTGAGTTCAGTCTGCTTCCAGAAACCTGACATTTTAAAATAGTGAAATAAAGTAACCTAATAAGTCTACAGTAAAAATGTTATTTGAAAAGCTACCGTATTTTCCGGCGTATAGGACGACCCGGCGTATAAGACGACCCCCTACTTTTAAGAAGTTTTTCAAGGTTTTTTGTCTTATACGCCGGAAAATACTTACATGCCCTGCCCTCCCTGTCCGTCGCAGAGGAGGCGAAGGCCCGACTGGCCCCGCCGGCCCTCCCACTGCTCCCGCGCTTCTGCTGGCCCCCGAGACGCAGCGTTTCCCGGGCGGCAGGCAGCGCCGAAGGGCAGCCGCCACCCGCCACGGCCAGCGCCCCTCCTGCTTTCCCCCCCAGGCCTTGAACTTCTCCCATTCGGCGCAGGGCGGGGCAGCTCCGCCCGCAGCCTCTTTTTCATGTGCCGCTTCCCTCTCACCGTCGGCCGAGGCGCGCTCGGCCCGGGCTCCCGGTCCCTCTTCCCGACCAGCTTCCCGCCCTGCCCCTCATGGAGCTGGACTGGGCGTGCAGCCTCTCGGTGTGGCTGCTTTTCCTGGGCAGCCTGGCGGTGCGGCTCCTGCCCTCGGACCTGTTGCTGAGCCGGCGGCTGCTGCTGCGCGTGGGGCTGCTGCCCCTCAGCGCCGCGCTCACGGCGGCTGCCTGCTGGCTCGTCTCGGCCAGCACCGCCCAGCGGAAGCGCAGCGTCGGACGGGAGCAGGACTTCCCTGCCGTCTCCACACTCTTCGCTCTTGAGGCAGCTGCTGCCTCGAGAGGGAAGAGCGAGCCGGCTCTTCCCTCTTGAGGCAGCAGCTGCCTCAAGAGCGAAGAGCGTCCGATGGGAGTCGGCAGGGCAGTCCTGCACACGCGCGAACTCCCCAGCTGCTAAGGAGCAGCCGGGGAGTGCGCGCGTGCGCAGGACTCCCCTGCCGGCTCCCGTCCGACGCGAGGGAAGAGCGAGCCGGCAGGGAAGTCCTGCAAACGCACGCGCACGCAGGACTTCCCTGCCGGCTCCACGCTCTTCGCTCTTGAGGCAGCTGCTGCCTCAAGAGCGAAGAGCGTCGGACGGGAGTCGGCAGGGCAGTCCTGCACACGCGCGCACTCCCCAGCTGCTAAGGAGCAGCCAGGGAGTGCGCGTGTGCGCAGGACTGCCCTGCCGGCTCCCGCCAGATGCCACCCACTGATTTTCCGGCGTATAAGGCGACTGGGCGTATAAGACGACCCCCCAACTTTTGAGAAGATTTTCAGGGGTTCAAAAGTCGTCTTATACGCCGGAAAATACGGTAAGCTATGAGCTCTTTGAAGAAAACATAAGATACACATGTGAAGATCAATACATTGGAAAAATGCACCTAGATATAAAAAGAAAGAAAAAGTTCTTGCTTTTTACAGCACTGTGGCATTGGTTTGTCTTCCAAAACTCTTCAAATGCGATATGTCAGCGTTAAAATATGCAATTTCTGGTAGAAAATATCTACTGAAAGGAATGAATGTTTGTCAGAGAACTAAAAATGGTGGTATATGACAGCAGGCTTTTGCCCATGGAAGCAAGAATTAAGTTATGGCAAGAGAAGCACCAAAATGAGTTGAATTCTGTGCCAACAGAAGTGGGTATACAGGAAGAGATAGGGTAAAAATGACTGAATGGTGAATGAATGTGAATACAAATTAGTAGAAAAGAAGTATATCAGGATGATTTGGAAATTTGGAATGAAGGAATTAAATGGTTAAACAAATCTATAGGGAAGAATGAGTGAGTTAAGAAAAAGGTGGGGCTTCCGGTTTTGTGCAGTAGCACAGCAGCCAAAGGATTGTGGGGCTCCACACTCTATGGCCAATTGCTGCCTGCTAGGGGACCCTAAATGGGCATGAAGTTGCCCTGTAGAGGCAACAAAGAAGGAAGGAAATCCTGCCGATTGCAGAGAGATGGCAGTCAATCCGATCAGTCCAGGAAAAGCCCTCCAGAAACCAGCAGGAGAAAGGTTAGCTTAACTTCAGAGTCTAGCCCAAGCTACAAGCAGCCGAAGCCCAAAAGCACTACTTTAAGCTGACTGTAAACAACATGTTTGGAACTGGGTAAGAACAGTGATTTTCTCTCTTCTACTTGAAAAATGATTTCCTGGAGAGAGAAAAAGAAAGAAAACCCCCAAGAAGCAAAAAGCCTCCGAAAGTGAGAAGGAGGGCGATCTGCCCCACCCTTCTGTAAATGGAAGCAGTGAATTAAACTTTTCAGTGGGAACAGAAATATATTGAAATGAAATGAATATAAGACTTCATTTGGATAAGTTTGAAATCGGTGGAAACTGTTAAGATTTTCCTCTTAAACCATGAAAATAGAAGTAAATAATAAAAATAAACAATTGTCAATTACTGAAAAATGAACTGGTGGTGACATCCAGTGGTAGATAAAAATATACAACAACAGTTGCTCTATCACAGGAGCTGGTAAAGCCCAGGAAAAGACAACTTGTTTCTGGTGACCTTAACGTCTTAATATCAAAGAACAGTTGGGCTATTTATAAAGTGAGAACTATAAAGTTTATGAAAAAAAATTGACCTTTCTGGATTACAAATACTAATTCAACTGTGACTCTAAAGCTATCTGCAGAGAAAGAAAAGCCCTGATTTTTGGCTATCATGGAAAACCAGAGATCTGCAGAAAGAATATATCAAGAAAAAACAAAAACTTTCAAGGAGAAGATCTATGCTATGTTGCAACAAATCCAAACAACAACAACGATCTCAAACCACGAGGAAATTAAAAATAACTTTGAAAATATAAATGAACACATCTCCAATTTAACTTTACAATACAAAAATTCTCAGAAAATAAAAATAGAGAGTGAGCAGAAAAAACAGACAACTGAATAAGAGACAGAGAGAGATTTTAAGATGGAGCTTAACAATAAAAGGAAGTATGACTTAGTCCAGATGGAAAAAAACTTACATGAAATACTGGACATGGAAAAGACAACCTATACTCTAAGACGGGTAGGCAACCTCGGCTCTTTTATGACTCATGGACTTCAACTCCCAGAATTCTGGGAGTTGAAGTCCATGAGTCATAAAAGAGCCGAGGTTGCCTACCCCTGCTCTAAGATCACAAAATAAATTTGAGGACAAGAAAAAAGATTTGACAAAATGGATTCAGCCAGAAGAATTACGAGAACTTGAGAGACAAAAAATGATAAAATCAAGAAAGAAAGAAAGGAAAAGATTCTCAATGAATACGAAGGGGCAAAACCTTCCTATAAAAACATCTTACCTGTTGTGCCTTTTGTGCCTGCAACAACACTTACAAGATTATGGGAAAATTCTTTGATTCATATTGATCAGGAAAGATGTTTGGCAACAAAAAAAAGGCTAAAGTGAGAATTGGTGTTGGTGAATGCTCCAACACTGGAAGTTTTTAAGAAGAGACTGGAGGGTTTCCTGCCTTAGCAGGGGGTTGGACTAGATGACCTCCAAGGTCCCTTCCAACTTCTTCTTCTTCTTCTTCTTCTTCTTCTTCTTCTTCTTCTTCTTCTTCTTCTTCTTCTTCTTCTTCTTCTTCTTCATTATTATTATTATTATTATTATTATTATTATTATTATTATTATTATTATTATTATTATTATTATTATTATTATTATTATTATAAAAAGGCTAAAGTGAGAATTAAGAAATTAGATGATGGGATTTACCAGAGGGAATATTTAAAACTTAAACATCTGTTTGAATATGGTTAAAGAAATAGAAAGATTTTGGGTATAAATGAAGATTAGTTTAAGAGGGATGAACCACTCAAGTAATACAATTGTTTTCTTTCTTTTTTCTTTTGTGTTTTGTTTTTTGACGTGAGAAATATAAAAATGTTGGGATGGTTTATATAAAAGAAATGTTTTCTTTGTTTGTTTTTTTAAGATATGAGAAATGTAAAAGTGTTGGGATGACTTGTATGAGAAAAAAAAACTTAAATACTTGGAAGTGTAACTAATTTTGAGAAAATCTTAAGCAGTAAGAATGCTTTGAATATTGTGGGGAAAACAAATTTAAATAAGAATTTTGTAAACAGGATATATGACGAGGCAATCAAGATGATCAATTAAAAAAAAGCTTTATATTGATGTGGTTATTATTTGCAGAAACATGAGAAAAATGTCTATATTTAATTATCATTTATTCAAATAATAAGAAATGTATTAATTTAAGGTTGGCAAAAGAGAATATTATTGGAAGAAGAGAAAGTCAAGCAAAGCCATTATATGGACTATAGAGTTATAGAAATTAATTGTTATTGATTGTTTTGTAAATACTAATACAGACAACACGCTATTTACCAAATATTAAGGTGATTATGTTAAAAATCAATAAAATATTTTTTTTTAAAAAGAAGAAATAGGTGGATGGAGAAATGGAAGAAAAATAGAATTGGGAGTGATTCAAAATGGCAACAGGGTGAAAGCTCTTTAATGATCTCTTAGGTTTTTTCATTTCTTTTACCTATTCTAACCAAGTAGTTTGTTAGTATCTTAAGAGTTTTGCACCCAACAATATCAAATGCTAATTAAGGATTCAAAACTATAAAGCAAGAACAAAAAGGAAGAACAGCAAGAAAGTTGTGGTTGAAGTGAGTTGATAAGTTCCTCAAAAAAGAGAAAGAGAAATGAGAGGTTTAAAAAAGAAAAGGCAATATATGAAGCAGGGAATGGACATTGTAAAATAAACAAGGTCTTTCAAAATTATAAAGTGATGAACTAGTAGAGTGACTGTTAGGCTGTTTTAAGTATCCAGATCATGCTATACTATCCTGATCTACTTGTCAGAAAGTCAATTACCTCTGCTTTCTTTTGATCTCTGCCCAGATTTTATGTCTCTATGGAAAACTTGAGATTTATTTGCTTCACTTTCTTGCTTTATTCCTTACTGAGGATGGAAGCTTCTCTGCCTCCCCCCTCCTCACCTTTTATGCTGCCTGAAATTGTTTTTAGGTTGGAGTACCTGTTGCATGCCAGGTTTGTTGGGAAAACACCACAGGAGGAGGTAAATGAGCTCCTGTTGCCAAATGCATAAATTAGATGTTCGGCTGAATCAGTTTTATCTACACAAGAGTTGGATTATGCATATGAGAAAAATCCTCCTGGAACAAGCTAAGAGTCCCTTTAGAAACTTGCTTCTGACATTAGCTAGTAAGAATGGTTAAAATTTCACAAATACGTATTTAAATTTGGCAATTAATGCCTCCTTAAGTAACACCAGCTGCCTGCAATTAGTGCAGGTTCGCATCCCACCAGGCTCAAGGTTGACTCAGCCTTCCATCCTTCCGAGGTAGGTAAAATGAGGACCCAGATTGTTGGGGGCAATTAAGCTGACTTTGTAATAATGCCACTTGGCGTGTGTGTGAAAGCCCTAACAAGCAGGCATATACATAGAATGAAGGCTACTGCTAAGCTTGTAAGCCGCCCTGAGTCTTCGGAGAAGGGCGGGATATAAATGGAATTTAAAAAAAATTATATATACATATGATTGGAGGGGGGTTGTTTCTGTGTTAATAAAAGTTTGATACTGAATGAAATAGGAGTACCTACGGGAGCACCTTCTGCCAACGTCAACACCCCTCCGTCCTGTACGCTCCCACAGAGAGGGCCTCCTCAGGGTGCCACCGCTCAAAGAATGCCGGCTGGTGGCCCCCAGGGGGAGGGCATTCTCAGTGGGTGCACCAACCCTCTGGAATTGCTTGCCTACCGAAATCCGGATGGCCCCCGACCTTCGCACCTTCCGGCGTGACTTAAAAACTTACCTGTTCCAGCAGTCCGGCCTGGCCTGATAGCTCTTGGGGTTTCATTTGTTTTTGCTATTGTTTTTTACTATTGTTTAACTGTATACCTACCTTACTCTGTACACCACCCCGAGTCCCTCGGGAGAAGGGCGGTATATAAAAACAAATAAATAAATAAATAAATAAATATAATTCACGGTTAATTTTAATAGATCTCATTCACTTAATAGTTACAGTTTTTTTAAAAGATATGTATACTGCATGCTTGGGTTTGGGGTTAGCTCATTTGGTGTCAGGCACAAACATGGTTATATCATTCTCCATATCATTTACAAACAGTATAATATCACAGTGTAGATGTTTGTATGAATTATAGGTGTAAAATATGTAGTTAAGAGAGAAAGCATGCCAGTAAAATCTAATTCGGAGAACATATAGTCAGAATATAAGATCAATGAAAGCAACAGATTTAGTATGCTTAATTTATGTTAAAGTGAATCTTATAATGTCTGAGAAGAGATAGATGACACTATGTATAAAAGTATAAATATTGCCAATATTTCAAAGAGAAAAATATTCAAGTAGCTTTCATGATAGCCAAAGATGGAGCAATAGAAAGATAAAATATGAGTGAATGCATATTTTAATGTCCAGCAAAAAGTATATGAATTCATTATAAAAGGAAAAAGAGCTATTTGTAAGATGATCAGAGAAATCACAAAAATTGTCAGAATATATAATAACCACAGAAGAGAAGAAAACCTATACTATACTATACTATTCTAATACTAATACTAATCTATACTATACTAATACTCTACTATACTTTATAAATAGAATTATATAATATTAGAAATATTTTTAGAAAGAAAACATATTCAAGAATTGACTCCATTAAAAAGTGACATACAATTCTCAATGTTTGAAAGCAAAGATAGCATACTATTGAAGAATTTCAGATTGCAGGGAAAAACAGTTGAAGTGGTAAAAGCTCTTTGTTGACAAATATGACTTAAAATTGTGTCCTAGTGCCTGGCAAGAATTAATATATAACTAAGTTATGCAGAGCACATCATGAGAAAGGCAGGGCTAGATGAATCAAAAGTTGGAATTAAGATTGCCGGAAGAAATATCAACAACCTAAGATACGCAGATGATACCACTCTAATGGCAGAAAGTGAAGAAGAACTAAAGAGCCTCTTGTTGCGGGTGAAGAAGGAGAGTGCAAAAGTTGGGTTGAAACAACATTAAGAAAACCAAGATCATGGCATCTGGCCCTCTCAATTCCTGGCAAATAGATGGGGAAGAAATGGAGGTAGTGACAGATTTTATTTTCCTGGGCTCCAAGATCACTGCAGATGGGGACTGTAGCCAAGAAATTAAAAGACGCTTGCTCCTGGGGAGGAAAGCCATGGCAAATCTAGACAGCACACTAAAAAGCAGAGACATCACCCTGTCAACAAAAGTGCGTATAGTCAAGGCTATGGTCTTCCCAGTTGCAATGTATGGCAGTGAAAGTTGGACCATAAGAAAGGCTGAGCGCCAAAGAATTGAGGCCTTTGAACTATGGTGCTGGAGAAGACTCCTGCGAGTCCCTTGGACTGCAAGGCGATCAAACCGGTCAGTCCTAGAGGAGATCAATCCTGACTGCTCTTTAGAAGGCCAGATCCTGAAGCTAAAACTCAAATACTTTGGCCACCTAATGAGAAGGAAGGACTCACTGGAGAAGAGCCTAATGCTGGGAAAGATGGAGGGCAATAGAAGAAGGGGACGACAGAGAATGAGGTGGCTGGATGGAGTCACTGAAGCAGTAGGCGTGAGCTTAAATGGACTCCAGAAGATGGTAGAGGACAGGAAGGCCTGGAGGAATGTTGTCCATAGGGTCGCGATGGGTCGGACACGACTTCGCAGCTAACAACAACAACAAGTTATGGATTTATTGAATGGCTGCTTTTCCATCATAGACTAATGTTCAGAGAGGGAGAAGCACTATGTTCCTACGGCTATCCTTAAAGTTTTTTTCTATAAAACTGAGAGACTTTCAGGAGAAGTATGGTGAACCGATGTTTCCATAAAAGCAGAGACAATGACAGCAGCAAAGACCAAGAAACAGGTGAACTGAGCGTTTTTTTGGATCAGCCTTAAATAACATACATACATCATAGCATAGACATAAAAATAAAGGAGAGCAAAATAAATAGAATAGGTTTAACTTTCAGAAACTGCAAGGCTTCAGTGAATGGAAGGGTCATAAATTTTAATGGGAGACATAAACCAGGGGTTTTATAATAATAATTATTAAACTTTTAACAAGCTTAATCAAATCAGACTTTTGTTAATGAGTCCTACATAACCTTTCATCTTCTGTATGCTTTTCTCATTCAGTCTGATGAAATATAATTTGCTTTTGATTCTTTCAAACAGGAAAAGAATTTTGGTGAAATTTTGAAAGGAAGAAATATACTTTCTTAGCTATCTACTGGGAATGGAGATAATCTTGAAAGCTTTGAAATTTTTAAAAAATATGAAATGGAAAACAGTCCATTTTATGAGAAATATCTTAATCTGCCACTTCTAACAATAATGTACATTCCAAAGCACTACTAACATAAATTTAAAAGATTAATTTATCATGGAAAACAGGAGTGTCTTTTATTGGTGATCATCTCTGACAGCATCTAGCTAACCTTTGCTGAGCTAAACAGGCTCAGATTTGTTGGTGTTTGAATGGAAGAACACTAGGAGATTCCAAGAGGTTAGCCTATGAAGCTGAAATCTTATTGGAAAACATGAGGGAAACCTTTACAGTTGCTAACATAACTCCATACAGTAGCTGTATCTATGAAATTTAGCTTCACAGATTAGATATGTGTCTTGCTATCTTACTCCATAATTCTATTGAGTTTTAAAGGGTTCCCTAAAACCATATTGATAATTCCAATTATCAGAGAGGAACAAAAACTAGATATGGGTTTGTGAAATGTAGTTCCACCCCAAGTTCTTTGTATAAGAGGAATATCAGGGTTCAATGAGTTGAAAGGAATAAAAGATTAAACTTTTGACAATAACAATAAATGTTATCAAAATGACTGGGAAAGGAATGTTGCAGCAGTTATTAATTATTGACATTTATGTCCCATAATTCCTTCTGAGAATTCACTGTTGTTGCAGAGCTGTATTAATTCATAGTGCCCCCCCAAAAAAAATGATCAGGAGGAGTTTGATAGCACCAGTACATTTTAGTAAGAGGCATAAGGTTTCATGAGCTGTAGTTCACTCACACAATTCACTGTTGATCTGATGAAGTAAAGTGCAAGTCACAAAAGCTTTATAAAATGTGTTAGTTGGAGAAGGTGCTATCAGAACTATCCTAATTTCTCACATATGGGGGAACTCCCATCATTTAGCTTATGGAAGAACCTTAGTGTATAGCTGGGATGTAAATATAAAAAGCATGAGACTAACATTTTAATTAAAATATTGTATTGATTCTTGCATGTAAGAGTTTATGCTGATTTGCTCAGTCATATATGGTTTGGTATCTAGTAACAATTTGAAGCGTTGACCGAACTGATTATATGGGAATCGAAATCTCTAGATTATCTTCAGAAGCTCACCTTCAAAGATAAGGTTAAGAAGCAAGGCTAAGGGTGACTCTAAGGACCTCTGTTTGTCAGATTATTTAATTAATCCTCATAAAAAATTCTTTTCTATATTGAAATTTATATCTGAGTGGCCATTTCTCATTTTGAAAGATTTTTTTCATTTGTAATGTCTTCTTTAATCTTGTTACTTAAGTCATTGGGTAGACATGGTAACACAATATTTTGCTTAAGGGTCATCTGACATCTTCTATTCATTCAGAAGAAATGATGTTTGTAGAATGCTAATCTTTCCTGAGCTTGATTTCTGAATATATTTTTTTCAGGTTCAAGAGAAGAAAAGACATTTGGATTCTTTATTACTAGACAGAATCAGATTACCTTTAGTTTTACACACTTCTGGCTTTTGACTGGCTCTTGTAGTAGTCAGTCTGAAATATTTTACTGCATGCATTTGAAATATTTCCATCTTTGGCTAATGAAGACTAATAGCACTCCAGGCAGCTGAATTGACATCCTGAAAATGCCTTGAGTCTAGTGCATGTGCTGGCACTCTTCCCTGTTGTAGCTCAACTACTAACAGTTGCCCTTTCTATAGTACAGAATTAGAATGATGAGATGACAAATTGGAAGAAGCTATAATTCCCATAGGACAGAAAGGGAGAGATAGGGAATGTTAAAACTTGTCAAGTAGAATTTTATTTTTAGATTATAAAATACATGAAAAATCTTTCTAAGGACCAAAGAAAAAAGGACATAAGATGTGATAGCGGGTACCTCTGCATTGTTTTACTTTTTTAGAATTACTTAGAATAAATGCCAAGGACTGTAGAATTAGCCGGGACTGTAGAATTGGGGAAGAGAAGTCTTTCTTCTCTTGCATATGAAAATTGCTAACCCTGAAGCATTTATTAGCTATGCACGACAAAGCAGTAATGTGTTCTAATGAAATTGGTTTTGGGATTAATGTAGTATATTAGGATGATTATGATATTTAAAGGGGTAGACATGAAACCCCCAGCTTGTATGTCAATTTGGCTTGATTGAAAGGAAGTCTTTCTTACAATAAAAGCAGAATCTTCCTCAAGGATAAAAATAACCTTTCATGTTTATAGTAGCCTGGAAAAAGTGATGTTGTAATAGATACTATTGCTGGCTGGATCTGTGTACAGTTCACTTCACATTTTGATCATAGGCATATTGAAAGTCAATACGGGCTGCAAATACTCACACAGAAAGGAAAGCATGGACATGTCCTCCTTTCCTATCAAGGTTAAGATAATACAAAATGCAATTTTCTGATTTTATGTTTTTGCTGGCATCATTAAGCCTGTTACAGTAAACATACTCTCATTTTATGAGTAGAAACTAAATCTTTTTCTCTCTTTACTAACAGTTTAGGAAATAAAAACTTGTGGACAATTTTTCTTGTTCTCATTATGAGTGAAATAAAATGCATGAAGACGATAATAAATTGGATAATCTTTAAGTTACAACAGTTTTCCCCCTTAAGAAACTAACAAAACTCTTCATACAGAAATCAAATAGCCAGAAAAAAATGCTATAAAATCTCAACAGTAAGTGAATATAAATATACATATGTATCAGTTGACATCTATGTATACATATGAGATGCAGTATATAACAAGGAGGGGACGCGGTGGCTCAGTGGGTTAGGACGCTGAGCTTGTCGATCAGAAGGTCGGCAGTTTGGCGGGTCAAATCCCGAGTGCCGCATAACAGAGTGAGCGCCTGTTACTCGTCCCAGCTTCTGCCCACCTAGCAGTTCGAAAGCACGTAAAAATGCAAGTAGAAAAATAGGGACCACTACGGTGGGAAGGTAACAGCGTTCTGTGCGCCTTTGGCGTCTAGTCATGCCGGCCACATGACCACGGAGACATCCTCGGACAAACGCTGGCTCTTTGGCTTTGAAACGGAGATGAGCACCGGCCCCTAGAGTCGGAAATGACTAGCACGCATGTGCGGGGGAACCTTTACCTTTACCTTATATAACAAGGAATAAGAATGAAATATAGAATATAAAAATAGAGATATAAATAAAAAACTAATAGAATAAAATACAAGTAAGGAAATTAATCAGAATCTTCACCTTCAAATACATGTAGTCCTCAACTTACAACAGTTCATTTAGTGACCGTTCCATGTTATATCACTGAAAAAAAGTGACTTAATGAGCATTTTTCACACTTACGATCATCGTGTGATCACCTTTTGCAACCTTCTCACAAGCAAAGTCAAAAGGGAATCCAGATTCACTTAACAACTGTGTTACTAATTTAACAAGTGCAATGATTTACTTAACAACTAAGTAAAGACAGGTTGTAAAATTGGGCAAAATTCACTTAAATGTTTCACTTAGCAATATAAATTTTGCTCTCAGTTGTGTATTAAGTTGAGGACTACCTGCAAAATGAATAGCACAAAACTGGGCTAAATATTTCCAAAAATGGAAATATTCTTGGATTCTTATCAGATAAGAGGAGTGACAAATAGACATTGTGCTCTTACCTGGAAATATCTTCAAGATGGGGTGGATGAGCTAAGAAAAAGAAAGAAGCATATTGTTCAAAGACTCTATTGAGCTATCCTCACATGGGCATAGGCACTGATCTACTGTAGTATTTTTATAATTCTTAAAGAGGACTGATAAGGACATTGGGTAGCCTGGTCAAGATACAAGCTCTACAGAATTTTAGATGCCAAGATTTGAAATTATATTTTGATGCATGCTGTTTGGTTTGGTTAAAAGAGCGGGTGAATCTCCAGAATAAGCTGCTCAATTTGGAAGGCCATGAATTAAGGTTTGGATGGCATGGGTATTTATGGTATGATAAAGTTAAAGTAAATGTTGATTTTAGTAATCATTTTATTAGATGTGCCATATTAAGAGTCTGGAATAAATACAAAACAAAATGAAATTGCCCCTATGGGTGTCCCCCCAAGAAGGTTTTTTTTAGAAAAGAAATGGTGAAGCCAGATTGGTGGACATATGGTAAAATAGTATCTTTCAATTCTGGAGACCCCATCCTGAAAGGAAAGATTTAAACTAAACAAAAAAGACCACGGTTTTGAGTTTGCTAAAAATGAATTGGAAATCCTATTATGTGGTAGTGATGATCGTATAATTGCCAAGGTCTACAAAACATTATTAAAATTGAATTTGGAAAATGAACATGTAAAACACTGTATGATCCAGTGGGCAGGGAATTTTGGGTATAATGTGATGTTTGAGCAATGGGAGAATATGTGGATAAAAGGCTTAAAATTCACATTAAATTAACCTAAAAGAAAATTGCTACAAAATGATGTATTGCTGGTATTTATTATCAGATACGTTATCTAGAATGTATAAAGGTATTTCAAATGAATGTTGGAAATGTAAATGTAAAGAACAGACTTTTTTATCATTTATGGTGGACTTGTGATAAGGCAAAGAAATATTGGAGTAGGATTCATATATTAATGCAGAAAATTCTTAAAGCGAACATAAAGATTAAATCAGAAACTTTCCTTCTGGGTCTAATGGAAAGAGAACTGGGAAAAAATTGGAACTCTGATCTTATATATGGTGACAGCAGCAAGACTGCTCTATGCACAAAAGTGGAAGGATGCCTCAATTCCTACTATGGATGAATAGTTACAAAAGCTGATGGACTTAGCAGAGATGGCCAAATTGTGCTGATAAAAGAAAAGAACATACGGTAAGTACTTTTGCTTCTACTTGGAAACTGCTTCTGGACTTTGTGCTTGAGGTGGAAAAAATGATCATAATCATAATAGTAAAGTTGGAAGGGACCTTGGAGGTCATCTAGTCCAACCCCCTGTTCAGGCAGGAAACCCTATACCATTTCAGACAAATGGCTGAACAGTCTCTTCTTAAAAACTTCCAGTGTTGGAGCATTCACAGCTTCTGGAGGCAGGTTGTTCCACTGGTTAATTGTTCTAACTGTCAGGAAGTTTCTCCTTAGTTCTAGGTTGCTTCTCTCCTTGATTAGTTTCCATCCATTGCTTCTTGTCCTGCCTTTGGGCACTTTGGAGAATAGCTTGACTCCCTCTTCTTTGTGGTAGCCCTTGAGATATTGGAACACTGCTATCATGTCACCCCTAGTCCTTTTCTTCATTAAACTAGACATACCCAATTCAAGCAGCCGTTCCTTATATGTTTTAATTTAATTTAATAATTTAATAATTTGATTTCTATACCGCCCTTCTCCCGAAGGACTCAGGGCGGTGAACAGGGCAATACACAATAAAAATCAAGTACAAAAATTAAAAAACCATTAAACATCATGCCCATAAAATCAATACATATTAAGTTAAAAACTAATTTTAAAAACCCAACCCCATCCCGTCAGACCAGGCCAGCTTGTTCGAAAAAGAATGTTTTAAGATCGCGCCGGAAGGAGCGAAGGTCGGGGGCCGTCCAGAGCTCAACCGGTAAGCGGTTCCAGAGGTCTGGCGCGCCCACAGAGAACGCTCTCCCCCTGGGGGTCACCAATCGGCATTCTTTGATCGGCGGCACCCTGAGGAGGCCCTCTCTGTGGGAGCGCACTGGACGGAGGGAAGTTGACACCGGTCGCAGGTGTTGGCGTAGATAATCCGGACCCATGCCATGAAGGGCTTTGTAAGTCATAACTAACACTTTGAACCTCACCCGGAGAGCAACCGGTAGCCAATGCAGCTCGCGGAGCAAAGGTGTAACATGGGAGTATCGGGAAACTCCCAAGACGACTCGCGCGGCTGCATTCTGCACCAGCTGGAGTCTCCGGGTGGACCTCAAGGGCAGCCCCATGTAGAGAGCATTACAGTAGTCTAGACGAGAGGTCACGAGCGCATGAGTGACTGTGCGCAAGGCATCCCGGTCTAGATAGGGCCGCAACTGGCGCATCAGGCGAACCTGGGCAAAGGCCCCCCTAGTCACAGCTCCAATATGCTCTTCCAAAGAGAGCTGTGAGTCTAGAAGGACCCCCAAGTTGCGGGCCCTATCTACGGGGGGTAATAGCTCACCCCCCATGGCCAATGATGGAATAATCGGAATTTCCCGGGATGCCGGCACGAACAGCCACTCAGTCTTGTCAGGGTTGAGTCGAAGCCTGTTCCTCCCCATCCAGACCCGGACCGCCTCCAGGCAACGGTTTTAGCCTCCAGTCCCCTCTTTGTTGCTCTTCTCTGTACTCTTTCCAGAGTCTCAACATCTTTTTTACATCGTGGTGACCAAAACTGGATGCAGTATTCCAAGTGTGGCCTTACCAAGGCATTGTAAAGTGGTATTAATATTTCACATGATCTTGATTCTATCCCTCTGTTAATGCAGCCTAGCACTGTGTTGGCTTTTTTGGCAGCTGCAGCACACTGCTGGCTCATATTGAAGTGATTGTCCACTAGGACTCAGAGATCACTTTCACAGTTATTACTATTGAGCAAGGTATCCCCTATACTATACATTTGGTTTTTCTTGCCTAAATGTAGAACCTTACTTTTTTCACCATTGAATTTCATTTTGTTAGATAGCGCCCAGTGTTCAAGTCTGTCTAGATCCTCCTGTATCTTAAGCCTGTCTTCTGGAGTGTTGGCCATTCCAGCTTGGTGTCGTCTGCAAATTTGATGAGTTCCCCATCTATCCCTTCGTCCAAATCATTGATGAAGATGTTGAAGAGCACTGGGCCCAGAACAGAACCCTGGGGCACCCCACTACACACTTCCCTCCATGTAGATGCAGTTCCATTGAGGACCTCACGCTGAGTACGGCCGGTCAGCCAGCTATGAATCCATCTGGTGGTTCTGTTGTCTAACCTACATTTTTCTATCTTATCAAGTAGTAGGTTGTGATCTACTTTATCAAATGCCTTACTGAAGTCCAAGTAAATTATATCCACAGCATTCCTCTGGTCCACTAATTTTGTCACTTGGTCAAAGAATGCAATAAGATTTGTCTGGCATGATCTGTTTTTGACAAACCCATGTTGGCTTTTAGTAATGATTTTGTTTGTGTCTAGAGGCTTGCTGATTCGTTGTTTGATTATCTTTTCCAGAATCTTCCCAGGTATTGAGGTCAGGCTGATAGGTTTGTAATTTCCTGGATCCATTTTTTCCTCTTTTTTGAAGATGGGAACTACATCAGCTCTTTTCCAGTCCTCTGGTAGTTCCCTAGTGCTCCAGGATCTTTGAAAAATATAGTTCAGTGGTTCTGAGATCACATCCACCAGTTCCTTGAAAACCTTGGGGTGTAATCCATCTGGTCCTGGTGATTTGAACTCATCTAGGCTGGACAGGTGCTCACCATTTTCTTGCCTATCTTAACTTGTATTTTTATTCTGTTTTTATGGCACTATTTTTGATAGGTTGGTCTGTTTTTTCCCTTTGTGTAAAGACAGATGCAAAAAACAAGTTAAAGAGTTCTCCTTTCTCCCTGTTGCTTGTCACCTTCTTGCCACTTTCACCCACTAATGGACCAATAATTTCCTTCACTTTTTTTCTTGTTTTTTACATGTTGAAAGAAGCTTTTTTTGTTATTTTTGACTTTTGTCATAAGCCTTAGTTCATTTTGAGCCTTAGCTTTCCTCACTTCATCTTTGCAGGCTCGGGCTATTTGCTGATATTCTGACTTAGTTATGTGCCCCTCTTTCCACTTTCTATACTTGTCCTTTTTATCTTTCAATTTATCAGAGAGTTCTTTATGCAGCCATGCTGGTTTCTTTTGAGAGCTGTTATTTTTCGTCTTTGTTGGTATTGTGCTAGACTGGGCTTTTATTATCTCACTTTTCAAAATTTCCCAAGCTTCTTGATTTTTTTTCCCCTTGAGGATTCTTATCCATGGAATCCTTCCCAAGCTCTCTCTAAGTTTATTGAAATTAGCTCTCTTAAAGTCCAAGACTAGTTTGACTGTGTTCTATTGCTTGTGCTTCCATAATGTTGAATTCCAATATTGCATGATCACTTCCTCCAAAGGTTCCTGGGGCTTCAACACCTTCTATCATTTCATCTCTGTTAGTAAGAATTAGATCCAAAATGGCTAATCCCCTAGTTCCCTTCTCTACTTTTTGGGTGACAAAGTTGTCTGCTAGGTTTGTCAGGAATCTGATCTTCCACTTGGTGCAGAGTTTGTCTCCCAGTTCATGTCAGGGTAGTTAAAGTCCCCCATTACTATTGTGATGTGCTTCCTACATACCTTAGTTAGCTGACTAGCAAAAAGTTCATCTATTTCCTCTGTTTGGTTGGGTGGCCTATAGTATACACCTATGGCAATGTCATTTTTTCTCCCTTTTATATTGACCCAAATGCATTCACGTTTACTGTTTTCATCATTGTTGTGCTCTATTTCTGTAGAGATGTAGTTATTTTTTATATAGAGAGCAACTCCACCTCCTCTTTTATTTGGTCTGTTTCTTTAGAATAATTTAAATCCCTCTAGCTGTGTGTTCCATTTGTGGGTTTCATCCCACCATGTTTCCATAATGGCGACAATATCATATCTGCCCTCATTAACCTGAATTTCTACTTCACCCTGTTTATTGCTCATACTTTGTGCATTGGTGTATAGACATTTGAGTCCTTTATGATTGACGCTGTGTTTACTTTGTACATGACCTGTGTGGTGCCTGAGTTCCCCTATTGTTTTACCACCTATTTGGTTAGTGCACTTTGTGTGGCACTCGCTATTAGAAGCTTGATTTTGCTTGACAGCAAGGTTGATATTCTTGTCCACACACACATCTATGTTACATGCACTGATAGCCCTATAGTTTTTATATTGCCGGGGACAGGGATGTTCTGTTTCAATTAACTCACTGTCCCTGCTGTTTACTTTAAATATTCCTCCAGAAAGTCTGTGAATTTATAGCCAAGCAACTCCGTCCCTTTCTTTGATGGATGCAAGCCATCTCTTTTGTACATTTTTTTCATTGGACCAGCTACAGACATCATGATTAATATATCCAAAGCCTTCCTCTTTACACCACTCCTTTAGCCACATATTGAATTGTGCTATACGCTGGCCTTTTCCATTTTGTTCCTTATACACTGGTAAAAACTCTGAAAAAGTAAGCCTACAGCCTATTCTGCTAAGTTCTTGCCCCAAGCTCTGGAAATCATTCTGCACAGAGAGTACATCTTTTTGGGACAGATCATTAGTGCCAAGATGTACAATAGCCTCCACATCACAGTCCTTGCTGGCATTCTTGATTATTTTAGAAATACGCTTCTTGTCCCTACTGGCAGTAGCACCTGGAAGACATCTGACCTCTTTTGAAACCTCTGTGGCCTTTCCTAAACTTACATCCCTTATAACTGAATCACCAACCAAAAGGTGGCTTCTCTTTTTGGATGCCTTTCTGTTCTTGATATTATTCTTTTGGGTTTTACCAATTAGACTGATTTGCCGATACAGTAATGACTAGTCCATACTACTATAGAAATGTAAAAAGTTGAGATTTGATTTTAATGTCTGACTTTACTACAACACAGAGAGTCGGAAGTCAATGCCTTTTGTTTCTTCCCCTCCCTTTCTGCACACCTTTTTTGTTTTCCCCTTTTCTACTGTTGTCCCCTACTATTTGCTTTTGTATTGTCACATTTTATGTTATAAATGAATAAAACTAAAAAAGATATAAGCTCTACAAAATTTTGATAGGTGATAAGTAGGTGTAAGCCCTTTTGAAAGAATTTCCCAAATTATAGGACTACATGCTAGAGTTAGATTAGATTGAAGGTCCATTAATCCTAGATCCATTGGTTGAGAGTGCACCTGACAAAATTTCAAAGCCTAAGGAATACAGGTTCCCCATTGAAAAATATAATAAATGGAATTTCATCAATAGCTTTCGTAGGCCATGATGTTTTGCTAAGAACCAAAGAGACCAAACCTATAGGATAGGGGATTAATTTTAATCAAAAGTTCATAAGTAAAAACCAAGCTTTAGCTTCCACAGAAACTAAACCAATCTTAAAAGATTGAAATGGCATTCTTAATACATTTTGGGATAGCAAGAGTGACTCTCATAAACTTTGTTTGAACCACTACAAGAATACTGAATTTAGTGAGAGTGGAAATTAGTGAAGAGTACTGTGGAGAAACTGAGGACAGCCTTGACCAAGAGAATGGATAGAATGAGTTCCCTTTGAATGACAAAATCTCAGAAAAGCCATGGTGAGCAACACTAGCCTAATAGAAAAGATGTGCATTCCAAGCTAAGAGGAATCGCTGGAGATGGAAGGTTTTAAATAGTATGGCTTTCTGTTTTAAATTCTTGCTAGTTTGTAGCTTTCTGCTTTGATCGGAACTATTATTGAGGGGGGAAAAAGTTAATCCAATGGCAACCCTAAGGAAAGACATAAGGTGATTGATAACTGTGGGTCAGTTTGGAGAATAATATCCAGTCTGAGAATTATATGTTGCCACCTGCACCTAAATACCTGCAAAGGATTTAGCAGAATTCAGCTGCAAATTTTTTCAGTGTCATATTGATATACAAGAGTCTGGTAAAAAAAAATCTACTCGGGACAATATTTAAGAATGTTTGCTGTGTTTCTTGGAAGAAGAGCTTAAATATGCACCTAATTATACAAAGAGTGTAGATGTTACAAATTTTCATTTTTCATTTTCTTGAAAGAATTTGTCTAAGATACTTCCGACATAGAATAGATGAAGATATATAAGAAAGGAACAGAAGAGAAAGATTTTCATGTCTTGACCCTACTTTTTCCCCTAGTGTTTCATATTAAAAAATAATTCAAGTCTCATAGTGCTGATGAAAATTTGCTAGATATTTCTCTGCAAACTCCACAAATTAAATTATTCAATATGATGAGCAGATTGCTTATATCTTTCCGTTTTCTTCTCTTGTGTATATCAGTCAAGGATTTAAAAGTATTTGCTTTCACTTTTGTTCAACACTTGCTTGTCATTACATCTGAACCAACACATTTTGTTCAGCTTTAATTACAGTCTGGACAATAAGCATGAATACCCACAGGAAGAACAAGAAAGAGTGATGAAATGAACTTAAGTATATCATGATGTAGGCTTTGGACGTCATGGTCTCTAGTGATAAAACATAACAAAAACACACACAAAAAAGTCCTCTTTCTAATGTAAGGAACAGTAAAAAAGAAAGAACTAGCAAGTTAAAAACTCACTTAAGTATCTTAAATTATGAATGGGTTCACATATTACACTATAAACCAGGAGTTCCCAACTGTGGGTGCTCACACCCCCCTGGGGATGTGAGACAATATTCCAGGGGGTACAAAAATGGGTTTTCAAAATTATAGTGCATATGCATAATTCGTTGCCGTTATTTCGAACTTTTGTAAGGGGTGCGAGAATATATCAGAAGCCTTCTAGGTGTGTGAGTTATAGAAAAGATTGGGAGCCACTGCACTAAATCATAATCATAGATTAATCATAGTTGAAGATGCCGTAACTGAGTAGGTTTAGAAATAGCAGTAAATCAAAATCAAACAACTAACATTGCAGCTTAGAACAACATGAACATACAACTCCAATGGATGTTCCATAAAAATTCCATAAAGGAATTTTTCCAGCCCAATTTGCAGAATCAAGAGGCTGAATGTAGACCTCGTTGTATAAGCTACATCACAGAGTTAAAAGAAATTATGAATGCTCAGTCATGTATGAACATACACTTATGTTAGTGGGTAAACATAAAAAAAGGCTTAAACATATTTAGAAGTTTAATAAATTCAGAGTACTGGATGGGGCCAAGTGGATAGTATTGACTTATAATCCACTAGACATACGAATTTTCAATATTTATTGATGGAGAAATTATGAATAAAATAATGAATAAATAATTATTTAAACTAAACAGGTTATACTTCCCAAGAGTAAAAATGAAATCAGAATGTGTATTTAAAGTAATGTTTATGTAGTATATAAATCAAGTCAGTTTTGAAAAAGTAGTGTTTTGCATGTTTTTGAAATTTGAAATAAAGATATATTTCAAAAAACATCATCTAGATATTGTATTCATCCTTTCCTTCAAATCAAATAAATTTGAAAGCATATCATCTTTAACCCTTTACAGTTTTTAAGTCATGTATTAATTAGTAGCCACAGGTAGTCCTCACTTAATAACTGGTCACTTAACGACCATTCAAACTTACAATAGATTTCAAAAATTTATCTATCTGTCTTCAAATTTATGACAGACAGACAGACATTATATTCATTCATCTTTAATTGTTCACTAAGTTAATTTTAGTAATGACTAAGATCAGACCACATTTAGTTCCTATCCCTTTTTTCTACTCTATTCTGCCCTTATCAAGTGTCACCACCTATGGTTTGTCACCTATCCTACCATCCAAGTCCCTTTCACCTTGTACCAGTATAAAGAGAAATGTGCAGATGCTTGGATAGCCATAGTAATCTCATCTCACAATATTATCAGATGCTACATTTTGGCTGTCACAGTATGATTTACATTGTTGTCTTTATCACTGTTATGTAACAATTAGGACCAGTAACCTTGATGAATTCAGGGCTTTTTGCATTATTTTGACCAGGAGCCCAGTAGTCACTGTAGTTGTGCAATGCCAATAAAATACACTTTGTTTTATTTATCTTGCATATTAAATAAATGCTTTATTTAAGTGGGCATTTTGTCTTTTGAAAATGGACATTTCCCCCCCCCCAAGCACCAAGAATATTTAAACAAATTTCATCCATCTATAGTTGAAATTTCATCCATCTATAGTCTCTTACATTCCTTAGTATATACAAATTAGTGCCTCGTTTTACTCCTTCTCTTTTTATTTAAAATCTTTCAGAGGTTTGTCCTCTTATAATTGGGCTGTTCATCAAATCAACCATGGTCTTGCTGATCCATTTCAGTCAACATCCAAGCAGATAATTCAACTGAGTCAGCCCTGTCCTGGGTATTGAATGACACTGTGATGGCTAAGACCCAGCACTTTTTCTCCGTGCTATTGCTGTTATTTCTGCCTGCAGCATTTGATGTTCTTGTCCATCAAATAATGCTGATGAGGCTATAATCCCCGAGCGTCACTAGCAATGTTTTTGTCTGTATTAGTCATGTTTTCCTGGCTATTATTTTTCAGCTATTCTAGGCTGAGTGCATTTCACACTGTTCCATCGTTCTACAAATATAACCTAAGGTTTTGTTATTTTTCCTGTTTTTTTTCCCTTGCACACTTTTCCCTTGGTTAGCTAATCCCACAATTAGGCCTTAAATATCATAACTCTACTATCTATTACCCACTACCTATCTCAGTTCCCGTATTAGTATAAACTTTTCTATACAACAGGATAGGGCCTTCTTTCCATTCTCTTTTTGTACATTGCATTAACTTGTTTGTGTACATTTCAGGACTTAGGCTCCTATTTATGTGCAGATGTTGCCAAATAGTGGCAGGGCTATTTTGCTGTAAATCTTATTAGTAAAAGGGATAATTGTTATTTTAAAAGTAATTGTAAATAGGTTATAGTATATATTTATTTATTACTGTTGTGTAGCTATAACTGCTGTTTTGTTTTTATTATTGTTAAACCTGTCCCAGCAGGAGGCAAATTCTAAGGAATATATTTGTTGTTTGTTTGGAAGTCCAGCTTCATTGTCACCTTAATCTTTTTGTTGAGACTGCAACTGAATGGAAGGGAAGCTAGCTAGTGGTCTGCGTTTGCAATCATGGATGGCTTTAGGCTAAGGAGCCCCCAATTGTCTTGTTTCCAAATTATTCACAAATGCAAATTTTCTCAACGGCGGGAAGGAATCCCATCAGTTAAGTGGTCTAGAATACGGCTTTTTAACCTTTTCACACATTGTACCACTTTTAGGATATGGCAACATCCAAGTACCACCAGTCGCCTAGCAAGGTGTCTAAAACCTGATGACCAAAAAGAAAAGAAAAGAAAAAAGTGATGAAGTACTTACAACAGTTCGCTTGGTGACTGTTCGAAGTTACAATGGCACTGAAAAAAGTGCCCCCCAAGCCACAGCTGAGCAAGACACCTGCCTGCCCAGCTGGCGGCACTCTTCCTCCTGTCCGAGGTTTTCATTGTTGTGAGTATTTCTGTTGAGGATTGACAGGGGGGGTAGGGTGTTTGGGGGTGGTGGTTGCAGCAGGTTTTGGTCACTTCACATGACCCCGGGACACTGTGACTATCATAAATATGAATCAATTGCCAAGCATCTGAATGTAAATCACAAGACCCTGGGATGGTGCAACATTCCAGCTGATTGGAGCTTCTTCTAGGCTCAGCAGAAGCACCAGGATCAGCACCGAGCTCCAGCTGGAGCCTGGTGCTGATCCTGGTGCTTCCGCTGAGCTCTTGCAGCCCCGAAGAAGCAGTGATCCTGGTGCTTCCGCTGAGCCCTGACAGCCCTGCAGCTCCAGCTGTCTCTCGCTCAGGCTTGTGCGGTGCTGCCACCAGTTCAGCTCATTCCCCTCCCCTGCTACCACTTTTCTAGGATGGTCGCGTACCACCTCCCAGGTGCCAATGTACCACAGGTGGTACCCGTACCACTGGTTGAAAAGCCCTGGTCTAGAAGCACCATATTTCCTTAAGCCAACACAGTTTATAGTTATCAACTTGCAATCTCCCATTCTATCTCTCCCTGCTAATTATTATTTCATTGTTTTTTCCTAGGCATTTACTATGCCCCGTTTCCCCCCATTTTCTGATGCAGCTCTTGAAACCAAGCCTAGTAGAACAAGCAATTAAAAATCCTTCCTCCTTAAATCTCAGTCTCTCATGCATTGCAAAACAAATCAGATTAATGTATCTTTGGTCACAAAATGTCAGAAGGTGCAAGAATGGTTTCTAATCTCTTTCCTTCTCTCCCTCTCTCTAATTTTCCACAGACTGTTTCTATCAGAAGCATAGAATCAAAGCTCCAGTCCTATAATAGGATTGTCATAAGAAACAGATAGATAGCCACTTGGTGGTGCAGCACACCTGTTGCTATTTATTTAAATCAGATAATTGTCTTCTACTCACAGGGTGTGCTGGTGATTTTCCTTTTTATGGAGCTTACACAACTTGTAGACACCAGAACTGTGACTCATAGAAAAAAAAGTAAATGTGGTAATTGCGCCAGTTACTAATTTGAAAGGGGGTGGAAATTGGAAGATACATTAAGACCTCAGAGTACTTCAGATTACCAGTAGTAACATGTTGGTTAAGACTGCATTGAATCATAAAAAACACTATATTTATTTGTTAAAAATGCTTTAATAGGACAGAGGCATTTCCATGGAACTCTATTGCAGTTCCATGGAAAGGATCAGAATCTGTGGTCTTCCATTTCAGAACAAAATTTCTAACCTCCACTATTGTATTAGTCAACTTCTGCAGTTTATAGTTCTGCTTCACTCAATTTCTTTCCTTCGTGACTGCCAATCTGTCAATGCTGCTATCAATTTGCAATTGCAATTAGGTTCCCTGGCTGTGTGAGTCTGCCAAATTGGGATTATAGGCATTTTGAGTCTCTAATCTATTTCTGCTCTAAATATTAATTTCCCACAGTGATTAGCAATCTTAGTACATATTATTATTTATTTGAATAATCTGCTTTATATGTGCAGCAGCAACTGAAGCATACCGGTCATTGGCATAGGTTGGGTATCTTAAAACATATCTATAGAAAATTCAAACTGACATTCACTCTGAGGTCACCCATGGATTACCAATAATGGTAGACTAGTTAACATCAATTGTTCACAAATCATTCAGTAGCTTGTAAAAAATTCAGTCTATATAAAACATAATTTATGCTGCCTTCTCTTAATAAATAGAGTCTAAGATTTGTTTTGCATGCTGAAATATTGCAAGGATAAGATTCTCTTCTTCATTGTATTTGAAGATCATTTCACCTGGCCTTCTGTTTTATACTTTAACCTGGATCTATCTCATATATTTATTTATTTATTTATTATTGGGACTTATATGCCGCCCTATCTCCCGAAGGACTCAGGGTGGCTAACAACAATAACATACAATAAATACAGAAGTTAAGATAAAATTAAAATTAAAGGCCTCTGTACATATATATATATATATGTATATAGCCCTCCAGTATCAACAGTTTAGCAGAAAATCAATAAAAATGGTCTGCCAGTATTTTATTTTTATTTTTATTACATTTATATCCCGCCCTTCTCCGAAGACTCAGGGTGGCTTACAAGCTTAGCAGTAGCCTTCATTCTATGTATATGCCTGCTTGTTAGGGCTTTCACACACACCCCAAGCGGCATTATTACAAAGTCAGCTTAATTGCCCCCAACAATCTGGGTCCTCATTTTACCTACCTCGGAAGGATGGAAGGCTGAGTCAACCTTGAGCCTGGTGGGATGCGAACCTGCACTAATTGCAGGCAGCTGGTGTTACTTAAGGAGTAACACCAGTTCCCCTTTGTTGCAAGCATGCACATAATTTTTGATATACTTAACTCATTTGTTGGTTTTTCATCTCAAGTAAATAAACAAGAACTTAGCTAAAAGTTAATTCATCTGTACTAGTCTAATGGAGGAATCAATACTTATCCTTATTTAATTATGTATCTGTAACTGAATTATTATTATTTATCCAAGAACATCTAGAAACATAAATATAGAGCTCCTCTATAAAAAGTCTGAATGACATGTCCTATGCCATTGTAGGTTTCACTGCAGTAATAATCACATGGAAATGCTATGAACTGAATGTTGTTTCCTTAAATGGCTGAAGTGGACCTTGCTGAAAGAATGTAAAGACTCTAAAGGATTTCAGCAAAATTACAGTTACAATTATTATTGTTCATTCCTTAGAGACTCTGAGGGAATTGGCTCTTGACCTCAGACTCACTTTCTGTGCTTTAGCATGGGCTGTATTTTGGTGTGGTTTCCTTGTGCAATGGCCATGCAACCTATTTAATATGTGTGTGTGAAAATTGTATGTCTGCTCACAATTGAAAGAATGCTGCTATTGTTTCCTTACAAATGGAAGTGTAATAAGAGTGAATGCAAAAAATGACAGAGAGGTCAATTCTTTAAGTATGCCTGGAAATGCAGCTTTCATAATTCTAATTGGGGAAAAAATGACAATGAACAAAATTTGCGAAGTGGAGTGTAGCTTTATGGAAACATCACAAATTGCCCTTATGTGACCGCTGGATGCTGTGATAGTTAGAAATCTGGGCTGGTAGCCAAGCACCTGGATTGTGATTATTTGACCATTGAGATGCTGTGATGGCTGGTGGTAAGTACCACTTGTTCAGTGCTGTCATAAGTTTGAACTATCACTGAATGAGTGGTCCTTAACTGAGGACCACTTGTAAAACCTGCGTGAGACTAAATAGAATGCTTAGCTAATGGTTCAACATTAGGCAGAGCACCAGACAAGGATGTGTGAACTTCCCTTGGTTGTTTAATGCATTGATGGATAAATGTAGTAGCTCATTGATGGAATGTTTGTAGTGACATTAAAGATTGTGAACTGGAGCATGGGTTGACAAGTTTTACCCTTACAACTCAAGAGCTAACAGGCGGATGAGGCTCAGAAAGAACAGGATGATAAGCTTGCAAGTCTGGAATGGTCAGGCAATCAAGTCTCCCTGCTTGCAAATGCACAACCACAGACTAAGTCAGCTGAAGTAGAAGCCTAAACAGAAAAAGTCTCCCAGCCATCCACAGACTGAAAGCTTAAGTGAGTAGATGTTCAATGAGGCTGTTTGAAAGGCAGAGGCAAGACTCAGGAAAAGCGGCATGTCTGAATAAGTTCTGGCAAATAGTATTCCAGTTTGGACCTGGCTTTCTGAATGCTGGCTTCTCTGATTCCCAGAATGACCTTTGGACTTTCACAAATTGATCCTCAGCTCTGGTTCCTCATCTTGGATTCATCTCCATGGTACCTCAGCCTCTGAAGTAAGCTTGTTTATATTTTCTAAGCCTTATAGCTATAGATTTACAGCTGCCACAAAGACCTAGGGACTAAGTCTGACCTTCTGAAGTGGAAATTGCTGGCAAAGGAGTGTTGGTTGGGAACATGGATGTACATGTACTTTTAAGTGCAGTAACAAGTGCATTGTTAATTGAGAAACCAGATTTCGATTTTCCACTTTGTTATATGAAACTAAGAAATGGATAAGTCGGGAGAAAAAATAAAAATAAATTGAATGCATTGAAAAGGAAATACATAACAAGTGTCTATGCAAAATGAAGAATGATGGGAAATTGTTTCCTTGTCAAGAATTAATGCTTACACGGGTCAAGAGGAAGAACCTCAGGGAAAGGTGAGAATTTTAAACAACAAAATTCAGTGTATGAATTGGGTGAATGGAAATGAAATCAAGGTCCAAGGGCAGACAGAAGTAATATGATGCTGGTATAATTTAGGTCTTTTGTTTACTAGTTCTTACTGTTTTTCTGTATTATGCATAATGTTGCTTACTTTCAAGGGGAATAGTTTGATGGTATATGTACTATATATGTAAATGTATATATGTTTTTTGTGTACATATAATGAATGCATCTTTTATTTTAAACCCACTGAAATTCTTTTGCTTCTTGTATTTCCTAAGGACATAATGTAACCCTGACAGTGCTATATTTTGTTTAATAAATTCTTACAACTTTGTAAGCAAGAAAATGAAATACCGGCATTCTTGCTATACAAATAGTATTTTTTTTCCTGCTGAAACAGTAAATGACCTTTGAAAAAGATGATTTATCAAGAAATCTGTAGTCATATTACTTTCCCCTGATAATTTTTTTCAGGAAATGTTATTTTCTGATAAAGACTGAATCCTTCCATTTTTCCAGGATAATGTTTATAGATAAAAAGAAGTGACAGTTTGAAATAAAGGTAAAATAGATAATAGTTCGCTTAATTGCATCTTTGCAGGTGAAGAAAAAGGCTTAAACTATTTCCAAACATATGTTTAGCTAGAATACAATTAAGTGAATAAAATAGAAAGGGGATATAGCTGGGCATGGGCATTTTTGTTATATTATGAAAATTGCAATATTAGTCTAAGCATTGTTGAGACTTTTATTATGTGCGATTTACTTAATTCTATCCCTTTTTATTATGTCCTTCATCAGTCTTATTGTCTTACCTTGAGTGAACAGTTCATTCAAGCGCAGAAGGCCATAGCTAATGTTTAAATGGTGAAATCTGCATCCCATTTGCATGTTATGGGAGAAGCTATTCCACTACATTATAGTCTTTTTTGAATCCATGCCTTGTTTGCCATATTGTCTTCTATTTTATATAAATGAAGTCTCAAAATATAATGCTATCTAACAAGTGACATTGATTGAATGAAATGTTGAATAAACCCTAAAATAGCCCTAGTCTCAGATCTGATCAGTGAATTATATGTATATTGTTTCACTTATATTTCCCACTGCTGATACATTTTTCCTAACAAAGACTTGAAAGGTAAAGCAAATTATATGAGACCACATTTCTGCAGAATCCTACTTTCCCCATATATGTTTTTGCCATGGATAGGGTTTGGCATGTTTTAGTGATTATATGGCTTTGGCCAACTGTGTTTTCTGTTATCAGTGGATACACCAATGACTAAAGGGCCATATTTTTCACTGTTTGGCAGGGTACTGAATTGTGGCTTCAGGGCCATGTGTTGGCTACTTCTGGAGTCTGCTAGCTACATGAACAGAGGGTTCCTCATTATTCATTATTATAGCTGAAAACAGAGGTTCCCTCACTATCAATCACTTTCTCATGTCTTGTCCTTCCTCTGCAACTGCAACCTGTCAGTCAGACTATTTTAGCACATTAATTGAACATTTAAATTGCACCAGGCTTGTCTTCAGAAAAGCTTGAATATTTACAGGTTACTCCATTCTATCAACCTGTTAGTAGAGCATCTGACAGTTGGCTATGCAAGCCATTTAAATCATTATCTGCCTGCACTGTCCACTTCACTCCACCTTGTGTTAGGGAGTGTTTGGTGGTTTCCCTGCTAACAGGCAACACTTGGTGGCAGGAAAAATGAAGCATCAGGAATTCAGCAATCACTTCCTTTAATTTGTCCCAGATTAAAACTAAGGTATGGTAATTAAGGTATGGTAATTGGGACAGCATACTTTTCTGCCAGCTCAAGGGCTAATGGAGAGCACTTTATGCAGCTGTCTGGCTATGCACTGGGGCAAAAAAAAAATGATATGTGAGATTGCAGAGAGTTTTCATAGGTACAAACACAATCAAGAATTCTATTTACCAAATATATCCAAACTCTGTCAGAAAATTAACTAATAAAATTCCACTGTTTGTCAAAATAAACTCTAAACCATTCTACATTGTGATATTTAATCTGGATAGTATTGTTCTAGTGGTTCAATTTAATTTACCTTTATTGTATACAAAGTAATAACAGTAATCCAGCTCCAATGCCCACATTATGAATTTGGTTCTTGTGAAAATAACATTTTATTTTTGTGTGTTTCTATGGATGGGTTCCCATTTCTTTATTCAGTAATATAAAAACTCTCTCCCTCTCTGTCACCCTTTCATTGCACTATATATTGTTCCATTTGGTACATTTTCCCAAACCAATTATTTAACATTCTGTTATAATAATTTGCATTAACCATCTGCTAGTTTAATTACCTAAATAATACAAATTCTCTGCAATCCATTTATATTGCTTGTCCTCATTTGCCCCAAGAGTTAGCAGTGAATTAGAAGTTATTGTTTCCCTCAACTTCTTATATGTGCAAACTTAGGCATAGGTGATACTTTAGCCTTTTGTAACAGATATTTGAGTTTGATACTTTATGACAATTGACTTTCCTTTATTCATAATCAAGCTTGGATGTTTTCCTTAATTCTGGGCCCTCTACCAGGGGCCTGGGAGTTTAAGGGTTCTGCACGGTATCTTAGCTGTTCCTAACACTGCACTCTTTTGAACAGAGAGCTTTGATGTTGTTCCTTGGGATCTATTAGATCCATTTTCTCAGTTTAGGAGTCTCAGTCCTGGGTGCTCCTACCACCAATATTTTTGCCTTTACTTTGCACAGTCTCTCCAATGCCTCCTTCAGTCCATAGTACTTCTTCAGCTTCTCATACTCTTTTGTGATATAGTGGTGTCACTGAGCACCACTGCTAGTCTTTTGGCTCTTGTCTATTATCACCTGTTTGTCTGTCTGGATTCTGGATGCCCCACAGGATCTTAGCCCTTTTATTCTCCACAAACTTCTGTGGAAGCTCCCATCTGGACTTTGGAGATACTGACCCATATTGCTATGCAAAAGTCTCGACACAATGCCAGTTATTGGAACAGATTCAGGAGAACAACTGGAATTATAATACAATGCTATGCTATGCTATGCTATGCTATACGTGGTGGTGCAGCGGTTAGAATGCAGTATTGCAGGCTAACTCACTGCTGACTGCCAGGGGTTTGATCCTCACTGGCTCAAGGTTGACTCAGCCTTCCATCCTTCTGAAATCGGTAAAATGAGGACTGTTAAGGAATTTGTTGTGCCGAGGTCTCCTTGTCCTACCAAAGAGTTGCACAGACAAGAAAGGGTACTGAGAGCAGTAAGAGTCACACAAGAGTACACTGAGTTGTAAAAGCAAAAAGTACTTTACTTTTGAGGTGGTGTAAGAACAAAAATGCACAGTCAAAAATAAACAGTCCAGGTCATACACAATAGCAACAGTCCAAGGAGTAATCCAAAATACAAAGTCTTCTTACCAGTCCAGAGGTCAATACACAGTTCAGGTTTACAACAGTAGTAAACCAACAGCAGAGCAAAAACAGTAATAGTAGAGATCAGTGAATTCAGAGAGAGAGAGAAGTTACGTTCCTAGCTTCCTCTTATGGCCATGAGAACACTTACACACCCATTGGCCAATTAACTTCTTAAAGTCAATAACATCATGGTTAATATATTTTCAACCCAACATTGTAGGCTAACACCATATGCCTAACAAGGACCTAGATTGTTGGGGGCAATATGCTGACTCTGTAAACTGCTTAGAGAGGGCTGTAAAGCATTGTGAAGTGGTATATAAGTCTAGGTGCTATTGCTATACTATACTATAATATTAACATTCTTAATATTAATATGTTAATATGTTAATTAATATAACATACATTTATAGAATATTTTCATTCTCTAACTCATCCCAAGTTCCAGTGTTTTTCAAGAGGCTTTTAGTGGTTTCCTCTTAATGAAGCTGCCCACGAGCCTCTGTCTAATGTATTCAGTTATACTTTCAATGTACAAAAGGTAAAAATCCTTTGTGTTGGTCTTTATTCCTGGTGACTTTATGAACCTTATCCAAAGCTGTGTTACTTGTAACAGTATGATAAGGCCTTACTATTAATATCTTACAAGATTAAGGTAGATGCTGCTCCTTGCTGAAGTTTGGACCGCAAAAAGCAGTCAGGTAAAGAGCATACTGTATAAATCAGGAATAATGTTATTTAACACAACTTAACTTCTTTGTTCTTTAAGAGTACTGCTTTTTCATTTAATATGCTTATACTGAAATGATCATGTAAATGGGGACTGATTTAAGTCTGGCAGACAATCTGGTAGTAATCACTTGAGAAATACTTGTGTTAACTATCAAGACCAGCATACTCTAGCAACAGCTGCAGCTGAACCGTAAGCAGCATGTGGATATGTCAGTGGATGTGCAAGGAGTTTCTAAAATAGAGTGCTGACATATAATAGATAATATTTGTTATATATTTTGTATCTGTAGAAGATACAGAAATTGGTCCTTGGTCAAAGTGCTGGACTCATTTCATGTCCTAGTTCCATTTACAGTAATTTCCAAATGTTATACTAGGACATAGGAAACTATGGGGATAAACTGTCGGATACGGTATACTTTGGAATACATCATATCCCTGACATGACTTACTTAAAATGTGCATCAAGGCAAGTTTTAATGGAATATCTTTATTGTCAGCCTTAAATGATTTTTTTAAAAGGAAAGAAACATCGTTTGATGGTATTCTAACACTACAGTCATCCTGTGTTTCTCCAGTTCTGTATGCATATGTTTTATTCAGATGTCACAGATGAACATTATCCTTGTGAATCTGGTCCATTGTTGAAGTCTGTAAAGGCCACTTTCCAATATCTCTGATGGGTATCTGCTGTCAGAGCCTCACCCTGGGCATGGAAATAAATCTCCTTCTAGGGTTGCAAAAACACACTAATGAGCTTAGCAACAGAAGATTTAAGGAAATTCTATGAAGATTCTCAGTCATCCAGGTCTTGGTTGTCTCAAAGGTGTTTTTTCAAGAGGCAACTGGGCTTTCTTGTTTTTCTTTGAAGATAGTTCACTTCTCATCCAAAGAGGCCATCTATGTCAAAATTGAACAGCCCTCTCTTAATAGAGGGAAAGGGATATGACATCATCTATCTCCAGTCTACAGCACAGTCCTTTCAGCAGTTCCAAGAAGGCTCCACACCTATTTGCACCACTCAGGTGACCTTGAGGACACAGATAAATCTTCAAGTGGCCCCAATGACTCTCTAAAAGAATGCAATTGACCAGCTGACAGCAAGGAGTATAAATCCTTCCATTCCCCACCATCAAGTCAGAGCTGAACAAGCTTGTTGGATGAGAAGTGAAATATCTTCAAAGAAAAACATGAAAGTTCAGTTGTTTCTTGATAAAGCAGCTTTGGGCAGATTTAAGGAGAAGACAGATATACTGTATAAATGGCTTTTGTTGGAGATATGAAAGAAGTTCTTAAAATGATGAAAATCAAATATTGCAGATTCTAGGAATATAGTCGTATGTATATGTTTATTCCAGAGTTAAACACTCATCTCCTTACATGGCAACAGATGTTTACCACCTGTTTATCCACAATGAATGTTGAGGGGAATTTTCATCTTTTATGTTTTATTGATTTAATTGTAATTTCTTTGTTTGATTGTTATGAGCTGCCTGATCAGGCAACTTTCAGGTTTACTTATTATGGTTGGTCATATAGTCAGCCAGATGTTTAGATTGGATTTTGGCATTTTTGTCCTGTTCCCAAATACCTAGGATAGGCGGATATTGTTTGATGGTGTTAAAGGTATCCTCACAGAATGTAAGCTGTTCCAAGTAAAACTGATTTTTACAATTGACTGATGATCACTGATGATGATTTTGTCAATGCCAATGGTGTTCGGACCTGGGATGGATCTGGGATGGAATCGACTGACTAGTCAACCAATGGGAGACATGGCTCAATGAATTTGGACTATGATTTAATTTGGCAAAACCCGAATACCTGGAATGTGGCAACCAGACAGATGGTACGATCGTAGTTGATGGCACCCTGCTTGTAAAGGCCTCTCATTTTCATTACCTCAGATCCTGCATAGCAACTGATTGTGACATGCTTCTGGATGCACAGGGATGAGTTAATTCTGCCTTATTGAAGTGGTGCTTGGTCCTTGGCATCCTCTGCGACCAGAAGATCCTGCTGCACCTTAAATCAAAGCTCTACCACATGGTTGTCCACCATATATTAATGTCAAGGATACTTAGGAACGGGACAAAACAGCATTCTTGGCACAAAATGCTGGCCAAAGATGAAGAGACACAAATAGCCACTGAACACAGTGGAAATGCGAATGATCAGATGGTCACTGTGGGGTCACAGGACTGGATCATATTATGAACAAAGACATCCAGGAGGCCCTTCAAAGTTGCCCCAATTCAAGACAAAATGAGAGAAGTTAGGCTGTGGTGGTATGGACATGTGTTTAGAGCTGATGTGGAATCCATTGTGAAGTGGGCACTTGCAGTCAGCTGAGATGACTGGCGGCCCCATGGATGACTGAAAAACAATGAATGGACTGCCTTCATGAAGACATGTGAGTCATAGATTGAGGCCCCAGTGATGCTGCAGACCAGACGAAGTGGAGGGTGAAATGCAAAACCATGGACCTTGCGATATGACAGGAATAATGCAAAGAACAAGAAGAATGGTGTTCAAATGGTACTCCAAATGTTTTGGAACTGCACTCAAGGCACTTATTACTATTGGTATTATCTATACTTTTTTGCCACAGTTGTTATATTTGCAGGTCTTTGCATTTTGTGATTTTCTCCAGTTTTTTCTCTTCTCTTCTGCTGTGTCCAAGTACTGCATCATCTACTTTCCAGACGTCTGGGGTGTTGTGAGGCAGATGCTTGCCTGTTTGAATTCAAAAGTTCCAGAGCATTTTTCATTTTCTATTATTTTGTGTATTTTGTGATCCCATCAGTTCTTGCTTGCTGAGAAGTGATGTTTCCACCATCCACTTTGTCATGCTATTGTTTGTAATCAGTCTGTGTGATCTTTTTGCAGCAGTTAACTAGGTGGTCCACTGTTTCTTCAGCTTCTTTGCAGAGCTGGCATTTGTTGTCTGTTGCTAACTTCTCAATTTTGGCTTTGTATGCATTTGTTGTTAAGGCCTGGTCCTGTGAGCCAGAATTAGTCCCTTTTTTGCTTCCAGGGTAGTACAGAAGCATTGCTGACATTTGGGTGGAGTTTTTCAACCAATTGCAGACCAACATGCTACAGAACATACACAGAGAAGAATCAGTGCAAAATGGGATAAATTAATGCCATGGATTACTGCATGTACATTGACATGGAAAGAATTATAAATTATATCAAGTTTTATTTTTCTTTCTCTTAGTTTTCTACTCTATAAGTTGCTTAATTAAAATGTCTTTTTTTCTGTGCTCAGTGATAGACTGGAGTGATGCATTACCATTTCCCCCCCATCAATTTCTGATACTCAGTAATCTGATGTATATTCTGAACTGAAAAATGAAAAAGGGTTGTGTCAAAGAGAATTTATATTATATTTCATTTCAGGATGTAAGGCACAAGGAAAACAAATGAACTTCATCAGATTAGAGGTTAATTTAGATTTCTTCTGAATGAACATTTTTTATACTTTACTGATGCATGCAAATGCAGAATTTATGGACAGAATATAAAAAGACAAATTAGATTTGATGTGTTTGTTTTCAAGGTTCATATCTTGTTTATATATATGTATGCATCTGTAAGTATTTGCTTATTTATGCATATATATGTATGCACTTGTAGGTATTAAACATAAAACACAATTTCTGTAGTTCGCATTTTTTTTCTAAATCCCTCATTACCTGTATTTTTCAAGTTCTTCAACAAAACATTTATTTGTTATAAACCTTTAGCTTAATATCAAGAGTTGGTCCTGATATTTGTGGCTGTAAGAATGGAAAGGCAGATTGGATTGTGGGGGTCACCATATTCTCTCCAAATACATTTAGCACATTGATCCAGATTGGGAATGTGGTAAAAGAGAGAGGGAAGGAATGTGGCAAAGAATAAAATACAAACAGGGAGGAAAGGGAGTTTGCTAAGATTAGGTATCTAAGGTGAGCAGAGAGATCTACAGGTTCTACAATCCAGACTGAGATATCTGATGAAGGTGAGTGAGGCTGTACCTTATCCCCCTTTTTTTAGGACCTGGAGAGAAGGAGTCTATCAGACTGGGACACTTTGCACCAAGTGTTTGGAAGAGTAAGATCTCCTGTAACCTAGAAGTGGAAAGGAACGTGCAGAAAAGGAACGCTGTCTTCTTTTTATCCATAACAGGCCTGAGGTTGCAGTGCCTTCAACTGGGGTGTTTTCTTAGTAGAATTGGTGTAACTTGTACAAATTTTTAATCATGAATCCCAGCTCCCGAAAATACTCTCTGAGAGCTCAAACACAAAGGACATCAGTAACTAGGTCATTCTAAAGACTAAATTTCAACAGAAGGTGTTTTCCTTTCTTATCAAACACCTTTCCCTGTCTGTGACAATGCAATGATACACTTGCTGAAATGCTTTCTGTTCATGGTTTCTCTATATGTAATCATCTGCTTATTCCTTCAGTGCATATTACCCATTCTACCTAAGTCTTTAAATAACTTGCTGTCTACTAAGTATGTGTTTGGAATGGGATAAAAGCAATTTCTCCTAATAGTGCATTCATTTGGTTCCAGAATATAAAAGAAATGCTAACATCGGGGAGCAGGTCTATACAGTAATATAGTAAAGACACCAGTGTAATTTCTATTATGAGAATGATCCAGTCACTCCATAAACTTCACTTGATGTTGTAATCAGCAGGTGCATATCCTAGTTCTGGAAGCATATCCCTACTTCTGCAAAATTGGAGAGAAAAAAGATTCTGAAGAGTGAAAACTCCTGTTAGAATAATAGTTATATGGCAAGTTCATGGGGACTTTACTGAAGTTCCTCCCATTTCAGTCCCCCCCACCCCAGGCAAGGGAATCAATTTATTCTTTTTGCAGGATAGTTTTTATAACTATCTGTAGATAACAATTTTGAAAAACTATGCTCATAAGAAACGATTTTCATGTTTTAGTTGTGATTGATACAGAATTAGTTTTTATATTGTAAAATTCATACAACACATTTTCCCTGATTAGTAACTTAGCAACAGGAATATTAAACAATGATTATCTGATCAAAGTTAAAACTAATCAAGCTTAAGATGTTATGCAAACGCTACCACTGTTGTCTTTAACAGACTTGGAAAACCATGTTTTATGAACATACATTATGAGAAAAACAAAAAATTACAAGAGATTCAGATAGACTAATCAGATATGATCTTGTCAATCTAGACAGTGAGAATAAATCATCAATGCCCGGGAAGGAAACTATGAGCTATCCAGAACAGGAGCGTTTGATGCAAGTCTTTAAAAAGGGGAAGAGCTTTTTGCTCTCTTGTCTTCCATTCTGAGAGGAGAGAGAAGGAGATCTCTTTGGAGCCTACCCCCCACCCCAGGTAAGAGAAAAAACACCTTGTCCCAGAGCAGCATTGGAGAATCAGATGAAAATGGCCCCCTCTGTGGAAGCAGATGCAAGTTAGTTACAAATTGATATAAGCAATTTCTTTGTAACTTTAGTTCTAGTTTTACTATCTGCTTTGGGTATTCATGTTTCTGGATTATATTCTTGTTTGGAAGATTAGTGCAAATTAAAGTTTGCAGGGTTTCATTATATTTCCCTTTCTCTTTTCTGTTTTGTCTCTCAATTAGCACTGAAACCTTATGTTTTCCCAAATCAGACTATTTCCGATGAGAAATTTATCCTGTCATATGCAGGTAGTCCTTGACTTACAACAATTTATTTAGTGTTTGTTTCTATCAGAAGAATTATTCATAAACCCCCAACTTTATCTATCTATCATCTATCTATCTATCTATCTATCTATCTATCTATCTATCTATCTATCTATCTATCTATCTATCTACTTTGCCCACAGGACTTGCAGCAATAAAATAGCAAATGTGCATTAAAAAACCAAGTTAAGATTAAAACAAAGCACAGGCCAAATCGCAGTCAGGAACAGTAGAGAAACCATCTTGCAATATAACATTTTCTAGTGATTTTCTTTTAAAAGGACAAAATAAATAATTGTTTTCTTATAAGTTGTTCAGGTTTTGTATTGTTCTCTATTCCTAAACATAAGTGCTATGAGAACAGAAGTTCAAATTTAAATTTGAATAATTCTCTTGAAGATGACAATTAATTATTAATTTATTAATAACTATTATTAATTAACTATTTTTAGGTTGCAAAAATTAGTATGAGAACGATATGAAAAATTCTAACTCTATGATTGTCCATATTTTTGCAGCTTTACATGCAGTACCTCTCCATGCGTGAATTATGTAGTGTGAATTAAATGTTTGACCATTTTGACTGGAAAAATGAGAAACAAAAATCAATTTCTTACATTCTCAAAAATGAAAAGAAAAAAAGAAAAATGTACATGCTTTAAAGAACGTATGCATAATTATATCTAATCTTAGCCTATTTACTGTGAAAGTACTGTGAACCTCTGAATCAGATCCTATCTGCACTGCTGGGTTGTCCAGTCATGAGAACAAGCCAGCAATTCTTCCAGGAGGGCAAAACCAGATAATTTTGCCTTCTGTTAATCCCCCCACTCAGTATCAAAGTGACCTGCCTGGCATAGTTTTCTGTTCCACTTCCAAAGGCTGCTGTCAGTTCCATATAATGCACTTGGTTGTTTGTCTGGTTAATTCTGGAAGATATAAGACCTGCCCCCCACAACTGAATGAGTGCTTAAAACGCTTTCCCATATTTTATCATGATTGCTATCATAATACAATTGTTATGAATATTATCTTGTAAATAAAAGGACAATCTTTGCGGGTTCCAAAGCAAACCTTTTTTAAAAGAAAAAAAATATTATTTTTACTTCATTGAATTTTCTACTTTTCTTTGTGTTTTTTATTTTATTTTATTTTATTTTTAAAAAGGCCATCAGTGCACAATTTCATCATTTTCCTTCATCAGATGTAAATTTCTGGAGAAAATCCTAAAGCTTGAAATAGAAGGAAATACAGGAAGAAGACAGCAGCAAATTGGATGGATTCAGTTACAGTGGAAATTAGATCTGAAGGACCAGGTTAAGAAGATACTGTCATGGAGAAAATCTATTTATTGTATGTGGTCAGTAAGAACTGACAATGACTTACTGGCACATAATATAAAGCAGTTTTATTCGGAACAGCTTATATCCTTTATTACTAATAATAACTTGAGATAAAAGAGTTTTATAGGCAGCTCCCAAATAGCCAGAGGTTCAGCAGCAAATTCGGAATTCTAAATTTTGGGTGCATGTGTAATTGGACAAAATCTAGAATGTGCTTCATCTTACCAAAAACCACATAATCTTTGTGCTGTATTATAGAAGATGCTGGTCAAATTTTAAAAATCAGCAGTGGGAAGCTTGCCTCTGTAGAAGTGTTATAATACGTATATGCCTTTTTGTTCATAATTACAGTATATTGTTATTTTTATTCATTGTAGAGTATATATACAGTGAAAATCAATTTGGTGTAGTGGTTAAGGCATCAAACTAGAAACTGTGAGACCATAAGTTCTAGTTCCACCTTAGGCACAAACCAAGCTTGTGCCTACTTTCTCTCCGCCATAAGAAGGAGATAATGGCAAACCAGTTCTGAAAACCTTGCCAAGGAAAATGCGGATATCAATCCAGACAATCTCTGAGAATCTCAATCTCTCTCTTTCTCTCTCTCTTTCTCCCCACACACACAAATAGAGTGAAGGAAGAGAGAATACATCTGTTCGAAATAAAGATTTTCTTGAATAATCTTTTAAAAAAATCCTTCAAAAGCAGCATGTAAGAGGTGTTAAAAACATCAAAATAGAATGTCCATGATAAAATAAGATAAAGAACAAAAAAGCTATGTTTAGAAAGTAGAAAAAAGCATCAGAAATTGCAAAGTTCCATTGCATTGTATTCCATTGCAGAATGTGTGTGTCATATGAGATTTCTTTATATGGTATTTATCTAGCTATCCACCAGTTATCAAAATGCTGGGGGCCCAGAAATGGGTCTTTTGTAAGCTTCTTTCTTCCTCTTCTATTCCTGTGAATGTAGTTGTGAAAATAAGTGCATATGTAAGTATATATTTGTTTTCTGAAGACTCTTTGACAGGGCACACCCTTTCTACTGTAGTTTGTAAGAAATTAAAATGATAGTAGAACAATATAAAACAATTTTAGGACAAGAAAATTACAACACTACAACATAAAAAAAGAAAAATAGCTTCAGCAGACTAAGAAGCCAACCTCAAATAAACTTTGGAATAACCAGAGGTTTTAAGATTAGTTCCTACTGCTGTTTTTGTTTTTGTTTTTCTATCTTGGGAATACTAAGTTAAGACAATCAAGGTCTTTTTAATGTTGCTAAGCAATGAACCCCAGCTTTGGTTTAAAAAAATAACTGACCAGCCGTCGAGTAACTTTGAAAAAGTCACAACTCTTTTTGTGTGACTGTGTATGTTGTTTGTTGTAGTAATATTAGTATAATATTACTATTATACTCTGGCTATTATACACTATTTCAAACAGTAGTGCAACATTCTACTGACTTTGCAATAAACATCTGGCCTAGTGTGCTTTAATAGCATTACCACTAATTCTGTATTACCAATTATAGTTTTATAGTTGGTATTGAATAAGCACAAGGAAATTATATTAGGTGGGAATCTGAATTTATAGATGATACTTTTTGTGCACTACATCAAGCAGGAGGAGAAAGGAGGATGGGTTATAGAGTTGGAAGTAAAACATTCTATCATTTTTTTCAATAGTCAATTCCCTGTACATTCCCCCATCCCCTGCAATATCTGAGATGATTCTATGAACATTCACACAGAATTACTAAAAAGGCAATAATGTTAAGTAACTCCCACAGACTCCAAGCACATTTTAATGCCACAGATCTGCCTGAAATGAAAAACAAGAGAGTTAACTGTCTTGAAATTGTTCAAACTCATGAATTCCTTTCTGTGAAGTCATAATTAACTGTCTGCATGCCTGGAGCTGCCCAGTTAAGATTTCCTTGCAGCTCTCATTGTCAAAAGAACCGGAAATGCTCTGATTAGAATGCCCTATGCGATGCCTGTTAGAGATTGTAATATTCATCAGATGGTACACTACTTTTGTCAGTTTCGATTAGAAACAACACTTCTTTTAGAGCTAAAGATGTAATGACAAGTGTCAAAATACATTTTTCATCTTGCTGCATATATAAATATCAGTTGAATTGGATCCATACAGACTGCAAGGGGGGAAAAAACTCCGACAGTTCTGCTGTAATAAAATAAAGCTAGATATAATTGTCATTATGATATCCTGGGCTACTGTCTGGCAGACCTGAATGCCCAATAATATGATTTGTGTGATCTGTGATTTTTTGATTGAAGAAAGATTTGCTCTGTCGCAGCTTGCAAAGGATCTTAATGTTGCACTTGGTTTCTCAGGAATATTGTAGGGTGATAAAGCTACAATAATAGGCAGCAGGTAGGAAGTTAAGATACTGAAGTTTTCTGAAATTCTTTATAATTGTAGGGTGAAAAAAACCAACAGTGTGGAAACTAATTCAAGGAAAATCTCTCTAACGATCATTTAAATTGTAGATGCTGGATTTCAGTCTATGTGCTTCAATCTTCTATTTTATACTAAATGAATACCATTTTGACTAGATGCTGAAATATTAGCTGCAGATAAAATTCAGTAGAGTATTTGTTTGGGTTCAATAAGAAGATTATCATTCTCTTTACATAAAATTAATAAAGCCAAAGACTTGGGGGGGCATCTTATGCTTGCAAGTGAAATCAACCCATCCTAAGATTTCCAGGATACTTTTTTGTGGGGGGGGGGAATGCTTCTTCCTGCAATTAAATTAAACTAATCTTCCAAAAATCCTAATTAATTTTAAGATGCATTTCAGCAATGCAAATCTTTTATAATTTGTAAGTAGTAACCTTTTCCAGATTTTATGTCCTATTTGGCACTGAACTACGCTGAAATATATGTGTGTAGAGATAATAAGGGATAATAATTGAGGAGGTATTTTAATTTAATTTAATTTAATAACATTTATATACCGCCCTTCTCCCTGAGGACTCAGGGCGGTTCACAGGGCAGAATAAAATAGCAAATACAAACATTAAAAAAAGATTAAACAATTGCCCTAGTTAAAAACAATGGAAATACAGTGCTAAAAACCCCAAGAAAAATTAAAAGACCAAAGATAAAACAACCCCAACAATCCCCATCAGGCTAGGCCAGCTTGTACAAACAGAAATGTCTTAAGATCGCGACGAAAGGAGCGAAGATCGGGCGCCATCCGGAGCTCTACCGGTAGCTGATTCCACAGCTCCGGAGCGCCCACAGAGAAGGATCTCCCCCTGGGGGCCACCAAACGACATTCTCTGATCGGTGGCACCCTGAGGAGGCCCTCTCTGTGGGAACGCACAGGGCGCAGGGAGCTTGATGCCGGCAGCAGATGTTCCCTGAGGTACTCCGGCCCCATGCCATGGAGTGCTTTAAACACCGTTACCAGTACCTTGAATCTCACCCGGAAGACAACTGGCAACCAATGCAGCTCACGGAGCAGAGGTGTAACGTGGGAGTATCGGGAGACTCCCAACACCACTCTCGCGGCTGCATTCTGTACCAGTTGGAGCTTCCGGGTGGTCCTCAAGGGCAACCCCATGTAGAGAGCGTTGCAGTAGTCCAGACGAGAGGACACGAGCGCATGAGTGACCGTGCATAGATCATCCCGGCTAAGATAGGGCCGCAACTGACGCACCAGGCGAACCTGTGCGAAGGCCCCCCTAGTCACAGCTCCTATATGGTCTTCCAAGGTGAGCCGTGAATCTAGGAGGACCCCCAGGTTGCGAGCCCTATCTACGGGGGGTAATAGTTCACCCCCCATAGCCAGAGGTGGAATGTCCGAATAAACCCGGGATGAAGGTATGCAAAGCCACTCAGTCTTGTCGGGGTTGAGTTGGAGTCTGTTCCTGATACTGATATATTGGCATTCATAACCATAACCAAATGAACAACATATGCATCTTATTCTGTATAAGTTCATTCTGTCTTTCAGAAACAAAGAACTTTCAGGAAATACAGAATTAACTGGAAAAAGTAATCTGAGGACAAGTATGAACTGCTGTATTGACAGGTATTGTTTATGCAGGTCTAGGCTTGATCCATGCAAAACAACATGAAGGAAAATCTGAAATGCTGAGGGATGCAGGTGTTTGTGAGTTCAGGTAATATATATTTAAACAATAGCTCTCCTTAGACATAGGCCTTGAGTCATGTAGAGCTTTGGGGGAAAAAGTAGAATGAATGAAGGTGAATATACATGTCCCAGGATAATGTTGCAGGATTAGAGATTTTGTCTTCCAATATTTCTGACTGGAGCTCATCTTCAGGGAACTTTTCTCTATCAGAGTGTGTGCTTCGGACTAGTCTGTGTGTGGTATTTATATGGTGCTTGTTGTATGTGGCTTTTAAAATGTTGATTGGGGTGTTGATGGCTGGCTGTTAAGTCATTGGCTGTTTCCTTGTGATGCCAAGTCCTTGCCTCCTAAGTTCTTGATAAGCTGGTAATAAATCAGCACTCCTGTTGACTGATGAGGGGCCCGTTTCCCAGGCTTCAATCACTTCCCTGGCTGTTTTTGTGCCTGCTCATCCAACAATCTTAGTAGCTGACCCAGACTGGATCTTGCAAAAAGTGGAATATAAATGTAATAAAGAAACAACAATATAATTAGCCATTATCAGTGCTTTTTTGTCATAGAATGCATGGAATGGCATTCCAGCACCTTGTTTTGAAGGGAAGAACCAGCTCCTTATAAGCTGCCAGCGCGAGTAAAGCTCTGGGTCAGTGAAAGGAAGCTGCCCGGGAAAATCGGGGTCATTTAAGGTTGACCTGGAAACACTTTCATGGCCCTGAAAGCAGACCCTCTTCTCTGCCTTGGTTCATGGGGCTCCCCCCACCGCTGCCGCCTGTCCTCACCCCCATGTTGGCCACCAGGGACCAGGACTGACTCCTGGAGCGAATCTCTTTGAGTGAACAGGAGCGCTCCCAAAGCAGCAGCTCCACCGCCGCCTTGCTCACTCTGGCTCCGGAGGAAAGCCTCTGTATCATCAGAGACAGAGGAGGATTATTATTTTATTATTATTATTTATTAAATTTATATGCCGCCCTTCTCCCTAAGGACTCAGGGCGGCTCACAACAATAAAAAATTAAAAAGACATAGAATATAAAGATTAAAAAAGAATTAAACAATAAATAAAGAAATAAAGGACAATTTAAGCCGATAAAAACCAAATTTAAAAACCATGATCAGTCCAGGCCCGCTTGTTGGAACAACCATGTCTTCAGGTCATGGCGGAAGGATCGAAGGTCAGGGGCCGTCTGCAGCTCCGGAGGCAGTTCATTCCAGAGGGTCGGCGTGCCCACAGAGAAGGCTCTCCCCCTGGGAGTCGCCAGCCAGCATTGCCTGGCCGACGAAACCCTGAGGAGGCCAACTCTGTGGGAGCGAACCGGGTGATGGGAGGTTGACATTGGCAGCAGGTGGTCTCACAAGTACCCCAGGCCTAAGCCATGTAGGGCTTTAAAGGTAATTACCAGCACCTTGAATCGCACCCGGAGGGCAACCAGAAGCCAATGTAGCTCACGCAGGAGTGGTGTAACATGGGAGTATCGAGATCTAGCTATTTGTTCAACAACCTAGCTATTCCCAATAGTTCTCAGCATTGACCTTCTAGCTGCTGAAGGGGCTGTGACATATTTCTAGGGGGACCTTATACTGCTAGTAGACATTTTATGTCTTTAAAAATTCTGTTTGCTATTATACTATTATGTCTAGCATAGGATTGTTTTTGTTAGCTGATTTAGATACTGTGTTTTTATCTTTGTTTGCCTTCCAGTCAGTTTTTTGATTCCTGGACACTGCCTGGACTAGTCCTGGTAGTTTTCTTGGTAATGTCTTTCAGAAGTGGTTTTCCATTATCTACTTTCTAGGGCTGAGAGAGAATGAATGGCCTCTGTCAGAGGCGGAAGTAGAGCTTGTGGTCTCCCAGGTTTCTAGCCTGGTGCTTTAACCACTGCACCAAATTGTTTCTCCTTTATAATATAAAGACACTTTAGATTATCATCTACAACAGTGCAGATGGTAAAATTTCTCCATGATTTTTACCTCTCATTTACAAAAGAAAGTGAAGCTCAGAAGGGGGTGATGACTAAAGAAAAAAAGGACTGAGAATCTTTGTCTTAAACACGTATAGTCACATAGGCATCTGTCTTACAATGAGCCCGACCAATTTTCTACCAGCAAAGTATTGTGTATATTGACCACAAGATTGACAAGGTTAGAATTAAGGTATAATACAAAGCATAGATCAGGAAACTAAATGCTTTTCCTTTGCTATTTATAAAGGTAGCTTTATTAAACAAACTACACACTCGCAGTGTGTTAACTCTATTATATTCAACTTATTTAACCTTCATATAGGTATAGCATTATCACTTATAAATATAAGCCACAGGACTTAACAAAGTTACAAATGCTTCTTTTATCTTGTGTGCTTAGCAATTTTCTTAGCAATCAAGGCAATAGTAATACAATTATTTCCCTAACCCCTTAAAACTGGGAATTAAATATTGTTCTAACTTACATTTAACTGTATATTTTCCTCTACCCTCCAAGGAAAAGAGGTCATCTGAGATATTTCTAAATGTGGATCTAGTGCCCTTTTGAAACAATGCTAAACCCATGTATAAATATAGTAATAGAGAAAGCTGTCTTGCTTCCCCTTGCATCCTTCCTCTGGGCCTCAACCAGATGATTTTGCATTACAGATGTAATGTTCTTTGGAACGAGTGCTGGATCTATTTTCATTAACAGCTGCATGTCACGTATATAGTTAAAGGATTATAGGAAGTGTATAGATATCCCTTTAGCTTCTTATATTCCTTCTCCTTATCATAAAACTGTCAACTGTACTAAGAGAAATAGAGGAAGGAAAAAAGGTAAAGGATGGGAAATACTGCTAAGCTTGTAAGCCGCCCTGAGTCTTCGGAGAAGGGCGGGATATAAATGGAATTAAAATAAATAAAATAAATAAAATGATGAATAATATACAAACTCTATCTGTGATTGGTGCTGCAAGGAAATAACAGTACTCGTACTGAGTGGCTGTGACTGGCAACACATAAAAATCAAAATGTAAATATAGGAAAATTGATATTCCTCCCACAAAATATTAAAAGTAATAAAAATATGGCCATGTGAAACTTCTTTTTGACACAATACCATTGTATTATCAAGTCTAAAATACATTTAATTGGTAACAGAACCAGCAAACCATAGCTTACAGAATTGAACATAGAATAATAGAGTTGGAAGGGAACACAGAGGTCTTCTAGTTCCACCCCCTGTTCGAGTAGGACATGGGTCCCCAACCCCCAGTCCATGGACTGGCACTGACGTGTGGCATGACAGAAACTGGACCACGCAAACAAGTGAAGCCCCTTCCATGGAGTGCAGGTAGCACACGAAACCATGCCCCCTCCAGTCTGTGGAAAAATCTCTCTTGATGGAACCGGTCCCTGGTGCCCAAAAGGTTGGGGGCCACTGTAGTAAGAGACCCTATACCATTTCAGACCAATGATTGTCCAGTCTCTGTTTAAAAGCCTCTGGGTAATGGAGCACTCACAACTTCTGAAGGTAAGTTGTACCACTGATTAATTGTTGTAACTGTCATGAAATTTCTTCCTCGTTCTAGGTTGCTTCTCTCCTTGATTAGTTTCCATCCATTGTTGCTGCCGTCAGGTGCTCCGGAGAATAGGTTGACTCCGTCTTCTTTGTAGGAGCCCCTCACAATTTGGAACACTGCTATCATGTCATACCTACCCCTTCTTTTCATTAGACTAGACATACCCAATTCCTGTAACTGTTCTTTGTATGTTTTAGCCTCCTGCCCCCCAATCATTTTTGTTGCTCTTCTCTGCATTCTTTCCAGAGTCTCAACATCTCAACAAATTCTAACATTATTTCAAAACACACTCAACTATGTTGATGAATGTTCAAAAAAATGCAAAATCTGTGTATATGTAAAGCTTACAAAAGGCCCGACACTTTGAAAAGCAGCAGACGTAATGCAGATAGATGTCTCTGCGGAAGCTATGTATTGAGTCTTTCTTGCAGCCTAGTCCACATTGGCCATAGGGGAATAAGTAGAGACATAGTAACCCCCAGTGAGATGCAAGAGTGTGCCCAGAGTAACCAAAAGAAGCTTGGCATATCTTGGCATCATCAGTTACATTTTGGAGAAAGTAGGCTAAATCATGTGCCCAGAAGAAATATTGTACATTACAAGATGATGAAAATATTACTTTAAACTGGGAAGAGCTAAAGTTATCTGTAAGCTACCTCCCTGAAAGCTGGAGTCAAGACAAGGCAATGTTCTGAGGATTTGTCAAATGAAAACTAATACTGGAAGAAGTTTATGTTGCTGTAAGAAGGATTTTTAGAGTGTGCCCATTGTCACATAAACATACATACCAAAAAGCCAGTATCTTAGCTAGAAGCATGATCATATGCAGAAAGACAAAATTGTGTTTCAAATGCACAAGTAGTGTTATAAATAAGAGTGGAATACTTTAATTATATGCTTTCCATTATTATGTAATTTTATCTGCATTATGAGACTCCTGCTGTCTTACTAGGTCTTGGCTAACATATACTTCCTATATTAATGCCATTTTGTGTGCCATTAGAAAACAGAACTATGAAATTAGCTTTGAAAAGCCTGTTGGAGATGAGATAAAGAAGATAAAGCATTAACTCTGTTTCTTGAAGCAGGAAGAGGAAGAAAAATTCCAGAGAGAGAAAGAAAATGCAAACTGAACTTGATCCAAGACTGTAGTTGTTAAGATGATAACTAAATGTCTGAGTTGCTAATATATCCAGCAGTTGATTTTCTTTTTGCATCAAGTTAGTTGCTTCACCCACTTGGAATTCCAAGGTCTATACCAGACATGTCAAACTCGTGACATCACGTGACGTCACGGAGCTTTCCCCCCATTGCCGACAATGGGGTGGGCACGGTTTCGTCGTGACGCATCCGGCCCATGGGCTGGCAGTTTGACACCCCTGATCTATACCATTATTCTTCATGATAGCAACAGGAAAAATGTGACCTTCTAGACATTGCTAAAGTACAGTTTCCAGCACTGGATATTATGACTGGGACTACTGGGAGTTATCATTCACCAACATCTGGAAGTCCATAAATTCCTCACCTTTTTATTTGAGATAGTAAGAAAGTACATTTTTCATAATGTAAAAACTGAGTCTCTTGAATAACAGCCTTTACTGGAAAGTTGGGCAAAAAGGTTTCAAAGAATATAAAGAAACAAAAATAATCTCATACAAGGAAAAGGAGCTACTGAGCATGAGTCTTTGATTATGTTTGAATAATTAAATATTTGGATTGTATGGCCTCTGTTCATTTCTCTGTTCTCTTGTGTGGCATTACATGTATATAAAGCCGTTATATAACCATGTTTCAGCTCTGTTAGAGTGGGTGGTAAGATGAATACATAATTCCCTTGGAAAAAAAACTATCAACATGGATTTAGCTCTAATTTATGGCAATATTGGGAGTTCAGTTGAAGCTTCCAGTGGCTTCTGAAATATCTAATGATTATTATGTTGTCAGATGAGAAAACAAAGTTGCTGGGAGTGCATGAATCATTTATGTATGTGCCATGCAGAAAAGGAAAGAAATGAAAATGCATTTATGTGATAAGAATGAGTTATACATTTTCTTTAAATTATGTAATCAAAATTTTAGCAACTTGACTGTTTTTATTACTGCACTTCTCTCCCAGAAGAAACTAGTAACAAACATTTTACCCTCCCACTATTAGTGTTTTATTCATTATCTTGAATCCTTCACCAAACAGTTTTGAGAAAAATGTCCTCAGTTCTGCTGATTCAAAATACCAAGAATATCTGGGGAAATTGTCCAGTGCTGACCAACAGACTAAGCAAAAAGGCTCAGTTAGCCAATATCTTGCCATAGGCATGCCCTAGATCTAGAAGCAACAACAATCCATTCACTTTACTTCCACTCAAAAAAGAAATGAAACAAGTTGCTAGCATAATTGGTTGCTGTTGCAGTTATTGATAGATTGATTGCTTAAAATAAAACAGAATGCTTGCTATGAGAGAACCCTAGCTACAATGAAATCATTATTTTGTTGCATGTAAAAAACATTACCATTGAAAATTATAGCATTTTTTGGAAACAGCTGCTGTTCTCAATAGCTGTAGTGGTAGTAGCTGTTGTTGGTGATGTAAATACTCAAAGTGAAGGGAATGCATTCTAAATTAGGCACCAATAACAGGGCTCTAAAGTTGGGGTAGATGCTTTCCTTGATCATAAGAATTAAGGTGATTGGGTGTTTCTACTAATGGGAAAATCACTTAGGGCTGTCCATAATTTTCAAATTACAAAGAAAGTAAATATTTTAAAGTAAACTGTACAGAGCCAGAAATAAGTTATCTCAACTCCCAATCATCTAGCATCATGAGATTGGACAAGTACAGAACCGCTTCTGATTTACCACATAGTGCTCATAGGAACATAACTTTAATGTCTTAAAGATCGAGAGAAAGAGGTGCCCACCCTGTTGACATCAGATTATTTGTGGTTTAGCCTTATGGGTAAACTGGTTCATTTGAATTCACTAAAGGCATGCTGTCCCTTTTGGTTAGGAAAGATGTTACTTTCTTCAAAAACTCTGTTTTTATTTTTTTTAATCCAATACAAGAATAGGGCTCCGGTTCATTTTCCAACTGTTGTTTGAAGTTGGCTCTTCCAATGTGATCATGTAGATCAAATAGAGGATGAAAGGCCTGCAAAAACTTTCACTGTAGTTTCCTGATTGATCATTAATGAGGGATAGTAATTGCATATTATATTCATAATATAATCTTAATGATTTATGGTTTGCTTTAATTAGAAGAACTTTATTAAAACACCTTGTATATTGAAATGCAGCAAAAAATAATTACTGTGGAAAGGAATTATCAATTACAAAACTGACATAAGTGATTAGGAGCAATATTCTCTAGATCAATCTTCCATAAGTTGTTGCCCTGTTCAGCTGAGTGGACACCAAGCCCCTAATTTCCAAGCTAGCTACTCATTGTTAAGAATGGTGGCAGTCGAAATCTACATACTTGGGCATGGCTCATATAAATTTCTACAGTATGTATGGGTTTTCAAATGTGTATTTTATTTATTTACTAATTAGATTTATTTCCAGCTTCTATTTTGTGCAATTCAAGACAATGTACATAATGTTCCCATAATAATCAGTGAGATAGGTTGACATCATACAGCTGTACTTCATGTCTAAGATGGACTATTCAACAAAAGCAAAGAAAAAATAGATGTTCTTATCATAGTCAGAAAAGGTATATGAGAATGAATGATTCTGGTTCTGGAAAAATAAAATATTAGATATGCATACTATATGTCTTTAAGCTGCTACTGAGCATCTTGATCCTTGTATTTCTGAATTCTTGTATGCAATGAACCTAGAATCATACTGACAGCTTCTAGAAGTGTGATGTACAGTACAAATCTAGCACTAGGAATGTGTGTGTTTTAGAATAAATTTGAGTCTATAGAAGTCAAGATATCAGTGATACCAAAATTGTAATTATGTTCCCTGAGCAGTTATAGTTTTGGTGTTCGAAGGAAGATTGAGCTCAAAATGTTTGTCAATACCCCACAGAAGGTAAGCTGGCCAAGAAGCCACAATCTCTAGTCTCCTCCAAATGAAAATGAACAAAGTAATCCTATTCCATTTTTAAATCATTAGTTGAATCCCCCTTTTTTTTGGGGGGGGGGACAGGGATTGTATCTAAGGCAGCTAAGATTTACATAGCAACAAAGCTACTTTCAGACAACTCGATTATATTTGATTTCATTCAGGAGCTTCTCCAAGAATATAAGCATTACAATATCGAAAGATTTTTTTCTTTCTCACAAAAAAGAATGATACCATAAACAAGTTTATTAATAAATATAATAGCAATAGCTATAGCACTTAGACTTATATATCGCTTCACAGTGCTTTACAGCCCTCTCTAAGCGGTTTACAGAGTCAGCATCTTGTCCCCAACAATCTGGGTCATCATTTTACTGACCTTGGAAGGAGGGAAGCCTGAGTCAACCTGAGCGGTTGAGACTCAAACTGCCGAACAGCTGGCAGTCGGCAGCCAGCAGAATTAGCCTGCAGTACTGCATTCTAATCACTGCGCTACCGTGGCTCAGGAACATAAATTACCACTAATATATGGGGCACAATTACATCATGAACACTATACATTTTAAATAATTTATTCTATCACTAAGAAGAAAAGAATGATATGTCTTAAGCATCTTATATTTCCATATTTTAATTCTAAGCATGCAAACAAATGGAACATGGAAGAAAAATGAGCAAAGTCATTGTTCAATTTGTGCCATGATAAAAGATAAAAGCCATGCTGGCTAAGGAATTCTGGGAGTTGAAATCCACACATCTTAAAGTTGTCAAGAATGAGAAACATTAATTTTAACTAAGGTTCTCAATGGCAGTAGCTGTATTTAAGGATTCTAACTCCTCATATAGACAGAAGTACACGTAAGAAGAATGTCTGAAATGGCAGCACCCATTCAAGCAAAGCACTCATTTTCTGCATAAATCAGGAAGCAAATGTCATCAATGCAAACCTATTTTATCTCTAGACTTCCTGTGTGGTTAGAATCTTAAATATTCAGAATTATAAACCATGCAAGAGATATCTATGAGTAGACCAGACTCTTCGCTGTGGCTTATGAAAGGCAATAATGGGACAATAAATCAACAATGGGACAAAAGAGTAAAAGGGACCGATCCTCATTCTACTAATTTAATACTAACCTTAGGGAAAATTAGTAAGACCAACTCATTTAGTAGATCATATCCATTAAATATAAGGAATTCATAATGTGGAATGATCACCACAGTGCGCTTCATTCTGAATTTTTTTGTAGGACTGGATGGACCATTGCTTTGACAGATAATAGCCCTTTTTCCTTATTTGTTTTGAATTAAACATCTGTTTCTTGGCATATTTATCCAAACATTGGATAATTAATATTCTGAAAAATCTGAAGGAATATCCATATATAAAATCTGTACATCTACCTCTATATATCTACCTCTCCACCCAATGTAGTAATAAAAGACATGGAGATGTGGATGTAGAGCTAAAAATCTTAATAGCAGTAAAATGATGGATTACCAAATAAATGCAATAAAAATGTTTTTGTTGTTAGCTGCGAAGTTGTGTCCGACCCATCACGACCCTATGGACAACGATCCTCCAGGCCTTCCTGTCCTCTACCATCTTGTGGAGTCCATTTAAGCTCACACCTACTGCTTCAGTGACTCCATCCAGCCACCTCATTCTCTGTCGTCCGTTTCTATTGCCCTCAATCTTTCCCAGCATTAGGCTCTTCTCCAGTGAGTCCTTCCTTGTCATTAGGTGGCCAAAGTATTTGAGTTTTAGCTTCAGGATCTGGCCTTCTAAAGAGCAGTCAGGGTTGATCTCCTCTAGGACTGACCGGTTTGATCGCCTTGCAGTCCAAGGGACTCGCAGGAGTCTTCTCCAGCACCATAGTTCAAAGGCCTCAATTCTTTGGCGCTCAGCATTATGATCCAACTTTCACTGCCATACATTGCAACTGGGAAGACCATAGCCTTGACTATATGCACTTTTGTTGACAGGGTGATGTCTCTGCTTTTTAGTGTGCTGTCTAGATTTTCCATTGCTTTCCTCCCGAGGAGCAAGCGTCTTTTAATTTCTTGGCTACAGTCCCCATCTGCAGTGATCTTGGAGCCCAGGTAAATAAAATCTGTCACTACCTCCATTTCTTCCTCATCTATTTGCCAGGAATTGAGAGGGCCAGATGCCATGATCTTGGTTTTCTTAATGTTAAGTTTCAAGCCAACTTTTGCACTCTCCTTCTTCACCCGCAACAAGAGGCTCTTTACTTCTTCTTCACTTTCTGCCATTAGAGTGGTATCATCTGCATATCTTAGGTTGTTGATATTTCTTCCGGCAATCTTAATTCCAACTTTTGATTCATCTAGCCCTGCCTTTCTCATGATGTGCTCTGGTTATAAGTTAAATAGGCAGGGCGACAGCATACAGCCTTGCTGGACTCCTTTCCCAATTTTGAACCAATCAGTGGTTCCGTGTCCAGTTCTCACTGTTGCTTCTTGGCCCACATGTAGGTTTCTCAAGAGACAAATAAGATGGTCTGGTATGCCCATCTCTTTAAGAACTTGCCACAGTTTGTTATGATCCACACAATCAAAGGCTTTAGCATAGTCAATGAAGCAGAAGTAGATGTTTTTCTGGAACTCCCTAGCTTCCTCCATGATCCAGCGTATGTTGGCAATTTGATCTCTAGTTCCTCTGCCTCTTCAAAATCCTGCCTGTACTTCTGGTAGTTCTCGATCCACATACTGCTGGAGTCTAGCTTGTAAGATTTTAAGCATAACTTTATTAGCATGAGAAATGAGTGCAATGGTGAGATAGTTTGAACATTCTTTGGCACTGCCTTTCTTTGGAATTGGAATGTAAACTGATCTTTTCCAATCCTGTGGCCACTGTTGAGTTTTCCAAATTTGCTGGCAAATTGAGTGTAGCACTTTTACTGCATCATCTTTTAAGATTTTGAATAGCTCAGCTGGAATACTGTCACCTCCACTAGCTTTGTTGTTGCTCAGCTTTTCTAAGGCCTACTTCACTTCACATTCTAGGATGTCTGGCTCGAGGTCAGTGACCACCTCATTGTGTTTGTCAGGGACGTTAAGCTCATTCTTGTATAGTTCTGTGTAATTTTGCCACCTCTTCTTAATTTCTTCTGCCTCTGTTAGGTCCCTGCCATTTTGGTCCTTTATCATGCCCATTTTTGTATAAAACGTTCCCTTCATCTCTCCAATTTTCTTGAAAAGATCTCTGGTCCTCCCTATTCTACTGTTTTCTTCTATTTCTTTGCACTGTTCATTTAAGAAGGCATTCTTATCTCTTCTAGCTATTCTCTAGAATTCTGCATTCAATTGGGTGTATCTTTCTTTTTCTCCCTTGCCTTTTGCTTCCCTCCTTTCCTCAGCTATTTGCAAAGCTTCATCAGACAGCCATTTTGCTTTCTTGCATTTCTTTTTCTTTGGGATGGTTTTGGTTGCTACCTCTTGTACAATGTACAATTTGCAAAAATGGTGCCACCCTGCAAGGATGCCAGGATGTGGCTTACTACTGGAACTGGGTATGCATGTTGTTTGAGGGCCCGGTTAATTGTGCATTTATAATCTGCACAGATTCTGACTTCCCCATTGGCTTTTAGTGGTTTTACAATAGAGGTTTCCCACTCCCCACCATCTACTGGTTGAAAAACGCCCTGTTCAACAAGTTTATCTAATTCAGTGTCTATTTTGTGCTTGAGGGCAAATGGGACCCTACAAGGCTTAATCCTGACTGGCACTACATTTGGGTCTAGATTGAATGCTATTGGCGGGCCCGTGTATGCTGAATCAAATACATCTGCGAATTCCTTGCATACTGTTGCTAGATTCGCGACTTGTGTCCAGTTGATTCTGGTTACTTGGATGCCTAGTGCATCAAACCAATTGAGCCCAATTAGACTCATTCTCTGGCCTCCTACTACGACAACATCCAGGTGCCCTAAAAACCCCTTAAATTTAACAGCGAGGGTGGCTTCACCCTTGACTGTGACTCTGGCATTCTGGAAATCAGTTAGTATGATGTCAGAAGGCCTCAGCTTTGCCCATCTCTTACTGCGACTACAAACAAAATTAAATGTTTCAAGGAAAATAATAGAAACGGCAGAGCCTGTGTCCAGCTCCATCTTACAGGGGACCCCTTGCAGCTCCACCTGAAGTCTATACTTGGGCTTAATCCGGTGGTGGGTCCCGGTACAGCAAATGCTTCTGCGGCTGGAGCAAAACCCCATGCTGTACAGCCCTGGGGCCCCAGTACCTCTCCTGGTCGAATCTTCCGACTGGCAACTTACAGGCTGGTCCCTCTGGCGACCTCTGCAAATGGATGTGATGTGGCCGGTCTTCCCACAGGCCCGGCACGTGGCTGACCGGAACCTACAGTCCAAGCGTTGGAGGCGACCGCCACAACCTGGACATCTAAGAAAGGGATCTGCCTTGTAAATAGTCTCTTGTTGCTTGTTGCTGCGATGCTGTTTGTCAGGTTGTCTGTGTAACTTGTTGACTTCTGTGTCTTCTTCGGGGCCTTCTGTGTGTTTGGAATCCTCATGGTGGACGGCTTCTTCGGCAGGCCGAATAGCTTGTATGGCTCTGCTGGTGGCTTCATCCACCATGACTTCCTTTTGTCCGTCCAAAAACGATAGGACCTCTCTGGTGAAATCTGCTGTAGCTCTCGGTTGCAGAGTGTTGTGACTCAGGGCCAGCCTGTGGTTTCGGCAGCCGGCTCAGACGTGTCGGATGACTCAGATGAGGGGGAGGAGGACCGTGTGGGAGATGAACCGGTTGATGATGGCGTGGAGGCTTGGCAGAGTTCCCAGCCGGGGCCCTCTTCTCAGCTGCGTGAGCCCGATAGTGCGGAAGATGATGACCCACAGCTGGCCCTGTTCAAGGACGCCCGACGCAGGAGGCAGTCGAGCAGGAACAAACAAAGAAAGAATGTGGGACTCCTCGGGAGGAGGCACAGGGAGACCACACCCTGAGCTCTCTATAAAAGGAGTGTTTGGGGAGGGGCTGGTTGCTGAAAGCAACTTTTCCGCTTGAGAAGACAAGCTCTAGTGTTTTTGTTAACTGCGTAATAAATCTTGGCGGATGCCTTTTAGCCTTGGACGCTCTCCAGTCTCTTCTTTCTAAATAGGGGTTTGCCTTTACAAGGCCAGAGGAGGGCTGGTTCAGAACAGTTTGCTTTCAGCCACCCACCCCTTATTACTACGATGGAGCAGCTTCTTGCCGAGAATGCCCAGCTCACCCAGCAACTCACTTTGCTGGCAGCTCAGGTGGCACAACTGCAAGCTCAGGTACATGCTGCACCCCCACCCAGGAGGAAATGTCAGATAGCTATGCCGGATAAATTTTCTGGTAAACCAGAACTGTTTCCTGCCTTCCTGGGACAATGCCAGCTTTATATCAGCGTGAGAGCAGCTGATTTCCCCACTGACCGAGATAAGGTGGGATTCATGTTGAGCCTTCTGTCGGGAGATGCAGCTCGTTGGGGCACGCCTCTGTTGGCACAGCCTAGCCCTTTGTTGGATAACTTTGGGGGGTTTTGTGACCATATGCGCCTCATGTACGAGGACCCGATTAAGGCGCAGACTGCCACCCGACGCCTGAAAGCTTTGAGGCAGGGTCAGCGCCCTCTACAGGCCTATATCAGCGATTTCCGGCTGCTTAGCCAGGATTCCGCCTGGAATGAGGCTGCGCTCGTGGATGCCTTTCAGGATGGCTTGTCAGAGGAGATGTTGGATGAGCTGGCCCGCGTGGACATTCCCTCAGACCTGAATGGGCTGATCCATCTTTGTCTGCGGATCGATGCCCGGCTGCAGCAGCGTAAGAGTCGCCGTGCCACCCCACAGACCCCTGCCGCCCCTGTTGTGCGTGAGCCCCCAGTCCAGAGGGAGGAGCCAATGGAGCTGGGTGCCGCCAGGTCCCGTCTATCGGTGACGGAAATGGACAGACGACGATCGGAGGGGTTGTGTTTTTACTGTGGGGACCCTGGACATTTGGCTGCTTCTTGCCCGAAGAAGCGTCAGCGGGCGTCAGTGACCAAGCCTGCCCCGAGAAAGTCCCCTGCTTTGCTATCGGGAAACGGCCCGAGCCCGATCTAGACGGTGTGAAAGATCGGGCGACCCACAACGACCACGCCGAGCGACGCCGTTCCGACGGTGCCTGTGAACCTCCACGGCATTTGATTCTGGAGGCACGACTGATCCTTCCTGGCAAGCCAGAGGGGATTCCGGTCCATGCCTTAATTGACTCTGGGGCTACCACTAACTTTATGGATTTGGCCTTTGTGGCCAAATGGGCTGTTCCCCAGTGTCCAGTGGATCCGCCCATGCTTGTGGAGACCATCGATGGTCGAGTGCTCCTGTCCGGGCCTATTACGGCCGCCACGCAACCCGTGTGTATGGCCATCAGTACCCATGTGGAGGCCATTCAGTTTTACGTCACTTCGGATCTGCACTTCCCCGTGGTCTTGGGACTGGCGTGGCTCCGGGCGCATGATCCACAGATCTATTGGTCTCAGAACTTGGTCACCTTCCCAAGTTTGCAGTGCGTGGACCACACCCGCCATATCTGTGCCGGCCAGGTGGAGGGTTCCTCAGGGGTTTCCTTGCCTCCCGAACTGTCCGACTTTGCTGATGTGTTCAGCGAGTCAGAGGCGGACCAATTACCCCCGCACAGGCCCTATGACTGTTCCATTGATCTAGTCCCTGATGCGCCTCTCCCAGTGGGGCGTTTGTACTCCATGTCGGAGCCCGAGTTGGCTGCATTGCGGGACTTCCTGACAAAGAATTTGGCTCGTGGTTTCATCCGGCCCTCGTCCTCGCCAGTGTCTGCGCCCGTGCTCTTCGTCAAAAAGAAGTCGGGCGAGTTACGGCTTTGCTGTGACTACCGGAAACTCAACGCCATCACGGTGCGTAACCGCTACCCGCTGCCCCTCATCCCCGAGCTCTTGGACCGACTCCGGGAGGCTAAGATCTTCACGAAACTGGACCTGCGTGGAGCTTACAACCTCGTCAGGGTTCGGCCGGGTGATGAGTGGAAGACGGCGTTTGGTACTCGCTATGGACATTTCGAGTACACGGTGATGCCGTTTGGCCTGACCAACGCCCCCGCTGTGTTTCAGCATTTTATGAACGATATCTTTCGGGATCTGTTGGACCAGTTTGTCGTGATTTACCTGGACGACATCCTGATTTACTCCCCGTCGCGTGAAGCGCATCATCAGCATCTCCGTCAGGTCCTGCAGCGCCTCCGGGAACATCGGCTGTTTGCCAAGTTGGAGAAGTGCCAGTTCTACCAGGTGACCATCGATTTCCTGGGTCACCGCATTTCTCCTGAGGGCATCGCCATGGAGCCGAGTAAAGTCGAGTCGTTGCAGAGTTGGCAACCCCCGCGTCGCGTGAAGGACATTCAGCGACTCCTTGGATTTGCCAACTACTATCGGACATTCATCCCTGGCTTTGCTGCCTTGACAGCCCCCCTCACCCGGCTCCTGCAGAAGAAGACTCGGTTCCAGTGGAACGCCCCCGAACAACAGGCGTTCCAGGCTTTGAAGGACGCCTTCATGAAGGAGCCCATCTTGAAACATCCCGACCCGCAACGGCCGTTTGTCGTGGAGGCGGACGCCTCCGACATTGCCATTGGGGCCGTGTTACTCCAGGCAACGACGCCCAGCGGTACCCTTTTCCCTTGCGCGTATCACTCTCGGAAATTGAACCCCTCGGAGCGCAACTATACCATCTGGGAGAAGGAGCTGCTGGCCATCAAGGCGGCGTTCGAGGCTTGGAGGCATCATCTGGAGGGGGCGCGGCATCAGATCGAGGTCCGGACGGACCACAAGAATCTGGAAAGCCTGCAGACCGCTCGGAATTTGAATCAATGCCAGATCCGGTGGTCCCTCTTCTTTGCGAGGTTTGACTTCCGGGTGCGGTACATACCAAGCGGGCACAACCAGAGAGCGGATGCTCTGTCCAGAAAGCCCGAATACACCCGAGTGGAAGACAAGCTTCCGCCCAGGACAGTGATCCCCGTCGAGTCTTTTGCTGCGGTGCGGGAGCCGGTGGATATACGGGCTCGGATCCGGGAGGCGCAGCAGCAGGAGGCGTGGGTGGCTCAGCGGAAGGAAGAGGTGGGGCCAGATTCGCCTTGGTCGGTCGCGGATGGACTCCTGTATTATCGTGACCGGCTCTATGTTCCAGGAGGGCCACTCAGGGGACTCGTCCTCAGCCAGTGTCATGATAACCCGGCTGCGGGGCATTTTGGCCTGTTCAAGACTCTGAACCTGGTCTCCCGTACCTTCTGGTGGCCCCGAGTCCGACACGATGTCCAGTCTTATGTCACCTCCTGCATTCCTTGCAGGCAGGCCAAGTCAGCGACAGGGGCCCCGCCTGGTTTACTGCAGCCCTTGCCAACACCCAAGAGACCCTGGGGGGCTGTGTCCATGGACTTTCTGACGGATCTACCCCCATCCTCCGGCTTCACGACAGTGTTTGTGGTGGTGGACATGTTGACCAAGATGGCGCACTTCATCCCCTGTCGCGGCTTACCGTCAGCTCGCGCCACTAGTCGCATGTTCATCCAACAGGTGTTCCGGCTGCATGGCCTTCCCGATAGAGTCGTCTCCGATAGGGGGGCCCAGTTTACAGCCCGCTTTTGGCAGGAGTTGATGCGGGCGTTGGACATTAAGGTTTGCCTCTCGTCCGCGCATCATCCTCAGACCGACGGGGGTACCGAGAAGGTCATCGGCATCTTAGAGCAGTATCTGCGCTGCTACATTAACCTGCAGCAGGACAATTGGGTGGACTATTTGGCCATAGCCGAGTTTGCCTTTAACAACTCGCAGCACACCTCCACGCAGATGACACCGTTCTTGGCCAACGTGGGTTATCACCCCCGGTTTTTCCCCCTTTCTCCCGTGGACTCATCGGAGCCGGCAGCGAACGAATTTATGGCGGAGTTACAGGCGATCCATCGGTTGGTGCGACGGCAGCTGGAGAAGGCCAAGGCCGACTACAAGAGGTTCGCCGATCGGTCGAGAAGGGATACGCCTCCACTATCGGTGGGGGATCGGGTCTGGCTGTCCACCAGGAACCTACCATCCACTCAGCCGGCGAGGAAGCTGGACCACCGTTACCTTGGACCGTTCCCAGTCGAGGCCGTCATCAATCCGGTCGCCTATCGTTTAACTCTGCCACGTTCCCTGCGCGTGCACCCCGTCTTCCATCGGTCCTTGTTGGTCCCCGAACAACCGGCCTGTCCACTTCGCCAAGCGGAACCTCCCCCATCAGGAACTCGTGATGGAGGCAGCACCCCCGAGTACGAGGTCGCCAGCATCAGGGATTCCCGCTGGCTGAAAGGTCGCTTCCAGTACCTGATCGAGTGGAAAGGGTACGGGCCGGAGGACTTCACATGGGAAGACGCGACCGCCGTTCATGCCCCTGCGTTGGTGACTGCGTTTCACGAACAGTTCCCATCCCGACCGCATCCGGATCGGCAGACCCGGGGGAAGGGCCCTGCGGTGCGGGATAGTGTTGTGACTCAGGGCCAGCCTGTGGTTTCGGCAGCCGGCTCAGACGTGTCGGATGACTCAGATGAGGGGGAGGAGGACCGTGTGGGAGACGAACCGGTTGATGATGGCGTGGAGGCTTGGCAGAGTTCCCAGCCGGGGCCCTCTTCTCAGCTGCGTGAGCCCGATAGTGCGGAAGATGATGACCCACAGCTGGCCCTGTTCAAGGACGCCCGACGCAGGAGGCAGTCGAGCAGGAACAAACAAAGAAAGAATGTGGGACTCCTCGGGAGGAGGCACAGGGAGACCACGCCCTGAGCTCTCTATAAAAGGAGTGTTTGGGGAGGGGCTGGTTGCTGAAAGCAACTTTTCCGCTTGAGAAGACAAGCTCTAGTGTTTTTGTTAACTGCGTAATAAATCTTGGCGGATGCCTTTTAGCCTTGGACGCTCTCCAGTCTCTTCTTTCTAAATAGGGGTTTGCCTTTACAAGGCCAGAGGAGGGCTGGTTCAGAACAAAAGAGGCCACAGATAAGCCAGTCTCGTAGTTTCTCCTCGATGTTGGAAAACTGGCACAGGTGTGCGGCCTGCCTCAGGGCCGCGATGTACTCGGATGCGGTTTCTCCTGGTTGCTGTATTCTTTGCTCGAAGGCATAGCGCCAACGATCACCGACATCTTTGGCTGGAAATATTCTCCAAGCTTCTTTTTCAACTCTGTGAAGGATACGGACTCCAACGGTGTTGGTGCAAACAGGTTCTCGGCTAAATCGAACATTGCTGGGCTGCACACACAGAATAGTGTGGCGGCCTTCAGTCCATCCTTGGCGACCTGATTCGCTCAAAGGTAGTTCTCAACCTGGGACAGGTACGAGGGCCACTCTTCTGGCTGCTTGATGTTGAATTCTCTCAGCTTTCCAACCTTGGGCATTCTGCTGGTCTTCGCGGCTGGTTCTCAGCGTCTTCGAATCCTGCTCCTCCATTGCCCAGGGACTGCTCCTCTGAGCATGTGGTCGCTAGCGTGGCTGAGCTAGCCAACCGTAGGGGGGTGAATTGCTTTCCCGCCAGGCGTGCGCTGCCTCTCCCCTAGTGACTTTCAGATTTGAAGGAGAAGCAGGATCCCATCCTCTTCGCCAGTGTTGTGTACTGGGTTCGTTGTGCAGGAATGAAGATGAGGTGAGTGAGCTCAGCAAAGATCATGGTTTATTGCTTGCAGGATCTGAACTAACGAACAGGGCTGCAGATGCAGCAATTTATACCCTGGCCTCTAGGTGGCAGCCAATAGGTTTGAAGCAATCCATTGCCGCCCTAGAGACAACCAATAGCGGCACTGGAGACAGGTTGTCTGAGGAGCTGGGATCTGTTAGCCAGCTTCCCTGCTCAAACAGCTTTCCAGCATTTATCACGTGGTGTTCCCTTAACAAAGCAAGCCTAATACATTACAATTAATATGCACCACTACCAGTTAGGTCAGGGGTCTTCGAACTTGGCACTTTTAAGACTTGTGGACTTCAACTCCTAGAATTCCTCAGCCTTCATGGCTGGTTGTGGAATTCTGGGAGTTGAAGTCCACAGGTCTTAAAGTTGCTAAGTTTGTAGACTCCTGAACTAGCTGATCGGGCCCTTCTTCCTCTTTCCCTTCTGAGCTCTTTCACAGTATAGTAAAAATGCACCCCCAATCCCTTCCCTGTACACTTAAAGACACAGGAATCTAGTGCAAAGCAAGAAACACAAACTCATTTTTTTTCTCCTTAAGGTGCCTCAGGTGTGTCATGTGTCACAATGTTGCAATATTGACAGAAAGGCTCTGTTATTTATTCTCTTTGTTGCCATCTAGAATATTGTTTGGATTTTATGAAGTGTACATCTGTAATTCCCAGTTTGGGTACCTCCACTATTAAGGCTTTCTGACTGTAAAAAACACATTATATCTATTAATACTTTTCAGATCTGCCTGAAGCTGCAATTAGAGAGTCAGACTATAGCATTTAGGCTTATATACCACCCCATAGCCCTGAAAAGGATTGCATTTTTTAAATAGTCTTCTGAATATAACAATTGGGTAAAGTGCTGTGCCTTAATATCAAATGTATCAACTATATTTTCCATGCTATGTGATATTATTATTGCAGAAATATTTCTTATATTTATACATGAAACATTTACAGAACATGCCCTCTCTGTTGGATCTGGTGGATGGGCAGCTTATACAATGAAATGTAGAATCACTCTCCTTCTTCAAAATTGTCCACAATTTCAATTATAACATAATAGTGTTTGAAGCCAAGGTAGCCTTAGGGGCTGAATTCATGCATTGAGCCAAGATATGTTTTCATTTAGTGTTTAATGTAATTATTGATGAATGTTTATGGCAGTGTTAAAGATACGTTGGATGGGAATGCAAATGTAAAGATATTTTTGTATGCAGGTTATTCTATGTTGTTGGCATCAAATTCAACTGATTTTCAGTGAAGGTTAAGAGGCAACAAAGAGTATTGATTTGAACATTAATATATCAAAAAAAGGAATTGTATTTGACAAGGAAGATGGAATGAATCTTCATACATAAGCGGTGGAAAACTAGAGCAAGTAGATGAATATTTGTATCTTGGGAAGGTGAGAAAATGGATGAAGAAATTTTAAAATAAGCAAATTCTGATAGACAATGGGTGGACTGTGGACTGTTGCAAGGAATACATGTTTGTTGAAATAGGGAAAATATCTCAATAAGGCTATGCTTCTGCCCACCTTGTTATTTGGAACTGTATATTGGGTATACTGGGAAGCATTAAAATATATTGAATGAAGTAGAAATAGGGCATTTAAGAAATATGAATGTTGAATTTATGTATTTTTCAAACTGATTATACCTAGCTATCTCACAAAATATGTGACTCTGGGCTGTGTAAAGTAAAGCAAATTATAAAACAAACACATAAAGGAAGAATTGAATGGCCCCAAAAAAGACATAACTGAAAAAACTGTGATTGGATGGAGTTGATGAGAAGTTGAAAATGTGAAGAGTTTTGAAAAACAAAAGAATCAAAAGCAATGAATAAAGTATGTAACAATCTTGGTAAAACGAACATATTTTGCAAGAATAGGAGGAATATATACTGTAGTGAACGGTGTTCATGAAAATAACTTCAGTATCTTTTATTACTTTGCTTTTCATTTACTTTTATTTTCTTCTCTCTCTATAAAGTTGCTAACCTCAAAAGGAATAGCACATGTATAGCACATATATGTAAGTATTTGTGTAGATGATGCGGTGCCTCTTGACCTTTTGAAGCAGAAATATGGTTTTAGATTTCTATTCAGCAGCCATCACCAATGAACTAAGTGTAGGTTTTACAGGAGAACGCAAATAATGTTGGTCACAATAATGCATTCACTTTTGAAATGAATAAAGGTGGCCATGAATAATCTATATGTATGGGTGTTTACAGAAAGAAAAAGATTGCCTGGTATGAAATAAAGTGCTTGCCTGTCTTTTAAAAGCAAAGGTTCAGTTTCAATTTAATACGCTAGCCACTATATCTTATATCTTGTGTGATTGTTTGTAAGTAGTCCTTTCTCTGCCCAGGTTTACACACTTGAAACATAATTAGTTTGTTTTTGATTTAGGTGTTGTAAATCTATAGTAGCTACATGTTCAGCAAACTATGGTTAAACAAACCATAACTTAGTCTATGGGTTAAACTAGTTGTTCTCTTTAAAAAAATGTATTTTTTGCCTCACTTTGTTATAAAAGATAAATTTTCTTAATGCACAAAATGATTCTGTAATACTACTTTTCCCTAACATGAGCATCCTCTAATTATTTGGGCTCCAGCTCCAAAAATTCCCAACCAGAATAGCAATTATTGAAAAATATTATTAGCATTGAAATTGATACCTTTGGAGAACGTCTAGACTGAAAAAATTGTTCTATGACATTTACCTTGTTTTTACCTCACTGGTATAGGATATATCTTACATAGAATTGCTATCTAATGTTTCTAAAGAAATTAATTCTAAAATTATTTTATTTTATAAATAGTAACTCATTGGCCACCTTTAAACATCTAGATTAATATAATAATATATTAACATTTTCTTCCAAGATGTTACCTGGCTATTATTTCTACTCCTCTTGTAATTGGCTGATGCATTTTTTTTCTGTCAGAGAAAAACATGCAAATTCAGGATTCATTATGTATAACAAATCCCTGTGTGAGGGTGATGGGCAGTTTCTAAATGTGATAAATAAAATAACAATTTAGATTATTTCCAGCCAATCTGAAGTTCTTTAGTTAATCTAAAGTACATGTTTCAGCATTGGTAAGCAGTTCAAGTCCCAAAATACTTCAGCTATGTTAACTTCAGTTTTTCCAAAACTATCCCTCCCACTTTTTTTGGTAACATCAGGAATCTCTTGAAAGGTAATAGAGTGATAATTATATAGCACTTATTTATATAATCTTCTCTATAATTAGAGAAAAAAGCATTAGGCATTTTGAGTACACATTCTGGAGCTTGTTTTCCTTAAAGCTTCAAAGATACATACAATCTTCCAATGAATCTCTTGTTAAAATCCGATATGCTTCTGTGCAGGTGGGAAAACTTTAGTGCTACAGGTGAGGAAAATAGGACACAGTATCGCCTGACTCTAGTAGTATCAACCTATTCTTGGCAATTGAAGGCATTGGCTCCAGAAAGCAGATTAACTTCAGTGCACAGGTAACTTCAGTTTTTTAAAGATCTTTTGCTTGTGAACAATTCATGTCTGCAACTAGAGTGACAGTTTTAGAATCAGAGGATCAATGCTGGAAACCATAGCTTTACTACAACAACTTCTCCTGCTTCACAGGACAATCACCAAGCTATGTCAACATCTACTTGGGGTCAGGAAATAAGATACAGACAAAAAGCCTTTGTTATCATTTAGGAAAAATGGATGAGGTACCAGAAGACAAATGTCTCCCCCACACCCCATCCCACCCACCCACCCACTTTTTTTTTAAAAGGACCAATGTGGAATTTTCAAACCAGTTGTTTAGAGAGGTAATTATCATATTGTCCTCTCCATGCTCCCCACTGCAAGGTCTCATGGGATTTAGAAATGGCAGAAGCATCTTGTGGGTTTTAGAAATGGCTCTGACCTAGAAAAACAATGTGAGGGACAGATCCTGTAAGTGCAGATTCTCTGGATTCTAACAACATAAACCTTGATTGTGCCCCTAGCACTTCTCCAGTAAAAGACTATAAATTGTAACTTAAAGCTGATGAATTAAGCCAACTGAATTTTTCTTCTGGCTGCATGCAATTTTTTGTTTTGCTTTTGCCTACCATTTATAGTGCAATTCCTAGTATACAGTGGACATGTTTATACTCAAAGCTGCCAGGTAAAGAAAAAAAAGATCCCTATTAAAATGATTTCTTCAGCAGTCTTGGAAAAAAAAGTTTGCTTACATCAGCGAGTTATACACAAATAAGAGTACCATATTATCCAGACAAATTAAATAATTTCACTTTGAGTAGTTTTTCTGATTCAAGTGCAGAATCTACAAGTGTATAAGGCATGATGACAACTTGCTGAATTATTGTAAGGGAAGTGAAAATGCTCAAAGACAACAGCCAGGGCAAGTTCCTCATTTTACATTTTCTCTGTTTCTGCACATTACAGAATGTCTGTCTAGACTTGACTAGTTTAGCTAATTAGTAGCTAGTACTAATCTATTAAGGCTGCTTATACAACTTCTTTGCCACAGAAAAAGTTCCTGCAAACTGGAAGTGCATTTGAATAAGTAAGTATGGCTTTGCAAAATAATCATCAGCCAATTGTAGCAGGAATAGGCACCTCACATTCCATATGCATTCCCCAATGCTCTGTACCCAACCCTTGGAAATTTGGATATGACTTGCACTCAGTTGCACTAGATTTTTTAAAAAAATTAAAATTACATTAGCTTTAAAAATGAAATTGTCCTGATCTTTTGCAGTGCAGCCTTGAGCACTCAGCAAATAATACCAAAACACCAAAGTATTCTTGGGCTAGGGAAATTAAATGTCACCCAGCCATGTTTTAATTTTAATGAATGAACCAGTTACTGAATTCAATTGTCCTAGGTAATTTTGTAATATAATCTACCATTAAGGTGTCCTTTAAAATTATTGGGATTACAATTCCCAGATTTTGAGGTCTAGAGGGAATTATGTAGATTGAAGAAAGACTAGTCTGGTAAGACAGCCAAATTTATTGCATTATGGATGGTTAACTCTTTGGAGTTTTTAAAATGAAAATCAATGAAAGATAATATCTTGATGTTCAGCCAAGTCAGATTTCTTTGCTTCCATATGATATTTCTTCCATTAATCATTGGCAGTTATAGTCTAGTTTACATTAAAGAACACACTCTGGAGTAGCTTAATATTATAACTTGAAAGGTTTTTGGATAGCATGCTGCAATTTATAAACTGCTTTTCAAAAGAGAAGTGTCAAACAAAACCTTCTTGATAGTTTACAACAGATTTTAGTATTTGTTCATATAACACCAGCTGCCTGCAATTAGTGCAGGTTCGCATCCCACCAGGCTCAAGGTTGACTCAGCCTTCCATCCTTCCGAGGTAGGTAAAATGAGGACCCAGATTGTTGGGGGCAATTAAGCTGACTTTGTAATAATGCCGCTTGGGGGTGTGTGTGAAAGCCCTAACAAGCAGGCATATACATAGAATGAAGGCTACTGCTAAGCTTGTAAGCCGCCCTGAGTCTTCGGAGAAGGGCAGGATATAAATGGGATTAAACTAAAATAAAATAAAATAAATAAATATATAGTGTATAAGAATAATATACAATGGGAAACATTTTGCCAAATAGGCCTCGAGTGATAAATCTATGAGAAAAAGTGCTAGGCAGGTGAAATGCTTATTTGGATTCAGCAATAGAATAAAAGAGAAAAGAGTTGATTCAGACTTCATCTAATCTGTAGAAGGCTTTGAAAATAAAAAAGAATAATAATAAAAAGACTGTTTAACATTAGAAATGAAAATGTGAGTATGAAAATAAAATACATTTACAGAATATTTGTATGATTATATGACAGTGTACTCCTCAGGTGATTTTTGGTGGCTAACAAGGGATAAAAAATATCAGATACAAATTGAAATGATAAAATAATAAAATAAAACATACTGGTGGGGACCAAATATAATCCAGTGCCTATAATAATGTAAGTTGCAGTCATAATGCATCTAAGGATTGCCACATTTACTGTAAGAAACTGGTTTGGCCATTCACTTGATCTACAAAGCCATTGAACAGTCTGGGAAACTGAGTATTCTGTGTCCCCAGTGTTATTCTTAAATGGCAGCCTAAATTGCTGAACATCACAATCCTTGTAAAATGTATTAAAAGCTTTTAAGCTTTTTGCAAACGCTCACAATGAACACCTGAAAAACTCAAATCGAAGATCTAGTCTGCTTCCAAAGTCTTCTTTGGCAAGCAAGTCACAAAGCAACATGGACACACTTGCCAGGGAACTAAAAGCAGGACATCCCCTCAGTGTCAACTTCATTTTTTTGTAATTCTCTTACAGCTGCAAGAATTGGTAGTGGAAGTAGGGAGATTTTTGTGCAAAGGGAAATTAGTAGAAAGGGCTAAGGCCAGGGTAGAAATCCAGATTTGAATGGGGATGAAATTATTTCAGAAACAGCACAACTTTGGGGGCTGGAAATTTTCAGAGCCTTTCAGATAGTCTGTTCCTATTTTCCTATTTATGTTCTGCAAAGAAGTGGTACAATATAACTAATTCAACATGTGATGCTTTGTGATGGCTGTTGCACGAAATCCAGATCATTAGACAGCTAGATGCTGCTAGGCTTAAAATTAAAATTCTATTTCCTGAGTAGACAGACCCAGTTCTCATGTCTTAGCAAGTTCCCTATTCTTTCCTGTCAGCTTTGTAACATGTAACATAAGACTGTGATTTAAAAGGATTAGCCAGACCATGACAAATCAGCTGTTTTGAATAGCACTTGAAGACAATGTTGGAAACAAATAAAAAGGAAGGGTGGGAGTGTAGATTGGAATCTAAGGCACGGGTGCCAAACTCGCCACATCACATGATGTGTCGTGATGTATTGTGACTTTTTTCACATTGCCGGAACTGGGGTGGGCACGGCTTCCACATGTTGCAACTGGCCCATGGGCCAGCAGTTTGACACCCCTGATCTAAGGCTTTCCTAATTTTAAACTATTACTTACAGTATATGGTAAATCCAAAGTTTTAATAATGATGTTTTACAAGTTTGAACCTCTCTTTCAAAGTTTGATCAGAAAGTGGGATTTGCAGAAATTGTTTTTAGTGAACTGCAGATTTTCAACAATCTGGAGTGTTCACACTTAGAAAGTCCTTTTGGGTCTTAAAAAAGTAGTTATAGGTTTTACTCCATTTAAAATAGATGGGATTTGAGAGTATTCTTATCATCTAGTCTGGGCAGTTAAGACAAACAGTCCAGGTGATATATAATAGAATTGCTTACCTCCTGCCTAAAACTAGTAGGGATTTTGTTTGATGTCTTTGTGCAAATCTGATAAATCCCATACTTATTTGGAGACAGAATTAATTGAATTAAGTAATCAAAATGATAATATGATAAAGAATAGAGACTTGACAACTTTGAGCTGCTTCTTGCTCTTGCAATCACCTAGAGTTCCCAAACACCTGAATATTGTAGGCATTTTCTAGATAAATTTAAATAACACAAATTCAAATTTCTTTTTTTATTCTAGTCCTGTCTGCTTTTTATGTCAGGCCACACCACTAAAAGTGGTTCTTGATTGCAAAATATTTATAGATCTTTACTTTAAATCAGAAGTAACATGGTAATTTTCAGATGTTTTTATCTGAAATATTTGGTTACTTATTTGTTGTTTGGGATTCAGATATCCTATAATTCCAAACAAGGGTTTTACTATACAATTGCCCTACCTTATTCACAAAATTCTAAATGGCCAGATGGCGTTCATTTTCATTTGTATCACTCCTACCTTTTCACAGCACTTCTTGTGTCATGTTTTTTCTTTCCAAAGAGCATCTGTTAAGATGGAATAGCTGTAGAATGCGTTTTGATTGATATCGTTAGAAGCTTGCTCTCTGGAAACCCATATTTCTCCAAAGTAAAATTGTTTTTTTAGACATTCCATTTTCCAAACATACAAATCACCTTTTTTTCTTGTATAAGAAAAAGGGTTCTTGTATGCCCAAAAGATTTTAAAAATTCTGAGAAGCCTCAGGGCAGAATGTTCATTTGATTCTTCCCATCTTCTCTCTGTATCCTATTTCAATGGGGGCCCCCCCGCAGGGGAATAGTTTGCTTCTTGAAAAAACAATCCTAGTAAATAAGAGTGTATAAGTAAAGCAAAAATAACTATGAAATAACCTTTGAGATTATCTTTTCTCTCTGTAGTTTTACTGCATTGAGGGAAAAGTATTATATCACTTCAGACATTTTAGCTTGAATGTCCTTCTATATATAGAACATGATGTTATTTGTTCCTACAAGAAAGAGGTTTCTGCATACCTCATAACTAGGCAGTGAAGTTACTTGATGCATGTGTTGCACAGTCCGCATATAAACTCAGAAAAGAAGAAAGTCTGGGCTTTTCAGAGCATGGACCCTTCTCCAGTGGTGGGATTCAAATATGTGAACAACTGGTTCTCTGTGTGGATGCCGCTTTCAGAAATCCATTCTGGGCCTGGGCAACAAAAAATTAGCTACCGGTTCTGTCAAAGTGGTGCAAACTGGCTGAATCCCACCACTGCCCTTCTCCTTAAAGGAGAAAGAAGAAATTGCAGTAGTAAGGGAACATAAAAAAGAAGTGAAGAAAGAAGTAAGAAATATAAAGAAGTTATTTTTTATATAAATATTCTTTTCCTACTCCTGAGGTAAAATGATATCCACAACTGGCCCCACTCTTATTAGTATCCCAGGTAAGTCCTGAACTGGGAAAAAGGAAAAGAACAAAGACAGCCTTACAGGAGTCAGAGGGTCAGTGTTGAAAAGCTATGTTTCAAGAGAAGATAAAAGACAAGAATGGAAACCAGGGACAGCCTTTATTTCTTTCTTGGACAGCACAGTGTTCCAGTTGTCTTTCCAGCCTGACAAAGCACTTGTGGTGAATCTGGAACTGAGTTGCAGGAGGGGAGGGACTCTTTCCCCAGGAGCTAAGAGGCAATTCAGTCATGAGTCCTTGGTGAGCAGAAGGGATCCTCCCCAGACTTTCGCAAGATTTTATCTGATCGTTATTCAGAACATGTTTTGGTCTGCCAAGATTTCTGTTATAGGTAAATAGCAGTGCATCAGATCTTATGGGTACCATTCTAGACTATGGATAATATATATATAGACAGCTTACACAAGGCAGATGATCTGAGGACCAGGACTACACGTGGCTTCTGATCCCCTTCTACGGATTCCCTCTCTGATTACAACTGCTTAATTTGACTGGTATGGTTTCCCAACATTATGGGCAAAAAAAATCTGATAAAAAATTTACTTCAGCTAGCTTTAACATTATAAAAACATGAACACAAATCTCACTTCCAAATCTATATAAAAAAATCTGTTGTTCACTGTGGAATATAGTACCACTTGTTTTGCATCATTGCCTGTTTTGAATATATTAAGTGCTGCTCAGACTTCGAAATGTTGCATAGCCCTCGTTTCCACTGTATATCTGCAGATTTATTTATTTAGTAGGAAACATGATCAATGGCCAGCAGGAAATTGCAGAGTTGATCTGCTCAGTGGACAATCTGGATGGAGTTTGAAAAGCAGCAGCAAGACCTTCCATCTTCAGTATGCTCCATAATTTCAGAAGCCTTTGCTATCTTTCACAAACACCTGTTGGTGAACATAACTCTTCTAAATGTTCCGCAAAACAATTCTTAGGTGGGAAATGACTGTTATTCAAGGATTATGGATTGGAGCTGTATCTCCAAGTACAGGAAAAGCTAAAGAGAAAAGTATGTTTCAAAAACATTGTAGAAAGCCCTATAAAGGAGATGCTGAGCTTTGACTGACAAAGAAAAGCATTCAAAAGCAGAGAGTTGGCAGGGATGCTTGTTAACCCCCCCCCCCCCAAAAAAAAAGAAGAAGCAGAAAAGAGGGAACACTGGACAACCCCTGCTACCAGTGGAATGCAGTTCTTGTGATGAGTACCACAATACATGGATTGGTAAAAGGAGGGGCTTTCATTGCCTGCTATTAGAGTGAAATGCATTTATTTGACAGACAACTCATTGTACTTCAATAAGAAGGAACTATGACAGCCAAAATAAAGAGAGTTTCATTTAATATCAGCGTAAGTGCATCACAAATCCAGAACGAATAGATCTGAAGACCCTTTGAAGGAGCTTAGTGCTGTGCAATTTAGAAACCTTGACTGTGGGTGTTAATTCATCTTGCATCAAAGAAGATTGACAATCTCCAATGTATATCCAGAACTGATGAAAAATGTCGCAGTCAACCCTGTGAGCAAAATATAGTAAGCAACTGGCAAAGAAGCAATTAGAGATAGAAGGGAATGTGTGGAATTATTCAAAAGTCAGTCACTTCTTCCCCCTGACAAAGTTCTAATCAGTTATGAAAAGGAAGGCAGAATGGGGTTCTACTGCTATGGTGTATAACGACATTGGTATGGCAAACCTCATTAAAATCTTTTTCAAAAACCTGTGAGCTTCTATAAAAAGAAATAAAAATGAAGAAAGGACAGTATGGAATCCATTGAAGTGATTAATATCTCATTTGCTCACTTGCTTTCTCTCTTTTATTTCAAGTAGTAAGTTTCATTAAAGGCATGACAATCCTGTATTTTCATTATTCTGGGCCGTGAATAACAGCATGAGAACTGCTGTCTTCTTCTGCATGTGTTCAAGAGAAAATTGTTTCTAGAAAAGATTGAAATGCCTTTACTGATCAGAGACTGTCACAAATATGCTTCTTTGTGATACCACAAGGTCTTTTTGGCCTGAAAAAAAATACTTCCCAAGTTTTTTTAAAAAATGAAATCAAACCTGGTTTATTGTAGAGGGAATGACTTTGAAGGACAAATGGAAAACCTTCCACCAAAGCAACAGTAAGATAAAGAAGGCCTGAGCCCAGGTCAGAACAGAACAGAACACAATAGAATACAATAGAATAACAGAGTTGGAAGGAATCTTGTAGGTCTTCTAGTCCAACCCCCTTCTCAGGCAGGAAACCCTATACCATTTCAGACAAACCATTGTCCAATCTCTTCTTAAAAACTTCCAGTGATGGAGCATTCACAACTTCTGGAGGCAAGTTGTTCCACTGATTAATTGTTCTAACTGTCAGGAAATTTCTTCTTAATTCTAGGTTGCTTCTCTCCTTGATTAGTTTCCATCCATTGCTTCTTGTCCTGCCTCAGGTGCTTTGGAGAATAGCTTGACTCCCCCTTCTTTGTGGCAACCCCTGAGATATTGGAACTTGAGTAACTTGAGAAAACATCTCAGACAAATCCCTCCATAATTCATATGAAGATAAAGAGAAGGATGGGGAACCACATTCAGATTTGCAATATTCTGTTACAGTAGTTGCAATAAAAGTAGTATTGATTACATGGCATTGATTTCTTAAGACGGCTCTTGTAGGGCTGGCATTTTGCATTTGGGGTGATGGTTGACCTCCGGTGACTCTGTAGGTAAGTCCCAGAAGAAGTTTGCCATTTACTTTTTTCCTAGGACTGAGAAAGAAACTGATCCAAAGTCACTAGAGGTGCTGGTGGGGCACTGGAGACCCAACTCCAGCCTTACCCATTACAGCAAACTGGCATTCTTATCTTGCACTATGATACTTACATTTTCATGTTTAATGCTTCTGCTCTTTTAACACATTTTCATTGTGTTGCTTTATTGTTTGGTCATGCTGGAGACTGGAATGCATACAACTTAGTAGTCAGCAATATCTGGTCTTTAGTTTGGATTCAGATTCTTTATTTCGGATTTAGAGATCATGAGACTCCCAGATGAATTTGAAGGGCTTACATTTTAAAAGTAAAAAACAACCAAAGAAAACTGAAGAGGAATAAAAATATATGTCCAGAGAGAACACACCCAACACAGCAGAAAACAAAACAAAACAAAACAAAACAAAAAACCACTTATTTATTTATTTAATTAAATTTTTATACCGCCCTTCTCCCGAAGGACTCGATGGAAGCTTGACAACCAGCCTAATTCCAGGTCTGGGAGCAAAGCCAGGTGTTCAAAGACTGAATCATACTTGAGTGGCGGATGCTGTTTTAGAGGGCAGGCAACATGATAATAACAGCAACAATAATACACAACAAAAAGCAAGTATATAAATTATATCAGGAGAATGAGACATGGAAATAGCAAGTGATATGCATCATGCTGCCCACTCTTAAAGGATGACAGAAGACCTAAAATAACGTAACCTGGATAAGGACACTTCCACCAGATTTTAATTTCAAAATGTTATTGTATATACATTTTTTATGTTAACTTCCATTTATTTATCCTTTGTTTAATTCTTCTATTCCAGCATTTGGCAACTGGGTCTATAATCCAAAACATTATGTTATTATTATCTGATAGGTGTATGTGAAACTATATTCAATTGCAACACTCAATGTCTCAAATATGTTTTCCAGATACTTTCTGTAAACCTGCTGGGATGTTTTACATAGCAATTGGATTACTTGCTGAATAACTAATGTGGCAGGGACAATTGGGAAATGCTGGTCAGATGTTGCCAAAGGGGTTGCAGCCACTTCACTCAGAAATCCTGTTATGTGAATTTTGAAACAAAATCCTCAAACCTGGCTTATTCTCTGTGTGTTGGATTTCAGTGCCTTCATTCCCAGGACACACTATTGATTGGGGGTTATGGGAATTAAAATTCAGCAGACCTGGACCTAATAACTTCTTCTTTGTGAGTTAAATCATTTCTGAGAGGGAATTCATTAAAGTAGCTATATCTTTTCCCAGAATCGGCCATTAAGTCCTGGGAAAAGACCCATTTGTTTAAGAAATTGGAGACAGGCACTGTGTGCATGCCCTCATCAGCTTCAAAGTACCTTTCTGTCTGCACAGTTTTGATATGAACTATAGACTCTTTAGACAACCATGTTAAAGTGCTATCCACAAATCCTTGAGTAAGCAGAAAAAATGCCAGTATAAACTTTGGCGCCAGCACTATTTTGAAACATTAATAACATTGGGTGAAGAGGCTAACTTGAAATTTCAGCCGCTAAGTTTTTTCAGATGCAAATCACTCTCAGGTGGGACAAATGCAGGTAGATATTTGGAAGGGTGTGCTAAGCTACATACCAAATTGTTTGATGGATAGGTCATGGACAGGGAAATCTCCATCTCTGTTCATGCTATTTCTGAATGTGTGTCTAGTATTCTTATGGAGAGGTGTAATCCCTTAACCTAAAATACTGTAGTTTGGTTGCTATGTTGCAAGTGAGAAGGAGGAACATAAGATGAAGCGAGAATATTCAGCCTTTGATTACTGCTATAGGGGAAATGCAGGAGTGGCAGAGAATCTAGTTCTATCTCTATGGCTGCTTGGAAATAGCTTGTAGATGGCCATGAATGACATGGTTTCACCAGACTCCAAAGCAATAAAGACAGTAAAAATTATGGGCACATGAGTCCTTAAATAGAAACAGCAGAAACTCTTAAGTCACATAATGGTGATGGGATCAACATTGCACAACTGACAGACATGATTTTCATTTCCAATTTGACCTTCCACATGTATTTGTAAAGCAGGTATTTTTAAGGCTGTCTATGACTTGGCAGTGAGGTTAGCTTGGCATGTCTCTCCTGAAGCCTAAGACAAAATTACCATAGAAGGCAGTTCCCAATGATTGGCAGAAATGACATGTCCAAGCTAAAAAGACCAATAGAAACTGGCAATGTGCCTCCCCCTCTGCCAAGCAACTATCTCATTAGTAACGTGTGATAGGTTATATCTACAAAAAAGACCCTCAGGAAAAAAGAAAAATATTCATTTAAAATTAGAACAGTAAGGACAGCTTGATGTTATCTCAGTATGGAATAGGAATGAGGCAAAGCCATCCATATGGAGTTGTGGGGTGGGGGTGGGTAAATCAGCTGCCAGGATATGTTCCTATGTGCATTAGGGAGCTATGCGAAATGACCATTGGTGTGGTTGAAAGGGCTCATATCAACTCATGAGAACTAATTTTAAATTTATTGGGATTTTGTGAGGCAGTTGAGGGTAATGCTGAGTCTCACAACTCAGACACACAGACTGGCTATATAAGATATAAACTGTGTATATAAGGCTCACCCACCCATCTTGAAACTCTTAGAAGAATTCGTAGAAGTGCATCAAAATCTATCTTCCTATTTCTCAAAAGCATTTTCCCCCATACAAGAAGCTTTTGTTTTCTCTCCATTCCAAGATTCCTGTGCAATTTGAGTTTATTTTATTGTTGCAAGATGGCAGTGATATTTCTTTTTTTCTATCACATATCCTTCTGTTAGTTTTTAGCTTTCTGGTTACCCAACTTCCTTATCAGAGAAGTCCTCTTGGAAAGAATTCACTCATCATGCTTTCTCGTGGGATTTAACTGAAGAGTGAGAAGCAGATGGTTGTAAAATGAAACTTTGGACACAACGAGCATCTCTTAGTCATCTTGTATAAAGCACAAACACTCCCAATTTTTCTACTCATATTGAAAACATTTTGGAACCATTCCAACATCAAACAAAATAAGAATTGTTCCCAGAAGGCAGAACAAAATAAATCTTCAGCATAGTTCAGATTTTCACCTCTCTACACTGAAAGGTAAGATATGGTCTTGTCATCATAATTAATTTCTCTATATATATTTGATATAAATATTTTGAATGTATATAGTGAATTTAATTATTAAGAATTCAAAGTGGCTGAGTCAATATCAGTTGGAATAGCATTTCTTTGATTATGTGCCATCAAGTTGGTGTTGATTTTAGAGATCACATAGATAGATTTTCTTCAGGAAATACTTAAAATCATGACAGAAATCCCTTCAAAAATCTCACAATGAGTTCTAAGGCAGGTTCCTGTACCTATTGTCATTAATCTGGTTTTCTTGATTCTTAATCTCAGTCTTATTTTTCTCTCAGTGTTCCTTGACTTTGTTTCCCAGAACTTGCAGGTTACTTGAATTTTCAGCTGTCATGGTGCATGAAATAAGTCTGTTAACAAAACTCAAAATTCCCTTGGGTAATGTCTGAATAGACATTCCACGAAAAATCAGATCTGCTATTTGGCACAGCTTCAACCTTCTGCTTCAAATGTGGCAGTTGTACTAACTGGAACAGATGCTAGTAGGCTTTGTTTCTTTTGTATTAGAAATGGTGCCTTCTTAAAAGAAATGTATTCTTTTGTTAACTGTCTAGTCTTATGTGTACATAATGATTATAGTATTCTGGAAGTTTAAGTTTTATATCTCTTCTATCATTTGGCCCAGCTTTATTTGAAGCACTAAATTGTTATTTAAAGCTTTTAGGGATCATAGATAAGTAATGAAATACCTATGGCTATCATGAAACATCCAGATGCTTCTGCAAAACACTGATGTCAAATTCTCATTATTAATTTGGTTTTAAGCAAAGGATAATCTAAGATCATAAAGTTTCCAAAAGTTTTGGAGTTCTAAATCTTGAGCAAGTTTGGCAGGAACTCCAACATGTGAGATTTCAAGAGACAGTTAGGTTATCCCAGAAGATTTTGGCTATTGCATATGTTTTTAATGGTTATGCACCAGGGATCACCTCTACTATTGTCATGAGCAACCAGTTGATCTAGGTCAGGGGTGTCAAACTCGCAACGTCACTTGATGTGTCACTACGTATCGCGACTTTTTTGCCATTGCCGGCAATGGGGTGGGCGCGGTTTCACTATGATGCATCTGGCCTGCGGGCTGGCAGTTTGACACCCCTGATCTAGGTCATAAGTTCTAATTATATCATTGAATACACCATAAGAAGTTCTAATAAATTCATCAAGATAATAGCAGTGATAGATATATACGTAAATAGTCAGAGACAAACAATTATATGCCAAGAAATTAACTGGCAAGTAACCAAAGTTGCTTACATTAGCAACAGGCAGCAAACAAACAAACAAGCTTCCAGGACTTCTATGAATTGATTGGAAGAGGTGTGGAAAGAATTATCGATCAGCTAGATCCTAGGAATGAAGAAAACTTACAGTAAATTAATTATAGAAAAATATTATTGACTTTTATTGAATATTAAGGAAAATATAGAGCCATATGGTAAAACTACTATATACTCATCTGCTCAGCTATACTTGGTTGTGAAATTATGTAATTTTAGACACATGGGAGGGGAGAACCTCTCTGGCAAAGGGTTAAATCCCAGTATAGAGGTACTTAGAATTGCCCCTTTGAAATCAATATAATTTAAGTGAATTGGCTGAGGTAAACTATGTATTTAAGTGAGATGTTTTATGTATCATTTGATCTGCATCTAACCCAATCTGCATTAGTTTACTTATTACAAAATGTGTAATAAACTTGTATAATGTTTAATAAACCTCATTATACCTCAAATTCTGCTCTGGTAGCACCACTTATTGTCATTAAGCACCACAAAACCATTCTTAATTTCAAACGTAACTGTGTCATTGTAAAATTTCATTTGTTAAAGAGATGTTGCTCTTCATGACTTTATAAAGTCAGTACTTTGTAAAAGAAATGTCACTCCTAGAAAATATCTCCCTGGCTTTCTGTAATGCTTGATGTTGTAAGTATTTTGAAGCAGATTTTCAAAGTCACATGGGTTTATGACTGTTGAAAAGTTAATTAACTGTGTGATCAGTGGACACTGGAAAAAGATCCATACAGTAAAAATATGACATAGATTTTAATGTCTGAACAATGCCATTTTTAAAGTGTTATGATAAGTGTACATTTATGTTAACCAAATGCATTTTAGAACAGAACAATTTTAATTTTCTTAATAATTGAACTTGATTCTTTGGCAGAAAAATATATTTTCTTTTCAAGAATCATTTAGTACAAATATATTTCAAATGAATGGGAATGACTCTGATAGATTATATATTTTTCCCTCCTTAACTGGGAGGAAGACTGAGTTGATAGCACATTGATCCACCCTGGCTGAGCAAACGAAGTCTGTGTATGCAAGGCTTCTGTGTGGAGCACATAAAATTGAGGTAATGAAGTAAATCACAGCTACATTAATTTTGCTTTACATTATACAGCTACATTAATTGTACAAATATAGACAATAAGTTTAGTTGGACAAATATTGCTAAATGTTTATTGGTGGTCCAATTCACTACTTTCATTTTTGCAAAAAAAAACAACAACCCACAACACCCCAAAACCCCTTAAGCTATATTTTTTCAAAACAGTAAGTAATTTTTGAAAAAAGCATATCAAAATCCCTATTTTCTGGACTTCCAAATAAAATGACAAGTAAGCAATTTCAAACTTTTTTTTTTACTATTTTATGTTTCATTTTCCTCCAATTTCTATATTGGATATATATCCAGAATTTACCATGATTGGAGTTGTCAGTAAGCTCAACAAATAAGTAAAACACACATTTATTAATATTTTATTTATTTATTCACACATTTATTCCCACGAATCACCATTAATGGAAATGAGAATAATAATAGGAAAAACAGAAATCAAATTCAAAGTATGGATATGAGTTTTTTCTAATGTAATAAGCACTTTAGAAATTTGGCCCACTACAGGATCTTTTTCAGAATTTATTTGCGTCTTACTAGCAGTTCTGCATTCTAAAATAGTTATATTTGCAAGGCTATTGTTCTATGTTGCCTAGATATCCTAATTTTCCTGGTTTATCACACTATATTTGTGCTATAAGTAATATCCTGGGATATTTGCAGACTCAGAGCAGTTGCATTTTATACAAAAGATAAGAAAATTGCTATCATGTGAAGCAACAGACAGAAACAGGATTCAACTATCTTTGCTATAACTACCTTTGCTGTTTGATTTTGATGAACCTTGGTACTTTTCAAATTGGCCATCCTGCCTGAATAACTAGTTTGTTAATTTTCCCATCATTTTAGAGAGTCAGAAATGAAATAAATAAATAAACAGACAGAGGTCAGTTAGTTCACACTTATTCAGTGTAGCCATTCAGATATGCAGCCAACATTCTGGCTTGATCAACATTGTCATACTTACTGGAATTGATGAGAGTTGTAGTTCAGTTCATTTCCAAGGCAACAGATTGAAGAAGGCTTATATAAGGTAAATTAGCCTTAATATCTACATGTATATAGAATAGAATAGAATAGAATAGAATAGAATAGAATAGAATAGAATAGAATAGAATAGAATAGAATAGAATAGAATAGAATAGAATAGAATAGAATAGAATACTTTATTTGGACAAGTATGATTGGACACACAAGGAATTTGTCTCTGGTGCAGAAGCTCTCAGTATACATAAAACACAACAGAGTACCTGTAATAATAATCATAATAATGATACCAATAAGAGGGAGTAGTAGAGAAGATGAGAAGGATAATTATAATACTACAGCCATACAAAATGGGTAAATATACTTAGAAATAAGACAATATTGTGTGGACGGAAAAGCTGGAAGCTCAAATAAAGAAACATTTTAAACCAGTAATGTTCTGTTTACAAGGAATAACCTTTATGTTAATACATCACTCATCATAAATGTAGGTTTAAAAGTTTTAGACAGCATGACTCAGTTGAACAGGCATTCCTTCTTCTGCAAACTGGCCAGTGAATTGATAGGTTTAAACTGAAACAAATTGAGGTGTTTATCGGAGGTTTCCTGAATCCAACATCACATGAAATAGTACACTTGGGAAAATGCAACCTGAGCTTATGTTGCTGGTGTATGGAATGGTGTTGTCCAGCAATGGCTGCTGCCTATTCTAGCAATGGGGCAAGCGGATATAGCCTGGGATATTAAAAAAAAGCTATAGCAAGAAAGAGGGATGGAGAGAATCAAATGACTTTGTGCCCAATGAACATGTAAAGATGTTGGTTGTATCCTTTGGAGAATATACATAGGAGATGTGAATTGTTTCTGTCTACTGAAGTGTTTCTTCTGGTTCTTCAGCTGTACCAATATTCAAAGCCCCTCCTGTAATATTCTTCCAAGAAAATCACATTGAGTTAATGATAACCCTCAATTATTACTGCCCAGAAGAACAGAGGAAGGATGCTTTTCTATTCATCTTGTATTTTTTAAAACTTTTGTTCAGTTTGCTCTTACTTTTTGCAGTTTTGACTATTGTGCTCTTTTCAGTAGTACTATGTGTTTCCATCATAAAGTCTGAATACCTTTGCATTAAAATCCAGGGTATTCTGGGGTTTTAGATATGATTTTTATATTGCTGAATTATACTTTAATGTATTGCTACCTTTTCCCATTTTTGTATCAATGTTTTATATCAATATTGTATTTTTACGCTTGTATTTTATTATGGCTAGACTTATTAATATTTAAATAAAATGAATAGAAATGCTCATTTTTATCTTGTTCGTCTATTAATACAAATGAAGTACTGACATGCATCTTTTGTAATATATAATTTATTGTCTTCTATTGCAATAATGCTTGAATGGAAATATAAAGTTATGATTTAGTTAATATTTAATTGTATGCAAAAGTCCCTAAATGTCAACAATAACAGAAACATTCTTACCTAACCTAACCTCAGGGTTAAAACCTGCATTCTGCATTCTGAATTTTTTTTCCAAATCTGGGGATCCTGACTCATAACCTGAGGTTTTCCAAAAGGTTCCACCAAAGTTTAACTTTAATTAAAGTGCAATTTTAAAAAGAATATTTTTAAAGGGAAGAATTGTGGTCATATTAGATATACTTAATTAACTAGATTAAAATGAAATTAAATTGAAAGGAATAATTTATTTTCCTGGCTTGCATAGATTTTGGAGCACAATATATGATATACCAATGGATGCTTCCAGTATCCAAAAAAAATATTTACCCTTGCTGCAAAAGCATCTTGGTTATAAGTTGCTAGCATAGAGCCAAGTTCACGATGACACCAATGAAATATGTGCCCTTCATTAGATTTACTGGACTTATTTCTAAATGCTTCTTTTTCAGAAGTGTCTGCACAAGAGTAGATGGAATTAAAGAAAATCAGGATGGCAGTCACAATAATGTAATCAAAGTCCGGCCCTTTGCATGTAAAATGGTTGAGGCTTTGATTATATGACTGAGGTTAGCCTCTATCTTTTTTTATCCTTACTCCATGGATACGTTTGTTTCCTTTTCTTGTAGCCTGGATTTTTTTTTCTTTTGAATGGCTTAGTTGTGCTGAGTTTTCTTTGAACCTGTGTCCCTAAAACAAAAGAACACCTCTCACCTGAATTCCCTAGTCTAGTTTTAATTCTTAATTTAAAATGTGATTAATGTAACAAACCTATTTACTTTCAGAATCAGTGAAGAACTGAAAACATATTTCTTTTAGAGAAAAGTAAATAAAACAGTCTTATCTGTTTCCATTATGTCTTCATATTCTTGTACGTTCTGTGTTATTTTTATTAATAATGTTAAATTAATTAAATGCCAAGTAGAAAAGATTATACACTGTTTCTACTAAAGACATATTTTGTATTTCATGGATATTGGATTATTTAAACTATGAAAATACTGCCTGAATATTGCTTAGGTTGTATTGTTTTAATTTAAAGGCTAATATTTAATTAACGAAGGGACGCAGTGGCTCAGTGGGTTAGGACGCTGAGCTTGTTGATCAGAAGGTCGGCAGTTTGGCGGGTCGAATCCCGAGTGCCGCGTAACAGAGTGAGCGCCTGTTACTCGTCCCAGATTCTGCCAACCTAGCAGTTCGAAAGCACATAAAAATGCAAGTAGAAAAATAGGGACCACTATGGTGGGAAGGTAACAGCGCTCCGTGCGCCTTTGGCGTCTAGTCATGCCGGCCACATGACCACGGAGACGTCTTTGGACAAGCACTGGCTCTTCGGCTTTGAAACGGAGATGAGCACCGGCCCCTAGAGTCGGAAACGATTAGCACGCTTGTGCAGGGGAACCTTTACCTTTACCTTTACTATTTAATTAACACTACTTAGTTAGGTTTCAGGCAATGATTTGGAGGGGAGACAAAAATGCTAATTGTATAGATAGATAGATAGATAGATAGATAGATAGATAGATAGATAGATATAGACACAGTAGATAGATAATAAATAATCTAAGAGTAACTATACCCTCATTTTTATCTTGATAATGAAATGTTTATAAAAGAAATCTAAACACACACACACACACACAAGTATAAATTGTCCTTCTGTTTTTACCTTTATTTTTGTGTTCATACAATTTTCTGTGGTCTGTAAATTTTATTCTAGCATTACATCTGACAAAATAATAATAAAAAATTGAAGAGTACAGAGCAGGGCTGAACATTAAGTCAATCCACTCGATAACTTATTTGGGTTTGATAAAGAACCATGATGACCACTTTTGAAATACAGTGTTCCTGCCTGCTGTGTATCCTCTTAGTTGTCATGCCATCCATCTAGTTTGCTAATTAGAATGTCTCAGAATATCCTGTCAGATGCTTTGCTGTAATAAAGATATGTGTCCAACATTCCAACAACCTCCTAAAAAATGATCTGATCAATGGAATGTTGAAAGGTTAATCTGACAAGACCTGTTCTTGATAAATCCATGCTGATTTCCAGTAATTACCAATTTGTTACAGACCCACTACTATTTACTGATCAGTCTCTTTATGATCTTCATTAGAATCTTCCACAGTATTAATTTTAGATAGATGGATTTGGGTGGTCCTTATATTCTTCCTCAAGCTACCTGCTACTTCAATATTCTCCAAGTGTACCCATTCTTCAGTAGTTCTCAAAGTTAGTTACATAAACATTTGGGCAGTTTCAGAAAATACCTTCAGTACTGTATAAAGTAATTTATTTAGTTTTATCATATATTCTTACCCTGCAATGTTAATCTTTATGGAATACATAAAAGATACAGAAGGATCTCGGCAGACTTGAACACTGGGCACTATCTAATAAAATGAAATTCAGTGGTGAAAAAGTAAGGTTAAACATTTAGGCAAGAAAAACCGAATGCACAGGTATAGTATAGGTGTTACCTTGCTCAATGGTAGTAACTGTGGGAGGGATCTCAGAGTCCTAGTTGACAATCACTTAAACATGAGACAATCACTTAAATATACTGCAGCTGCCCAAAAAGCCAACACAGTACTAGGCTGCATTAACAGAGGGATAGAATCAAGATCACATGAAGTGTTAATAACACTTTACAATGCCTTGGTAAGGCCACACTTGGAATACTGCATCCAGTTTTGGTCACCATGATGTAAAAAAAAGTTGAGACTCTAGAAAGAGTACAGAGAAGAAGAACAGAGATGATTAGGGGACTGGAGGCTAAAACATATAAGGAACGGTTGCTGGAATTGGGTATGTCTAGTTTAATTAAGAGAAGGACAAGGGGTGACAAGATAGCAGTATTCCAATATCTCAGGGGTTGCCACAAAAAAGAGGGAGTCAAGCTATTCTCCAAAGCACCTGAAGGCAAGACAAGAAGCAAGGATGGAAACTAACCAAAGAGAGAAGCAACCTAGAACTAAGGAGAAATTTCCTGACAATTAGAACAATTATTCAGTGGAACAACCTGCCTCCAGAAGCTGTGAATGCTCCAACACTGGAGCTTTTTAAGAAGGAGACTGGACAGCCATTTGTCTGAAATGGTATAAGGTTCCCTGCCTGAGCAGGGGGTTGGACTATATGATCTCCAAGGTCCCTTCCAGTTGTATAACAATAACAATAACAATAATAATAAAAAGAAGTCACTACAGCCTTCAAGCAATCACAAGGAATCACAAGTTCACATTAATCTTTAGCAGACTGTAAACATGAGGTCCTCTACTGTATTTTATACACAGCCACCCATCCAACCAGACACTATAGTTAGTTGCTTTTCCATGAACCAGTTTGTGTGGCCAAGCCATGTAAATCTCTTATTTTTTTGTACTCCTAGCATGGATTGTGAATGCAGATCTTCTTTCTGGTCTTGGCAGTGAGAAATGGAAGGCAAGGATATGCTTCTGATCCCAGTAATAAAGTAGACAATGAGGAGAGATAAGCAATTTATTGAAAAGGCCAAAGCTCCATTTTTCCCACTTTAGAGAAAGAGAGAAAATGTGTGAGAGAAAGAACATGGGGGGAATAGGGTACTTGAAAACTAGCACATTTATCAGCACAGGGAGGCACTTCCCTTTCATTTTTTTCTTTTCACTTTGGCATTCATTCTATCTTAGCTTGAACAATTTATTGTTCAATAGCTTTACAACTAAGTTTTGAAATATGGAACCAGAGAACAACTGGTGCAGCCAGAACAATCTGGAGATGAAACATGCTTAAAACTGTAGAGATGAGAGTTTTTAGGAGGAGCACTCCTATTATCACCTCTTACTAAATTAGACAGCACAGTTTCAACAGCAGATTTCCTCAAGTTTTTGGGTTCTATAATCTTCCAGGATTTGAAATGGAGACTTAACATTAGAACCATCATTAAAAAGGCACAACAAAGAATGTTCTTCCTGCATCAACTCAGAAAGTTCAGACTGCCCCAAGACCTGTTGATACAGTTCTACAGTTCTTACTGAGTCTGTCATTTGTACTTCCATAACTGTCTGGTTCGGTACAGGAACCAAACAGGATGTCTACAGATTCCAATGGATAGTTAGGACTGCAGAAAAACAATTGCAACTAGTAATTGTCCATGTGCTGAATCAAAACAGCAAATACAGACAGGTCCTAGTGCATTTAACCATAACTGCATAGGACTGCACATTTATCTTCATTCTAACTCATGGAAAGATTATTAAGAGATTGTCAACAAAGCTAGCAGTCAATTGTTTTAGCATATGATTTGTATTGAAAAGATAATAGCTTTAACACTCATTAAAATGCAGTGAGGGTAATGCCTATAGATTCAGCAACTGGGTTCTGAAGCATATCCTTGCTGTTAGTTGATCATAATATTTTCAGCATTGGTGTTTGTGGAAAGTAAGCATTGGCATTCTTTGCCGACTTTTACAGTTTCTTTTAACTGGGAGCCAAATCAGAGTTGGTTTGGTTTCTGAGATATTTGAAATAGTTTGCCCTGGCTTTGAATCATGCTCAATCTCTTAATTTTGATTCATTCTATTCTCCATTTTTTATGAAACATCCGAAGTGGCCATAGATGATGATTCTAGAACATCAGTATTAAAGGAAACCAAGTACAGTAAAATTGAATTGTGAATATTTATTTATTTTTATTTTTATTTTATTTTAATTCCATTTATATCCCGCCCTTCTCCGAAGACTCAGGGCGGCTTACAAGCTTAGCAGTAGCCTTCATTCTATGTATATGCCTGCTTATTAGGGCTTTCACACACACCCCAAGCGGCATTATTACAAAGTCAGCTTAATTGCCCCCAACAATCTGGGTCCTCATTTTACCTACCTCGGAAGGATGGAAGGCTGAGTCAACCTTGAGCCTGGTGGGATGCGAACCTGCACTAATTGCAGGCAGCTGGTGTTACTTAAGGAGGCATTAGCCCACTGCTCCACCAAGAATATTCCAATGATGTTAGAAAAAACAGGGATGGATTTCAGTCTAAGAGAAGGATGTAAGATATTTAAGCTAACCATTTCCAGATATTGGTTTTGCAGAATACACAGACTTTGAAAATAATAGTAATGCTACTACTAATAGAAATATTGAATATCATTGGCATTAAAAAATCAATCAATTGCAAAAGGCAGTTCTATTTGGTACAGCTTACATCTTGTGACAACACCTTTAACATCATCAAACAACATCTGCCATTTGGCCTAGAGAAATATGCTGGACTAGCAATAAATCAGGGTACAATCACAAACAATAATGGAATTGAAATGCTAAATGGCCAAACCATCAAGGGCCATTAGGATAAGGACTACAAATATTTGGATATTTTACAGTTGGACAAAATCAGGCATGGACCAGCTAAAAGTATAATTAGTATAGAATACATCCAAAGAGAAGTGCTAATGGAAAAAATAATGGTAGAAACACCATCAAATCTGTCAAATCCACCTGGACCACACCTGTGATATTATACACTGCTGGAATTATTAACCGAACACAAGCTGAACTAGACTGTTTGGACATAAAAGCAAAAAAAGCTAATGACTATTCACTGTGCATTACAACCCTGTAGTAATATTAGTAGATTATAAAACCTGTCTATGGCTTACAACTAAAATACTAAAAAAAAAAGAAACTGAAGGCTTGATTTTGTCTGCTTAAGAGCATGTTATTTGAATTAATTCAATCAAAGCAGAAGTGAAAATCAAATTATTCAAAGTGCAGATTGTGCAAGGAAGCAAAAAAAGTAGTTCATGTGCTCAGTCATGCAATAAGATGGCATAAACTTATTAAGAACAATAATAGAACACTGTCACCAAAATGTTTTACTAAAAACCCTGTAAAATTGGTTATCTGCCAGTAATGAAATATTGATTGGAACATAGAGTTGAAAAAGCATTTGAAAATGGGTAGGTTAAAATATTGTGGGATTTCCGAATAGAAACTGATAATGTCATGGTGCATAACACAAAGTGTGGATAATTGATGTGGCTATACCAGGAGATAGTAGAATAGAAGACAAATAATTGGAGAAGATCATGAAGTATCAAGGTTTGAAAATCAAAGTTGAAAATTTGTGGCATCTTTGGTGATCCCAGTGGTTTTTGGCACATGGGATGCTACACCTAAAATCCTTGGATGGGAGATTTGCACATTGACAAATTCCCATCTGTCATTTACAAAAGACTACTCTGCATATAATACTGCACCAATACATTACAGCATCCTAGATTCTTGGGAAGAACTTGATGTGTATGAAATCCAAAATCAGCTAAATAACTGGTAGCTGTGGCTTCACATTGTGATGAACAGATCGTAATAATAGTACATTGGCACTCATCTATTTTTTTTTAAAATGCATATGAAAGGAAGAGACCAGTTAGGAAGATTAAGTTGCACCTAATGATCGCAATCAGAATTACCTCTCCACAATTTCATCAGGGTCATCTAAAAATAAAATAGTACTTGCAGACTAGGCATTTAACATTTCATGCAATTTAGTCCTAAGGAAAAAAATTAAGAAGACATTTGTATAAAATTTATGCATTGACAAATTATGATGATTTTTCTTAAAACTTTAATGTCACTGTTGATTATTCCGCAGCATTAAAAAAATTGCAGAAAATCTGGGAGGTTTATGTTAGAATATTATTGTGTTGAGGAAGATTCTTTAAATACAGGCTTCAGCTTCGGATGATATTTTTAAATTGTAGCTGCAAAGTAACATAAAAGAAAATATTTAGAGATAACCTTTGAAAGATTTAACTGAAATGATATGTAATGAAACATAATTCTGATATGCATCTTTACATCTATTCTAGTATAATTAAAATATGGTAAGATATTCTTCTATTAAGCATAGAAAACATTCTTAATTAATCACATATCTGAAAAGATAGTGTTCCCAAGCCATGTTGATCAAGTTGTTTATATATCTGATACTATTCCCTTTCAGAGAAAGCAGTGTTCTTTAAAGTGCAGGGAAAAAAACCAAATAATTGTAGGGGAAAGTTATTTTTCAGTGTATGGTAGTAGAAAAAAGTTAAAGAAAGAAGATAAGAGGAAAGGAAGGGAATATAACTAAATCTAGTTCACACCAACACCAATCACTATCCTTTTCAATATTTGCAAACCATTCTTGTTTTCACCATATCTGTACAATGATTCACTCAGCATTGCCTCTTGTTTTTACTCCACTCTAATTTTGAACATTTAATCAACTCCCATCAATCACAACTTTCTTGGTCTTCCCTTTGAACTTGGTTTCTCCATTCACTCTTGTTTCAAATATTCTGAGATTTGATCTTCATTTACTCTATTTATATGACCAAAACACTCCAATATATTTATTTTATATTGTTCACATCATGCATTTCTTTCTCTCTCTCCCTCTCCCTCCCTCTCTCTCTCTCTCTCTCTCTCTCTCTCTCTCTCTCTCTCTCTCTCTCTCTCTCTCTCTCTCTCTCTCTCTCTCTCTCTCTCTCACACACACACACACACACACACACACACACACACACACACACACACACACTGGTTTTGGAGGTTTGGGGCTGCAGGATAAAGGGTGATGATATCATGGGACGAGACACAGGCAACATTTTCAACCGGTTCTGAAAGCATCAAAGAGTTTCAGTAGGCTGGATACAGATAATTACATTAAGACATCAGAGGCATAATAAACTTTTTAAGGAAAAAAAATTGCTTTGTACTCTTGAATTATAGCTGTACAATCATGGGGAAATCTAAGAGCTGGAGAAGTGGTACCTAGTGTGATATATAACCTGCAAATTGCTCATACTTTTATTTAGAAATTTAAATATGGATGAATCCATACTACACCCTGACCCCTAACCGTGTTTTTTTGGTACACAGACCAGAATCATATATGTGAGATGGGCAGATATATAAATTTGCTAGACAAACAAGCAAACACACTTTTTGGAACATTGCAATTTGTGGACTTATAGCAGTTCTCTCAAAAAGCTCTGTTAATAAATTTGAGTCTTCAAAATAAAGTAGACTCTTTACAGAAAATGCAAATATGCATAAACACTTTTATGCATATGTATAAAATTTTTACATTCATACATTTTATACATTATAAAAATACAGAAAAGTTTTATGAACACTGTCCCTGAATTCATGAACTTAATGTGGAAATTATGCAAACTGAAATTATGGTGAACAAGCATGAAAGTTATGAACTGAATTCATCCTTTCCTGATTTATGAATATTTGTCTAGATGTATGAAACTATAAAAATTTGTATAAACATGGTACTTTTGGTTTTTGTTTGCATGTGCATATATGAATTACATAATTGCGCAGTCTTTCATCTAAAGTGCATATGAAGGAACTGTTGGTTTATAAATGTTGCCTTATCTAATCATTTTGAATTTTATTTATTTTAAAATTTACACTTTTTTGGAATATCTTTATTTGAATGTGTTCAAGAATGCATTATACCTAAGGAATTATTTTCTGAATTCTCTGATGATTAGCTACTTGATACTTTATTAATCAAATATACTTTATGCGAATAACAAGTGGAAGAGAGATAAGATAGACATTCTGAAGGATAATGATGATCTAGCTTTATGACTGACAATTAATTAAGTGATGAGGGGTTGATTACTCAGGACAACTCTCTAGTTAAAAAAAAAGCATGGGAAAAAGTTTGCATACATCTTTTTTACCAGTTGGAATTTTGTCTTCACAATGTATAAACAGGAGACATGATATGATTCTGGGTTATACTAGCCATCTAGAACATTTATCAAAACAACATTATTTTATTGGTATAACATTTCACCAGCTTAAACAGAATGTACATCTAAATATAATAAAGTGAGAGCAATTCCAGTAGATGGATTTTATTTCTTTGAGTTACTGGTCACCTAATCTTAGTTTAGGTTTACATGTCTTAGTTTAGGTTTACATGTCTTTATAAAGAGATTATATCTAGGCTTCTTGAGGCAAGTGCCATTCATGACTTCTATAGTTATACATTTTGTAATTATTTTGTAATGTCATTACTATTTCTCTTCCTTGGATCTTAATCTAATAAAATGAAGCAGAAAACTTTATAACTGAATTTTAAAATGTTTCTATGTCTTTAGATGTAATATATAGTCATTATTTTTTTTGTTCATTAGAATTTATTAATAACTTTAACTAGTTAATTGATATAGTCAAAGTATGCTACTATCTATACCATTTTATTTTGATGTCCATGTGATCTTATGCCTACAGTGCATTCTTTCTGACATGCCACAATGGCAGAATTAACTTCTTCAAAATGTTCAGCACGATAGATAGCCATCTGCACTTCCCACCATTCGTCCCTGGTGCCCATGCTGAATTTTAATCAAGGTATACAGTTTCATTCTTAGTATGTGAAAGTAATGGATCTTATTTAGGTTTATATGCAATATACCAACTATGACCAAATAACTGTTCCAAATAACTGCGACATCCTTGGAGATACTGGATATGGCCTCTTAACAACTGTTAATGGCAGCAAAGAATTAGAGCTGTATGTATCTCTTTGCTACCTCTTAGTGGTGGCCTATATTTTAGTAACTCATATTTGTAGTCCTAAATTTTTGTTTTCTTTTAGTTTTTTAGTGCCTTTAAGTCAGCACTGATTTCTGCTGACTACGTGGACAGGTTTTGCAGTTTTCTTGGCAAAATTTCAGAAATTTTCAAAAAGAGTTCGACCCTGTGACTCCTGAAGAAGTGGACAAGATCATGGGGAAGCTGAGCTCCACCACGTGTTTGTTGGACCCGTGTCCCTCCTGGCTGACTTATGCGGCCCGGGATGGGACACGAGGCTGGCTCCAGACAGTGATTACTGCCTCTTTGAGTGAGGGTAGCTTTCCCGCCGCCTTGAAGGAGGCGGTGGTGAGACCCCTCCTCAAGAAGCCTGCCTTGGACCCAGCAATATTGAACAACTTTCGTCCGGTCTCCAACCTTCGCTTTCTGGTGAAGGTTGTTGAGAGCGTGGTGGCGCAACAGCTCCCTTTGTTCTTGGATGAAGCTGATTATCTAGACCCGTACCAATTGGGCTTCAGGCCCGGGTACAGCACGGAGACGGCATTGGCCGCGCTGGTGAATGATCTCTGGTGGGCTCGGGACAGGGGCTGCTCCTCTGTCCTAGTCCTTTTAGACCTCTCAGCGGCTTTTGATACCATCGACCATGGTATCCTGCTGTGACGTCTCATGGGGTTAGGAGTGGGAGGCACAGTTCTTCAGTGGTTCTCCTCCTACCTTCTGGGACGCTCACAGTCGGTGTTGGCAGGGGGGCAGAGATCGACCTTGAGACCTCTCATTTGTGGAGTTCCTCAGGGATCAGTTCTCTCGCCTCTCCTGTTCAACATCTATATGAAGCCGCTGGGTGAGATCATTCAAGGTTTTGGAGTTGGGTATCATCAATATGCTGATGATACCCAGCTTTTTATTTTGACCCCAAACCACCCCAGTGATGCCCTCGACGTGATGTCCCACTGCCTGGAGGCGGTCCGGGTCTGGATGGGGAGGAACAGGCTTCGACTCAACCCTGACAAGACTGAGTGGCTGTTCGTGCCGGCATCCCGGGAAATTCCGATTATCCCATCTCTGGCCATGGGGGGTGAGCCGTAGATAGGGTGCGCAACTTGGGGGTCCTTCTAGATTCACAGCTCTCTTTAGAAGAGCATATCGGAGCTGTGACTAGGGGGGCCTTTGCCCAGGTTCGCCTGGTGCGCCAGTTGCGACCCTATCTAGACCGGGATGCCTTGTGTACAGTCACTCATGCGCTCGTGACTTCTCGTCTAGACTACTGTAATGCTCTCTACATGGGGCTGCCCTTGAAGTCCACTCGGAGGCTCCAACTGGTGCAGAATGCAGCCGTGCGAGTTGTGCTGGGGGTTTCCCGATACTCCCATGCTACACCTTTGCTCCACAAGCTGCATTGGCTGCCGGTTGCCCTCCGGGTGAGATTCAAGGTGTTAGTAATGACTTGCAAAGCCCTACATGGCATGGGTCCGGATTACCTACGGCAACACCTGCGGCTGGTGTCAACTTCCCTCTGTCCAGTGCGCTCCCACAGAGAGGGCCTCCTCAGGGTGCCTCCGATCAAAGAATGTCGATTGGTGGCCCCCAGGGGAGAGCGTTCTCTGTGGGCGCGCCAGACCTGTGGAACCGCTTGCCGGTGGAGCTCCGGACGGCCCCCGACCTTCGCTCCTTCCGGCGCGATCTAAAAACATATCTATTTAAGCAGTCTGACCTGGTCTGATGGGTTAGGGTAGGGGTTTTAAATACGTCTTAATTATTGTTTTAACCTTGGGCATTTATTTAATCGCTTTTAACTTTTGTATCCTCTTTTGTATTTATTGCCCTGTACACCGCCCTGAGTCCTTCGGGAGAAGGGCGGTATAAAAATATAATAAATAAATAAATGGCTTGTGACTAATTTCTTTCTAGGGTTAAAGTGATTAGAAGTATCTTTACACATCTTTAAAAAAATCTGGTATCACATACTAACAGTACATCATTTTAAAAAGCAATCCGTTCAAAATTGATATATTTGAATATTATAACGAAAATTCTTGGCCCATTTTACCATACATTCTTCAGCCTACTCTTCCTTCAATTCAAATCTCAACAAATGTTTATATATTTTATTAATCACGTGTTCATCATTTGTATGCAATTCATTTTCAAATTCCATTTTATCAAATTCTATTCCTGGTACTTTTAAAATCTATATTAAATCTTTTTTGTAATTGTGCATATGAAAAGCACTAAAAACTAAATCCATCTGCAATCAAATTGTTCTCTTGATTTCATATTAAGCTTCCCATTTTCCTGTATTCATATGTCTTTTTTCTCCTTTCCTTTCCTTTCCTTTCCTTTCCTTTCCTTTCCTTTCCTTTCCTTTCCTTTCCTTTCCTTTCCTTTCCTTTCCTTTCCTTTCCATTCCTTTCCTTTCCTTTCCTTTCCTTTCCTTTCCTTTCCTTTCCTTTCCTTTCCTTTCCTTTCCTTTCCTTTCCTTTCCTTTCCTTTCCTTTCCTTTCCAACTGAAGCCAACAAAGGTATTTTGAACATAGCCTGAATATTCATAGTATAGCATTCCTAATATAATTATTTTAAAAATCTACATTTACTTTATCATACCCTAAGTAATCATGCCACCCAAATCTCAGACCATGCTCTTCTAAATCTAAAAGTTATTTATTTCTCAACAGCCATTCCTTCGTACAAAGCAAACAATAGCCAGCAAAATATAATTTACAATCAGATGATCTCAGTCCTCTTTCATTTGCATCTTGGAAAATGTTACATTAAACCCGTGATCTTCCCTACCATATAAAACTGGGTGTGTCTTTTTGTCATTGCTTAAATGGTGCAACAGTTCTCAAACCATGCCTGAAATAAAAAGAACTTTCTAGATAACACATTAATTTTTACCACAGAAATTATTCCTAACAATGAAAATTGTTGTTTCCCATCCTAATAAATCCTTCTCAATTTCATTCCATCCCAGAAGACAAACTCAGGATCCAAAAAGATCTAGACCAGGGGTGTCAAAGTCAATTTCATTGAGGGCCGCATCAGCATTGCGGTTGCCCTCAGGGGGCCGGGTGGGTATGGCCAGGGTGGGCGTGGCTGGAGTGCGTATGGCCTACTGGGTGGGCGTGGCCAGCTCTACATCGTTGGCATCAAGGGTGCCTATGGGGGCCTGGGCAGGAGTGGGACAGATCTGAGGGTCTCTGGGCCAGGGCCAAGGCACTGTTTCCAGGATGGCTTCGGGGGCCGCATGAAACCACTTCGTGGGCCGGATCTGGCCCCCGGGCCTTGTGTTTGACATGTCTGATCTAGACAAACTTGAACAATGGGTCCTATCCAACAAAATGAGTTTCAATGTGGAGAAAAGCAAAGTTTTACATTTAGGTACAAAGTAATGTATAAATACAGCTTGGGTGAGACCTGGCTTAAAAACAGTAACTGTGAGAGGGACCTTGGAGTCCTAGTGGACGATCACTTGAATATGAGCCAGCAGTGTGCAGCAGCAACCAAAAAAGCTAATACAATCCAGGGTTGTATAAACAGAGGCATAGAATCAAGATCATGTGAAGTATTAGTACCGCTTTATAAAACCCTAGTAAGACCACACCACAGCCAATTTTGGTCACCATGTCACAAAAAAGATGTTGAGAGTTTGGAAAAAAATTCAGAGAAGAGCAGCTAAGATGATCAAAGGCTTGGAGACTAAAACATATGAAGAACGGCTGTGGGACTTGGGTTTGGCAAGTCTAAAGAAAAGAAATAGGGGAGACATGATAGCAGTATTCCAGTATCTGAGGGGCTGCTACAAGGAAGAGGGGGGTCATGTTCACCAGAGCACCAGAGGAAAGGACAAGAAACAATGGTTGGAAACTGATCAAAGAGAGAAGCAACCTGGAATTAAAGAGAAACTTCCTGACAGTGAGGACAATCAACCAGTGGAACAGCTTGCCTCCAGAAATCATGGGTGCTCCATCACTGGAGATTTTTAAGAAGAGACTAAACAATCACCTGTCTGAGATGATATAGGTTCTCCTGTTTGAGCAGGGGCCTAGACTAGAAGAACTCCAAGGTCCCTTCCAACTCTATTCTATTCTTTAACATAGTTATTTTGAAACTGGATAACAGTTTACTACTTATAATTCTTTTTGGTCTTCCACCTTCATTTTTAAAGCCCTTAAACTCCTCACGTGTGTATGTGGGACAATAGAACAAGGGCTTAAACTGAGCTATTGGGTAATGAAAGCTGTGTCAAAGTAGTACATTATACTTGCACATAAAGTATAGGTTTCAGATCTGTTTGATGTTTGTGTATGGAGCAGAATGGTAGCTGTCAACAAATTTCTCTTTTAATCTCATGCACTTCCTGACAGACTTAAGATAACTTCAATAATCAGGCATCTAGTCCCACAGGCTTTCTTTTCTTGTACCACAGGGAATGTATATTTTGTACATGGTGAATGTTTATTAGCTTTGCTTGGTGCAAGGTATGCTTGGCATCAGAGGAATGATCTTAACTCATGTATGTAAGGATTGCTGAGGATCAGAAGGTGAATTCCTTGGATTTTCTCCACTCAGTTTATGGAGCTGCTTTCTCCATTGGAATTTTTGAAGAATCTCTTTTGTTTCCAAAGTGTTTAAAAAAAAGATCTTAAGTATAAGACATGGAACCTTGCTTTCACTTTGTCAATAACAAGTAAATGGGACAAACCTAGTAGAGATCATATTTTATATAATAAAATTGACATTAATTGAATTCACACACACATACTCAAACACACACACACACACACACAAAGAGGGGGCATTAGCTAACTGGCATATGTTTCATGTGAACTGGAATGTTGTTCTGTTTTGACAGAGTTTAATGAATATGGTTTAAAATATGGTTTTAGAGGTTTTATTTATATGATTTTAATTAAAAGAGGATTATTTTTCTTAAATTAATGCTACTTCTATTTTTGGGATTGATGAAGTCTTAATATACATGTTAAACACTTCTCCGGTTGCGCTATCCTGCAATCTTATCATTTTCAACATCCTTACAGCATTTTTCATAATTTTTATTACATTTGTTTCAATTCCACTCTTTGGCATATCATTATCATTTGTATACAAATATCCAAAATACTCTCTTCCCATACCTTAGGTTCAGTATTAATTCAGTTTTAATTTATTTTTAATCCCAATCATCGTGCTAAAGACTCTTTGTTTAGCTCTCCTCATTCACTTCCAAAAACAGTTTAGGGCAGAATTATATGTGCCACTGGCCCCTTGTCATCAGATTATTGTAGAAGCAAAATATGTGGTATGACACTGAGGGGAAAGTGATCACAGGAGAAAGAAGAACAAGAACAAAACTAAGGAAAGGATTGTTATAGTTTTGATGTAAATAGTGAGTGATTTTGATCCAGTTATTATTTGCTAGGTCAGTCTCTGAAGTGGTCCTGAGCAAGTAAAATTGAAAGAGGGAGAGCTGTATAAACCATCTTAAGCTCCATGACCATAATCTGAGGTTCTAGGGTCACATGCAGCTCCCCAAATATTTATCTACTGATCCTATACTAAAATTGTCCCCAAATTGCAGCTCTCATCTCTAAAGAACTACATGGTGGTATTAAAATATGTAAATAAATTAACAAGCAATGTTTGTCATGTTAGGCAGGTTGGCCAGTGCAAATGTTAAAGATTTTGGACATTGGGCTTTTCAAAAACCTACTTCTCGTTCACAGTGAGAGAGGAATAATTTTCGGAGAGGACTTAGAAAAGAAAAATATATGTATTCATCACAAAAAGGCAGGAGTGGAGACAGATCAGATATGATATCATCAGCATTCAGTACACTGAACTAACATGGTTAGGGCAGGAGTAAAAGAAGGACAGAAAAGAGAGAGAGAGAAAAAAAAAGAAGGTAGGGCACACAGAACAGCATTACAAAAAAATTTGTGAACTAAAGAACAGTATTACAAGAAAATGTGCTCTCTAAGTATTCAGAGGAAGAAGACAGCTTGGCTTGTGAGTTTATATTAATGTTTGTGAAATCTGTGAGCAATAGGCAAATCTAAGGCTCTTCCGCCTAATATAATTTCAGTATTCCAAGAGTGGTCACTAATTAAATTAAGGAAAGGATGAGGGATAAGTTTTGCTCTGGTCATATTACTGCTCCTTTGATAACATGTTTTTGTTATTATGGTCTTAGGAGGATCATTGTCTGGTACATTATTTTTAATTAAGCAGATTAGATTTTAACACCGCCCGCCCCTTCAAACTGAGTCTGCTTTTGCATCAGCCAGAAACTAAATTCATTTTTCAGTGTTAGATTTTTTTTTATTGATTATGTTCTCATTTTCCCTATTTTCTTAAGTAAGATTTGGAAATTAACATGAAAAAATATATTGTGTGTTAATTTAAACATGCACAAGCAATATATTACTGAAAAAAAATCCTACTCCAACAAGTTCCTGAATTACAATGTTCTGGAGCAAACATCTTTCTTTTCTTTTCCCAGAAAGCTTAAACTTTTCTGAGACAAACTGATTTATTCTTATTCTTTATTAAATAGTTCTTCCTTCTGCATATTTCTATGATCAGCATCACAATCACAAAAAGATGAATCTTTCCATCTCCACTGATATAGGGAGTATCGCTTCGAGTATCACACCTAATTATGCTCAGTTTCGATCAGACAAAGTGAGGCAGGTCAAAACCAGGTGGTTTGGTTAGTGGATCACTAAGGGCCAGGCCACAAGAAGGCACTTTGGACCATTCCTCTCTCCAGGCATTTTCGGGGTTAAACTGGGTAGATGTTAAGTGACTAGCTGTTTTCCAAGCTGGCTTACGGGATTTCAATCCTGTGATGGGCTGTGCATTGTCCTGGTGAATAGGGAGGGCTTATCCAACGATGAAGAAATACAAGGATACTATTTTGGGTACTTTTTAAAAATCTGAAACAAATAACATTGTGTACCATTTGAATTTAATATGTTTTCTCCATGCCCCGAAACAGAAATGCAAATCTTGCTCCCTTCACTTTTAGCTATATCATAGAGATGTTTCTTTTTTAATGTGTGTCTTCCACTCCTGTCATACAGGACTTTCACTTTCTAGCAGCCTGTTTGGTTCACAAAGAGAAGTCAGGTGGTAGTTTCTTACTTTATCTTCCTGTTCCAATATATATTTTTGGGTTCATGAGCTGCTCAAATGTTCAGTATGGATTGCAATTTTACAAATGAGCAAACATTCAAAATATATCAGGTTTGATTCTGAATACAGATATAGACTTAGAATTCTTTTGCATAAAGTATAAGATTATAGCATGAGCAGACTTTTTTTTTTCTTTTTGTGGTCCAAGGTATTTGCAGCAGATACCTTTAGAACAGGGGTGTCAAACTCACAATGTCATGTGACATGTCATGACGTATCGTCACTTTTCTTACATTACCAGCAATGGGGTGGGCGCGGTTTCGGCATAACGCATCCGGTCCGCGGGCTGGCAGTTTGATACCCCTGCTTTAGAAGCACAATTCAAAGGCATCCATGTGTTACAAGTATGAAAACAATATCCTGGGCTACATGTATCTTTACAGTCACTGTGATATTTCTGTAGTGCCCTGGTCTTTCCAGATTTATTTTAACTTTTTGAATACAGTCACCATTCCTGTATTTTTGAGCCTAGAAAGAAAATGTCTGTTACTGTTTCCACTTCTTCTCTACCTATTTTTCTATTTCCTTTTAATATTATCTTGGTTTCTTTCATATTGAGCAGAATTCTTGCTTTTACACTCTCTTCTTTCACCTTCATTACACCTTCATTACACCTTCTTTACTTCCAGCTATCAAAGTAATATCATCAGCAAATGTGCACTTGTTAATTTTTTAAGTAATACTGATACTACTTTTAATTTTAACTTCTATTTTTTTTACTGTAGCATTGTCATGATACACGCAATATATAAGTGAAAAAAGATATGACGACAGTATATAACAGTATATGATTTTGATGAACTCATTGTCCAATTTTGAATCATTTAGTTGCTCCATAATCTGTTCTAACTGTTGCTTCCTGGTTATCATAACAATTCATTAGACAGATGAAGTGGCTAGTACACCCACTGGGCTATCAACTATTGTTGTAGTCTACATTGCTAATCAATATTTTATAATGGAAAAAACACTCCATCATAAAAAAACCTGTTTTAAAAAGGCATTGTTTGCCAAATCCATTTTAAACCATTGTTTAGACTATGTTGGTCTTTTTGTGCATATCTGTATGTCTTACACATATATATTCATACATACATACAAAGTATCATTTTTACATTATTTTCAATAGGGTAAATTATATTGCTCATGTTGTATATGGAGGTCAAGACGATATGAACAGATGCCAGCTTGTTACCCTCTATATGTTTGGTATAACATGTTCATAAATTTTTCATTAGGCTGCCTATCAAAATATGTTTGCTGACTTTACAAGAAAGCTTGCAGGTAAATAGGTTTGTGATTGAATTATAAGGCTTGAAAAATTTAGAGCATGCTAATAAACTTGGCCAAATTGTTTTTGCTTGATTTTCATCTTTATTTATGTAAGGACCACTTTTTATTTTATTAATAATTTAGCCTTTATGTCCTTGCTGCTTTGGCATTATTTTAGTTAGACAATAATTTCAGTTAAGATAAAAAAAGTTTTGAAAAGCCACCGCATGATAACCAATAAGCTATTATTTCACCTTGAGTAAAATTGGAAAATACAATTCATTAAAATATTATTTATTTTGCAGTAAGGTTAAAATATAAATAAATGCAAATGTTTTTATTGTAAACTAAAGTTATTTCAGTGTATTTTGAAGAAACAGAATTTTAGTATTAGAAGCTAGGAAATATACAGAAAAAAATATTTTTGCACTATAAGAAATCAGGAGAATATATATGCAAATCAAATGTTTCCCTTAATTTTTATCTAGCTACTGCTACTAGCTACTGCTATCAAGAGCCTTGGTGGAGCAGTGGGCTAATACCTCCTTAAGTAATGCCTCCTTAAGTAACACCAGCTGCCTGCAATTAGTGCAGGTTCGCATCCCACCAGGCTCAAGGTTGACTCAGCCTTCCATCCTTCCGAGGTAGGTAAAATGAGGACCCAGATTGTTGGGGGCAATAAGCTGACTTTGTAATAATGCTGCTTGGGGGCCCCCGAAAGCCCTAATAAGCAGGCATATACATAGAATGAAGGCTATTGCTAAGCACATTGTGCTTAGATTGTAAGCCGCCCTGAGTCTTCGGAGAAGGGCGGGATATAAATGGGATTAAAAAAAAATTCTCTGTCAGTGATTCCTAGGTATATAGCACTGTAAAATCTAATTTGGGGTTGTGAAATCAAGACAAAAAATATGTAATACCAATTATTACTTTCAACCTTTATTATAATTTAGTGGAATATTGATTTGGATTTCAAGATGAAATTATTTATGGATTTTATAGTCCTAACAATTTTCATTCCATTGCCATCTGTATGTTCACCAATCAAAAAAGCATCTCCAGGACACTGGAGAATCTGTCTCTCTCTCTCTTTCTCTGTCTCTGTCTCTGTCTCTTTCTCTGGTGTGTGTGTGTGTGTGTGTGTGTGAACATCCAGCCCGAGAATCCAAATAAAACTACAGCTTCATTCCATTTCTGAAAATCTTACTGCTTATTGAATACATGGCATGGTAATGTTAAAACAAAATACTCCAACTGTTGTGGGTGATATATCCCCTTGCTGAGACCCCTGTGCCTGGCCTGTATAAGTGGATACTATCACTGCTGACAGCCTCTGCCAGATAGCAGAACTCATGAAATTACCTTTTTATCATCCACGAGGACCTTTATTTGCATGCAGAGAAGATTACAGCAGACAAGATGTAGTAGATGATGAAATGGATGGAATTTCAAGGTCAAAGACAGTAATGGTCCTACCATGAGAGCAGACCACATGTAAAATGGTGCCAGGAAGTGATAGAACATTCAGGGTTAAGAAGAAGGAGGAAGTACATCACAAATGGGAGGGATTGGCTGAACAAATTAACATAAATGTTGTAGTTCCCAAACAACCACATGGTGGCAGCGCAATATGCACTGCATAATACTTTATGGCTGATGTAACAGCACACAAAACTAACTCTGAGGTTCCCAGATACCAGTTCATAGAATTAAACAATTTTTCTGGCCAAACCCCCTCCCTCTCACCTAGTCGATGTAAACAATTTCACTTTGTTATGGGAACTGTCGGCTTCCTCTTCACATCTTTTTTTTTAAGTTTTTATTGATTTTTTAATAAATTCAAAAGTAGTTATTCAACAAACGTGTTGTCTGAGTATATCATTCACTAATACAAATTGAATTCCTAACCCCTTATTCTAGACATGTAAAACTTGCGACGTCACGTGACATTGTGTGACGTATTGGAACTTTTCCCCCACTGTCGGCAATGGGGTGAGTGCAGTTTCCTCGTAATGCACCTGGCCTGCAGGCTGGCAGTTTCACACCCCTGCCTTGTTCTTTTCTCCAGCCATTGATAAAATAAGTCCCAAGTTTGAAAATATTCTGTTTCTTCTTTTTCTTTTAACCTCAAAGTAAGCATGTCCATTTCTGCACATATGTGCAAATATGATTCTTGCCGCTGTTATCATATGTAAAATTAAGTATATACTTTGTTTGTCAGGCTTTTCTGGCATTATACCTAATAAAAAAAGTTCAGGTTTAAAATCTACATGTTTTCCCAACATCTTTTCTAGCCAAGTATGTATTTCTGTCTAATATCTCTTCGCTTTAACACATATCCACCATACATGATAATATGTATCTGACTTGTGTTTACATTTCCAACATCTATCTGACATCTTTTTAAACATTTTTGCTAGTCTTGCTGGTGGCAAGTGCCATCTATAAAACATTTTATATAAGTTCTCTTTGTAAGAAGTTGACATTGTCAATTTATAATTTCTTTCCCATAAGTTTTGCCATTTCTCCAAATCTATATTGTATCCAAAATTCTTTGCCCACGTTATCATTGTTTATTTTACTTGTTCATTTTCCATTTTCAAATTGAATAAAAAGTTATATTTTCTTAATTAGTTTCTCATCAGAGGTTAATAATATCTGATCAAACAAGGTCTGCTCCTTATAAAATTCATGTAGTTTAATGTCTTTGTCATATCTCACCTGCATTTGTAAAATGCCCACCATGATAAAAAATCAATACCCTGATTTTCCATCTCTTGTTTAGTTTTTAAGTTCCCTTCAAAGTTTAAAATATCTTTATATATCCATATTTTCTCAAGACTGACTAAATTTGGATATACAAATGCTTCCATTGTTGAAAGCCATCCTGAAATTTTCAAGTATATTTTATTGTTGGTTGTGATAAGTCCATTATTTTTAGTTGTTGAGTCAATTGCCAGGAAACATTATCAAATGTTTTTTGAGCATCTAGGAATACTAATACCAATTGTTGAAGTAAAGATTTTATAGTCCACATTTAGTAATGATATTGGTCTGTAATTTTTTATCTGTGTCAGGTCTGAGTCCTCTTTTGGTATCAAAGTAATATTTGCTTCTGTCCATGTGTTTGGGAGTTTAGCCTCCAATAAAAGTTCATTACACACATCTTTGAACAATACACTTAATATATCTTGTAGACATTTGTACAACTCTGCCAGGAGCCTAACCGGTCCCAATGTTTTTGTTTTTTGTTTTGTCTTCTTATAGCCTTTACCAGTTCCATCACTGTTATTTTCTCATTTAACATAGTTTTAAAATTTTCTGAAATTTTTGGTAAATTATTTTTTTCCATATATTGAATCATTTTCTCCCATGAAATTTCTTCTATATCACACAGTTTCTCATAATATTCTTTGATTATCTTTTTATTACTTCATTTTTAAATTGTAAACAGCCTTTTTCAGCCTACTAAGTTATTGATCAATTTTTTCTACTTCAGTTTTTTAAGTTTGTAAGCTACCCATCTTCCTGATTTATTTGCATTTTCAAAAAAGGTTTGTTTTGCTCTTTTAATTTGCTGTGCCAGATTTTCTGATTCTATTAAATTTAATTTATGTTTATTATTTCCATTTGTCTTTTCAGTATTTTCCTTTGTGGATTTATTTGTAATTCTAATTCTAGTTTTTTAAATTCTTCACTTAACAGTATATATTGTTGTCTTTTTTCTTTGGTTTTTTTTTGCCATGTATGTTATAACTATACCTTTAAAGCAGGGGTGTCAAACTGCCATCTGGAAGCTGCACCCACCCCATTACTGGCAATGGCAACACCGTCCCGATACGTTGCACGACATCACATGACGTCACAAGTTTGACATGTCTGCTCTAAAGTATGCTTTGGCTATATCCCATACATTTTGTAATGTTGTATCTTCTTTTTTATTTTCTTTTTTTAAACTCCATTTCTTTTGTTGCTAATTTTATAAATTAGGTTCAAGGTACATCATAGTTTTTTTTTGTACTCCTTTCCACGTCATTTTGAAAGGATTATGATCTGCCCAAGTGCCTAATTCTATCTCAATCTCCTGCATATTGGTTCTTAATTCACGTGTTATCCAAATCATGTCAATTCTGGACCACGATTTATGGCTATTTGAGTAAAATGTTTTTCTGGGTTAGTTTCTCTCCAAGTATCTTGTATACTAATTCCTCTATCATATTGAAAAAAGTCTTAGGTAATCTTTTTCTTCCTTGTTTTCATGTTTTGCTACTTTTATAGTCTAATGTCCCATCTACTATTGCATTAAAATCCTCTACTAGGCAAATGTTTTGATAATCCATTTCTGCTATGAAGATTTTGATATAATTCTTCTTGTTTATTGTTTTGTGCATATATTACTACCAAAAGTATCTGTTTTTGATGTAAAAATGTTTCTACCATCACAATTCTTTCTTCTTCATCTGAATAAATCATTTTAGAATCTATTCTCTCTTTAACATATACAGCTACTCCTATTTTTGTTGTTGTGCTGATGCATAATAGAGTTTCCCAATTTTGGAGTATTCCAAACGTTTATAATATTGTTTTTTTATATGTGTCTCTTGCAAACAAATTATGTCAATATTCAATTTCTGCAATTTTTTAAAGATTCTATTCCTTTTTGATGGGGAATTCAGTCCATTTATATTCACTGAAAAAAATTCCGTTTCCTTCCACATTTTATTTATTTATATTTCGGTCTTGTCAAGCTAATAGTCCTCTACTCTCTTGCCATTCCCTCACCCTCTTGATCTGGCTTCTCTTTCTCTTCTTCTATTTGTGCAATTGTTTCCTATGTTGCTTGTTCTGTCTGGTTTTGGTCTTTTCTATCCTCTTGTTTATGTTGTACTCTTTTATCCAGGAATGCTCTATTCCTTTCGTCGAAATCTTCTGCCTTCCAAACTGAATCCAATCCATATCTTGTATTATTCCGGTTGATTAAGATCCCTTCTGGCATTAACCATCTAAAGTTTACCCCTTTTGCAATTAACTTTGTAGTCAAGAAGTGATATTGTTTTTGGGTGTCCCTTATTCTCTTAAGAATCTGCTTCAACACCACAATTTCTTTGTTTTTATATCTGTAATGCTTCCTCTCCACATCTGCTGCATTGTCCTTGGAAAGGTCTCAGGCTCTCATGGTCTTCAGTGGAATCATAGAGGTTTCTTTTCTCCATCTAACCAATTCTAAAGCAACACCTCCCCTCCCTTACTTTAATGGCAAGTTGAAACGAAGAGGCATGTAGCTGCCAAAGTTTCATTCTTGACAGTATGTGTGCGTGCGTGTGCACACATGTGTGTGCATGAGTACTTGTACTTTTGGGAGGGGCATTTTGGAAGTGTGACTATATTTGTGGCAAAATTATAATGAGCAGTCCAGTTTGTTTTCTGATATCTACCTGATATGGTTTAGTCTCACGCCTATGGCTCTCTGTGTATATACACTGCAGTAAAATAATATCTGTATGCAATGTCTTGCTTGCTTACAAAATACAGAAGTTCTATTCCTGTTGTAATCCTATACATTACTGGCTATCAGTGATGGTTTTTCCCTGTCCCACTAGATCCAGAAGTGGATGTGCTCTGGTTTCCTTCAGTGATGCCATGTATTATGTTTTATCTTTTCTTTGCTGCCCAATAAATTCTATTGGTATAATATAAATTTGTTAGATTAAATAAATAAAATTACTTATATCTGTTCAGTGCTCACAAGAGAATAATTTATAATGGGAAAGCTGATGAGTATTCCATTGGCAATGTAAAGCAAAGAAGCAATGTAATGAGGGGAACATGGTCAAATTTTCATGGACCTTGAACATGGACAAGAGATGAGTCATCTCCCCCCCCCCGTATGAATCTCTAATGGTCAAAAAACTCTTGTTCCTTTGAAAATGTGTTTTATGAATTGGGCCAGCTGTGGCATTAAAAAGGGATGAAAAGCACTCCTTGCAATAACTTCCTCAGGTTAACTTAAAATCCTCTACATGGGGCTACCCTTGAAGACCACTCGGAGGCTCCAACTGGTACAGAATGCAGCCATGAGAGTTGTGTTGGGAGTTTCCCGACACTCCCATGTCACACCTCTGCTCCGCGAGCTGCATTGGCTTCCAGTTGTCTTCAGGGTGAGATTCAAGGTGTTAGTAATGACCTACAAAGCCCTACATGGCATGGGTCCGGAATACCTTGGGGAGCACCTGCGGCCGGCATCAGCTTCCCTCTGCCCAGTACGCTCCCACAGAGAGGGCCTCCTCAGGGTGCCACCGGTCAAAGAATGCCGACTGGTGGCCCCCAGGGGGAGGGCGTTCTCTGTGGGCACGCTGGATTTATGGAACCATCTTCCGGTCGAGCTCCGGATGGCGCCTGATCTCCGCTCCTTCCGGCGCGATCTTAAGACCTACCTCTTTGAACAAGCTGGCCTGGCCTGATGGGATGGGGTCGGGTTTTATAAATTGATCTTAACTTTTTAATTTGTATTAATTTATTACGGGCATTGTTGTTTAATTACCTTTTAATTTTTGTATCTTGTTTTTTATTATGTATTGCCCTGTTCACCGCCCTGAGTCCTTCGGGAGAAGGGCGGTATACAAATTAAATAAATAAATAAATAAATAAATAAATAAATAAATAAATAAATAAATAAATAAATAAATAAATAAATCCAAGACATTGTTTTTTCAGGCTCCTTAGTGAGCAAGGACATGATTTCCAGAGAGATGCCAAATATCAATCTTTAAGCATATGTCTCAAACCAACTGAATCTTGGTTTGGGAGTATGTTGCCCTGGCTCTAAGGAGCAATAATTTCTACATCCTCTCCTCTTGACTAAGACATTTGCATAATGCTGGGTGTTCCTCACCATTGGAAATCCTATTTAGGACAAACAGAGCTAGTCTGGCAAAAATCTTCTTCCTCTCTTACAGTAAGATTCTGTTTCAGAATGTCAAAATTGTATTGATTTAGTGTCTTGAATGTCTGCATATGATTTATAACAAAGAACACAGTGTCCAAACTGTTTGGACAGGTTTTAAATGTTCTAGACCGGGGTAGGCAACCTCAGCTCTTTTATGACTCATGGACTTCAACTCCCAGAATTCCTGAGTCGGCTGACTCAGGAATTCTGGGAGTTGAAGTCCATGAGTCATAAAAGAGCCGAGGTTGCCTACCCCTGTTCTAGACAGTATAAAAAGAGAGCACAAAGAGCTTCTGATGCTTTGATTTTGCTACCTTGAAAATGTGCTTCATTGTTCTAAAAATGTCATGTTGATAAGACATAACAGAATACTAATGAAGAAAGTCATAATACCTACTTTTTTAAAAAAGAAAGAAAGAAAGAAAAGGGTTTATTTAGGCATAGCAAGAGCTATTAATGTTCATTAGGATATTTTTTTCCTGAAGCTTAGGCCTCTCAAAGGCCTAAAGATCTACTTATATATTTTGTTCATAGGTAGCATTCATGAAGTTTTATTTATTTATTTAACTTTAAACCATTGATTGATTTTTTGATTACGTGACTCCTAAGAATCATGTGACTCCTAAGAAGCTTATCTTTATTATAATCTATACCTAAACTAGCCTTTCAATTCTTCCAGGCTACACTTATCACCACTGAGTCCATGCGCCTTGCTGCCCATTATCTTCTTCTTTTTCCTTCCACCTTTCTCAAAATTAGAGCCTTCTCTATGGATCTAGATAGCATGTGTTTGAAGTTAGATAATCTGAGCCTGGTTATTTACACCTCAAGTGAGAACTCTGGGTTGATTTGTTTGACGGTCAGTTGGTTTGTTTTCTTTTCTAAGGCCATCATAGCTGCCTTAAAAATGCGAATCTACAGCATATTTCTTGACTGTTTGTTCCTTTACTGTAGATTAAAGCCTTCAATATCCTCAATAAATCTAGTCTAGAATGTACAAATCCTCAAGACATATATCTAACATTTCCCATATCTGTGATATATTGAAATGCAATTCCAGTCTGTTATGTCAGTAGCTTGTTGCAAAGAAGGCTTCTTTGAAGCGGGAGATTTAGGTGCAATTATTGGTTAATGTTGTAAAGGCGGGAAAACCCGGGCTTGGGATTGGCTACAGTTCAAACAGCTCGAGTATATAAGCCGGAGTTATTTTGACAGTTGTCAGTTGACATATGTGTATTAATAAACTTTATAGCTGTTAACCCTCACTGAGTCATTCGTCTGTCTGGACCAAACAACTGGCGACGAAGGTGGGATAGACGGCGGACTAGTGAAGGATCGGCGACAAACAGCTGCGCGTAAGGCGGTAAATTTAAAAAAAAAAAATTCACAGTCAACCACAAGCGGCCGCGGCGGAATCCACAAACCTCCGAATGGCGCAAATTGGTTCTTTAAAAGAATTCGATCCAAACTACCCAGAGGACTGGGAAGAATATGTGGGACAGGTCGAAGGTTTTTTGCTCGTGAACGGCATAACCGACGACCGAAAAAAGGCGGCTGCCTTACTAACTATCTGTGGCACACCTGTGTACCGGGTTGCTGTGGGACTTTGTCAACCATTGCCAGTATCAAGCGTTTCGTATGCAGATCTATTGGCCAAATTAAAGGTACATTTTACGCCGAAACGATCAGAACTCTTTTGGCGGCGCATTTTCAAAAAACGAAATCAGAGACCGGGCGAGTCTATAACCAAATTCGTTGCTGCAGTTAGAGAAGCAGCGTTACGTTGCAAATATGACAATTTAGAAATAAGAATCCGTAATAGAGTGGTGCTGGGCTTGCGTGACGAGCAGTTACAAAATAGAATTATTGCTAAGCCCACCGGCGACTTGCAAGAAGTCCTTGACGAACTTTTGACGTATGAATCCACTGGGTATCGCGACCCCCCCCCCGCAATAGCACGGCTGCTTCTTCCGAAATTAACCAAGAATGCCTTGTGAACAGCGGGGAGGTGGACCAACAATGGGAAGCCGACATAGCCGAAGTCTCCAGAAGGTTTGGAAAAATGGCAGCAAACCCATCCCGAAGCGAAGGACCAGAGCCGAGTCGCCGATTCCAAACAACAACACCACAACGACAACCGAAAGATATTCCAACAAGACCGCGCGACAGCGACAACAGATGTGGAAGCTGCGGGGGCAACCATCCCCGAGCAACATGCAGATTCCGCTCTGCTAGATGCAGATTGTGCGGGAAGACTGGCCACATTCAAGCCATTTGCAGGGGTCGTGCACGCGACAATCGTCTATACGAAATCGACGTTTGGGCCGAAGGTAAGGTAACCCCTTACTATAGTGGCAAGGAGACCCCTAGACCTAGGGCACAATACCCCAACCGCGGGGAGGTGGCGCGAGTCAATCACAGTGAAAAGGGAAAAATAAAATATATTTTGAGACCAAAATTAAAAATCTTAGTCCAGTTGCAAGGAATTCCTTGCAAAATGGAAATTGATTCTGGGGCCTCAGTGTCCATAATTTCTAGCGAGACCCTTAAACAGATTGAACTTAAAAGTGGTCATAAAATTCCACTTAGTTCAACTAAAATTCAATTGGCAGATTTCCAAAAAACCCCAATAAAAATTAAGGGAAAAGTTACCCTTAAAGTTAAATATAAGGGGTTTAATGGACCCTTAGACTTAATAGTCACAGAAGGCCATAGAACTAGTTTAATAGGCCTTAACTGGTTTCCTGCCCTGGGAATTTGGGTCGGGGGAATAAACACCATTAATAATAATAAGACCCTCAAATCTGTCTGCGATGAATTCGCAGACGTATTTGATGGGTCTTTGGGTAAATATAAAGGGCCCCCAATTAATTTTAATTTAGACCCAGCAGTTAAACCCATCAGGCTTAAGGCCCGACGGGTGCCTTTTGCCCTTAAGCAAAAAATCGAGGCCGAGCTCGATAAGCTTGTAGGCCAAGGCGTTCTAGAACCGGTCGAGGGTGGCTTGTGGGAAACACCAATCGTCACACCCCTTAAACCTAATGGGGATGTGAGGATTTGTGCTGATTACAAAGCCACCCTGAACCTCGGAATGAAAAAGCATGCTTACCCGGTCCCGACGGTGAAGCAGGTCCTCGCCACGATACAGGACGGCGCCATATTTGCCAAGTTAGACTTGGCGCAGGCGTATTTGCAACTTACTGTTTCCAGGGAAGCTGCTGAAGCTCAAACTATTGTTACCCACAAGGGGGCGTTCCGAGTCCACAGACTGCAATTTGGTATTGCAGCAGCTCCAGACATCTTCCAGGAGGTGATGGAGAGGACCTTAAAGGGCATACCTGGTGTATGCCCTTACTTTGATGATGTTTTAATAGCTGGAAGAAATGAAGAAATTTTAGCTGAGCGTCTGGAACAGGTATTGGGAAGATTTAGGGAGGCTGGACTTAAATTAAAAAAGGAAAAATGCTGTATAGGAGTTAAATCCACAGAATTCTTAGGATTTAGAATAGATAAAAATGGAATTCACCCTACAGCTGATAAAATTAAGGCAATTAAATTGGCACCAGAACCAAAAAACAAGGCTGAATTACAAGCCTTTTTAGGATTGGTCAATTTCTATCATACATTCTTGCCACATAAAGCTGCCATCGCGGAACCATTACACAGACTATTAGATAGGAAAACCCCATGGCAGTGGCAAGAAAAACATAGAGTCAGTTTTCAAACTTTAAAAGATATTCTATCAAGCCAATCTACAGTTACTCATTTTATTGAGAACAAACCGATCTATTTGGCTTGTGACGCTTCACCTTATGGTGTAGGGGCTGTCATCAGCCACATGGATTGTCAGGGCATTCAAAAGCCAATTGCATACTATTCCAGGACGCTTACTAAAGCTGAACGGAATTATGCACAAATTGATAGAGAAGCATTAGCTATTGTGGCAGGAGTAAAAAAGTTCCATGATTACCTTTATGGTAGGAACTTTACCATACTCACTGACCACAAACCATTATTGGGACTGTTTACCACTGATAAACAGACACCCCAAATAATGTCTCCCAGAATGCTGAGGTGGTCAATTTTCCTCTCAGCATATTCATTTTCACTGGGCCATGCAGATGCCCTTAGTAGACTGCCTTTAACCAACACCGAGGAGGACCCTGCCCCAATAGGCCAAATTATGTCTTTACATGAAATTCCTGATTGCCCCTTAACTGCTAGAGAAATAGCTGAGGCTACTAAAAAAGACCATATTCTCAATAGGATTATGACCTGGGTACTAGGGGGTTGGCCAAGTTCTAACCCTGATTCCAAGTATATCCCATATTTTAGGAGAAAGAATGAACTATCATCCCATCTGGGGTGTATATTGTGGGGTAACCGTGTTGTTATTCCTGAACTTCACAGAAATACAGTTTTAACTGAATTACATGAAGGTCACCCCGGAATTGTTCAAATGAAGGCATTAGCTAGAAGTCATTTGTGGTGGCCGGGGCTGGATAAAGATATTGAAGAATGCATTTCAGGGTGCTATTTGTGTCAGCGATCTAGACCAGAGCTGGCACACGCACACACGCATAAGTGGGAATTGGCCAGGAATCCTTGGTCTAGGATTCACATTGATTTTGCAGGGCCATTTCAAGGCCTAACCTTCCTAGTTGTGGTGGACAGCTTCTCTCGGTGGCTGGAGGTAGTGCCTGTTAATTCAATGTCTTCAGGTAGAACAATACAGGTTTTAAGGGGCCTCTTTGCCACTCATGGGTTACCGGATGTGATTGTATCTGATAATGGGCCCCAATTCACCTCTGCTGAATTTCAGGACTTCCTCAGGGCCAACTCGATTAGACACACAACATCTGCACCGTTCCACCCGTCCACCAATGGCTTGGCTGAACGCAACGTGAGAACCACCAAAGACGCCTTGAGGCGAATCATCCGTGGCGACTGGCACCAAAGACTTGCAGACTTTTTGCTGACTCAACACACAACCCCTTGCACGGCTACTGGGAAAAGCCCTGCGGAAATGAGGTGGGGCAAACGGCTAACCACCAAGCTGGACAGGTTACATCCTGACAAACTACCCTCAAGTGCTGAACCTGACATCCCAAACAGGTCCTTCAACATCGGAGACTTAGTTTGGGCCAGAAACTATGGACAGGGTGACAAATGGGTTCCAGGGGTAGTCACTGACAGAATGGGGCCGTTGTCTTCCACCATTGAGGGGGAAGGGAATAAAGTAAGTAAAAGACATATTGATCAATTAAGGAAGAGGGTTGCCGGTAGTATGCCAGTCAATGGGGGTCAAAACGTACACGGGGGCGATACAGCATCTTGGCTCAATCAAAACAACATGCCAGTCAGTGGAGTAGTGGAAACTCGAACCAGTGTGGCTGCAGCAAACCCACAACATTGTCAAATTGATTGGGAGCTGTCCCCTATGAACAGGCCAGCAGTACCTGAACAACCACAACTAACACAACAGCAATCACCATCAGTTAGTAGTGAACCTTCAGAGCCTGTAACCCAAAATTCCAGACCCACAAATATCAGCCAGTCAATTAGACAGTCAGTTAACAATGACATAAGTAGCCAACCTAATAGATACCCATCTAGGGTCCATAGGCCACCCAAATACTTAAGAGATTACGTCAACAAATAACATCAACTGGGGGGGAAGGGGTGTTATGTCAGTAGCTTGTTGCAAAGAAGGCTCCTTTGAAGCGGGAGATTTAGGTGCAATTATTGGTTAATGTTGTAAAGGCGGGAAAACCCGGGCTTGGGATTGGATACAGTTCAAACAGCTCGAGTATATAAGCCGGAGTTATTTTGACAGTTGTCAGTTGACATATGTGTATTAATAAACTTTATAGCTGTTAACCCTCACTGAGTCATTCATCTGTCTGGACCAAACACAGTCCCTGCTCATGCTACTTGATTGTTACAGCAAAGTATAGCTGGATTTCTAGGTATTTCTGTCTTTCCATGCTATCTAGTGGGTCCATGCATAAAAACATGGATATTCACTCAGTTAGTGAAGCTGAATAAATGAGATCTTATGAAGTAATAGAGGAAACATCTGATGGTGTGATCCAGAGTTTTTGAAATTATGGATCTTAGAAAATGGGCTTTTCAATTTCATGAGCAACATCACTTGTGGATATTGTTACCTGTCTTTTCTGGCTAGCTAAACATACTAGCAAGGAAACTTACTGCATGGGCACAAGATGCAAATGGATAAACTTCTCACTGATAAACCTATGAACAGACATGAATGGTGGGAGCTCTATCATTCTTGTCTTACTTGATGTCTCAGTAATTTTGGTGCTGTCTTCCTTCTAGGCCAACTGAAAATGTTCATAGTAGGATGTTGTTTGACACTATTCTGTGGCGTGGGTAAGTAAAAATGTCCAGATTTGGATGACTTCCACTGTGCAGCTATTGAGAAGAGTGGTGAAAAGATAGCCCTTCATCCAGACCATTTGTGAGGGTGTGTGTGACCACCTTTTATTTTGTATTAATGTTATTGTAATTTCTTTGATTATTGTGAACTCCTTAGAGTTGTTGGAAGTTGGGTGGCATACACATTTATTGATATATACACAAAAACATGAAATCACAGCTGCCAGTATTTTAGCTGGTGTTGACCTGCATATTCATCAAGTTCTTTTCATAAACCTATGGTCAAAATGTATTGATGCAGTATATTCCAAGCAGCAATTGTAATTGATATTGGATGTTGAAATTTTGTCAATGCTCTTAATTTCTAAGTGCCAACCATATATTATTGCATAGTCAGCCAGACATTTACACTGTATTTGGCAATTTATTCACCTATCGAGGACCTGGGATAGGCAGATGTTGATATTTATGTTAAATATCATTGCAGAATATTGTTGTTACTGTTCTAAGTAAAGCAGTCTTTTGCAGTTGACTGATAGTGATGGTGCTGGTGTTCAGTTGATGCTCCAAATGTTTTGAAATTGCACCCAAGGCACACTTTGATACTGTCTTTACTTCTCTTGTCACAGTCATTCTACTTCTATTTGCAGGTCTTTGCATTTTGTGATTTTCTCCTGTTCTTTCTTTTCTATTCTGCTGTCTGTCTCTTTCTTCAACTTTCCTGCTCTTAGTCATTTCCAGATCTTGTTGTTATCTGCTTTGCCTGCTAGTTGTGTTTGTGCATACTGGCTATGTAATACTTTGCCTTGCCATGATGATGATATTATTATTATTATTATTATTATTATTATTATTATTATTATTATTATTATTATTATTATAGAAAACTTTTATTCATAAAACATGAAACTCAGTCAACTGAACACTCAAATTGACTGGCACTAATGGTTGACATGGGTTGCTGCCAGCATCCTAGGTATCAACCAGGTATCTCCTTAAAATGTAAGATGTTCCGAGTAGCACAGTTTTTTTTGTAGCTTTGCTGGAGTTACTGCAGGAAGCTGCAATTTCTTGATGTATTTTGCAAAGTTTTTGGACATAGTTCCCAGTGCCCCAATGACAATGGGTATCACTGTTACATGTTTCATCCATAATCACACAGTTTCGATGGCCAGGTCGTGGTATTTCGTAATTTTTTCCAGTTCTTTTTCTTCAACTCTGGCATCTCCTGGTACAGTGATATCAATCAACTGTACGCTTTGGTTCTCTATGACTGCGATATCTGGCATGTTGTGTTTCAAATGGCAATTTGTCTGTATTCGGAAGTCCCACAAGATCTTCATCCTCTCATTCTTGACAACTTTTTCCACCCTATGTTCCCATGACTTTTCGGACACAGACAAGTCATATTTTTTACACAATGCCCAGTGGATTAGTTTAGCAACTCGGTCATGTCTAGCTTTGTAATCAGTTTGCACGATTTTGCTGCACTCACATATTAAATGTGAAACAGTTTCAACTTTGTCGTTGCAAAGTTGGCAATTTGGATTGTCAGTAGATTTTTGTATCTTCGCTTTCATGGCATTAGTTTGTAGTGCTTGTTCTTGAGCAGCCAGTATTAAGCCTTCTGTTTCTTTCTTGATGGTTCCCATCTTAAGCCATGCCCATGTCAAATTGTTATCACATTTTCCTTCAATGTTTTTCAAATGCTGTCCATGCAAATCTTTGGTTTTCCATCTATTTAATCTGTCATCCAGCCATTTTTCCTTATATTCTGCCTTTGTTTCTATTATTTTTATAATGCTCTCTGTTTTCACAGCCTGCAGCAATTTTTCTGTACTTTGATTTACATAGTCATTCAAACTTCGTTTTTCTTCTTCTATAGTTTGGTGGATTTGCAGTAGCCCTCTGCCCCCTATTCTTCTTGGCAGGTACAACCTGTTGATGTCACTTCGTGGATGTAGAGCGTGGTGCATATTCAAAAGTTTACGCATTTTCCGGTCTAGGTGTTCCAATTCAGCCAAAGTCCAGTTGATAATTCTAGCTGGGTAACGTATCACTGGGACTGCCCATGTATTAATGGCTTTAATTATATTTCCAGCATTCAGCTTTGATTTTAGTATTTTGCGGACTCTCCTGATGTATTCCTTTTGTGTAGACTCTTTGACTTTTCCATTCAAGATGTTGTCTGCTTTCAATATGCCTAGGTATTTGTAACCATCATCCTTTGCTAGTGCTTTCATAATACTTCCGTTTCCCAGTTCTATTCCTTCTATTTTTCCCATTTTTCCTCACTGCATGGATAATATATCACATTTTCCAAGTCCAAAGTCCATTCTGATGTCGCTGCTAAACAGTTGAACTGTGTTGATTCAAGTTCAGTGTGGCTTTTCGCATACAGTTTTTTTTAAAAAATCATCCATGTATAGTAGATGGTTTATCTTGCCATGCTGGCTTGAGATGTGGTATCTCAGTTTTGTGTTTTGTTGTTGTTGTTGTTATTATTATTATTATTATTATTATTATTATTATTTCAGTTCTTTTTATACCCTTCTTATAAATTTCTTGATTACACTGGCTTTGATTTCCATGCGTTTAATGTTATTCATTTTTAAAATGTCATCATATTTGTAACTATGCTGTGATGTAAGAATTCTCAATTTGTTTCCATCTGCCATTTCAATTCCAACACTTTAAACCATTTTCCCTTTGTTTACTACTAATGCTGCATACTTATCCAACTAAAAATCCATGGCAACTTCATTGCTATAAATGTTGAAGTAGGGATTCCATTTCTAATTGTGATTTTTCATATGGTTTCATCCATATAAAGCTGACATATCATGGTTTTTTCAAAATTATTATTATTGGAATAAAAGTGTCAGGGAATCTCAGATATTCCTGTTCTTTTATTAACTTGGCCAATTCATTCAATATTATCAGTTGTGTTTTTCACTAAACTCAAGGTCTTTGAAACAGATTACCAGAAACCAAGGGTGGGCTAAAATAAATGGAATCTTATCTGATGTTTCCTGCTATGTTTAGATGTGGTTCTACCACTTTTAAATTTCTTGTAATATAAGCTAGATTTTTTTTTTAAAAAGGTGGGATATAAAGCTAAAAACATTGGCCACATTATTATCTTTATTGAAGATGTTTATTCTGAATAAATCTCTATTCTGATGTCCTGTTACTTTTCCTCCCCGAAATGGTTATATGTGAAAAAAATAATGTACTTTTAATAGATCCAGAAATAAACTTAACAGATGGTGTAACGGAACAGCAATATGCAACAGTTTCTCACATCTATAACCGTTATAGTTTTGGGGGGGAAATGCAACAAACCAGAAATTTGTCTGTTGTAACTGAATGTAAAAATTCAGATTCAAAAATGCATTGCCACCAGCATACATAGAGTAAAAAAAGAAAAGAAAATACGGAAACTAATATTAGCACTTTCACATTTCTTTCTTCTTTAGAGGGAATGCAGTGAAAATGATATACAAATGTTAGAACTATGATTGTAACTCCTACATAACTTCCCTAACCACAAATCTGAATAAATACTTTACCAATTTACAGTGACTATACAAATTATCCTAATCTATGAGGCTGTTAATATAAATTGTCTGATTTTTATTTAAATGCAAATTACCCCGCTTTCATTATAACACATATATTTCCTCTGTTCAGGCTTTTTAAAATATAAATGTTCCTAATGTAAATCTTTTTCAAATGAATCTATTGCTGTTTGTATAGAACTACTAATAAGTTTAATTTTCAATAGTTATTTGGTAACTTTGGTAGAAATAAACATTAGTAATCTGATCTGAAGTGGCACTTCTAAGTTCACTAGGAAGAAAAGAATGTCCAAATCTGTTGCCAATGAAATTGTTAATTTCTCTCCTAAAGAATTAAAACACAGGGAAACAGAATCTGGCTAAATATAATCAAAGCCTTCTAAAGTTCTAAACTTTATGGAAGTTTGTGAGTTAGGCTTTGTTTGAGAAATTTAAATAAAAGTTGGATGGCTGCCATCTGTCAGGGATGTTGAAGTTTCATTGATCATCCTGAAGTTGAACTAGATCAGGGATCTTCAAACTTGGCCCTTTTATGACTTGTGGACTTCAACTCCCAGAATTCCTCACCCAGCGTGCCTTTGACACAAGAGCCTAAAAAGGCATCTTTTTCTTTGAAGATTGTTAATTCCTAGGATTTATTTATCTACTAGCCCAAATAAACAGACCACATTGTATGTTACAGATCATAATCTATTGTTGTGGCCCCGTGGGAGATTGCTAAAATAATTTTACAGTGATTGGCCTGGGAGTCATCTGGATGTCCTTTTAATCCTAACATAATGGGAGTATTAAATCTGGATCTCCGTACTCCTGGTCCAGCCATTTACATCACGCTGATTCTCATCATAGAATCTGTTGTCTAACAGTTTCCCTCTTTAATTATTTCTTTTATTCCATTCAGTTGTGTGCAATTCTCTTTAGACAAGTGCTTGAAGTTTCTTGGCAAGATTTTGTGGTTTGCCATTACCTCCTTCCCAGACCTAAGCGACTAGCCCAAAGTCTTCCAGCTGGCTTTGGTTTCTCAGTTTCTGGACTGATGTCTTAACACTACCTCAGGGGTGTCCAACCTTGGCAACTTTCCCCATGCCTGGCTGGGAAATTCTGGAAGTTGAAGTCCACAAATCTTAAAATTGCCAAGGAAGAACACACCCTTGCATTACACCAAAATGGGTCATTATAATTTTTATTTCACCAATAAAATAAAGTCAAGCAGAAAGGCTACGGCTTAATTTGTTTCATTGGAGAGAAAACTGGTTTCTGTACAAGCAACATAAAGGAAAATCACTGATATTTCACTGGAGCAAAAATAAAGGATATGGCAATTATGAAACATCCTCCTGTCCTCTATAAGTTAGCTGTCCTATTTTAGAAAGCTACAGCTAGATGATCTTGATTCATTGTTGACAATATTTAATAATCTTGAATTTTGAATCTCAGGCAGCAATTTTAAGCAGCTTGTTGGGAAGAGAGGTTAGTTGCCTTCTCTTCCATTGTTCTTGTTACAAAAAATGGGCTTAAATTAAGGTAAAGGTAAGGTAAAGGTTCCCCCGCACACACGTGCTAGTCGTTTCCGACTCTAGGGGCCGGTGCTCATCTCCGTTTCAAAGCCGAAGAGCCAGCGCCTGTCCGAGGACGTCTCCGTGGTCATGTGGCTGGCATGACTAGACGCCAAAGGCGCACGGAACGCTGTTACCTTCCCACCGTAGTGGTCCCTATTTTTCTACTTGCATTTTTACGTGCTTTCGAACTGCTAGGTTGGCAGAAGCTGGGACGAGTAACAGGCGCTCACTCTGTTACGTGGCACTTGGGATTCGACCCGCCAAACTGCCGACCATCTGATCGACAAGCTCAGCGTCCTAACCCACTGAGCCACCCTTGGGCTTAAATTACAGGAAGTCAGATCTGATTTAACAGGAAGAGTAATTTGACAGTGCAACCAATTGCCTCCAAAGTTGGGGGATTCCCTTTTAATAGATGGGCACATGACAGACTAATAATCATTGCCATTTGATTACTTAAACTGCCTTTTTAAGATTTTAAGCAAAGACATCTATAGCAAGCCAACTTTTTTATCCAAATGATAAAATGTGCATCTTAGCATTACTCTGAATGTAATTACTGTAGGTGTGACAACATAAGGTGTATTGCATCTAGCTAGGGTTACCGGTACTTATGAATCTAATTCATTTCCTATACTTCTGCAGGTTTAATAAAATCTTTATTCTCCAAAATATCTTCTTAAGTACTAATCATCAGTATGCTTAGTGCTACACATATTATCAGTAATTATATATCAATTAATTTTATAGATGGCCTCCCTCATTAAAAACACATTTCATTTTCTGCCACTCAGTCATGTGGATGTGAAGAGAAAGTGAATTAGATTTCTTAGCAATTGGACCAATTTTTACTATTTCATATAATATGGGCAGTTATCATAAACTTTAAGGACAGGAGCTTCTGTAAGATAAGTAGACAAAAATATTTCACAGTTGCATAATCATAGAGGAAAGTTCAGATCTAATATTCTATATTTTTATCAAAATGCAAGATTTTAGGAATCATTTTTAAATGGGCTTAACATGGTGTAGTGACATGCAAAAAAGTATTTTCTTACATTAAAGGTACAGTAACATTATGGACATCAATGGTGGCATGGAGAATTTAATACTAAAAAGATGGCAGGTAGTGTTATTTGCAATAGAGAGAAGGACACCCTCATTCAAAATACTTGTATCATTTTTAAATCAAGGCCATCTTTTTCTCAGTGGTAAACGTGAAATGTTTTTAAAGGCCAGACTTAGCATAAAATCTATTGGTTGCTATGGATACCACTTACCACACAGGACTGCACTCTGTGTTTGACTCTGTGATTTTTCTCTATTCAGAGGTTCAGCATTGTCAAAAAAACAACAACAACCCTACCCCCCAGTTGTTTATCTCAAAGTTCATTATGGGAATACGCAATACAATGTTGTTCATAAGTGTAGGTAACAGTAATATCTTAAATCACTTGAGCACTGATCTTGAATATTTGACTCTTTTGAAATAATTAATGCAAATTTTGTTGTTAAGGCAATGAGAAAAATATGATTTAGGATGCAAACCAAATTCTTGGAAGCTGGATTACATAACAAGGTACCTTTTTTACTTTGTACAGGACACTCAGGAACAGTGATGTGGAAAGAATAACACAAGTGTAATCGACTGCAACTTTGTGCCTGAGGTGTTTTCTCACAAAGCAAAATGTGAGTTCGACAGTTAACACCCACCAAGTAATTCATGTTGAATTATTCAATACTATCTTTTGCATCAGATATCTTCGGGTTTGAAAGCATTGGGTTCTGATTAGAGAGGCACAGATTTAACTGGCTACAAATGTCAGAAACATATACATCTGCTTTTCCTCAAGCATTTTCTTAATTAGCAAGATATAAATATTCAGGCTTTACTCCACTCTGGGTTTCTCTTTCCTCCAAACTTCCACTTCATTGCGCAAAGGGGTAGGATCCATTGGGACACGGAAGGAGAGCTAGAAGGAGCTACCTGGCTTTCGTTTGAAGTGAGCTTGCCACTTTTCCAGTTCTGCCTGGGAGGCAAAATCAATAGGACTTACTACATTACCTAAGGGAGTCTTTACTGATCGACTGCAGCAGCTTTGCTGCTCATTTAACTATAACAATGAGGTGTAACTTCTTTTTTTTGAAAACAAATTTATTAGCTTTTATAGGGTTAAAAAGGAGGGTAGGGAAATGGGGGGTTGGGATAGGGTAGAGAAAGGGATGGGGGTGAGGGTTGGGGTTTCCCCCAATAACATTCAAAATTTGGCAAACAGCATGGTGTCTGGGTAAATGTACATAAATCAAGATAATAAAGCTAACAATAACACTGATAGGTATAATAAATTATCAAAAACAATACTAAATTTTCAATGTATGATATCATTCTTACTCAAATAAATTCAAAATTGCATATCACATTCCTTTCTCTCTAACTTGCTTATCTAGCCATTGATAAAATTTATTCCAAGTTCTATAATAAACTAAATGTTCTTTCTCTTTAATCTCTAAAGTTAGTCTATCCATTTCTGCACAATCCAATATTTTCTTAATTAATACATCTTATTATTATTATTATTATTATTATTATTATTATTATTATTATTATTATTATTATTATTTATTATCTTCAGTCGGTAGCTTTTCATTTTTCCAATATTGGGCATACATAATTCTTGCTGCTGTCAATACATGTAACATATCTAGCCATTTTATCAATGGCTAGATATGACAAGTTCTCCTTGTCATAGTTAGGGCCTATCATTCCTAAGAGAAACAATTCTGGTTTAAATTCTATTTGTTTTTTAATCATCTTCTCTAATCATAAGTATATCTTAAGCCAAAACCTTTTTGCTTTAGGACATAATCACCAGATATGGTAATAAGTACCTGGTCTTTGATTACATTTCCAACAAACATTTGAGGTATTTTTAAAACATTTTAGCTAATCTCACTGGTATCATGTGCCATCTATAAAACATTTTATACAAATTTTCTATATGATATCGCTTTGGTTAATCTAATATTTCTATCCCATAGCTTTTCCCATTCTTCAAGCTCTATGGTATGTCCAACATTTTTTGCCCATATTATCATTGTTTCTTTAACTTGTTCCTCCTCCATCTTTAAGTTAAGCAATAATCTATAGAGTTTTTAAATCAGCTTTTCATCTGTTTTTAGCAATGTACAATCAAGTTCTGTCTGTTCCTTATAGAGCACCTTATAGGTGCTTTCACATCTTTTTCATATCTTGACTGAATTTGTAAATATGGCCACCATGATACCTTGTTGTTGTAAGTCTTGTCTGGATTTCAATCTTCCTTCATTGTCCAGTAAGTCTTTATATGTTACAAGTTTATCATAGTTAATTAAGTTTGGATAAGCAAAGGCTTCCATTGTTGAAAGCCATTCAGGAATCTTAGTATAATTTTTTTTCTTTTATTTTTTCCCCATTCTAAGAGAAGTGCATTTCTTATAGCATGGTTCTGAAAGTATCTATGCGCTTTATTCTTTCCATACCACAAAAAGGCATGCCAGCCAATCTGCAGGTCATGGCCCTCTAGGTATAGTAATCTTTTGTCTCTAAGTGTTATCCATTCTTTAATCTACGTTAAAATAGCTGGTTGGTAATATAACTTCCAGTTTGGAAGTCCAAGTCCTCCCCTTTCTCTAACGTCCTGTAGCAATTTCACTTTAATTCATGCTTTCTTCCCTTGCCAAACAAATTTCAATATAATAATAATAATAATAATAATAATAATAATAATAATAATAATAATAATAATAATAATAATAATAATAATAATAATAATAAAGTTGGAAGGGACCTTGGAGGTCATCTAGTCCAACCCCCTGCTCAGGCAGGAAACCTTATACCATTTCAGGCAAATGGCTGTCCAGTCTCTTCTTAAAAACCTCCACTGTTGGAGCATTCACCACCTCTGGAGGCAGGTTGTTCCACTGGTTAATTGTTCTAACTGTCAGGAAGATTCTCCTTAGTTCTAGGTTGCTTCTCTCGGCTAGTTTCCATCCGTTGCTTCTTGTCCTGCTTTCAGGTGCTTTGGAGAATAGCTTGACTCCCTCTTCTTTGTGGTAGCCCCTGAGATATTGGAACACTGCTATCATGTCACCCCTCACCCTTCTCTTCATTAAACTACACATACCCAATTCCAGCAACCGTTCCCTATATGTTTTAGCCTCCAGGCCCCTAATCATCTTTGTTGCTCTTCTCTGTACCCTTTCTAGAGTCTCAACATCTTTTATACATCGTGGTGACCAAAACTGGATGCAGTATTCCAGGTGTGGCCTTACCAAAGCATTGTAAAGTGGTATTAGTACTTCACTTGATCTTGATTCTATCCCTCTGTTAATGCAGCCTAGCACTGTGTCGGCTTTTTTGGCAGCTGCAGCACACTGCTGGCTCATATTGAAGTGATTGTCTACTAAGACTCCGAGATCCCTCTCACAGTTACTACTATTGAGCAAGGTACCACCTATACTATACCTATGCATTTGATTTTTCCTGCCTAAATGTAGAACCTTACTTTTTTCACCATTGAATTTCATTTTGTTAGATAGTGCCCAGTGTTCGAGTCTGTCCAGATCCTTCTGTATCTTAAGCCTATCTTCTGGAGTATTGGCTATTCCTGCCAGCTTGGTGTCGTCTGCAAATTTGATGAGTTCCCCATCTGTCCCCTCATCCAAATCGTTAATGAAGATATTGAAGAGCACTGGGCCCAGAACAGAGCCCTGGGGCACCCCACTACACACTTCCTTCCATGTAGATGCGGTTCCATTGAGGACCACACGCTGAGTACGGCTTGTCAGCCAGCTACGAATCCATCTGGTGGTAATGCTATCTAACCCACATTTTTCTATCTTATCAAGTAGTAGGTTGTGATCTACTTTATCGAATGCCTTACTGAAGTCCAAGTAAATTATATCTACAGCATTCCTCTGGTCCACTAGTTTTGTCACTTGGTCAAAGAATGTAATAAGATTTGTCTGGCATGATCTGTTTTTCACAAACCCATGTTGACTTTTAGTGATGACTTTGTTTGCATCAAGGTGTTCGCTGATTTGTTGTTTGATTATCTTTTCCAGAATCTTCCCAGGTATTGAAGTCAGGCTGATAGGTCTGTAGTTTCCTGGATCTATTTTTTTCCCTTTTTTGAAGATGGGAACTACATCAGCTCTCTTCCAGTCCTCTGGTAGTTCCCCAGTGCTCCAGGATCTTTGAAAAATATAGTTCAGTGGTTCTGAGATCACGTCTGCCAGTTCCTTGAGAACCTTGGGGTGTAATCCATCTGGTCCTGGTGATTTGAACTCGTCTAGGCTGGACAGGTGCGCACTTACCATTTTCTTGCCTATCTTAACTTGCGTTTCTATTCTGTTTTTTATGGCACTGGTTTGGGTAGGTTGGACTGTTTTTTCCCTTTGTGTAAAGACAGATGCAAAAAACAAATTAAATAGTTCTGCTTTCTCCCTATTGCTTGTCACCTTCTTGCCACTGTCCCCCACTAATGGACCAATCATTTCCTTAACTTTTTTCTTGTTTTTTATATGTTGAAAGAAGCATTTTTTGTTATTTTTGACTTTGGTCGCAAGCCTTAGTTCATTTTGAGCCTTAGCTTTCCTCACTTCATCTTTGCAGGCACGGGCTATTTGCTGATATTCTGACTTAGTTATGTTCCCCTCTTTCCAATTCTTATACTTGTCCTTTTTATCTTTCAATTTATCAGTATTCAGTTCATCAAAAGAGGCTTTTTCTAATTTTACCGGAATGGTCTGAAATAAAAAAAGTATTTTCGGTAAGATATTCATTTTAATTGTAGCTATTCTCCCCAATATTGACAGTTGGAGATTTTTGCAGTTTTCTAAGTCTAGTTTTATTTGTTTTAATAGTTTTGTATAGTTGTTCTCTTTCAGTGTTATACATCTTGCTGTTAAATAAATTCCCAAGTATTTAACTTTTTTAACTATTTGAAGATTTGTTTTTCTTGCAAGTTGTGTTTTCTGTTTTTCTGTTAAGTTCTTTGTCAAAACTTTAGTCTTTTCTCTATTTATTATCAGGCCTGCAACCTCAACATATTGTTCTATTATGGCCAACAATTTTGTGCTTGTTTCCAGGGGTTCTTCCAGTATAAAGACCAAGTCATCCACGAATACCTGCAATTTATATTTTTCACCCTTTATCTCCAGTCCTTTGATCTCAGAATCTTGTCTAATATTTCTGTTCAATACTTCCAAGGTTAATATAAATAGCAATGGTGCTAAAGGACATCCTTGTCTTGTACCCTTTTTAATATCAAAGTTTTCTGTGTAGTCTCCGTTTACAATTACTCTAGCAGTTTGTTTATCATAAATTGCATAAATTGTATTCATAAAGTTCCCCCAAAATCCATTTCCAAAATTTACTGAAACATAAATTGCCAATTTAAGTTATCAAACGCCTTTTGCGCATCAAGAAATATCAAAGCCATCTGTTTGCCTGGATAGGCCTCATAATACTCTAGAACGTCCAAGATTGTTCTTAAATTGTTTTTTATCTGTCTTTTAGGCAGAAAGCCATTTTGATCCGTGTGTATAAATTCAATCAAAAATTTCTTAATTCTTTCCGCCATTATCGAGGCAAAAATTTTATAGTCTACATTTAGCAACGAAATTGGTCTATAATTTTTTATATGTGTCAAATCTGTATCTTCTTTGGGTATTAAGGTGATATTAGCTTCAGACCATGTCTTTGGTATTTTGGTTTTCAGGAGAGTTTCATTACAAAGTTCTTTCAGGATCGGAGTAAGCACGTCTTGTAACGCAGTATAGTATTCTGTAGGTAATCCATCTGGCCCCGGAGTCTTGTCCTTCTTTTGCCTTTTTATAGCTTCTGTAGTCTCCATCATTGTTATTGGTTCATTTAATATATTTCGGATATTTTGAGGAATTTTTGGTAGATTTGCTTTTATTAAATACTACTCTATTTTTTCCTTAGAAATTTCCTTTGCTTTATAAAGTGTCTCATAATATTCTTTCACAATTTTTCTCATTGCATCATTTTGAAACTGTGTTTCTCCTTTTATATCTTGGAGTTTCTTTATTATTTTCTTTTCTTTTTCCTTTCTTAATCTATATGCTAACCATCTTCTCGGCTTGTTAGCATTTTCAAAAAAGTTCTGTTTGACCCGTTTAATCTGTTGAGCCATTAATTCCATCTCAGCTAAGTTTAATTTGTGCTTTATTATTTTGATTTGTTTCTTGAGTATTACTTTCTCTGGATCTATTTGTAATTCTAATTCTAGTTTTCTAAGTTCATCCCTCAGCTTTAATTGTAGTTGTTTCTTTTCTTTGTTCTTCTTAGCCGTATAAGTTATGGCCAGACCTCTAAAATATGCTTTGGCAGTGTCCTAAACATTTTGAAGTGATATTTCTTCCTTCTTGTTTATTTTAAAGAAAAATTCCATTTTCTTTATTGCTAGTTGCAGGAATTCTTTGTCCTTCACTATCGATGTATTTAGAGACCAACTATGTTTCTTATTAATTTCTTTCCATATCATTTTTATTGGATTGTGGTCTGCCCAGTCATTGGTTTCAATTTCTGCCTCTTGGATCATCAGTTTCAAGTCCAACGACATCCATATCATGTCAATTCTTGACCATGATTTGTGTCTGTTTGAGTAAAATGTATATTGTAGTTTCTCTGAGTTTTTCTCTCGCCATATATCTAAAATACTAAATTCTTCTATCATTTTTGAAAATGCTTTAGGTAGTAAATTTCTTCCTTTCCGTCCTTGTTTAGCACTTTTATAGTCCAAAGTTCCATCCACTATTGCATTAAAGTCTCCCATTATACAAAAGTTTTGGTAGTTTAAGTCTAATATTTTCTTATATAGTTCAAGATAAAATTGTTCTTGTTTGTCATTAGGTGCATATATTCCAATAATTAATATCTGCTTTTGGTCCATCATGATTTCAACCATTAAGATTCTCCCCAATGAGGTGTAACTTCTAATGAAGGGAGGAAGGTGTGAGCTCTTCTGTTGAGCCTTATAGAAACAGTCTGTGAATATTCCCTATGGAAATTAAATATACAAATTATATGCTCAACTTTGTAATAGTTATTTTTAATAATATTTTTAGTAGTATTTCATTGGATGATGGCAGGTAAAAGGCAAGGGACAACCTCTTTTGGGTCCCATCTGCATACTTTCTTCTTACCATATTCGATGCTGTTATAAATTTTTTGCCCAATGTTTTGTCATTTAAATCAATGGCCCAATAAATAGGAACATGTGGGAAAAACTAAACACACTGAAATATGTTATGTACAATAGTTATATTTATATACCGCCCTATTCCCTGAGGACTCAGGGCGGTTTACAGGGAATTAAAAATCCAAAATACAAAAATTAAGAACCAAATTAAAAAATATTAAATTGACCCTGTAGTCGATTAAAAAGAACCCCAAATTAAAATTTCTCCTCAGTCTTGGCCCGAGAGCTCGAAGAGCCAGGTCTTCAGGCCCCGGCGGAATGATCGGAGGTCGGGAGCAGTCCTCAGCTCCACCGGCAGCTGGTTCCAGAGGGCAGGCGCCCCCACTGAGAAGGCCCTATCCCTGGGTGTCACCCGCCGGCAATCTCTTACCGGCGGGACCCTGAGCAGACCCTCCCTGTGGGAGCGCACTGGGCGAAGGGCGTTTGATGACGGCAGCAGGTGTTCCCTCAAATAACTCATGGAAGTACATTTTTACACATTAGCTTTACCACTTTGGAGGAAAAATATAAATACATCTGATTATTTCAAATATGACTGAGGATGGGATTCTCTCTGGTAATCTTACTATAGATTAGTATTCTTGCTGATAAATTCATACTGACAAAATCCAAGTGAAAGTCCCTGACACCGTATTGATTTTACAAAGTAATGTTTATAAAAAGTTTAGGAATGTTTCCATTCTGAGGCCTTCTAAATGCTGACCAAAATAATTTGTGTGGCTTTTCCATTTCCCCCTCTTTAACAGGTTGTTTCTAGTAAGGAAAAAATAAAGCAGTGGTGAAAAAAAATAAAAATTAATGAATGCAACCAGAAGGTTTCACAATGGAACTATTCTCTGAAAGAATTCTAAAACACTGGATCCTTTTCACCTGCTTTATTATATGAGTACATTGAATTGCTTCCAATATTTTAGTTTCATAATAGGATTCCTGTTTCACTAGAATAAACACTGGAGCAAAATCTGTTAATAATCAGTGCTGAACACATATAATTAAAATAAACAGGATAAAATCCAAAGGGAACACAAAAATATAATTTCATTGTGTGGCTATTATTTGGCTCCTCAACAATTTGCAGATGCTCTAATCTTATTCATCTCGAGTATGCACTATTTCTACTATGCATCCTAAGAAACTCAGGTAAGCAGAAATCCTTTTAAAATGTGTGAGGTCAAAAAATCTCATGTAGTGAAAATTAATTATAAAAGGTAGAAAACTTTACAGAGAAGTGGAGTATTCATATTATATTCTTGTATGAAGGAGAATCCTATTTTAAGTTTCAGTGTTCTTTTATATTTCTATTGGCTAGCTAGACAATGATTTCAATATAATGAGTTCTTGTTGATTATAATCCATATTATCCTACATAGAAATCTGATAGATGTTAACCCGTAGGGCTATATTAGATTTCAAAAAAGTGTTTCAGTCACTGATGTTGATGTTAATGTTATCTATTCAGTCGGGTCTGATTCTTGGTGATTCTATGGGCTAGGTCTCTCCACATCTTCCGATCTTGCATTATTTCTGGCTGATGTCAGCCTTGATGGTGTTCTTTGATGGCCTGGTTTTATTTTACTGCTAACTGTTCCAAACATAATTGCTTTCTTCAGTGAATTCTCCCCCTTGACATGGCCAGAGTGAGATACAGTTTAGTGATTTTGCTTCTAGTGACATGTGTGGTGCTATGCACTCCAGTACTTGCTTGTTTGTCACCTTTGCTGTCCAAGGAATACACAGGAGCCTTTTCCAGCATCACAGCTCAAATGAGTCAATTTTCCTCCTGTCTTGCTTTTTTAAAGTCCAACTTTCACAACCATGGAAAGCTATGGGAAATAAAATAGAATGAACTAACCTACATTTGGTTACCCAGGCTGATGTCCTTGCTTTTCCATATTTGGCTTATGTTAATCATTGCTGTGTGACTCAGTGCAAACCAAAATATCCAGTATGGGATTCTGTTGTCTCAACATGGTTAATAGGTTTGTGGATACTCTTAGTCTGATTTTTCAGTTGATAACTGTCTGTCTTGGGTGACCCTTCTGGTATACTTCCTGCTGGTATACCTCCAACATAGCCCTCAATCTTAACAGAACACACAAACCCCTCTCCAACGACAAGGGGATATCTATCTGGACAGGGTTTCAAGCATTGTCTTCCTGTAATTACAACTCATTTTTGTTAATGTGGTGATAGCACAGTGGTTAGAAAGCAGTATTGCAGGCTGACTCTGCCCACTGCCAGGAGTTTGATCCTGACTGACTCAAGGTTGACTCAGCATTTCATTTTTCCCAGGTTGGTAAAATGAGGAGCCATATTGTTGGGGGCAAATGCTGACTCTGTAACCTGCTTATAGAATGCTGTAAAGCACTATGAAGTGGTAGGTAAGTCTAAATGTTATTGCTATTATTATTAGCATCTTATTAGAATCTCATCTTATTAGAAATCTGAAAGCAGCTAAGTGGAAAATGAACTCTGTCTCAGGTGTCTGGATTTTACAACTTGAAGTCCATACGGGGGAATTCAATTGGCAATTATTTGCCCAAATAAATTCTCTCAGAAATCCCCACATAAACAAATGGAAGCATAGGAAAAATTGAGAGGGTGAAGCCTACAAGGTTGCAAATAAAATATCTGAAATCAGACTAGATTGCTATGAAAACTCTGCAAGAAACATCAATAGAAGGGGATGGTCAGAAAACTACAACACATCACTTACCATGTGTGAATAGTAGTCATACACAATAATTGAAAACCCTGGAGTTGTGGTAAATGTACCTTCTAGACTGCAAAAATCCAGTCCAGATCTGGACTGCAAAAATCCAGATAACGACTTGGCGAAAGCGAAATGAATTTTCTGTTGAATGGATTTCTGCAGCCAAGATTAGTACCCCTATTTTGTTCTTCATTAAAGAATGGAATTTTTTAAAGGCTTCTTTGAGAACCCCCCCAAAAATGCTGCAACTAATTAATTAACATGAGTTTTGAAGAATCATTTCCTTTTTTTCCAGGATCTTTTGAAAGCCTGAAAAATATCAGTCAGAGAAATTATGCTTACTCTCACCTGACTTCCAAAGCCTATCTTACCATTTCTGAAGCATACATAATGCTATTAACCATCATTTTATGGCTATCTTTTTTTGGAAAACCCTCGTGTTACTGCAAAAATATCCTTACTAGAGCAAATTCTTTTCTTTCAGTTAAACACATTAGAATCATTGACAGTAGAGAAATTCACTTGAATGCTTGTTAATATTTGATTTCAGAAATACAGGTTACATTGGAAATAAACATATCCCAGGTGAAGAATAACATTTTTTCCTAGTTAGTGACCTAGTAAGAAATACCTTGAAAGAAAAATGATAATATTAATTTGCTAAAGATAGCAAATATATATTGCATTTGACAATTTAAACTTTTTTCCAGCTTGAATTTAATACGACACTATAGATTTCTCTATGTGCCCTTTCAATACTTCTTTTTTCCAATTAGATTATCAGCCAAAGATATCTTAATACAGTAGCAGTATATATAGCCAGCATAGAATTTGGATCCTGCAGGTGACTCTTCAAATGAACCATAGCAATGGGGAAGTCTAAATTATATTATTTATGCTCCCAGACTGTTCATTTGTTTGTTTCATTTAAACATGTGTATATAAACTTTAATATGATTAAAAGACAAGGGAAAATGTACTCCATTAATAAGCCAGTTGACAGAATGAGATGGCCTATTTTAAGACCAAGCAAAATTTAGCAATTTCTTAGCCTTACCTCTTCCAATTTTATCCTCTTTCATGTTCAAACATCACCAAATGATGATTGTCACTTCAGACAGTCACAATATAATCCAATGTATGCATTCTCAGAAGTATGTTCTCCTACATTCTCTGTGTGAAAGAACTTAGTTCATATTAGCATGTAAAGTTAGTTAATTTCAAGGTTTTTGAAATAAGGTAGGAAAGAGGAAGATATCTTATTTACATTTTGGGGGGGCAACTGGACTCTGCAATAGACAAGGATGGGGTTTTCTGACTGTGTTTCCCTTGGGTATTATTATTATTTTGCAAACCAAATCAGACCTATTTTAAAACTTACCTTTGCAATTATGTAGTGCTTTCCATCTTGAAATAGAAGACATAAAAACAAGAGAGAGAAATTGAGGTTTCTCTTGGTCCTAGACCAAGTGTATGTAACTAGGACAAATCAGGCAATACATCCTGGTTATCAGGCCTGTTTCTGATTTACCAAGATAAGGTATCAGAGCAATATCATCACAAGGTTTGGAACCCACTTCACCAGATTTCGGGCAGCTACCTGAGTGTTTAGATGGGAGCTGTCTAACAGCCTATTCAGGCCATTAGCAGATGGAGATTGGGGACATAAAATACTATATTGTAAATACAAAAACTTCACATCAATGCTATTCCACTGGCATATTTTTCCCAGCATATAAAAAGCACCTTTCATGGAAATTTGGATACAGTTTATGCCATAGCATTGTTCACCGAGCCCCTAAGGATGCAGACAAATTACTAGGACCTCATCTCATCCTAGAAGACAATCTACACACCCCATGACTAGATATGGCACCTTTCTCTGCTAAATGAGCAGCATTATATTTAACTTACTTTTTTCAAAGACAAAAATTTCTTAAACAACTACATAACATGTTTCTATTATTTGAAAGCTACCTCTTGTTCATTGCTTAAGTGCCAAGAAAGAATTGGGCTTTTAAAAAAATAATTCCATAGTAGTTTCTCATTATTCTGTGGGTAGCCAAAGATTTTTGAAAATAGATGTTATCAAAGGACTCAATAAATTTAGTACAAAAAAATAAAGGAAAAACCCTAAAAATATTTTGCTATGCATACCCCTGTAGGAAAAATATGATGAAAACATAATTCAACCTAATTTTGAGTTAATTGAATGTTTGGTTTCTATTATGCATATGGCTCAATGGTACTTCTGTAAGTTTGGCCTTTGAAAATGAAGTTAGACTACCCCCTTTTTTACAGCTCTGTGTCATGTGACTTTGAGAAGAGAACTAACAGATTTATTATTTATTATCTACAGTAGCTAAGGACATGAAATAAACCTAAACAAAGGACTGTAAATTTCAATAAATTTTGTAAAGCAAAAAGTTACTTAGATCAGAGCTGTTAAGACAGTACTGGTATTAGTATAAACAGTTGTGCATTACAGGCAATGAATGTGGTAGGATAAAATATTTGCCCCTTCTATTGCTACTAGAAGTACGACTTCAATTTTAGTCCAATTACTCCAAGCATCTGGAATTAGTTTGGAGACTTCAACTTTTGAAAAATGCTACTGTTCTTCCAGATAAATCAAATCTTCCTGCCTATATGGAGAACTAAGTTCTTTCCCACAGAGAATGTAGGAGCACATATTTCTGAGAATGCATACTGTATTTACCATAGCATTGGAGAGGAAGAAAATAGAGCTTGTTATTCAAACATCTTGAATGACCTTACTCATTGGGCTTACGCATTGGGCTATAATAGAATGTAAGGATTACGATGGAATCCCAAGTGGAAGAATCATTGAGTTGAGCAAAAATTATATGCAGCAATTTCTTCAGAGAGAAAAGCTTATGGATTAAATAGATTATGCTCAGTCAGGTTTCCCTGAATAACTAATAGCAATTTTAAGCAAAAAGTTAGGTTTTATTGTCTTTCCACTTTGTATCATTTTCATGAATGCACCACTATGACTGCTATTTAATTTTTTAAAAAATATTTATAAGACCATCTGTAAATAGTTATATAATACAACCATGCTTTAATATAGAACTTTCTGAATGTATGTATTGTTTGAGAAAATAATCATATTTTATCGATATTTATTATCTTTGACAAATGTTTTTGCATACTCTGATTTATTTTTTACTCTAATGACACCTCTGTGCCTATTCTTAAATATGGTTAAACCAATATATTAAATAAATATGCCCCTGAGCTCAGTTTATGATACTGTATGTTTTCTTAATAAGGAAGTAGCTAGTCATTGCTTTTTTCCATAGTGTTTCTTTGACTTCCCAGTCTGGTCTACAGATATGAGATTTCCTGATATTCTCTGCAAGATCTCACCTATTTAGCATGCATGTTCAAGCAAAATCAGACACCTGTTAGGCACCTAAATGAGTAAACAATTCAAGCTAAAAGGAAAACATTAAATTTGTCTTGGAAAATCCATAGATTATTAAGGTTTCCTTCAGAAGAGCTTTGGCTCTGCTTTTTCTCTCAGACTGTTGCAAAGACTACTGCTGGTTTGCAATATTCCAATTTTTCAATATTCCTAATCCGGCAAGTGAGTGAAACCACATTAATATGCAGATAGTATGTTTACACCTGGCAAACTATGTCAAGTTCCCTCATGAAACCTGTGGAGGAAACTCATTTTTTAAAGTCCCTTTCTGTTCTATTTTCTAAATTTAATCAAAATTTTCCTGCATTTAGAGTTCAAAAAGAAAATCATTGACTTTTAAAAATTCTGTTCCATATACTCTTTTCATACCCGAAAAAGAACTGCATCTCCATTTTAAATCTGTTATGTCCAGCCACCAATCCTGCTCTATAGAACAATCAATTTTAAACTAAACTGCAAGAATATGCCAGAAGCAAAAGGAAATTAGTTGTGGGGCTTGCTATATAATAATAATAAAGAGAAAGTTCACATCTCTTTCACATTGTGTCATGTTCGCCTAATTTCAGAATGCAGATTAATTTCTAGACAGACATTTAATGGGTTTGAAAAGGGTAACTCATTTAATTAGTAAGAGTTAACAGATCCATATAATTAAAAACAGACATTTTAATGAAAATGCAATGGAAGTAATTGACCCTGTTTTAAAATACCTACCATCTGCTATTTTAATGTGCACTCATAGGAACAATGCAGATATATAACATTTCTTTAATCCTCCTTCTAACTGCACTGTGTTAATTAGCTTACTTCTTTGAGATACAGCTGAGGAAATTGCATTTGGTCTCTAACCCAATTGTCACCTTTATTTCTGATAAGATAAATTCAGCCAGGGACAAGTTCATCATTGTCATGCAAGGGCCTGCTCTGAAAGAGATCCTGCATGATGTGGCAAAATTGATTACACAGTGTTTGTCCTTTCTTTTTTTTTACCCCTTTATGTATTTTTATGTGCCTGAGCCAAAAAGAATCTTAAAGTGTGAGCCAACAAAATTAGAAGCAACAAACAGCAGCAATTATATAAAAGCTTATTGGAATAAGTGAACTCCAAAATCAATTAACGGGTCTTCATTGCTCAGAAAAAGAGAATAGTAATGAAGGCAAATGATCTTCTGATGTGCCATAACTTCAACGGTTCTACTTTTAATGTTTGTCCCATCCTGCTAGATAACATGGGAACTCTGCATACAGTATTGAACTCTGTAAGTGTAGTATGGGTATAATACATGTTGAAAATGTTAAACGAAAATCAAAATATTGGTGTGGGCCAAACATTTACTATGCATACTTACTGCAACTTTTCTCCAACATTGCTTTACCTAAATGATTATCACCAGGTCTATTTTCTTCCAGGCTGCCAAGCATCCACTCAACTGAAGTTGGTGAAACCACTTTCTGCTTCTGCTATATAGGTCTGAAAAGTATGAACAATCCCAGACATTCCAGGGGTAAGAAACTATTTTCTAAAAAGATTATCAGTTTCTGAAAGAAAAAGTCTGTAAGCCAGAGTTGCTTCCTTCTGGGTAAAGCTTTATTATATTTATGCACATTAAGTTGATTAGTATCTTCAAATAAAACCCACCCTCCTTTTAGAGCAACAGTAGAGAAAAACACAGGTATGGCCATCTCCATGTTAGTACACTTTAAAGGTATCTCTTGAGGTACTCAGTAATTTAATGAACTGTATTATAACATAGTAATTTTATGTATAGGTTAAATACGAGCAATGTGGCATTTTGCATACTGCTATATACAAATAGTATGGACAAAAACAACTTTGGAGACCCAGTGGGAAAACACTGACTCTACCCTATAGAAAACAGTTTTGCAAATTATATTTTATAATATTATATTATATTGTAGCTCATAGTCTTGAGCTACATCTACCTCAACCTTATTCCGTTAAAATGCTAGGAGCTGGCTAGAATTCCAAATATATCTTTGATGTTTGTAATCACATAACACAGGATGAATTCTGTATAATACAAGATGCAAACTCACCCACATCTTGAACCGAGAGGAAATGTCACATCTATTTCTGGATGTTACATTTTCTTTCTTTCATACATACAACTGCGCAAAAATAATTCCACCCCCTATCTTGGAAAGGAGTGTGTATGTGCAAGAAAAAGAAAAAAGAAAGGGAGAGAAACACTCACCAGAAGGCTAGTATTATATCTTGTTGTCTTTTGATATTACAGCTAGAGCACAAGAACCTGAAAACTTTTTTAGCCATGAATTAGAAAACACAATAAAAAATACACTTAAGGCCACTGGAAAATAAAGTAAATAGACATTTTATAGCCAACAAGACAGTCTCCCTATTTTCTGCATCCTCTCATTATCTCTTACTGTCCCACCATCCATTCCTTGAAACAGTGGACTATCCAGCTAGCTGCGGCAAGAAGATTGCACAAACTGACTACCATAAATGGCATTAACAAAGCAGAAAATGGTCAAGCCATCACTAGCCACTAACACTATTTGGGCATTTTACTGCTGAATAACATCAAGCATGGATAAATTAAAATGTGATTAGTAGAAAATTGCTAAAGGTAAAACTGAACAGTGGAAACACTGATATATATCCATCATGTAACTAGATATCAGTTATACAACCAGCACTGTTGAAATTGTTAACTGGACACAAGCTAAACTGAACAGTTTAGACTGAAAAACAAGAATCATTATGCATTAAATCTCCATAGTGATATTGATAGATTATACCTGTCCCACAGATTTGGGGGCAGAGATTTACTTTAAGTCAAATAAACTGTCAAAGAATAACAGAATAACAGAGTTGGAAGAGACCTTGAAGGTCTTCTAGTCCAAACCCCTGCTCAGGGAGGAAGCCCTATACCAGGGGTAGGCAACCTTGGCTCTATTATGACTCGTGGACTTCAACTCCCAGAATTCCTGAGCCAACATAGCTCAGCTTGGAAAGCTCTCCCTTTTCCCTCAGCATGGCTGGCTCAGGAATTCTGGGAGTTGAAGTCCACGAGTCATAAAAGAGCCAAGGTTGCCTACCCCTGCCCTATACCATTTAAGACAAATGGTTGTCCGATCTCTTCTTAAAAGCTTCCAGTGTTGGAGCATTCACAACTTCTGGAGGCAGGTTGTTCCACTGATCAATTGTTCTAACTGTCAGGAAATTTTTCCTTAGTTCTAGGTTGGTACCCTCCTTGATTAGCTTAGAAGAAAAGTATGCACGACTGATTACATAAAAGACAACCAAAAATAAGTTAAAATTGGAACTTACTGAACATGTAGGAAACAAAATGGGAACATTGAAATAATGAAATAAAAAAAACAAAGAATGCTGGCAAAGAAAAGCATTACAGTCAATTTCTACAAAAGATCAAAGGGAAAGAGGATAAACCTAAAACTTTGGAACAGCTTACAAGTGGAACATTTTATAAAAGGAACTAAAGGTTTGATTTTTGCTGCTCAAAAATCTGCTGCTCGAACGAATGCAATTAAGGCCAGATCATCAAATGATTCAATGTGCAGATTATGCAAAGAAGCAGAAAAGAACAGTAGATTATATATTCAGGCTGCACAAGAAGATTACATAAACTGATTATAAGCAATGATATAACACGGTCACCAAAATGATTCTCTGGAACATCTATAAAAATGTACCTGTAATAAAAAAGGGTGGAAATCCAGAGCTGAAAATGAGCAGGTTAAAATACTGTGGGATTCCAAATGCAGACATAACATACTAGAATTAACACTGGTTGAAAAAACAGAAAGCGTGGACAATTGAAATGGCAATACCAAGGGGTAATAGAATAGAAGTCAAAGAATTGGAAAAGATCAGAAAGTATATCAAGATCTGAATATTGAAGTTGAAAGATTATGGCATAAACCGACTTTGATTGTCCAAGTACAGTAGTTATCTGCAACTGGATAACATACCAAAACACTTTAGTGAGCATTAGAAAATCTGGACATTGACAAATTTCCATCTGTCAGTTACAAAGGCCACACTGCTTGGATCTATACATATACTACACCAATATATCACAACAAAACTGGCAGCTGTGATTTCACATTATTGTGCATGTAATATTTATTAAATTTGTATGCTGACTGATTTTCAGTGATTCTGGGCAGTCCACAACAGTAAAATAAATTACAGTAAAATCTATAAAGGATCAAGTTAAAAGATGGCAATCATGACAGATGGAATGAACTGAGGGGTGTTGCTCTCCCTTGCCAAAGGCCTGGATGAAGAGCCATCATTTATTTATGACCATTTAACAATGTCCATCGTTAAAGCTTTATAGTAGTTTCAGTTGGCTATTAAAATGAGTTGTATACGTTACAATCACAGCTATATTGCTATTTTATTTAAGCAATACAAAGTATTCAGAAATTTCCATTTTCGTCAATGAAAAACAGAGCCAAAGGTAAATGCCTATGTGCATGAAGACTACAATAGAACCTCCAGCTAATTTAGAGTACTCACTTTCTTATTTCTTAAAAATCACACACTGCTTGTTTATAAACCAGGTTTTACACTGAGCAGAACTTCTGAAATAAAACTCATCATAATCTATTTTTATTTTAATAAAGGCACTTTCCTTCCGCCACGGAAGCAAGCAATTCAGAATAGCCCATGCATGTATACAGGATATTATTTCACTTGTTTCCATTAAAATCATTTGCAGGGGTGGAAGAATACTTCAAACAGCTATAAATCCTCCCACTGACATTCTTACTTTTTGGAAAGTAGAGCCAAAGCCAACATCAAAGTCATTCTCCCCGGCAAAAAGAAGGGGAATTTATTTTTTTTTCAACTTGAATCAAACAGCTGGGAATAGTGCAAATAGTGAAATAAGCTCACTTAGTAAGAATATAACTTTTTGCTGGATTACTCCTGTCAAAAAAGTATTAAATGCTTTTATGTGGTGGTTTCTGGGCACTGCAAGATGAGAAGATATTTTAGGGGAGGCCTATATCTGGAGCTGTTTAAACATTTGTTTTTAATAGCTCTTAAAATAAAACGGCCTTTCTCCAATGTCATGTATATAGCAGATTGGATAGATAGCTGAGAGGGTCAATGTTGGTTCAAAGCAGTAGTTTCACCACACTTGGAGCTAGCAATCTACAGTATAGTTTACAGGTACCTGCATTTCTCCATTTTCAGATAGAGAGGAAGCAGACCAGCTGAAGATACTCAGGAAAATGGGTGCCACTGCCTGGCTATATTTGAGGTAGTGAGCTCATTTTTTCCTATTGGAAGGTTGGGCATAGCTCTTCCAGATTTGGGAGGTTCAGAGACAGACAAGTTCATTTTATACTTGAGAGTACAGCCAAATAAATGGGGAAATAAAGCAGCATACAGTAAAATGTTCTGCACTAATGGCAGGAATTAAGAATCGTTGAATTATGTTGGCTCAGGGGTCCTGTCTGGTGAAGGGTAGTAGTGATAGGTTTCTGGCTGCCTATTAATACTTTTATATTGGACTTTAATTTGGAATTGCTTTTTAATTTTTATCTTTTGATTTATTGTAAGCTGCTGAGTTGGGAGGCTAACAAATGCTTAAATAAACTCCTCTCTAATTTCCATCCTGCCAGGAAGTAGTTTCATCTTATCTTTGTTTTTCTCCTAGACAGCTTGGCACATTTCTTGGCTGTAGTCAGAATTAAGGGAATGTAGAAATATTTCTAGAAATAAAAATGTTCGAAATTAGTGTTTTGTAGTATACTAATGTCCCATTTCTAATTAAAGTAATATCAAAACAATTAAATATAAGTGAGACCCTTTACTATGTTTTTGGACACAATTGTTGGCATATGTATGTATGCTAATGATACAAAATGAATAATGGAAATATTTTTTCTGTACCAGATAACCAATTAAGCTATTTTAGGAATCTGGAATATTTTGCAGGACAGAGAAAGATATTAGACCAAATTTCAGCAAGTTAAATACAGTTCAAGTATTGAGTAATTATAGACGGCAGCAGGAAGTATCCAGCTGTACAACTGTATTTACATGCACAGTTAAACAAATACAATTATCAACCAAAGATGTTTGGAATGTGGCTCAAGATCCCAAAACAAACAAACTCACTTGGAATTCCAGAAACAAAACTTTATTTGAAAAGAAGCATTTTCAAAGGCTTGATGAGCTGATGAAGCACATGTAGGAGTCCAACCACACCTTAAAGAGCTGTTTGACACATTTTTGTATCTTACCCCCGACACAAATTCTCCCCTCACCTATTGCTCTCAACACCCCTTGTCTGAACATCCAATAAACTAACTCGAAGCGCCTAAACCTTCTGCCAATGTCAGCACCCCACCGTCCTGTGCGCTCCCACAGAGAGGGCCTCCTCAGGGTGCCACCGCTCAAGGAATGTCGGCTGGTGGCCCCCAGGGGGAGGGCATTCTCAGTGGGTGCGCCAGCCCTCTGGAACAGCTTACCAACCGAAATCCGGATGGCCCCCGACCTCCGCACCTTCCGGCGCGAATTAAAAACTTATCTGTTCCAGCAGTCTGGCCTGGCCTGATAGCTCTAATCTGGGGTCCCAGCTTGTATTTTACTATTGTTTGTTTTCACTATTGTTCATTCTGTATGCCTACCTTATTCTGTACACCGCCCCGAGTCCCTCGGGAGAAGGGCGGTTTATAAAAACAAATAAATAAATAAATAAATAAATAAACCAAGGGTCGGTAACCTTAAACACTCAAAGAGCCACTTGGATGCCTTTCCCACAGAAAACAAAACACTTTGAGCCACACACCCTTTTGACATCTAAACTGAAGATAACACTGCATATATTCTTTTTTACCTTTATTTTATATATATATATATGTGTGTGTGTGTGTGTGTGTGCGTGTGTGTGCGTGTGTCTTTTAAGGCTGCAGACTTTCTGGATCTCCCTCTTCTTGCAGGTTCCAACCAACTGCTTTGTATCTCACTGAGGTCCCCGGACTGTAGCCAAAATAGCTGCGATCAGAATATGCAGATAAAGCAGCGTTACGCTGGCATTAAAGGCAAGCGGAGGCAGCAGACAGAGCAGGTAAGGCTCACTCCCAATGTGTAGCCTGGGATCTGGGGCAGCTCCCTCATGTTAGTCAGACTGCCTGGTAGCTAAGCACTTGGAGCTGGCAGCCTGGCGAGCGAGTCTGACTGCACACCACAGCCGAGCTGCTGCCAAAAAGGCCACCCCCATTTCTACTCTTCCACTTGCCCTTCCTGGGATGGCCTTGTACGCTCTCTTGCTCGCCTCCCGCGGATGATGCAGTGGCATCCCGATGGCAAGAGATGGAGGAGCCCTGCCAAAGAAGCGGGACCAGGCGAGGGGGAGCAAGGGAAAGGCAAGCGGGCTGGGGAGGGAGCAGCTTGCTTCTCTTTCTCTCTCTCTCTCCCCCTCCCTCCCTTCCTTGCTGCATCTCCGCCACCAATGTAAGTCCTGCATGCGGGGGGGGGGAAACCCAGCAATGGGAACTAATTGTTTACCTCTTCCAGGTGATGGGAGAGGAGCAGGCTGATTGCCTTCACGGCAGCTGGGACTCCAGTGTGCCTTCCCAGCAAGCAGGGCTAATGGTAGTGCTGGCTGGGGATCGCAGGGGCTGAGCTCCTTCAGGGCTGTGGCTTGCAGGAGCACTGGCCTGCTTAGCAGAGGCTCCAGCAGGCTGCTCTCAGGGAATCCTGGGGCTGCCCCGTGCGGCTCCCCGGTCAAGTGCACCTTGGATGGGGCCAGCCTGGGAAAGGGACTTCCTGGCCATGCTTCTCCCATGGGGCTGGGCGCCCAGGTGCAGGGCCAATCAGAAGCCCCAAGAGAGAGAGAGAGAGAGAAGGGAAGTGAAGCAAAGCAAAGTGTAAGTGCCTCTCTCTGTCTCTGTCTCTGTCTCTCTCTGCAAATGGCGGAGGAGGACTGGAGCCGCAGTAGAAGGCTGAAAGAGCCGCATGCGGCTCCAGAGCTGTGGGTTGTCAACCTGTGGCCTAAACTATTCCCCCCTCCTCATGTTCCAGGAAGCCCCCTTTGTGCACATCTTATCTATCACCATCTAGTTTTCTGTTAACAAAGCTCAATTCTTATAATTATTTCTATATTTGTTTGCGGTTATACCTTTGCTAAAAGGGACGCGGTGGCTCAGTGGGTTAGGACGCTGAGCTTGTCGATCGGAAGGTCGGCAGTTTGGCGGGTCGAATCCCGAGTGCCGCGTAACAGAGTGAGCGCCTGTTACTCGTCCCAGCTTCTGCCCACCTAGCAGTTCGAAAGCACGTCAAAATGCAAGTAGAAAAATAGGGACCACTACGGTGGGAAGGTAACAGCGTTCCGTGCGCCTTTGGCGTCTAGTCATGCCGGCCACATGACCACGGAGACGTCCTCGGACAAGCGCTGGCTCTTCGGCTTTGAAACGGAGATGAGCACCGGCCCCTAGAGTCGGAAACGACTAGCACACATGTGCGGGGGAACCTTTACCTTTACCTTTTATACCTTTGCTAGCTTAAGCTCTAAACTCAATCTTCAGTTTTTGTGTTTCCTCTACTTGCAGTTTAAGTTAGCCATCAACTTCTGCTTTTCTTGTTTGTATATAGTTAACTTGTCTGAGTTTATGACTTTCAGGTGGCTTTTCCTACAGACCTTTAGATTCATTAGAAATTTCTGATTAATAATCTTCGCCTGTCAAAGTTAATTTTATATCTCTTTTTCCCACTCTCATATATATATATATATATTACTATAGTCGGCAGTTTGGTGGGTCGAATCCCGAGTGCCGCGTAACAGAGTGAGCGCCTGTTACTCGTCCTAGCCTCTGCCAACCTAGCAGTTCGAAAGCACATAAAAATGCAAGTAGAAAAATAGGGACCACTACGGTGGGAAGGTAACAGCGTTCTGTGTGTCTTTGGCGTCTAGTCATGCCGGCCACATGACCACGGAGGTGTCCTTGGACAAACACTGGCTCTTCGGCTTTGAAACGGAGATGAGCACCGGCCCCTAGAGTTGGAAACGACTAGCACGCATGTGCAGGGGAACCTTTACCTTTTACCTTATAGTTGCAAATAATGCTGGGAAAGATTGAGGGCAATAGAAGAAGGGGACGACAGAGAATGAGGTGGCTGGATGGAGTCACTGAAGCAGTAGGCGTGAGCTTAAATGGACTCCAGAAGATGGTAGAGGACAGGAAAGCCTGGAGGAACATTGTCCATGGGGTCGTGATGGGTCGGACATGACTTCGCAGCTAACAACAACATAGTTGCAAATACAACATAACCCTTTATTTTCCTGAATTAAAAGAATATAGCTTATGAGCAAAAGACAGAAAATTTTATTTTCATATATTTCTTCTTTCTGATTTTTTTGTGTGTGTGTTAAACAGAGAAATGCCAGATTCTCCGCCTGAAGTCATGTAAACAGACAGATTGGCCTAGTTTCTTTCTTGTTCTACTCTCATACTTAACATTTACAATGTCACATTGCACTTTATTTCAAGCAGATTAATATTTTCTTAAGTTCACAAGTCATACCAATTATGTAAGCTATTGCTTTTTAATATATCTTTCCTTTAGGTTGTTTTCAACTGGCATTTCAATGTCATACTGTGTTTTGGATTTATCACTTTAAAAGAATAACTTATGCAAAGATAAATTCCTCAAAATCTTTGCAACAAAGAACCAAGAAAAGAATTTGTTTAGCTTCCCTGCAATATAAATTTATGCTTGAATGTTTCTTTTATATCTTCATTGTTTCATGACCCAACAAATTCACTGACAAGCTTCATGCTTTCAAGGAAATTTTTAAAAAGATTTGATTTTGTTTACTAAAGACTCCATTTTTTTTCTCATCAGGCCTTGGTCTATTTTGACACTTAATTTCCCACAGTTTAATATATTTACATTTCTAAGTCTCAAACTGAAGTTTATACTAAGTACGTGATCTTTCAAAGACCACAACTTTTGATATTGTCTTCTAATTACAGTAACTTAACATTTCTTTTCATTTCAACATTTAGTTGTACATGCATAATTGTAATGTTCCTTACAATATGTGTTAGCAAACATAAGCCAGCAAATGTGCTTGCACATGATAGCTGAAACTGGTTGGTTGTAGCAAAGAGAGGCCATACAAGAACCGGAAGGATTGGGAGATCAATATACAATAATTTGCATTATAGCCTGTCCAGAAGCGATGAAAGATGCCTCAAACTGGGATCGTGAAAAAGATATGGTGGAGGATTCAAATCATTCTCTTTGTAAGGAATAATTTTTCAGGGTTTTTGTTTTGGTTGGGAAAATGTCAAAGCTAAAGAGGCAAATATCCCAGTTTATATCAATTCAATCAATCAATCAATCAATCAATCAATCAATCAATCAATCAATTTATTACAGCCAAAGGCCATACATAAATCAAACATCCAAATAAAACAAAACTAAACAGAACAATCACAAGAGAACATAGCAATACATCACAATCAATGATGTAATCAATGGGCGACTAAGGTCTGCCTAGTTTTACAGACAGTATGTCAAAAACAAGCTAGCTTCAGAAAAACTGAATCATACTGGCCTGACAATAAAAATACATTGAGTATAGTCTAAAACTGGATAAAACATGTAATAAACAATCATAAAAGATTATTTAAAAGATCTAAAATGATTATTTATGTTTCTGGTGAATTCCCAATGCTACTGCATAGAATCTAGCCACCTGTGCCGTGATCACTGCCTGCTCATCTTTAAGCAGCCACTGGACATAAATACTTTCCAAACGACCAGGATAGCTATCAATTATGGGGAGGATATGTTTTTCCCGAATGGCTCTGTAGAAAGAACATCGGAGTATGTGTCCAATGGTCTCCACCTCTCTTGAGCCACAGGAGCAGAGTCTTTCAGATAGTGGTGTCTTTAACTTCTATGGACTTAGTACATTATTCCAGTTTATAGAAATTTGTTACCCAAACTTTAGAAACTGATTGGCTTTGAAGAACAGATATAGCTAAATGTTTAAACAATTAAGCAGTAAACGATTTCCATTTGGCTTACATCACTCAGCTAGAAATGTACCATGATATCTAAAAATAAAAATAGTTCAAATAACCCTGAAATTATTCATATTTCTGTTTGATTCCAAAGGTCACCAGGGCCATCCCTTTCATTATGCAGTGCAGCAATTACTTAAGCAATAGCTTTTAAGGAGTGAAGATGCATGAACATTTTGTTCAAATGGACTCTCTGTCATTCTCAGAAGAAGCAGAAAAAATTATCAACTGATTCTCAAGAATCAGATTAACATTGCTAGATAAACCCTGCACATAACTCCTGACCTAAAGTGGGATAGAGAAGACTTATATCCACTTCAGTTTCAAGACAGATAGGAATGGTGTCATTTTATCCTTCCACTTACAGAAAGGAATCTTGTAAACCTATGCAAAATTTTGAAAAACTGCAATTAAATATTTTTATATTTTTATTTTTCAAAATAAAAAACAATTGATAAGACAAAAATTCACTAACCCCCCAGCAATTTTACTTAACATAAACTTTTTTTAAAAATGGAAACAAAAATAAATAAATAAAAAATCAAACAAACTACTTATATATTAAACTCACCAGTCGTCACTTCCACTTCCACAAACTGCCATGATTGCAAGGAAAGTAGATACAGTAATAGATTTCCAACATAGCCATAAAGAATAATATTCCACCGTTATTTTCATATCGTATACCAATAACTGATAAAAAAGCGCAATTATATAGATTAGAAACACCTTCCTCAAATGATAATCTCAATTTAGCTAAAGAAACACTTGGTGAGCAATTATTCCAAATAAATTTCCTAAGTAATCTCCTATCTGAAGTAAACATTTATTTGTTATTAATTATTACCACATATATAGTTTGATATGCACTAATAATTAACAATATAATTGGGGTATGAATGTGGAAATGGTATTATATAACAAAAACATTTATATTACACTTGCTGAATTGTGTGTTCCTCAAAATCCCATTACTGATGAACAAATTAATCAACTTATCCCAGTGGTTCAAAACCTGAAAATCCTTCCAAAGGAATAATAGGACCAAACAGAGGTTCTCAGCCTTTTCTTCACCATGGACCCCCTTTAAATACCTTTTGTGGCCAAGACCCCCAAGACTTAACTCAAGATTTAAACCCTAACATTTCTTCAACCCTATTTGGATCCCCTGCGATGACATCGTGCCCCCCCCCTCAGAGGTCTGTGGACCACAGGTTGAGAACCACTGGGAGAAAAGAAAAGAACGTATACAGCATGGGCAATGCAGGTTCTATCATACTATTTTATGTATATTTTCAAAATATTGTTTATCGTCAGTCTACAAAATATCTAGGAAACTAGAATTTTTCATCAAATCCTTGTTTCAGGATTAGCAGCTAGATCTCTGAGAAACTATTGTTTGCTACAGTGCTTTCCAAGATCATGTTTTTAGATGGTGGGCAATAATTGTAAATGTGGATTAAAATAAATACATATAAGTTTAAATAAAGATCACCAGCTGTTTATTTGTAGGACAATGTTAAAATATTGCTCTGATGTGCCCTGGGTTCAATTGGCTGTAACCAAGATAAATAAAATTCTCTTCTTTAATTTAGTTCCATGATCCATAAAAAATTCAAGGCAATTCTGTTATATTATTATAAGTGCAATTCAAGGCAACAGCTTTACTTTAATTGGAAGGAGTCCATCTTCATTAACATTCATGTTTGTTACTGTAAGGTATGACTATTTTTCCTCTCTCTCAGCAGCTTTAAAATTTGACATCAGCTCTAAATGACACCCTGCACTCCAGTTAGGATTCATTAGTATTCCAGGTGTTTATGTCTGCTTGATATTTTACAGTCTGGAAGATCTTGCCCAGTGAAATGGCTCAATGCCACTTTAATAAAGGTCACCTGTCTTAGAGACTGAAGTGGAACTTTTGTTAGACATAAGTCCAGTCAAAGGAAAGGCTAGTTTATTTCTTTGTTTTTCCCTCTTGGAAATGTTTTCTGCTCAACAGAAGAAGCCTTTTATAAGAAAAAATATTTTACACATTAATCAATGACCTTCCAATTTCAGTGCAACTTACCATTTTCCTAATTCGTGAGTTAGTAAATTTAAATTATTTCCTCGACAAAAGTTGTTAATTGCCTTATATACTATAAAACAGTGTAGCCCCAATAAGGTTGTGCTTTGATTTTCTGTGTCAGAGAATTATTGCTGCTAATTTCCAGATTACTTTTTCCATTATAGAGTGTTCAATGTATTTTTCTCAGGTTTTTAATTTATCAGAAAATTGTAATTTTGAATCTGTTTATAGAGTCTGAGTCCCCCTTCATGGATTACTGCCTTGTCGTGGCAAAGAGGCTTGCGTAATTCAATGAAGCTATGAGCTGTGCCGTGCAGGGCCACCCAAGATGGACATGTCATAGCAGAGAGTTCTGACAAAATGTGATCCACTGGAGAAGGAAATGGCAACCCACTCCAGTATTTTTGCCATGAAAACCCTATGGACAGTACCAAAAGGCAAAACGATATGACACTGGAAGATGAGCCCCTCAGGTCGGAAGGCATCCAATATGCTACTGGGGAAGAGCAGAGGGCTAGTACTAGTAGTGCCAGAAAGAATGAAGCGACTGGGCCAAAGCCAAAAGGACGCTCAGCTGTGGATGTATCTGGTGGGGAAAGGAAAGATTTTTTCTCCATAAGAACCTGGAATGTAAGATCCATGAATCAAGGAAAGCTGGACGTGGTCAAACAAGATGACAAGACTCAACATCGAGATCTTCGGAATCAGTGAACTAAAATGGAGAGGAATGGGTGAATTTAATTCAGATGACCATCAGGTATACTACTGCGGGCAAGAATCCCTCAGAAGAAATGGAGTAGCCTTCATAGTCAATAAAAGAGTAGGAAAAGCAATACTGGGATAAAGGTAAAGGTAAAGGTTCCCCCGCACATGCGTGCTAGTCGTTTCCGACTCTAGGGGCCGGTGCTCATCTCCGTTTCAAAGCCGAAGAGCCAGCGTTTGTCCGAGGACGTCTCCGTGGTCATGTGGCCGGCATGACTAGACGCCAAAGGCGCACGGAACGCTGTTACCTTCCCACCGTAGTGGTCCCTATTTTTCTACTTGCATTTTTACGTGCTTTCGAACTTCTAGGTGGGCAGAAGCTGGGACGAGTAACAGGCGCTCACTCTGTTACGCGGCACTCGGGATTCGACCCGCCAAACTGCCGACCTTCTGATCGACAAGCTCAGCGTCCTAACCCACTGAGCCACCGCGTCCCTTTACCTTTACCTTTAATACTGGGATACAATGCCCAAAATGACAGAATGATCTCAGTTCGAATCCAAGGCAAACCATTCAGTATCACAGTAGTCCACATCTATGCCCCAACCACTGGTGCTGAAGAGGATGAAATTGACCGGTTCTATGAAGCTCTACAGCACCTTATAAAACTAACACCAAAAAATGATGTCCTTATCATCATGGGGGATTGAAATGCTAAAGTAGGAAGCCAAAAGATAACCGGAATAACAGGCAAGTTTGGCCTCGGAGTACAAAATGAAGCAGGGCACAGGCTGATAGACTTTTGTCAAGAGAATATGATGGTCATAGCAAACACTATTTTCCAACAACTCAAGAGATGGCTTTACACATGGACGGTCAACACAGAAATCAGATTGACTATGTGCTCTGTGCTCTGCAGCCAAAGATGGAGAAGCTCTATACAGTCAGTAAAAACAAGATCAGGAGCTGATTGTGGCTCAGGCCATGAGCTTCTCATTGCAAAGTTTAGGCTTAAACTGAAGAAAGTAGGGAAAAGCACTAGGCCACTCAGGTATGAATTAAATCATATCCCTGTTGAATATACAGTACAGGTGACAAATAGATTTAAGGAATTAGTTCTGATAGACAGAGTGCCTGAAGAACTATGGACAGAAGTTTGCAACATTGTACAAGAGGTAGCAACTAAAACCATCCTAAAGAAAAAGAAATGCAAGAAAGCAAAATGGCTGTCTGAGGAAGCTTTGCAAAGGCAAGGGAGAAAAAGAAAGATACGCCCAATTGAATGCAGAATTCCAGAGAATAGCTAGGAGATAAGAATGCCTTCTTAAATGAACAGTGCAAAGAAATAGAAGAAAACAATAGAATAGGGAGGACCAGAGATCTTTTCAAGAAAATTGGAGAGATGAAGGGAATGTTTAATGCAAAAATGGGCATAATAAAGGACCAAAATGGCAGGGACCTAACAGAGGCAGAAGAGATTAAGAAGAGGTGGCAGAATTACACAGAAGAACTATATAAGAGCTTAACATCACTGATAACCACGATGACCTCGAGCCAGACATCCTAGAATGTGAAGTGAAGTGGGCCTTAGAAAAGCTGAGCAACAACAAAGCTAGTGGAGGTAATAATAATAATAATAATAATAATAATAATAATAATAATAATAATAATAATAATAATAATAATAATAAAGTTGGAAGGGACCTTGGAGGTCATCTAGTCATCATTGTCAACTTTATTCTCATTAATACCAATATCTAATACCAATAGATTCACTTTATATTGATAAACCTAAAAACATAGACTGTATATTCACAGAGAAAAGAATAGCTTGATCATTTTAGTCATCATTGTGCATATTTATTTCGTTTACTATTTGGAGTTGATGTTGAACCGAAAAAAATGAGCCTATCCTGGCTGGATTCCCATTCCCTAGTGTCTGTATTTATCAAAGCATGCATGTGTAAATAGAATCATGCCCATTATGGGAAACCAGAAACAGATGGCTGTAAGATCCAAATGAACAATGAGATTTATTAAGGAAATTACATGTTCTGATGGAAAGCCTGGATTTCTTATTTTCACTGTGAGAAAAATAAAAATTAAACAACTATTATGTTCTCTCTTGTAGGAAACGACTACGAGGACAATCAAAAAGGCTTTCTCCACTTGCACCTAAGCAAAGTAAAATGTGCCCCAGAAATATCATTTTTCTATAGTGTCACCTTTAGGTTGCATTTATATCGTGACTTAAGCTAACTTATGACTTAAGCTAACTTATCCTTATCTATATTGGGATTGTTTTCATGACAACATCCAAGGACAATGGAAATTGCGTGAAACCTGTTGTGCTTCAGCACCCATTTGGTGGGAGGCAGCTGGAAGCATCATCTGAGATCATTAAAGCATTTATTGGATGATATAGGTTTGCCCCTTCCCCAGATTAGCCTTGCTTCCTGAAATCTCACTCTGATCTCCCTAAAAAAGCTAGATACTGAGGTTGCGAAACAGAAAATTATTTGACTGGGCTTGAAATTTTGCGATATCTATGAAATAAAGTAGGACTAAATTCTATAACATGCTGAAATGACAGGCCAGTTCAGCGCCTCCTGAATAACATGGAAGAATCTGGAAGTCAACATTTGTCCTTTTGTAAAGAATAGGAAGGAAGGGAAAATGCTCTTTCTAACACAGCTCTCTTCATGACTCCAAGTTTTTTTTTAAAAAAAAACTTTATTCAACGCAGTTTATGACTGAATATATATTACAAAACCCTCTAGAAATGACAGATAAAATTCTGCAGCCAGATCCACCCCAGTATTATGCTTGACACCCCAGTATTATGCGGTATTATGCTTGACAGATATTTTACCTACCAGCAGGTGACATGTTGAAGAGGGAGAAAAGGAGACGCAGAAGTTCTGTGAAGAGAGAAAAAGGAGGCTTGAGAAAAGGTGATAGCTTTTGGGTAGTGTAATCTCAAACTTCAAATACTTGAATGGATGTCATAGATCAAAATTTGTTCTTTCTCATTTCAGAGTGCAGGACTTGGAATAATAGATTTAAAGTACCAGAAGGCAGGTTCTCTTAAAATGCCTTTTAACAGTTGAAAAAAACCTTTTAACAATAAAACCAATTTGGCAGTAGAATCAATTATCCAGAAAATTATACTTGTTCAAGTGGAATCTAGAAAGACATCTGTCTGGTACACTTTGATTTAGATCCATGAAGTCACAGACCTTAAAAATTCCATGAAACAATCAATTTGCTTGTCACTTGCTATATTAATTAGGACAGCACCTTATGACTTGGATTAGACACAATAGATACATATAACTGGGACAGCAAATTTCATGCTGATAATTTTCTGCTGACTCTAGGATTGTTGGCTAACAATTAACACAACATGGGGGAAATTTTATACTGTCACAATATTACTTTTCCATTTATAAAAAGCTGAAAGCACCAAAATGCCCATTGGTTGCTATATTTACTTCTAATTCCCCTAAGTGTCAATAAGTAAAATGTACAGTATAAAAAATAGATGCCTCTAGAGTGGTATCTCCAATGGATTTGCGATTAAGAATCCCTGTCGGTATTGTGGAGTTACTGTGTCATTTTGGCAATTTTCCCCAGTTATGAAATTAGAATAATATAATCATGAAAATATATGCAATAAACTCTTTGCAGTACTTAAAAAATAAAGAGCAATGGGTAAGCTACAGCAATAGCTATTAGTACTGTAGCAATTGTTTCTGTATTAGCAGAAACACTAGAATATTTACATACCTAATTTGGGATTTTGCTGTAATTTCTATTGCAGTTATGTATATGATGGCTTGCTTTTAAGATATTATGCCTTAATAACACAATGAAACAATACCTCTTGAACTTAGGAATTTATTACTTTTTGTAGTAAATTTAACTTATTTTGCATTCTTTCAACAGTCTGCTTTAACCATGCACATTAACTCAAACTTATCTTCCAAAGTTTTCAGTTGGACACCAAACTTACATATTTTTCTAAAATAAAGCTTTGAACATGAATATGTAACCAGTTGGTAGGCCCAGTGCTTCTTTTTTACAGAGATAAATATTTGATGGGATTTGTTCAGGTACTAGATAAGTTTCCAGGAGATACCCTTGAGATACTCTTCTTCAAACTGAGCTCCACTATGGTATTGCAACACTCTGTCTACCCATCAGATAGAAAGATAGAATAGAATAGAGCTGGAAGGGACCTTGGAGGTCTTCTAGTCCAGCCCCCTGCTCAAACAGGAGAACCTATACCATCTCAGACAAGTGACTGTCTAGCCTCTTTTAAAAAATCTCCAGTGATGGAACACCTACAATTTCTTGGGGCAAGCTATTCCACTGATTAATTGTCCTCACTGTCAGGAAGTTTCTCCTTAATTCCAGGTTGCTTCTCTCTTTGATCGGTTTCCAACCATTGTTTCTTGTCCTGCCCTCTGGTGCTGTGGTGAATAATGTGACCCTGTCTTCTTTGTGGCAGCCTTTCAAATAAATATTGGAATACTGCTATCATGTCTCCCCTATTTCTTCTTATCTTTAGACTAGCCAAACCCAAGTCCTGCAGCTGTTCTTCATATCATCTTAGCTGCTCTTCTCTGAATTTTTTCCAAACTCTCAACATCTTTTTTGTGATATGGTGACCAAAATTGGCTGCAGAATACCAGGTGTGGTCTTACTAGGGTTTTATAAAGCGGTACTAATACCTTGCATGATCTTGATTCTATGCCTCTGTTTATACAACCCAGGATTGTATTAGCTTTTTTGGCTGTTGCTGCACACTGCTGCTTCATGGTTAAGTGATCATCCATTAGGACTCCAAGGTCCCTCTCACAATTACTGTTTTTAAGACAGGTCTTGCCCAATCTGTACTTGTACCTTTGATTTTTCCTACCTAAATGTAAAACTTTGTTTTTCTCCACACTGAAACTCATTGTGTTGGATAGGACCCATTATTCAAGTTTGTCAAGATCTTTTTGGATCCTGAGTTTGTCTTCTGTGGTGTTGTCTACTCCTGCCAGTTTGGTGTCATCTGCAGATTTGATGAATTCCCCTTCAATTCCCTCATCTAAGTCATTGATGAAGATATTGAAGAGTACTGGGACTAAGACGGAACTTGTACCTCACTGCTTACTTTTCTCCATGTAGATGTAGTGCCATTGAGGACTACTCACTGAGTACGGTTTGCCAGCCATCTGGTGGTGATGTTGTCTATTCCACTTTTTTCTAGCTTACCAAGGGGTAGGTTGTGGTCTACTTTATCAAATGCTTTACTGAAGTATATTACATCTACAGTATATCGCTGGTCTGTTAGTTTAGTCACTTTGTCAAAGAATGAAATGAGATTGTTTTGGCATGATCTGTTTTTAACAAACATGTACTGGCTACTAGTTATAACTTGTTTGCTTCTAGTTGTTCGCAGATCTGTTTTTTGATTATCTTTTCTAGGATCTTCCCAGGTGTTAATGTTAAACTGATTGGTCTGTAGTTTCCTGGGTCTGTTTTTTTTTCTTCCTTTCTTGTAGATTGGAACCACATCAGCCCTTTTCCAATTTCCTTGGTGGAGCAGTGGGCTAATGCCTCCTTAAGTAACACCAGCTGCCTGCAATCAGTGCAGGTTCGCATCCCACCAGGCTCAAGGTTGACTCAGCCTTCCATCCTTCCGAGGTAGGTAAAATGAGGACCCAGATTGTTGGGGGCAATTAAGCTGACTTTGTAATAATGCCGCTTGGGGGGTGTATGAAAGCCCTAATAAGCAGGCATATACATAGAATGAAGGCTACTGCTAAGCTTGTAAGCCGCCCTGAGTCTTCGGAGAAGGGCGGGATATAAATGGAATTAAAATAAATAAAAATAAAATTCTCAGGTTCTTCCCGGTGCTCCAGGATTTATGAAAGATGTGGTGCAATGGTTCTGAGATAACATCTGCCAGCTCCTTCAGAACTCTGGGATGTAATCTGTCAGGCCCCAGTGATTTATATTCATCAAGGTCAGATAGATGTTCTCTTACCATTTTCTTGCTTATTTTAATTTTTCTTTCTAATTTGTCTTTTGCAGTGGTTTTTTTGGTACGTTGGGCTATAGTTCTTCTTTGTGTGAAGACTGATGCAAAGTATGTGTCAACGCTGCTAACATCGGATGTTCTTGCTTTGATAACAGATGAAAATGCAGCCATTTTCTCTATGCTTTTAGAATTAGTTGCTGCTGGGAGGGGGGATAGGAATGAGAGTTCAGCTAGTCATAACAATAATAACTCGGCTGTGGGAACCCAAGGACATTGGGCCCAGAGCTGATAGCGTTTTGGCAGGCTGGAGAGCTGGGGAGGAAGCCCGTGCTTCAAGCTAATTGGGGAATGTGATTTATGACTGTTTATTGGAGGTGAGAATTGTACTTTGCTTCTTTCTATTTAGGGTAGGGGAATTTAGTTTTTGGGTTGAACTATGTAGTGCTGATACTTTGTTTCCCAAATAAAAGATTCTTTAAGGTAAACAATGCCTTGAAGTTCTTTTGAAGGGTTTCATCTGTTGGAACCATGACATTAACCCCCAAACTACAATTTTTACCTATCCACCCTGGGGTCCCAAGCTCCAGTCGCTGTCCCTAGAGTCAAGAGATAAACTGACAAAGTTTTGGGGAAGATTTTAACATGGAAAAGGAAGAGGCACCTGAAACCAGCACCCTGGCAGTGGCTGCTGCCTCAGAGGGAGGAGCGCAGGCCAGCACACTGTTGGAGAAGGAATCTTTTCAGGTCTCCCAGATGGGGGCAAGACCCAAGCCAGGAGGAAAACTGATCTGGTCGTCGGACTGGACTTTACCTAGTGGAGACTCCAGACACCTTGAGACGGCCTTGCCACAATCAAGTGCTTTGAAGGCAGATGAGGTCGAGCTGCAAAGAGGGGTTTCTCACAAGTCACATTCCCTGGACCAATGGAGAGCCCTAATTGATGCACTACAGTAAATAAACAAAATCTGAAATTAGTCTTACATCATTATTGAATAGATGGACTTAATAGCATTGTCCCACAACATGCTTAACCCAATCAGCCACAAAATTATTCAAATGATCTTACTGGCAATTCTAACAGCAGAAAATCACAATAACTAAGTGAAAATTCACCACTTAATTTCCCCAGAATGTCCACTGAATTTGTGTATCAGAAGGTTACATGACATCACTAGCCCCTTCCCCATTATGCAGAAAGTAGTGGTAGACGTGATTTGGCTAGTGCAGTCAATTAGTGTGTATGTGTAGGGGATATTTTTAAATGCAATTTAAAGACAGTTATTTAAAGCAATGCATTTCTATTACAGTCACTCATGCCCTAGTCATCTCCAGATTGGACCACTACATGGGGCTGCTCTTGAAGAATATCCAGAAGCTTCAGATGGTACAGAATATGGCAGGGTGGACAGTTATGTGTGCTTCTATAGCAATACGTTACACCTCTGCTCTGCAAGCTTTTACTGGTTGCCAGCTTATGGAATTGCCGGCCCAGTTCGAGATGCTGGTTTTAAATTTTAAGGTCTTCATTGTGTGGGACCTGGCTATCTGAGCAAGCTGGCCATCTGATTACATCAGCCTGCAGTATTAGTTTTGGCAGAGAAGGCATGCTGCGGGTACCATCAGCTAAGGATCTACATTTGGCAGGCTCCAGGTTACATGCCTTCTTTGCTGCGGCACCTATTTCATGGAACATTCTTTCCCCAAATTAGATTAACTCCATTCCTTTTGACTTATTGAAAGGTCCTCAAGACCTAGATATGTAGCCAAGCCTGGGTTTTCTAGGGAACGATAAATTGTCCCAATGTTACACTGCTAAGAGGGCCATTTTTATCTTTCCACAGTTAGTATTTTGTTTTTATGTTATTTACTACTGTGAGTTTTTAGATATAATTGGCTGTTTTATTTATTGTGTGCCTCCAGAGTCTCTTCTGGAGGAAACGGACTGCTATATAAATTTGATCAATAAAAAATAAAACATAATGTACATTTCCTTGTCAGGGGGTGGAGGAAGTATGTACTGTGGACATGCATATAAGTCTAACATCTTTTTTTTAAACTTCCCCGGGGAAAGCAATATAATTTCCTCTGCACCAGGTACTATTTGCTTTCTGTTCCACAAGTTATGTGGATCCTGCATTTGGCATCTTTGAATTGGTAGTACTGATTGTCATGGTCAGATCTCATTGTGAAGAAAGCACTTCTTTGTCGTCAGGTATATCCAGCAAAGCTTCTTAACCTTGGCATCGTTAAAACGTGTGAGCTTCAGCTGCCTTGCTGGCAGGAGAATTCTGGGAGTTGTAGTCCACACATTTTAAAGGAGTTGATGTTGAGAAACATTGCCAAGAAGATGAACGGGAATTCATAAGTTCTTTCTTTCTGAAAACTTTGAGTATTTCTTACTATATGGTGGCTTTTATTTTGTTTCTTTCCTATGGATTATCTACCTTTTTAAAATGTCTTTTTTTGTCTTAAATTTGATTAGAGGAAAATGCAATTGTATTCTTAGCAACACAACACTCTCCCAAATTAAGTTGCACTGAATTCAATTAAACTTAGGCTGATCTAGGTAGAATAAGAGTGTATACTAAATGTTCTTCAGTTTCTTATAATAACATTGCTCATGCTCAAGTTACTATTATCAGTCTCTCCTATTTCTCAGGCCTAATGCTTGCTTGCTAATTTTTGTTTAATTATTAAAACTCTGGAATGGCTTTGGCTAATGCTTTGGGCAATTTACTTTGGCCCCATTATTGAATTATTTTCACAGAAGAGTTTTTCTAATTTATGAGATTTGCACTTCATCTAGTGAATGATGGACGAAAATGGCCCCTCTGATGGCCGTGGTGAAAGATTTATAGCAGAAAATTTTCTTCCATCTTTCATAAAGGTAGTACATAATAATGTAACTACACGCTAGAAACATGTAGTTCATAATATGAAGTTAATTTGATCACTGTTCTGTGCAGTTCAGAAGCTAATGTACAGAACACAACTGTAATATCTTTGTAGCACTGGAAAACATAGCCCTCCTTTTTTCAGTTTATTCAATAGATATCCAAAAATTTCACATCCACAAAAATCTGGTCATGGCATTGGTTTTATTATATATAATATAGTCTCTGGACCCTCTTTTAGATATTGCTGTTGAAACTAAGGCCAGTTTATCATTTATCATCACCAATTTTAGTTTTTACCCTTCTTTTCACATGAAACAATATATTTTGCTCATTTCCAGTTCTACCTCTCTATTATAAAGACCTAATCAATATTTTTTTTAAAAATGCAGCATATCACCATGTAAAAACCATTAGCATAACCAGAAAATATTGACCTCTAGTCTACAGACTCATGAATACACTCAGGTGAAATCATAAACTATTTTTCAGGTCATGTATTAGTTATCATAATTTTACAATTTAGGTAATTTATCTGTACTTCAAGCAATACTTCAGTGCTGTTCCCTTAGGTTTGTACTAGTTAGCAATACATTACATACATACAAAATGCATTTCTAACCTAAATAATGTGTAGTTGGCCAAGAAGGCCTTAAAAAGAACTTATCTTTATTTGCTGTTCTGAATTCTTAGGACAATGCACATAAATAATGTAGCCATGCAACTGTCTTCCAGCATATCATTAACTGATATTAATTTTTTAAAATGTATGTATAAATTTTAAATTGTTTGACCTGACTTTCAGTGCATCTAGCTTTCTATAGTTTCATGGTAATAAATTGATAATTTTTGAGTCCAGCACTCTGAAATCCTTCGGGCTATGAAAGGTTTGCTTTTGTACATTTCAATCATGCTATGGTTTGGAAACAATGTCTGGCAGCAAACTGTTGTCACTATATTTAAATGGATCAAAATGTGGTGCTTACAGATAGGAGGGTTCTTGATTTACTGAATGAATTGTCACATGTCTCCACTGCAGCATTACTTTGAACACAGACCTGTCACTCTCCAATTTCTACGTGTTCAGGCAAAAAATCTGAAGGCCTTCTATAACTGCACACATGTGAATATAAAGATAACTTTCCATACAATCTGGGTCCCCAATAAAGCAGGTTCTTGAATACCGCTGGCAGCTGTTTGGGTCAAATCCTTTTCAGACATTTCTGAAAGTTTGAAAAAGGTAGAGGCAGGTTACCTCTCTTTTCTCCTCTTTCATCTCTCCATATGTTCAAACAGCTGCCTGAAGAGGTTTTTTGTCTCTTCCATCTTGCAATCTCAGATGCTGTTTCTTTGTATACACATGTTTTTTCACACTTAGTCAAGATGAATGCCTGCACATATTGTTTTTCATAAGCTCTGGTGAATATTTAATGGACACACGTGTATCCAAAGTACCCATTAATCATTACCTTTAATTATCTGAATATTTAGAGCTATTGACCCATGATCCCTTGAACAAAATACATTAGTGCCTAGCAAATTTGTGTGTGTGGAAAACACACAAACTTTTAAATTTCATTTTGAGCCAAAATCTTTCAAGGTGTCTTTTTATTCTACTAGCAAAATATCCCATTTACTCAGTTTCACAATGCAGAAGTTATCCATTATACATGTATGGGTTTTTCATTGGCATTTTCCCAAACGAATGAAAGCTGGTTATCCTTTGAAATATCCAACATTACCAAAATTCTTATATACTGGGAAATGCAGCTGCAACTCTGCAAAACATGAGGCAATAATCTATTTCCAAAGGGGGCATCTCTCACCACACTTTCAGTTTTCCTGCATCTGTGCTCAGACTTGGCATTTTATTTCTATCTAATCCCAGAATATTACACCATTCACAGTCAATATATTCCCCCACCTCATAAACATTATATTGATAGAGCTTCTAACATCCTGCTGTTTGTATATGTATGTAAAATCAGTCTTCTGGCATTCTCCTACCCCATCCACTCAAAAGAGCTTATGCACTATATCTAAGATTTGCTTATTTAATAACAACAACAACAACAACAACAACAATAATAAAATGAAAAAGTTGGAAGGGACCTTGAAAGTCATCTAGTCCAAATCTCTGCCCAAGCAGGAAACCCTATACCATTTCAGACAAATGGCTGTCCAATCTCTTCTTAAAGACTTTCAGTATTGGAGTATTCACAGCTTCTGGAGGCAGGTTGTTCCACTGGTTAATTGTTCTAACTGTCAGGAAGTTTCTCCTTAGTTCTAGGTTGCTTCTCTCCTTGATTAGTTTCCATCCGCTGCTTCTTGTTCTGCCTTCAGACGTTTTGGAGAATAACTTGACTCCCTCTTCTTTGTGGCAACCCCTGAGATATTGGAACACTGCTATCATGTCACCTCTTGTCCTTCTCTTCTTCAAATAAACATAATTTCTATTACAATTTCTCAGAAGAGGTTTATCTTCTTTTATTTCACAAATTAAACAAGAACAACATGTAGACAAATGTATGGATTGGGAGTGGGAAATGAAAGAACATTTTTTTGTGGTAATGGAATAAAGGGATTTTTTGTTCAGTTATGATTTGCACCATGGCCAGTCATCTCTTAATCATCTCATGCTTGGAGGCAGCAACCACTAGATTTACCAAATAGAGATTTGCTAGTGATTAAAATGCTAGGGATATCGATATAGAGCAAACAAAAATTAAAATAACTTTATTTTCCATCTGATTTCATATAAACATACATTGTAAAGGTTTTCAAAATTATGGCTCTTCGGCTTTGAAACGGAGATGAGCACCGGCCCCTAGAGTCGGAAACGACTAGCACGCATGTGCGGGGGAACCTTTACCTTTACCTTTATAGATGGGATCTATAGATATGAAGAAAATTTGCTCTACATAACAGCTGTTTGTTGAGAGAATGCTACATTAACTTCACTGATCTGAAAGAAATGGGTTATTTTTATTTGATGCCCACTATCCAAATATACTGTTCTAGCAGCAGTGCGCAATTTTCACTACTGAAGGGTATAGTTATCAAAACAATGGTCACAAAACCGATATTAATTCATTTTATAGCCTTCCTGCTTAATCAGGTATATTTTGTTTTATTACATTATTCATACTGTAATAGGACCAACATAAATAGGCTTTTTCTCTTGCTAGGTCCTCCCTGTCCAGCCAACACAGCCAAGGACAATGCTGCAGTTACTGATATTTGCAGCCACAGCCTTCTTTCCATCCCAGAACCAGGTACAAGGACAAAAGAAAGTAAAATGTCTTCTCATTCCTTTTTAAAACTACAGACATAAGACAAGTTCTGTCTTATGTCTAAGTATATTACCCATGTAGTCTGGCTATATATATTATTTTTATCCTTTTCATCTGTTCCACTTCATTCTCTATTGGTATCATTATTCTGATTATTATCCTTTTTTATCATGATTATTATTACATTGTTGTTTTGCATGTACACTAACACCTTATGCACCAGAGACAAATTCCATGTGTGTCTAATCACACTTCATCAATAAAGTATTCTGTTCTAAAGTATTCTATTATATTAAATGCAGCTTCCAGCAGTCAATCTGGATTGGCCTAGAAATTCTAAGGCATGGTATCAGATTAAAACCCCAACATATAAATTGACAACAAAATGACTATTCAAAATGATTTAGAATTTATTAATAACAGATATCAGCAAAGGAAAATAATGTGGGCAAATGTTAATTACAATGAGAATGCTCATCTCAAGCCTCAGAGAAGGACTAGCTGAGAAAATAGCTCAACCAAGTCCAGTTGCTCCGTGCAGGTAGAAACTGTTAAATTCCATTCTTCTTCCTAGAAACTTTACTCATGTTTTGGAAACGAATTTCTATTATTTTCTTTTTTTTCCTCACCGCTAGAGAGTGCTCTCATGGATATTCTAAAGAGAAAAAGTATGCACAAAACCTCTCTCTCTTATCCCTATGGGGAGGGAGTGGCGGGGGGCAAAGGGAAATGCTTTATTCAGGGATTAACTGCTCTCCCTCCCAATTTACCTTTTTTTGTTTATAAATCAATTGTAGATGGATTCTGATAGATTGGGATTTTCTGCATTACTGAAAGTGCCCAGTACAAGCTTGGTATGGTACGATACCATGACCAAAGAATTGAACATATTTGGATTATTTAGCTACACTGAGCTTCTTTCTCCTTCCTTATGATAATTTTGCTTCTTGTTCATGGATCTTTGTTGAGCCTTGTCTAATATTTTAAAGCCACCTTTAACAAATGAAATTGCTTATCTCCTCTCCTGAGTTTTAACTTTAAATTAAGCGACATGGGTCTCAGTATGGTTAGAGTCCTTTGATCTTCCTGAATCCTAGGTTGTTATATTTAATTTAGCATCGCTGCCTTGCAATCTTTCCTTTCCTACTGATTGGACAATGCTGAATCATGACCCAAACATCCTTGACAATCACTATGTGCAGAATCTAAATCAAAGCATGTAATTTTAAAGGAGAGCTATCTTTATGTTTAGAAAATAAACACTGCTTATACACTACTGTTTTTCTTTTAGATCTTATAGGTATGATGATTGCATAACATTTTCTCCGGGAAAAATATGTGCATGTCCCATAAAGTGTTTATGTGCAATCACTAAAAAGCCCCAGTTCAAGAAAGAATTTCTGCCAAGTTGAGTCAATATTTCTTTGCAAGGTTGCATACCACATTTTTATATAAAACTAACCCCATTCATTCTTTTACTGTTCCCATTTCAGGCAACTTGTTTTTTTTTCCAAAATGCCATTTCCAGTACTTATAAAACTGCATCTAATGACTTCAGTAGTAGAATGCCATTTAATCTTGTTTATTGATGTACTGCAGATCCTTTGAAAAATGATATTTTCAGACAGACATTTTCTGGGAAGCTGTACTATAACTAGCTGTCATGGCTGAATTAAATTCTATCTGGCTTTCCGAGATGGATAGCATTTTTAAATATCCAAAACATTTAAGTTCATTGAATTATTTATCAACATGACAATAATGCCTTGGAATTATTAAAACTGCTTAAATAATTTACCATGAATCTTATCCTTTAACCACTGGGGCAGTTACATTGATAATGCAGTGCAACCTTAGTTCATTCTGAGCTTATTCTGTATATGATTACTAAATTTGCACACAGAACATTGCAGCATCTTTTGAATTTGATCTGTATGACATACTGTTAAGGTCTTTTTAATACATTCTGGGGAAAAATTAAATAAAAGGTCCCACTATAAATCAATATTCTTTTATATGCACATAAATACAGCTAGTCTAATATAAACATATTTCTCCTCATGCAAGCAAACTTCCCTCTGCTGTCCTCATTCAGCTCTCTCTATGTACTCAAATTGTCCATACAGCAAATTTTGGAGATATAGAGAGGAAAAGAAAACCATGTTACCAGGATTTTTCCCCCTTCCTGGTAGAACATATTACTGGATTCTACCTGTAAGCTAAAACGTATAAGATTCATCTTTTTGTTAGGCAGTGATTTATATCTTAAGCCAATAATTCTGAACTCTGAGTCATGAGAGACATAATGTGAAAGCAATGGATTCAGTATTTCTTTTCCCTCCTTGCTTACATAAAGAGAGGCAAAGACATTCAATAATGGATGAAAGTGCAATAAAACAACAACTAAAGAGGCTACATAGTTTTAGCTTCTCAAATTTGTAAGATAATGATTTAAAAATAAATTTAACCAAATTACTCTATAAAAAAGGTAAAGGTTCCCCCGCACATGTGTGCTAGTCGTTTCCGACTCTAGGGGCCGGTGCTCATCTCCGTTTCAAAGCCGAAGAGCCAGCGCTTGTCCGAGGACATCTCCGTGGTCATGTGGCCGGCATGACTAGACGCCAAAGGCGCACGGAACGCTGTTACCTTCCCACCGTAGTGGTCCCTATTTTTCTACTTGCATTTTTACGTGCTTTCGAACTGCTAGGTTGGCAGAAGCTGGGACGAGTAACAGGCGCTCACTCTGTTACGCGGCACTCAGGATTCGACCCGCCAAACTGCCGACCTTCTGATCGACAAGCTCAGCGTCCTAACCCACTGAGCCACCGCGTCCCTAAAATTACTCTATACTAGGAATAAAATAACAAAAAGGGTATAGTGGGCCTTTCATCAGTGAAATCATGTATTCAATTTTCTAATAGATCATAAAGTTTCCTGGTTCACCTTATGGCCATTCTTTTAATCTGCCTAATGCAATTGTTGCTTCAGACAAAATGAGCATCTAGTTTAGTACCGGGAAACTTGGTTTAAATTTAGTGTCCAGTAACTTATTCCAAACTTGTATTTATTTGCTCATTTGATTGGCTTTTATCCTGCTCTATTTTTTTTATAAGTACCTTAAAGCAGTGAACATGCCTAATACTCCCTCCTTCTCCTCTTTTCCTCATACAACAATCCTGTGGCATGACCTGGGCTGAAAGACGACTGCTGCATAGTCACCCAGCTAGCTTTCACGCCTAGGGCAGGACTAAAACTCACAGTCTCTTGGTTTCTAGCCTGGTACCTTAACCATAAGACCATTTGGTTATTGTCACCATTTATATTTTGTTATTAACCTTTAGATTTTGGTTCTTATTTAGAAGAACTATCTGCAAATCTTTGAAAATATATGACAATTAAACTCTGAAACATTACTGATACAATATTTGTCACATATTTTCACTTCTCTAGTCAGATAATTGTTACACCGCTTTGAGGTATCTGACACTGAAAATCTATATCAACTTCTTTGAACACAAGCTTGCTTGTGTTTATTGGGGTGTGTCTGTCTATCTGTCCATCTGTCTGTCTGTCTCTCTTTCTCTCTGTGTGTGTGTGTGTCTCTGTGTGTAAATCACTCTGTTGTTTGCTATATATATATATATATATATATATATATATATATATATATATATATATATATATATATATATATATATATATATATATATATATATTGTGCTGCCTTATCTTCCTTTAAGATAGACCTCAGGTACTTAAAACACAGCTGACATTGTTCTGTGTTGCACATTTAAACTATCTGCAAATCTTTGAAAATATATGACAATTAAACCATGAAACCTGAAAAAAGTATTTATACAAGAAATCTTACTTATATCCTCACTTGGCAACATGTTTGTTAACATTGTATGAATATTACATGCTTCAAGCGTAGAGTAGTATTTTCTGATGTAAAGTTATGGGCTGTAATATAAGGAAGAAGAGGAGGAAGAGAAGGTTTTGATATAGAGCCAAATTCTGTTCTGCATGATGAGAAAGCTTAACAATGAATATAATGAAAATATGTTCAATTTCAATTGTATCTCTTATTTACTTCTAAGAAAACCCAGGAGCAAAAAATTCCTTCCTCCCATCTTATTATCATAAGTCTTCAAGGAGCAGGATAGATGAGAGTGATTGACATAAACCTATCCAGTAACTTTCATTGAAGCGTAAAGATATGAGTATAGCCCTACTTATTCTGAGCCAACTATCATGGTCATCACAATGCTTCAATCAACTCAATGCTTTCTAGATATGTGGAACCCAACTACTGTAAGAGTTTTCATGAATAACTTTGTTGGTTCAGATTTAATTGGTCCAGATATGGACAATCCCCAGACTTGGGAAGGTTGATATAACCGTTCTACCAGTTTTCCAGGTAAATGTAGATATATGTAGCTTCGAGGTGAAATCCTAAGCTTGCTTAGAAAAAAGGAACTCCAAATGAATTTACCAAGATTTTTGGTTGCATTGTATTGCTTTCTATACCATAGCCTTCATAAGTTTCCTTTTACCTTCCCAATTGGAATATTTTCTTTTCTGCACCTAAACATATATGCAAAAATATCATGTTAATGAATGATAATAATGCAAAGTGGATATATAATAAATGTCTCGAATGCTAATAACTACATTTATGTGAATATTTCTTAAATCAGACCTAAAGAATTAGTATTAATTCTTTCTGGACATTTTTTCTTATGAAACAGGCAATGGCAACATTGCTTTGTTACTGATTATGCCCAAGTTGTATACATACGGCATGAGCAGCTGTGAAGAATCAGGATACTGGAAATGATGCTTCCCTTGTGGGAAGCTACAACAAACTGTTGTATTTGCTGTTTTGATTTAAAGCAAAAGAAATCTCCAGTGAAATCTGCCTGAACATTGGAGGTTTATTTTCCATTTGCAATTACAATGGGGAAAATATTCTTAGACTCTTATAGAGAGTTAAATACGAGGCTTTGATTTATTATCTGTTTTTAAAATGGACCCTTGCTGAAAGCATATTAAACAGAGTTTACTGTGATGCATATCAGATTAGAATGTAGGATATTTCACTCTATGCTTCATCAACCTAGCCTTATCTTGACTACAGCAGTATATTGTACTATATTCATTTTGGGCAGCAATTCCACATTCTAGATCTAGCATGGGCTGTGGTTGATAGAGCAATGTTTCTGCAGCTTCTGCTGAATGATTTATGGAGAAGCATTCACACTGGTTTCAAAGGAAAATGTTCTCTCCTTCTGTGTGATGAACAGAAGGAGCCGGTAAAAATAATAGCAACAAGAGGAACTAAATAGAATATGTGATGAGAAAAAGCAAGTGCAACCCACATAACTGAACTAAATGTATTTTTCTCATTTAATATTAATGGAAATAATTTATATGTGCATTTATATGCATGCCAGTTTATATATGCAATAAAAGTTAGTATATTGAACTTATGCCAAATAGGTGCCTAATATATATGTATATTCATTTCCATATCTCAACTTATTCTACATATATTTTTATTTATGTATACATGAAATAGTTATGGGTTCCTGAAAGCTCTATATGGGTACAATCATGATGGATATACTGTATATTACTTCTAGTCTCTCAGGCAATGTTCTCCTAAATTGAAACTGCTGGTAAATCTGAGTAAGGAAGGACTGCTGCTTTGAAACCTTTCCAGAGGATTTCTAGAAAAAAATGAGTGACACAGAATGAACTGAATAGCCTTTGACAGAAACATCTGTGGGGAAGATAAGAGGAGTAAATGGTAATTTTGCATTGTAAGCTCTATTTTTTTTATTTGCTTGTGACCTCAAGGGCAAGCGTGAAAGGATGCATCTTGTATTATGATGTCATAATGCATTTTTTTGTCATTGTGGGGTGGCGCTGTGGTTAGAACTGGATGCCTATGCCTTTGGTATGATCCAGCAGGTGTTTCTTAAGTTCTTAAACATTTGAAGAACATTAAAATAGGGAAATATAAAATGAATGTAATATAGAATAGGAAAGCAATGATGAGATAGATAAGGAAAATTGTGATGTTCAAGCCAAACTGTTAAAGCAGAAAGGAAAGGTAAAGAAACGACTCATGCCAGATAATGAAAAGTAAAATTTATAATTAACATATAAACAATATTGAAAGTTAATTAAAAATAATAACTGCATGGAAAAATCAGAAAGGAAGTGTTCTGTACCAGCCTGCTACCGGCCCTGCAGAAAAGGCAGGGACAACCCCTTTACAAGAAGGCAAGAGGCTGGAACTAAGCCTGCCACATTTATTAACATAAAACAGAGCAAAACAAGACACGAACCATGAAACAGGAGCTATTCAAGCAGTTGCCTTCAGCAAACTAGCCCTCCCACGCATTCCCCTTTTATACAGTTCAGGGCGTGGCTCCTCTCTGCCTCCTTCCGAGGTGCCCCATTGCCTTCCTCTGTTTACTCCTGATTGACTGCCTCTTGCGTCGGGCGTCCTTGAACAGGGCCAGCTGTGGGTCATCTTCATCCACGCTGTCAGGCTCACACAGCTGGGTCTCCGTCGTGACCAGGTGGGAGGGGCCTGGCTGAGGGCTCTCATCAGCAAGCTCTCCAACCCCCTCAGCAAGCTTCTCCAACCCCCTCAGCAAGCTCTTCAACACCCCCCTCCTCCTCTGAGTCGTCCGACCCAACTGCCGAACCCACAGGCTGACCCTGAATCACAACAGGAAGGAGAACAAAACTCAGCTTGAGGTACCTACTAGAAATGAAAAGTATAAATTAAACAAGAGACAAAAGAAAGCTATTTAAAATCCTGTTGCTTGTTTAGTCCCGGCTGGATCTTCACAATGGCCTACCTATGTGTGGAACTTTCAAATTATTCCTAAAAACAAATAAACCATTAATGTGTAAGTGCATTTAATAAGGATCCTTTTCCTTGTTATGATTCTGGTCATACAATGATCCAATCTGCATGGAACATAGGGACAGGATTACAGTTTACAGCAGCTTATTTTGTTGTAAGCCTCTTTCCTGTATTATGAATGGGACTAATAACAAGGTGTGACAAAGTCCCGTGTAGACAGAAAGATCAGGAGAGATGACTTGTAGAGAAAATGAACTCTGGACTCTCCAATAATATATAAAATATGCTGTAGTTTATTCTGCCCAGATCTGTAAACAAAAACAGACTCTGGAGAACCAGCAGTCCAAATCAAGAATTCAAAAGTAATAATAATGATAATAATAATAATGATGATGATGATGATAATAATAGTACCAATAGTAATTGGCACTTTGGGTGCAATCCCAAAACAACTGGAGCACCACTTGAACACCATTGGCATTGACAACTTCTCCATTAGTCAATTGCAAAAGGCAGCCTTACTAGGAACTGCTTCCATCCTGCGACAATATCTGTAATACCATCAAACATCCACATCTGCCTATCCCAGGTCCTTGGTAAGGACTCGATAGGAAGACAAAAATGCCAAATCCAGTCTGAACATCTGGCTGTGTGATTAATAATAATAATGATGATGATGATGATGGAAGGGACCTTGGAGGTCATATAGTCCAACCCCTTGCTCAGGCAGGGAACCCTATACCATTTCAGACAAATGACTGTCCAGTTTCTTCTTAAAAACTTCCAGTGTTGGAGCATTCACAGCTTCTGGAGGCAGGTTGTTCCACTGATTGTTTTAACTGTTAGGAAATTTCTCCTTAGTTCTAGGTTGCTTCTCTCTTTAGTTAGTTTCCATCCATTGCTTCTTGTCCTACCTTCAAGTGCTTTGGAGAATAGCTTGACTCACTCTTCTTTGTGGCAGCCCTTGAGATATTGGAACACTGCTATCATGTCACCCCTCACCCTTCTCTTCATTAAACTAGATATACCCAATTCCAGCAACTGTTCCTTATATGTTTTAGCCTCCAGTCCCCTAATCATCTTTGTTCTTCTTCTCTGTACTCTTTCTAGAGTCTCAACATCTTTTTACAGAGAGCCAGTTTGGTGAAGTGGTTAAGATGCTGCTCTAGAAACCAGGAGACTATGAGTTCTAGTCCCACCTTAGAGATGAAAAGAGGCTGAATGACTTTGGGCAAGTCACTCTCTTTCAGGTGTCTGCCTTTAAGATCCTTTGGGGAAATATAATATTCTGCATTTTAATATTTGCCAAAATATTTCTTTCTTGGGGGGGGGGGCTGACTTCCCATACTTCTATACAGGTCTTGCTAAGAGTAATTTTAGCATGCACCTCTTTGCCATCTTTCACCTTCTATTCCATTCTCCATACCTATTCTTTTGAAGAGTCGCCTTTAAGATTAGCCAGCCCTGAGTTTGAAGGCACTTTCACTCAGGCACTGTGGTTTTCCCTTCACCAGGTAAGGCCTGAGAATAATTAGCCACTGAACCAGATTTTAATTACTATGTAATTATCAACAATAAACAATTCATTTTACGTATGGTGTCATAAACTTGGATTTTTTCCATACTAGAAATAAAAATATTCCCTTGTATTCTGCTTAAATTCTGGTATCTAATGAATACAACATACAATAATGGATGCAGGGTTATTGTTTTTTTGGCAACGTTTGCTGTTATCTTTTGGACGGTGACATTGTTCGGTGTTCTGTCTTTTGAGAATGGGACATTGAAACTTCATTTTAATGTAAACCATTGTGCACACAGATATATGACAATAAGGTTATCTTATGGGTTTTTCCCCCAATTAGTTTACAGCCTTGGGTTCCCTTGGTCTTCTATACAAGTATTACCGTATTTTTCGGACCATAACACGCACCTGACCATAAGACACACCCAGTTTTTAGAGCAGGAAAACAAGAAAAAAAATATTCTGAACCAAATAGTACCGGTATACTAGGAAGGAAGGAGGGGAGAGAGAGAGAGAAGGAAGGAAGGAGGGAGGGAGGAAGGAAGAAAGAGAGAGATAAAGAAAGAAAGAAAGAAAGAAAGAAAGAAAGAAAGAAAGAAAGAAGAAAGAAAGGAGAGAGAGAAAGAAGGAAGGAAGAAAGAAAGAAAGAAAGAAAGAAAGAAAGAAAGAAAGAAAGAAAGAAAGAAAGAAAGAAAGAAGGAAGGAAGAAAGAAAGGAGGGAGGATGGAGGGAGCAAGGAAGAGAGAGAGAGAGAGAAAGAAGGAAGGAAGGAAGGAAGGAAGGAAGGAAGGGAGAAGGAAGGAAGAAAGAGAGAAGGAAGGAAGGAAGGAAGAGAAGGAAGGAAGAAAGAAAGGAGGGAGGGAGGAAGAAAGAGAGAAAAAGAAAGAAAGAAAGAAAGAAAGAAAGAAAGAAAGAAAGAAAGAAAGATAGTTTCTTTTCCCTGAATAGGTTTTCTAAGATGCCGAAGCAATTTCAAACAATTAGCAGTATTATCTTGCAAATGGGAAATCACTTCCAATAAACTTCGCAGAGAAACCTGCAGGGACAACTCCTCACGGCTTTGCTGGGGCAAGTCGCCTATGAGGTTTAGTTTAGCAAAAACTATTTCTTTAGCAGCGAGGTAAAAGAAAGAAAATGTGCACGCACAAGGAGGGGGAGGCAGTCAGAAGGCATGGCAGGCACGTCCGTATTTCCTCCCCTGCCGACCAATCACAGGGGCGGGGCGGAGAATTCCATGTCTTCATTCAATCACGTCTCTCCAATGGAGCTGATGGACTGCGTTGACTGAACGGGAGACAAGTGTTTTCGCTTACCTTCGGACCATAAGACGCACCTCGTTTTTCCACCCACTTTTGGGAGAGGAAAAGTGCGTCTTATGGTCCGAAAAATACGGTAATTGTGCCCCATTTTGATTCTGACCTTCGACAAGCTAGTTACACTTATGCAAACTTTTTTTATACTTGAGCTATAAAATTTAGAAAGCCGTTTATTAATCATGGTTCATTCCACAATAGAATGGCAACTCAGAATTGTGCCATCAGCAATAGCCACAAAGGCAACTGTAAGAAGGGCCAACTAATTCTATACCATCAGATATAAAATTCTGGCGTACCATTCTATACCAGAAACATCTTGAAGGAAAAACCTTGAAGAAAGTCCAGTTGCCTCTTTTAAAAGCACCCTTGGGATGCCCAGAACAATTGATATTCAGTAGAATCCAGGCTCCCAAATTTGGAAGTTCCATTCAGGCTTCAGGGCAAACAAAAATGATGCTTATAGAGCTATATTGTGTGAATTTGTATTATAAGGACCTCCTTTCAAAATTTCCTGATCATCTTCCAACACTTTTGAATGTTCATTACAAGAAAACTACTACTCAGAAAGTTTCTTGACAGAAATAATGTTAAGTATTTATGCTATGTTTTGATATCAATTGGCACACTCTTCGTAAAATCTAATAATTAATCTCTACACTATATTGCTTTGATTCACACTACTCACTCCCACTTGTTCTATGATATAAGTAAGAGCACTCTATTTCATAGCTGAATGCACAGAACTTTCACTGAAAATAAGTTTTACCTATCAAAGATTACACAAGTGTTTATTTTCCCTGACATTCGCTGTTTAGAATTCAAAATACATATTTTAAATGCCTGAAGAAAAAAATAAAAAAATGTGCATCTCACATAATGCAACAGCAAGATAGGCATAATCAAGGCTTTCACTAGTGTTAAGCAAAGCTATCTTTTCAGACCTGTAATGACATGATTCCAATTGAGTAGTGATCTGCATCATTTTTTTTAAAAAATGATATATTCTTTATATGGTATAGACATTTTTATTTTTTAATTGACATCACAAGAATTTGTGAAAGTTTTGGTGCAATCTGTTGAAAAGAGACATTGGTGGAGCAGTGGGCTAATGCCTCCTTAAGTAACACCAGCTGCCTGCAATTAGTGCAGGTTCGCATCCCACCAGGCTCAAGGTTGACTCAGCCTTCCATCCTTCGGAGGTAGGTAAAATGAGGACCCAGATTGTTGGGGGCAATTAAGCTGACTTTGTAATAATGCTGCTTGGGGTGTGTGTGAAAGCCCTAATAAGCAGGCATATACATAGAATGAAGGCTACTGCTAAGCTTGTAAGCCGCCCTGAGTCTTCGGAGGAGGGCGGGATATAAATGGAATTAAAATAAAAAAAATAAAAAAGAAAAAGAAAAGAAAAACCTCTCTTTCAAAATGACTAAATTTTGAATAATTGTGATAATGAAGAACATAACTAAACTAGATTCTTAGTAAGCAGCAGTTAGTAAGCAGTTGCTGGAGAAAAAAGGCAGTCAGAATGTAAAATTTGCATTGGACATATAGGAACAGCTTGAGTGACTGTTTTATCAATAAATACAGGGCTATGTCTTACTGATAAATATTTGTGGTTCAAATGCAGGGTCCTTGGTTGATTTCTTGTAGATGTTTCATTACTCAAACTAGGTAACACCATCAATAGTAGTAGGAAGTGGGGTTTGCTCTCAATTTATTGTCTAGTAGTGGCTTGCCCTGCCGGTGTTGGAGGTCGTGGAGGTTCTTTGGTTGGGCTGTTTACTGTTAGCTTGTTTGGCCATTGTTTGATTGGGTTATTGTTTACTTCTTGATTGTTGGTCTGATGTTAATCTTGATGTTAAGCTATGCTCATGTGGGTGTTGATTGCTGGTGGAAAGATATTTTAGTCTTCTTATTCCCTTTTTGGCTTGCTGATTGTCCCTTTTGCATAGTATGTAGATGTTGTTTCTGTCTATATAAAGTATAAGGGGGTGCCTATTTTTATTTGATTGCATCAAAACTTTTAGGCCCCAGGTTTAAGGGGGGTCTTACTTGTATTGTAACCTCTTAAAATATAAGTTCAGATATACTGCAAGATCACATGCAGTATTTTATCACTGAGCAACTTACAATGATACTCTGTTTATTATGCTACCATTGTACCATTTTGATTAATTGGCATGTCGTAACTATGAATTAGAAAGTATAAATGAACATTCAGCCTGAATCTCCTCAATTAACCTTCTTGACAAGCTACCAGAGTAATGTAAATTCATTGCAAGCCTAGTAAAAAGTAAAAAAAACATACATATTTTCCTGAAGGTTATTATTCAATGTATTTCAACTAATAATCCCCAAATAAACCCACCTGCAACATTGGGAAATATACATTTGCTCATTTTCCAACATAACAAAGGCCTACATCTCACAATCTCATAAAGCCCATAAACATCTCATAATTGTAAATTTTTGGCTAGTGTCATTAGCATAGTGCAGGTTATTGATGTTTCTTCCTTCCATTCTAAAACTATGTCCATCTTCTTCAGCTTTCCTTAATCTATATTCAACATAAAATTGGAATAAACAGGGGGAGTATACAGCTTTATCCTACTACTTTACCAACGTGGAGACAGTCTGTTTTACTGGATAATTAAAACGGCAGAAATTGGGGATTTGCATCATTATACTGAATTGTTGGTTTCTATTTCATCATTTTGTTTTGTACCTAGTTTTAAGTGCATGAAAATTTAACCCTACTATGATTTTCTTTCCTTTTACCAGTTCCTCTCCCTTCTCCCCAAAAGCTGTGTGGGTATGTCTTCAATTTCTCAGGATCATATTTTATGCATCTCATGAAGTAAATTGTGATGAACCCATATTATATGTGTTAAAGAATATATTATTCAATAACATGCCATAAAAGTCTTCTTTTATATTTATATTTAATTGTTTAATTATTGTTCTAATTGTTTTAATGACTTATTTTATTATATGCCACCCAAAGTCATGTTTGTGAGATGAGCTGCTATATAAATCTGATAAATAAATAAATCAGTTTTGCTGAAGACATTAACAGTTACTCCTTTGGAAATGAAATGTAATTCTGTTAATAAGCAGATGGTACAGCAACCTGTTTATTTCTCTTTTTAAAATCTGACCAAAACTGTGAGCATCTGCTGAACTCTTCTAATATTTCTAATTCACAGAATTTATGGTTAATGAATCTGAATCTTTATATTTGAATTCAGGGCTTTCCAAGTGAGCAATGATTTTTGAACGCTTAAACCAGAGCTTCTTGAAATTGAACCAGAGCTTCATACAATTATGAATTCTTCTGAAATAGGAGCCCTGGATCTTCAGATACAGCAGTGTTATCAGTATAATTCCTATAATAATGATTAGAAAGCAGCTATTAGACTTTGATTCAAAATGACAACAAACAAATTAAAACACTATGAATAGCCATACCCCAGATTATTAGCTAATGCTTAGAAAAGGAAAAACCTATCAAAATCCAATAATTACCTGACAGAATAAAAACAGAAAATGGTTTAGAATATCACCATTAAATAATTATATTTTTCCACTTCAAGTTTGCCAAGGGAGATTATGGCAGCCATCTCCCATTACCTAGAGACTGTACAGGCTAGATGGGAAAGAGACAACTCTAACTCTTAACTCTAACTCACACCTACCAACATCAAGTGGCTGCAGGCACTATGGTCACCTGGACCCAGGGTTATTTTGTGCAAAAGTTCCATATATACTCTTGGATGGGGTAGACTTGTCCACTCAAGAGTAGGACACAATTTGGGGCCCTCTTGGATTCAAAGTTCCTACCCAAACAGCAGATGCAACTGTGGCCAATAATGGGGCCTTGGCACAGCTTTGTCTGGTGCCCCAGTTGCATCACTTCCTGGATTGAGAGACCTTTCAGACAGACATTTATGTTCTAATCACCTTGCATCTTGGTATTGCAATGTGGTGTACATTGGGCTGCCCAGCCTGCCCCCCCAAACGCTTTTGCCTAAATAATGGCTATTTCCATCAAGTTTACTTTCCATTTTCTTTACTCTACATAGGTCTTAAATACCTGATTGTTGTAGGTTAAGACAGACCCTCATATTGGATGTGGGGTTTTTTTGTATTAAATAACTGGGTCTGACTTTGGTTTCTTTTGAATTGTGTTTTATATGTTTATTATATTATTAGCTTCCTAGAATTGGTTTGGAGGTAAGTAGGGCCTTAATTAAGTTAAATAAATAAGGAATTCACGATTATGGAAAATTTATGAAAACATAATATACCTCTGAGAATGCTTCTGTAAGGATATAGAAAAATTCCTATATAATTGAAATAAATATACTGCTTTAAATAAACACATGTTGGCTACAAAGAAGGCTTTTCAGTACAGTACCTTTTCCTGGAAGAAGTGAAACATGCTGTTGAAATATGGCCTGACTATAAAAATTTGGAACACTTACAAATTTCCAAGAGATTTTGAAATTACTTCTAAGATGGGGATGAGTTAGCATCTTCTGTCAAGAGCTCCCTCTAAAAGTCAGTTCTTATCTTTTTTCCTCTTCAGTTGTATTACCCTGTAATAATCCCCCCCTTTCCAATGCACATCTCTGCCCCATGTCTATCTCAATGGAAAGGAAAGATGAATTTGAGATAGATGCATGCTAGATCATTTCGGCCAAGCTCTGTCCTGATTAAGGGCTACTGGGAAGCAATAATTTTCCCACTGCTTTCTCCAGCACAAAGATATCAATGGAGGAACTACCAGGAGGCAAATGATGAAACAAGCATTGCCATGTTGCATGTTTTGCCTCTATATGGTTAAGGCAAAAATTTACTTGGCAACGTTCTTATGTTCATGTCATCTTTCTGATTAAACTATTGGATTGTATGGATCCCTCTGCTTTGGCAGATCTGTTTATATACACTCACCCAAACACCCAAACACGCAAGCCTAAACCTCCAAACTGTCCTCCCATTCCAGCTTCCAGATGTCAACAGACTGCGAAGACTGGAGAAGAGGGAGGAGGGAGGAGGTGCTCACCCATCTTCTGACAAAAAGAATGAATCTGTGCAATCTACAACGAAAAGAGATGGTTCTGGATAGAAAAAACTGATAATGAAGTTAATTGACATGGATATTTGCTGCCTGATGTTATAGTATTAGAGGAGGCATACTCATTTTATGGATTGTATCTATGAAGAGGGAGCTGAGGTAATGAACCACAGTGACCTGGCAATTTCCCAGGAAGGAGAGAGCACAATCCAAGGGGGAGGGGTGAGACAAGAGACAACATGTCTCAGAGTTAGATAGGAAAAGGAAGAAGAGATTTAAATGGCCATTTTCCTAAAATCTCCCAGGGTATATCTGATAGATTTAGAGTAGTACAGATTTAGTCTGACAATTTTCTGTCTATATGATGTGAGTAAATAAAGAATTAAACTTTAATTGGATTGTTCTATGTCATTCTTGGGTTGGGCTTGCCATCCTGAGAGGAAAGAAATAGAAAATTCTTCTGCATCTGTTGAAGATATGGAACTCTATCCCACTTCTCTGCTGTGAGTTTTTGTTAGAATGGAGAAATGCAATACCTATAAATGGGAAAGAAAAAGAGGTAAAAATTCTTTCCTGTCAGGAGTGAAAGAAAAGGTTCACAAATGAAGGTTGAATTAAGCTGATTTATTGCCAAAAGCCTATCCATGGGAATCTTCTCAATTAAAAGTTGGCATCTTCTTGGGGTTAGATAAGGGTCAATGGTACTCAAGGGGGGGGGGTTGGACTTAGTTCGCTTGTGGCTATGTAGGAGTTCTAGGCTGATCCACCTTTTCATTCTGCCCCCAGGTTCTGTCATTCCTTCTCCTACATTTCTCAGGCTGATATCCATGGGCAGGAAGAAGTGGGAAGAGTGAAAATGAGAGAAAAACAGGTGAAGGACAGTATCAGATAATTAACAGAGATAAATTATAAAAGAGAAGGTGGCACTTGGCACCCCATGTTTCAGAGAAGTTGAGAAACTGAGACTAGAAAGGCAGATGACATGAGAGCAAAAACTGGCAAGGTGAGAAACAAAGACTCTGAAATCGGACAGGACTCTTTTGTGAACCCATCCCAGGTGCAGTGTAAGAAATAGACTGCAAGCTGCCTACTAACAGTACAAAAGAAGTTCAATATTTAAACCTTTCAGCATCTGTCAATCTGTCTTCCCTGTCTGTCTGCCTGTCTATCATCTCTATCTGTCTGTCAATATGTCTGTCTTTCTGTCTGTGTCTCTTTCCAGATTTTTAGTTTATCAGAAGATGTTCTTTATCTTACTAAGGTTATAGTATCTACAATAAAATATCTTAGTCACTTAAGTTGAATCTCTGAATTCCCATGAGTGCTAAGTTCCAGGAAAATGAATATTGAAGAGAATATACAAAGGGACATCCTCAGTTTACACTGTCTACTTTCATCTTTAATATTTTCACATCCATTTCCATCAATCAATCATCTATCTAAGAATATCCTATCATTTGGTTCAGAATAGTACTGTGATACTGCAATATAAATGCGGGGAGATGTTTTTAAAAAAACTCTTGGAGCTAGATTCATATTGATCATATTTATTTAATTCAAAAACTCAAAAGCTTTTTCTTTCATTGCTTAAATTGCAACAGAATAAGGGATAAATTCTAATTTATCAATTAAGAAAAGGCCATGGAATTTCTTATGCCAAGAGATACACAGAAGTCACAACCCTAATCTAAAACTCCAGTCCTTGTTATATGGCCCAATGGTACCAAGTCATTCCAATTTACAGAATAACCAGACAAGATACTAAACTTGTGTATTAATGAGAAAATACAATCTATGTAAAAAAAAAAACACATAATCTGTTTATAGTCAATTCTAATATTGCATTGGCCTACTTTAATTCCCATAACATCTTAATAATTCATGTAAGATTTGGTAATGATGCGCTTGAGTGCTTCTTTGGTCATTCTCACCATTCGTTCTGCTTGTTCATTCGACAATGGGTGGAATGGTGCAGATGTGGCATGTCTGATGATGTTTGCTCTGAGAAAAGCCTGAAACTCAGCAGCAGTAAATTGAGCCCCATTATCTGAAACCACGACATCAGGTAGCCCATGTGTAGCAAAAAGTTTCCTCAGCACCTGGATGGTCCTAGCAGTAGTCATATTGGGGACTGGAACTACTTCCAGCCATTTTGAGTGGCTATCCACTACAACTAAGAATAGCTGTCCTTGAAAAGGCCCAGCGTAATCAATATGAATCCTGGACCAGGGCGTATGAGTTGCCTCCCATCTATGGACAGGTGCCTGAGGCATTTCAGGTCTTGACCTTTGGCAGGTATAGCAACCATGTACCTGCTCCTCAACAGCCTTATCTAAACCAGGCCAACACAGATAGCTTCTAGCTAATGCTTTCATGCGTACTATACCAGGGTGTGGCTCATGCAAGGACTGTGGTACTCTATCCCTTAAAACTGAGGGAATAATGACTCTATTACCCCATAACAAACACCCTTTGTGTGCAGATAACTCATGCCTTCTGATAAAATAACTCTGGAATTCAGGGCCTGGACTTCTGTCTTGCCATCCCGTGAATACCCATGACAATACTCTGCTTAGAATTCGATCCATAAGATCTAAGGGTAGCCTACTGAGGCCATCTGCATGGCCCATTTCCCTTTCAGGTTTGTGAATCATCTTGAAATTATAAGCAGACAAAAATATAGACCACCTGAGCATTCTAGGTGATAATATGTGGGGGGTTTGCTTATCTGTTGTGAATAAGCCCAAAAGAGGTTTGTGATCAGTAAATACAGTGAATTTCCTTCCATATAAATAATCATGGAATTTTTTGACCCCAGCCACTATGGCTAAGGCTTCCTTATCAATTTGTGCATAATTTCTTTCAGCAACAGATAAGGTTCTAGAATAATATGCTATGGGGACTTGCTTCCCATTTTTTTCTAAGTGGCTTAGAACAGCTCCCACTCCATAAGGAGATGCATCACAAGCAATGCAAACAGGTTTAGATTCTATATAATGTGTGACAGTAGATTTGTCTGACAACAGGCCCTTAAGGTCCTGAAAACTCCTCTCATGTACATTAGTCCAATTCCAGACAGCCTTCTTATCAAGCAGCCTGTGGAGGGGCTCTGCTATAGCTGCCTTATGAGACAGAAATGTATGATAAAAATTCAATAAACCCAAAAATGCTTGTAATTCTGCTTTATTCTTGGGACTAGGAGCCATTTTGATGGCCTTTACCTTTGATTCTGCAGGGTGAATTCCACTGGCATCTATACGGAATCCCAAAAACTGAAGTGACCCCTATACTGCATTTGTTTCTTTTCAATTTAAGGCCCGCGTTGTGGAGCCTGTGCAATACAGCCCTGAGCCTACTGGCCAAAACCTCTTCAGATTCTCCTGCGATGAGAACATCATCAAAGTATGGGCAAACACCCTGAATGCCCTTAAGTGTGCGTTCCATAATTTCTTGAAATATGCCTGGTGCAACGCTTACGCCAAACTGCAACTGTTTGACCTTGAAAGCTCCTTTGTGTGTGACTATAGTTTGAGCCGCTGCTGTGGCCTCATCTACTGGCAGCTGCTGATATGCCTGCACCAAATTGAGCTTAGCGAAAATGGTGCCTCCCTGTAAAGATGCGAGAATATGGCTGACTATTGGAACCAGGTAAGCATGCTGGTTTAAAGCTTTGTTTAGGGTGCATTTATAGTCCATGCAAATACAAACTTCTCTATTTGGCTTAAGTGGGGTAACGATAGGGGTTTCCCATTCCCCCCCTTCAACAGGCTGCAACACTTCTTGTTCCACTAATTTATCTATTTCTGCTTCGATTTTGTGTTTTAACACGAACGGAACTCTTCTTGGTTTTATTCTGATTGGCATTACATTAGGGTCTAATTTAAACAAAATAGGCAGCCCTGTGTAAGTTCCCAACTTAGAATCAAACACGTCTGCAAATTCCTCACACACAGTTCTGAGGTCAATAATTTGTGTTCGATTTATGCCTGTTGTCTGGATTCCCAATGCCTCAAACCAGTCAAGTCCTATCAGACTTGTTCGTTGGCCCTCTACCACTACGACATCCAGGTGCCCTAGAAACTTTTTAAATTTTACTGACAGGGTGGTCTCCTCCTGATTTTAACATGGGCGTTCTGAAAGTTGGTGAGAATAATGCTTGAGGGCTTCAATTTCACCCAGTGATTGCTGCGGCTGCAAACATAGTTAAATGTCTTGTGTGAAATGATCGAGACTGCTGAGCCAGAGTCTAATTCCATTTTACCTTGTAATTCAATTGAAAGTTTAAGCTTGGATTTAAGGGGACGACGAGCCCCTGTGTGGCAGATACTCCTTTGGCTTTTAAAAAACCCCACATCGGTTGGACCCTGGGCCCCAGTACCTCTCCTTTTCGGCTCCCCCGACTGCTGCTTGTGTTGACCGTCTCTTTGACGAGCTCGGCATATGACCACGATGTGTCCAGTCCTTCCACAGGCCCAACACATAGCCATCCAGAACCTGCAGTTCACGCAGGCATGGTTGCCGCCACAACCCATGCATCTAGGGAAGAGAACTGCCTTATAACTGCCTGTTCTCTTTTTGTTGAAGTCCGCGTTCTTGTGTTCCTGCTTGCTTCTGTAGCTTGTCTATCTGTCTCTTCCTCTACTGTGGTTTCGCCGCCATATTTTGCGAGCTCGTGGTGGATTGATTCTTCTGTTTTGAGAGGTTTGGTGGTTTGCACTACTTGTACTGTGCCTCCAGCTTCTTCGTCAGCCATTATTTCATCTTGTGCCTCTAACAGTGTTAAATTTGGTTTTGAGAATAGTCTCTGTTGGAGGGCTTTATCACGAAGGCCGCATACTAACTGATCCCTCAGGCGTTCTTCCAGGTTGGAGAATTTGCAAAGATGCGTGGCCTGGCGCAGGCCTGCGATGAACTCCAATGCTGTTTCTCCTGGGCGTTGCACTCTCTAATTAAATTTGAATCTCCACGCCATTTCGGATATTCTTGGTTTAAAATGTCCATTCAATTTCTGCTTGAGGTCGGCAAATGATACTGACTCTATCGGCGTGGGGGCAAATAGGCTCTCCACTAGATCAAACATTGCAGGTCCGCATATGCAGAGCAGTGTTGCTGCCTTGAGGCCTTCTTCAGTGATTTGATTTTCCCATAGGTAATTTTCAATCTGCCCGAGGTACGACGGCCAATATTTGGAGTGGCGAATGTCGAACTCTCAGAGCTTGCCGACCTTTAGCATCTTCTCAATTCCTGCGTTCTGGATCCTGCTTCATGAGCTCAGGCGGGTAATTCTGAGCATGTGGCCACTAGCGTATTAATACTAGCCAGCCGAAAGAGGGGGGGGAAAAGATACCTCTTTCCACCAGCATGTAAAGCCAACCCCTCGTGACTTCAGCTCTTTGCAAAGCAAGATCCCATCCTCGTCGCCACTGTTATGTTTTGGGTTCGGATGAGCAGGAAAGACGCCAGGCAGATTAGTACAGAAGAATAGTTGCTTTATTCATAACTTTAACTGTACTGAGGGTTAGGGGTATCCATGCAGTCTTTATATAGTCTTCCATAGTCTGAACAGCCAATCAGATTGAGCCCATCATTTCCGCCAAGTTGACTGCAACCTGGACTGAAAAGTCCCATCTGTGTTGCTGGAGAACCATTAGCTTTCAAGCGTATACGTGATAAGGTCTTCCCAAAAGCTCAATACATAACACCCCTATTGCCAAATTATCACTTTTTAACATTATAATTTTACATAATTAAAACTCCAAGGCCTCAATTCCCTCAAGTATGCTTCCTGCTGCCAGGTAAATTTAGCTATTTTTTTTCTACAATTAAACGTACTAAATAAGAACTTTCTCCTTATTGCTATTAGGCTACCAAATTAGGCACAGAAATAGCAGCAAGTATCTCCTTGGCTCTCTTGTTAATTTAATATAACTCCCATTTATATGCTATTTTTCAATTAAAATAATAAGAAAGCTAATTTACAAAAAAGCACCATTTTAATAAAATAGAAAATAATCACAACGTGGTAGAATGATCAAGATCTACATTCCTGTATTTAAAGTACATGATTCATCAAAAGTGCTACAGGACAATACATAATCAATATCTGAGTTTAATTTAATGGATCATCTAATGGATGCAAGTAATTTTAATCAAACAAATTGGGCTCAGGAAGGCTCTCATACTTGGGACAATGAAGGTAAGTGAGATAAGGAGGTAAGCATTGAGCACATATATTTTAAATTATTTATTTTAATTTCTTTTCATTGAAAACCATCACAGTCATTGCAATCAACCATGCAACTGATTTTTTTTAATCAGCCCGAACAATATTTCAAAATACAAAGTTATATGTCTGAATTTAAATGAATACCTATTAATCTTCTCAATAGGAATATATTTCCTTCTTGCACAGACAGAAATTTTTTTTAGATGGATTGTTTTCTGATATCTCATTCTTTGCCGTTTAAAATTAAAACACATGATATAGACACTGATACAGTTTTATTGTTCGATATGAAATTAAAGTCATACTTTAAGCAGTCCTTGAAGTCTCTTTATTGAAAGATAAAGACTTTATTAAGAAGATACAATAGGAAATGGCAGAATTTTCTGCATTAATGGGGATTTCTTTACATCACTGTCTTTGGAATTGGATACCACTAAAGATCTATTTTAAAAATAGTAAAAGAATAAATTTTAGAAAGCATGTATTAGAGATCAATTTTTTGTATAGCCAACATTATGGTTATAATTACACCTATAACAATGCTATAGATTCTGAGAGTCTTCCCCTGGCTTGGGGCAAAATATATTCAGGTTTTTCATTTCTTAAAATAAATTCAGACTTTTTAGTTTTATAAAAAATATATCATAGTTATTTCTAATCCAGGCATAATTATTTCAAATACTTAATATGTTACAATAGACTTATTTCATTGATAAATGTGGATACCATGATTTAAGAACTATTTTGGCTTGCAAATCAACTGCATATTTTTCTAACCATAGTGTCCTCAACTCAGCCAGGATTTTAATTGTTTATTTATATTTCATATTTCCAAACTACCCACCTTTCTCAAAGAGAGTCAAAAAGGATTTATATATGATCATCAAGATTCTGACAATATTATTTCTGAATTATGATCTTGCACTTAAAATAATCAGAAAGCAATCACTTTGGATGCTATCAAACCTCTGACTTTTGTTTGAGGCATGTCTTCTGTTTGATTTCACAATTTTTAAATTTGGGTTAGTCCTTAAATTATAGATTACTAATGATCTGTTCTCTTTGTTTCTTTTTTATGTTAAATTTATTAAATTTATGTCATAATACCTGCCACTTTTCTTCCTTCCTTTTGACATATTTATCTGCTGATCCTTCGTACAGCCAAATAACCTTCTTTGAGATTATGAATGAGTAGAGGAATATGCTTTCAAGATGCACTAAGTGAGAAATGTGCAATTTTACATTATTCCAAAAATACCTTAACCAAATTGTCTTTCTTATTCCAAACAGTATACATAAAAATAGAGGAAGAACTACTTGATAATTCAAAGACATTGACTTAGAAAGTTAGTTGGCAAAGGAAGAAAGCTAGAGTAAGACTGAAGAAAATAGAGATCCTGACCCATTAGATGGGATATTATACTATTAAAGAGATGTTTGAACATGGCTAAAAGAAAAGATAATTGTTAGAAATAGAAGTGTTATTAGAATTAGAAAGATATGATTTATAACTAGTGTTGTGTAGTCGGTTCGTTGCAGGCCATAAGCAAGACGAAGGTTCCAAACAGTAACCTGCTTTATTGAAGTCAAGCAGAACAGAACAGAACTGCTGCGCAGCTATTTATACAGTTGGCCAGTAGGCAGCGGCCAATAGATTTGAAGGAAGCCATTCCTACCCCAAATCTACCAATGATAATCCTGGAAACAAGAAGTCTGGCTTAGTCAGTAGCTGTTACACATACACACCAATGAGCAACCGTTAATGCAGCATTTAAACAGACACATGAATCAGTACAAGCAAAAAACCCCAATACATTACAACTAGAATTTTATATTTTGGTATGAGAAGGGAAATATGAAAATGTTAAGAGGGTTTGAACAAGGGAAGCCTTTGGTTGCTCAAATATTATTATGAGAAAATTATAAGCAATAGAGACACTTTGAACACTGATGGGAAATCAAATTTTTTTAAAAGTGGGAAAAACAGGATATTGATTGAACAAATGTATATTAAGTGCAAATGCAATTGAGATATGATTTGGTTACAAAAGATATTCAAAATTGACACTACTGATATTATATATATTAGAAAAATGTAACAAAGATGTTGATATTCAATTGTATATGAATAATAAGAATTGTATTTGCCCAGTATGGAAAATGTATAACACCAGAAGAAGAGAAGAAGCATTGGATGCAGTGGTGGGATTCAGCCATTTCACACCACTTTGGCAGAAAGGGTAGCTAATTTTTTGTTGCCCAGGCCCAGAATGGACGTCCGGAAGTGGCATCTACACAGAAAACTGGTTGTTCACATATTTAAATCCCACCACTGACTGGATGGTGTAGTATTGTACCTAGATTGAGAAAGTTAATATGTACGATTGAATTACTAATAGACCCAGATAACACATTGTTTATTAAGTACGTATGATTGTAAAACTAGAAAATTAATAAAATATGTTTAAAAAGTGCAATTTTAACTAAGCATTCACACAGCTGAATTAAAGCTTGAAATTTTTGAAATTCTATTTGTTGATAGGAAATTGAGGGACCAGTTGCTATTTACCTAAGAGAAACTGAGGTAAAATCAGTGTTATAAAACAGAAAAATCAGATGTTTATCAAGAGGCTTAACCCTTCTTTTTTTTAAAAAAAAACAACCTTTCAATACAATAAGCTTCTTGTTATTTGTAGTTGTAATATACCTTTGAACAGAGCTTTTTTTGTCATAGAACGCCCAGAACAGAGTTCCGGCACCTTTTTTGGATGGAACCTTGTAGGCAAGGCAGGTTGTATGACATGTGTGAGTTCCGGCACCTTTTTTATTTTTTTAACAAAAAAAGCACTGAATAAACATATTGGTGCAAATTATACCTCTGTCAACAAAAGCAAGTCCTAGGGCGTCTTTGCTGATGATGGTTAGTGAGATTTCATTATTTATTTCTGAAAAAGGCTTGCAAATATAGGCCTTTTCACTGAATGTTTGTAGATCATCTCACTTGGAATGGAAAAATATGATTTTGCAGCAATATGTTGATAAAAACTAAACAGTAAATAGTATAACCAATGACAACTTATCCAAGGAGCATTAATTATTACAATGATTCAAATCTTTTCCTTGACCTTTGGAACTAATTAGTATAATGAGATCAATATTTATAAGTGTGCTATTTCTTTAAAAATTAATAAGACTCATTTTGATTATATATATATATATATATATATATATATATATATATATATATATATATATATATATATATATATATATATATATTATAGAGCCTTTTAAATGGACATTGCAAGCATATATTCCTAAAGATCTCTGTGATTTTAATCAATATAAAATAAATTATAGAATTTTAAAATATACCTTTTAGTACAAATGTAATTAATGTGAAGGCAAATTTCAATAATATTGATTTTATATCTATCTATCTATCTATCTATCTATCTATCTATCTATCTATCTATCTATCTATCTATCTCTATCTATGTATACATACACACACATATAAATAATATATTTGTTTTTTAAAATAATTGTTTTATTATTAATATAATTTAAAATAAGAGTCTACTTGCTATTTAAAGAAAAATAAGCAATTACACAATAATTTTACAGGTGGTTATTGTTTAGTGATTGCCTTGGACAGCAGCTACCATAGCTGGCCAATGAATTCTATCATCTCAGTGAGTTATCTGCCTTTCAGAGATTTTCTGAAGTGATAGGTTTAAGAAAACTTTGGGCTTCATTCACTTTCTTCGCTTTTAGATTCTTTAGAGCATCCAACCAGAAGCTTAACTTTGATCTCTGTCGAAATGTGACAGTTATATGATATTTCTTGTCAATACTGTTGGAGTTCAACTTAACTTCTAGCATTCTAAATTTGGGCTCAAGCCTAGTCAGTCCAGAATATTTTCTTGGGACAAACTTTATTTTTAAATTGAGCATAAATGAGGCAAGTTTAAATCTCTTGAAAATGAATGAATGTCAGGCTAGTTCTTTTAGGCAAAGATTCAATGTTTACTGCTTTTTGGGACAGTGGAAGGCAAGGCTTGAACTTCTCTATACCTTTTCTGTATCTACCGTATAAGTAAGTGAAAGAGATTTAAAAAATAATTTTCCTGTGGAATTCAATATGAGGAAGCCACAAGGGGAAAAATGCCTCTAGAGCAGGGGTGTCAAACTTCCAGCCTGCGGGCCGGATGTGTCATGTGAAGGCTGCACCCATCCCATTGCCGGCAATGGCAAAACTGTCCTGATACGTTGTGCGATATCACGTGACATAGTGAGTTTGACATGTCTGCTCTAGAAAAACAAACTGCGCCTTGGTGGCTCAGTGATTAGAAGGCAGTACTGCAGACTACTTCTGCTGATTGCCAGCTGCTAGCAGTTTGGCAGTTCGAGTCTCACCGGCTTAAGGTTAACTCAGACTTCCATCCTTCCCGGGGTGGGTAAAATGAGGAGCCAGATTGTTGGGGGCAGTATGCTGACTCTGTAAACTGCTTAGAGAGGGCTGTAAAGCACTGTGAAGTGGTATATACTGTAAGTCTAAGTGCTAAATGCTGTTTCTATTTTCTGATTCTGTCAGCACTACTAGGTAGACCAGATCAGGAAATCAGCTCCATAGCAAGGCTACTTTTATTGAGATTTACAATAATAGCATCCTGAAAGTCTGATTGTGTTGTTCTTCCTCTTCCATCTTTTCCATCTTAATGACTGTTGGAATTGAGTATGTCTAGTTTAATGAAGAGAAGGACTAGGGGTGACATAATAGCAGTGTTCCAATTTCTCAGGGGTTGCCACAAAGAAGAGGGAGTCAAGCTATTCTCCAAAGCACCTGAAGGCAGGACAAGAAGCAACAGATGGAAACTAGTCAAGGAGAGAAGCAACCTAGAACTAAGGAGAAATTTCCTGACAGTTAGAACAATTAATCAGTGGAACAACTTGCCTCCAGAGGTTGTAAATGCTCCAACACTGGAAGTTTTTAAGAAGAGATTGGACAATGATTTGTCTGAAATGGTATAGGGCAGGGGTAGGCAACCTCGGCTCTTTTATGACTCGTGGACTTCAACTTCCAGAATTCCTGAGCCAGCCAAGCTGGCTCAGGAATTCTGGGAGTTGAAGTCCACGAGTCATGAAAGAGCCGAGGTTGCCTACCCCTGGTATAGGGTTTCCTGCCTGAGCAGAGGGTTGGACTAGAAGACCTCCAAAGTCCCTTCCAAGTCTGTGATTTTATTTTCTATTTTCTATTCTCCAGTGAATCAAGGCAGTGTATGTCTGAGCTTTTCTGAATGTTGTCTTATATTTTTCTCTACATTCATCTCTACAGATGGAATATGGACTCACACAGGAAAGTAAAAAAGTATTCTCATGAATAGATGCAAAATGTGAGGATGCACACTGAAAGCTGATTGCATGCTGTCAGTGACTGTTTCCTGTTGAGTGAGCACAGACAGTTAAGGCAATATAAGACAGCCAAGTTCTAGTAAGTAGATTCCCTTGGTGAGTAAACAGGGAATACAAAGAGAAGTGTGCTGGTGGAATCAGCTGGAGAATTGTATATTTGGCTAACTTGAATAATTAAAAGGGAATTAAGAAAAAATAAAAGCCCTTTTTCTGGTAGTGATTTTTAAGACTGAGATAACCTTTATTGTCATTTTTTTATTGTGAGCAGACTGGCACACATTAAAAATGAAATTCTGTTCTCTGATCTCAAAGTATATATCTACCCATATACATACTTAACACACACACACACATTAACCACTCCATTTTGAATACATAGCAGAGAGGAAACTTGAGAGTTTACAAGGTTGATACTATGTGGAACAAAACTGTGACTGAATCTAGATGTTCTGCTTCAGATATTAAAAAATGAAAATAGGTTTCTACATTCATAATGTGACCTGCAATTTTTATGTCATGTTACTATTTTCATCTCAATATAACCTGGCACATATTTGCAGTAGGTACACACTTGTGATTATTTTTTAAGAAAGAGCTAAACAAAAAACCACCCACAAAACTTGGAACAGCAAGAGGCCAGAGTACAACTTGCAAAGGAGAATGAAAAGCAAAGGAAAGATGTCCATGGTAAATTAGTTGAACAAAGGATTAAATCCGGGAGATGAGAGTGATAATTAGAAATGGGAAACCTAGAATATTTTGTAATCCAGTGGAATTCAGTCAGGCTCTGAAGGAAAAAAGAGGCTCTGATTCTCCAATGGAAGAACGTGAGACCCAAAGGAACAAGAATAAGTAGAACTCTAAAAAGCAAGAAAACACAGATGTACCATTCACTTCAATTTGTAAAATATACAAGTCCAATGACAGTTATCTTTTCCTTATAATGTATTGGGAATAGCAATGTATGGGGTGGAGGGGGAAATGACACTGCAATACTGTTAGAATAATTTCATCATTGACTCTGAATATCCAAAAAGAAAGCTTAAAATGCTGAGGACTGAAGTAATCCCATCTACTTTCACTGAAAAAAAAAATTGGAAAGAGAAACTATAAGTGAACACATGGCTATGAAGATGACATTGTAAATAGAGATTTGGTTTCTGGGACAACAATTTGAGTAAATTGGATGATAGTTGGCTGGTAATGGAATGACAAGCTCAATCAGGAAGACTTTGAACTGAATCCTGCAGAATGAAAATAGCTGTAAAACAAATCCTGATATAAAAATCTTAAAGTAAGGGCCTCATATGAAGACTTATCCAGCGTAAAAGAGTGTGAGTGCAATCCTATATGTGTAACCCCCAGGCGCTTCCACATAATTATCCATTTGAGTATGAAATCATGATGCACATAGAAAAGCAGAGCTGTAATATTTGTGTCACCGTTTGCTGCCTGCTGCTTCTCCCAGATACCAGAATGAAAATTAGATCATACAGTTTATGGCCATTGTCTACAAACTAATGTTTCGGTTATGGGAAATAGATGAAATTAATTTGAAAATGCAGGAAGAGAAATATAATTTAATAATGATAACAGGACGATGTGGTGACTCCTATGACTGACCTATAATAATTAAAACCTATGATTTATTCACAATGAAGGCATACAATAAAAGGATAAGAAGTGTTGCACAAAGTTAAAAGAATTATTTTGCCTCCTCAGTGAAGGTTTAATGATACTGCAGAAAATATCCCAATTAAATAAATGAAAGAACAAGTACAAAAATGTTATTGGTCCTTATTGCATAAGGTAAAAGGTAAAATATTACAGATGTTTCAGCTCAGTGAGAGACTTTAATTACCCTTTCATCTATTACAGACAAACGGTACCAAGTGTGGTCCTTACAGAAAATTAATGTCATTTTGATGATTTTATCCTTTGAAGGATGAGAAGAGGAAAAAATATATTAACCAATAGAGAAAACGTGATTTCAAGTTAACTTCAATATTTGTTTGTTTATTACTTCCCATCTTTCCAGAAGATTTAATTACTCATTGCCACATATTAGAATTTGCACTATAATGCAGAAGATAATTAGTGAGCCACAATCCTGATACAACAAAGTCCCAGTGGCGTAGCGTGGGTTGTCAGCACCCGGGGCAATTTGCGCCCCCTAACCCGGTGACGTCATGGCACCGCCGAAAAGACGCGCCCCGCAGCGGCGTAGACTTTCCAAGAAGAGTCGCGCGCATGCGGGATGCTTCCGGGTCCCTCTCGAGGGCGGCTGGGCGGGGCTCCGACCTGCAAGAGCCGCTGCATTCAAGCTCGCACGTGAGCCCCGCTAAATAAAGCCACGCATGCGCACGAAGCTAGGCCAGCCGGCCGGCGGGTCCGTCTTCGCTCGGCCAAGCCTGCCGGGGCGCCTGCAGTTGGCCTGAGCCTGGGCAGAGAGTTGGGCGCTTCTATTTATTTTATTCAGTTTATGTGGCCGCCCATCTCACCTGCCGGACTCATTTCGCTTTGCAAGAAAGAGCAGCTCGAGAGCGGAGCCAAGCCGACTCTGTGCAGCCCTTGGGGCTCCCTGAGCAGCTCAGTGCGAGCGCGCCCCCCCAGATGTTGCGCCCGGTGCGGCCGGCCCCCCCTGCACCCCCCACGCTACGCCACTGCAAAGTCCTACTTAAATTAGATAGCTTTGCCAATGCATTATGCCCAGTTTGGCACCATACCTCACCACCATCAGTAATGAAGAACTCCTTATTAGGAGGTATCATATTATTGAGGCTTAAGAGTAAACAGGAAGAACAAACTTTTCCTGGTATCTGTTCTGTTCCAGCCTATGACCGTCCCAGTTTACTTCAAGGACAACCCCTTTTTTCTTTTTAAATCAATAGGCTGGTAAAAACCAACCCAAATTTATTTACAGTTCCAAATAATAAAGTCCTTCAAACAAAAAAGCAGCAGAATATTTTCCTTAACAAAAATAAATGATTCAAACCTCAAACAAGAGTCAAACAGGAAGATTAGCAAGAACAGACCAGGATTTTCTTTGGGTTTCTACGAACGGTTGCCTTCAGCAACCAGCACCGCCCACACCTTCCCCTTTTATTAACAGCCCCAAGGTGTGGCTTCTCAATGCCTTCTCTTTTCGCTGAGTTGCTTCATAGACTTCCTCTGGTCTGCTCTGCTCAACTGCCTTCTGCTTCTAGCGTCTCTAAACAGATTCAGCTGTGACTCCTCTGATTCTGAACCCTCCTCCTCACACAGCTGAGCCTCATAACGAACACGACTGGATGGGCCCCGGCTCTTCCTCCGACTGAAAGTCTTGCAATGCATCAGAGCCTCCCTCCAACACCGAAGACTCTCCAAACCCCTCCTCCTCCTCAGATCCCTTAGACTCAGCTGCTGGGAGCACAGGCTGACATGGAATCACAACAGTATCCACATAATACACTGATTAGAGAAAGCCAAGAAATACCACAGTTCTACTTAAATGAACATTCTTCAGAGTGACATGCAATATGGCAGTTACTTTCCTATACCCAATGTAGGAAAGTAGGTTTTTAGCTTTTATTCTCTGTGAAATTTAGAGCATGATAGTCCTTGATTTACAAGCATTCATTTAGTGACCATTCTCAGTTATAATGGCTATAAAAAGTGACTTATGACTGTTTTTCACACTTTTCACACTGACAACCCATGGTTGTGTGATCAAAATTTGGGCGCTTGACAACAGGCATGTATTTGTGACAGTAGCAGTGTTGCAGGGTCATGTGATCACCATTAACCCTCAGCTGGCTTCTGATAAGCAAAGTCAATGAGGGAAGCCAGATTCACTTAACAATGTCAGTGATCCGCTTAACAATTGGGGCAAAAAAGGTCATAAAATGAGGCAAAACTCACTTAGCATCTGCCTTGCTTAACAATGGTTGTAAGTTCAGGACTACCTGTACTATTGTTTCATTAAGAAGATTCATGTTATTTCCTGGATAAATTGAAGATGGTATGCTTTCCTCAACCACATTTGATGCCCTCTCCGTGATGTCCCGTTGCCTGGAGGCGGTCCGGGTCTGGATGGGGAGGAACAGGCTTCGACTCAACCCTGACAAGACTGAGTGGCTGTGTGTGCCGGCGTCTCGGGAAATTCAGAATATTCCATCGCTAATTATGGGGGGTGAGATATTACCCCCCCCCCCGTAGATAGGGCTCGTAACTTGGGTGTCCTCCTAGATTCACAGCTCTCCTTGGATGATCATATAGGAGCTGTGACTAGGGGGGCCTTTGCTCAGGTTCGCCTGGTGTGTCAGTTGCGGCCCTATCTAGACCGGGATGCCTTGCGCACAGTCACTCATGCACTCGTGACCTCCCGTTTGGACTACTGCAATGCTCTCTACATGGGGCTGCCCTTGAGGACTACTCGGAGGCTCCAGCTGGTGCAGAATGCAGCCGTACGAGTGGTGGTGGGGGCTTCCCGATACTCCCATGTAACACCTCTACTCCGTGAGCTGCATTGGCTTCCGGTTGTCCTCCGGGAAAGATTCAAGGTGCTGGTTACGACCTATAAAGCCCTAAATGGCATGGGTCCGGGTTACTTACGGGAGCATCTGCTGACGGCATCAACTTCCCTTCGTCCAGTGCGCTCCCACAGAGAGGGCCTCCTTAGGGTGCCGTCGGTCAAAGAGTGTTGACTGGCGGCCCCCAGGGGGAGGGCGTTCTCTGTGGGTGCGCCAGACCTTTGGAACCGTTTACCGGTGGAGCTCCGGATGGCTCCCGACCTTCGCTCCTTCCAACGTGACCTAAAAACATATTTATTTGAACAAGCCGGCCTGGTCTGATGGGTTTAGGGGTATTTTAACATTTTGTATTAATTTATTTAATTGGGCTACTGTATTTAATATTTCTTTTAATTTTTATATATTGTATTTTATTGTATTGCCCTGTACACCGCCCTGAGTCCTTCGGGAGAAGGGCGGTATAAAAATTAAATTATTATTATTATTATTATTATTATTATTATTATTATTATTATTATTATTATTATTATTATTATTATTATTATTATTATTATTATTATTATTATTATTATTATTAATTTTCTCTCTCAAAAAATGGGATAGAATAGATATTTTGAAAAATCATTGTGATGAAACCCTAGAGTGTCAACTATTTCCATTCCCTTCCAATAGAAATGTTTGAACTGTTTCATTTTAATGCTGCCCCATGCAAGCCTTAGTGCAAGTTTTTTTCCCCTTATCTAATCTTGACACAGCTTGGTTTAAATTGATTTGGCTTTGAATCCTGAATTGAATTTTGTCTATTTTGGATCATGAACTAAATCAGGTTTAATTTTCACAGTTCTTTTTTAGCATTGTGGAAAACACCTATAAAAATTGGTTATTTGCTGATTAGGTCAAAATGTTACTTTTTCTGTGCATACGGAACAGACTGGAAGAAAGGTGGAGAATGGAAAATAGGGAGGGACAGAGGTTTAGGAAAAGAAATAAAGAAAAGCTAGCAAAAGGGGTTTTTTAGACTTGAAGTCAGGTTTTTTTTTAAAGAATGGGAAAGAAGTCTGCAAAGACGAAAAGAAGATGAAAGGATGAGGGATAGGATTAAAAGCAGAGGTCTTTATAGTTTCATTTAATACTGTACACTGAAGAACAAGTAAATCTTCATTAGACAAATAGCATAGTACAGAGCTAGTCAAACAAAGTACCAATTTCAATATTATGCTATGCAAGAATTCTGCTCAAAAATAATGTAGTGTATGCAGGTTTTGCATATACGTGTGGGTCAGTGAATTAAGGAGGCGTGGAGCTGGACAGCTCCGCACAGGAAGAGCAAGCAGGAATAGCGTTCGGCGGGAAGCCAGAACAAAGAGACAGCGTTCGGCGGGAGACCCGGATTTAAAGGGATTGGCTGACCAGCCGGCAGGACGCTTGGATTTTAACCCATTGGCCAGGCAGTTACCTGGCCAGGTATAAATGAGGACTGAAATCCTTTGTTCCCCAGTTTGGCCATGTTCCTCAATAGAACAACTTAGCTCCTGAACCCATGTCATCTCTGATTCCGGAACCCAACTTAACAACTGGCGACGAGGATGGGATTTTGTTCTGAAGGGTGATAGGAATCCCAAATGACTGGAAAATCACCACCTGCATCAGAACAGAACGGAAGGAACGCACGAGATGTCCCAGGACGGTCACGCTCAAATGGCTCAGGCGGGTCCAGCTCCCATGGTCCAGCTCAGTCAAGCCCACACTTTTAATAGCGCTCGTCCCAAAGAGTGGGAGGCATTCGTGGGGCAGCTAGAATTTTACTTCATTACCAATAATATTACTGAGGACAGGATCAAGGCAGCCACCCTGCTCAGCACATGTGGGAAGGACATTTATCAATTAGCCGTGGGCCTGTGCGCACCCACAGCCATCAGGGCAGTGAAGTATGATGACCTTATGGACAAATTAAATCAGCATTTTAACCCGCACATGTCGGAGGTGGCATGGACGTTTGAATTCGAAAAAACGAACCAGCGGCCGGGGGAGTCAGGGTCTGCATTCATGGCTGCAGTCAGGCAGGCAGCTCACCTATGCAACTTCAACGATTTAGAGAGGAGATTGCGGGACCGAATTGTTTGCGGGCTCAGAGACCGAAAATTGAGACAAAAGCTGCTGGCCAGACCGGGTCTAACCCTCAAGACCAGGGTTGTCAAACTCAATTTCATTGAGGGCCGCATCAGCATTGCGGTTGCCCTCAGGGGGCTGGGTGGGTGTGGCCTGGGTGGGTGTGGCCTACTGGGTGGGCGTGGCTAGAGTGCATATGGCCTACTGGGTGGGCATGGCCAGCTCTACATCGTTTGCATCAAGGGTGCCTATGGGGGCCCCGGCAGGGGTGGGACAGATCTGAGGGTCTCTGGCAGAAGGAGGGTCTCTGGGCCAGGGCCAAGGCAGTGGGGGCCATTCCCTCACTGTTTCCAGGATGGCTTCGCGGGCCGCATGAAACCACTTCACGGGCCGGATTTGGCCCCCGGGCCTTATGTTTGACATGTCTGCTCAAGATGGTACAAGAAGAGGTATTGGCCTGGGAGCTAGCTGAGAAGCCACAGACGTCTGACACCAGCCGCAGCAGCCAGGGGAGCACCATCCATCAGATGGAACCAGCAAGGATGAACTAGCGGCCGAAGTAGATGCAGTTCATCTACGACCCCCCCATCTATCTGGATGGTGTGGAAGCACAAAAGGACAATGACCAGCATCAACAACACCAGCCGCCAACAGCCAGGACAAGAGATGCTCTGGGTGCAAAAGCTGCATGTCCCGACAAAAAATGTGCCGGTTGCAGGGGGAACCATCACCGTTCTACCTGCAAATTCCGGGGGGCCAAATGCCGAGCGTGCGGCAAGACGGGACACATCATGTCCATCTGCCGGAGCTGGAGCAGAGACGCGCTACACGAGGTGGACGCTGAAACTCACCTGCCAGCAGGTACTGGGGGTCTGAAGCGCAGAGTGCCTATCAGCTATACCAAGAGCAGATGGGTGGTTTGTAACATGGGGGGTTCTCAATCCCTCACCCCCAAAATTAAGCTAGAGGTGCACCTCCAAGGGTTCCATGTAAAATGGAGCTGGACTCAGGCTCTGCCGTCTCAGTCATTTCACATGAGACTTATAAGCTCATCTGCAGTCAGAGCGGCCAGCGGGTTCCCTTGAGGCCATCTAGCATTACCCTTACTGATTTCCAGAATACCCCAATACAAGTCCGGGGGGAGGCCACTTTCTCTGTGAGGTAAAGGGGGTTCCAGGGGCCCTTGGACGTTCTAGTGGTCAAGGGACAGAGAACCAGCTTGTTAGGGTTAAGCTGGTTCAAAGCACTGGGAATCCGCATCGTGGGAATTCACTAGACACAGACTCAGACGCCCAGCATCGAATTCGTGTGCAAGGCATTTGCAGACGTATTCGATGGAATGCTAGGAAAATACACAGGTCCACCGATTGCATTCAAATTGAACCCCAACGTTCAACCAATCAGAATTAAGCCCAGGAGAGTACCATTCACCCTTAAACATAAAATTGAGCGGGAACTCGACAAGCTAGTTGCGCAGGGGGTTCTGCACCCAGTAGAGGGGGCAGAGTGGGAGACCCCAATTGTCACACTCCCTCAAGGCAAACGGTGATGTCAGGATCTGTGCTGATTATAAATGCAAAATCAATAAATCGTTGAACCCCCACACATACCCAGTACCCACAGTTAGCAGCATCCTAGCATCACTCCAGGGAGGGGCCATTTTCACCAAGCTGGATCTCGCTCAGGCTTATTTACAGCTCCCAGTCAACCCAGAGACTGCTAGTGCGCAAACAATAGTCACCCACAAGGGGGCGTTCCGGGTAGACCAGTTGCAGTTCGGAGTCAGTGTAGCTCCAGGCATCTTCCAGGAGGTGATGGAGTGAACACTTAAGGGCATACCGGGTGTCTGCCCATATTTTGATGACATCCTCATAGCAGGGGACTCAGAGGAGGCTTTGGCAGAACGACTGCAGGCTGTTCTGGGTAGATTTCGTGCTGATGGCCTTAAGCTTAAGAAAGAGAAGTGCTGCATTGGAGTGCCTGAGGCAGAATTCTTGGGGTTCAGGATTGACGCTGAGGGGGTTCACCCTGCAGCATCTAAGGTGAAAGCGGTCAAAGAGGCCCCCACACCAAAAAAACAAAGCAGAGCTGCAAGCTTTCCTGGGGTTACTTAATTTCTATCATGCTTTCCTACCCCACAAGGCTTCAATTGCTGAACCCTTGCATAGGCTGTTAGATAAGAAATCAACATGGAACTGGACCAAGGCACATGACACCAGTTTCCAATCTCTAAAAAACCTGTTGGCAAGCAACACCACCATCACCCACTTCATTGAAAATAAACCAATTTGCATTGCTTGCGATGCTTCTCCTTATGGAGTGGGGGCTGTGTTGAGCCACCTAGAGGAGGATGGCAGACAAATTCCCATTGCATATTACTCCAGGACCTTGTCAGCACCCGAGCGGAACTACGCACAGATAGACAAGGAAGCCCTGGCAATAGATGCTGGAGTAAAAAAAATTCCATGATTATTTGTATGGGAGGAATTTCACCATTTTTACAGACCATAAACCCTTGCTAGGTCTGTTTACCACAGATAAGCCAACCCCACAGATCTTGTCACCCAGAATGCTTTGTTGGTCCATCTTCCTTGCAGCTTACTCTTGTAAACTAGTACACAAGCCGGGCAAGGAAATGGGCCATGCAGACGGGTTAAGCAGACTTCCTCTTAACAACATGGAACCAGATCCAGCACCAGCAGCCCAAATATTAGCTATTCAGGATCTGCCAGAATGTCCTTTCAGTGCCCGAGACATCACAGCAGAAACAACAAGGGATAGGATTTTGAGTAGGGTACAGACATGGGTTAACACAGGGTGGCAAGACAAACCACCAGGGCCCGAATTCACGGCATTTTTCACAAGAAGACACGAGTTATCCTCACACAAGGGTTGCCTATTGTGGAGATGCAGGGTCATCATACCACAAACACTGAGAGACAGAGTTATCCACTCACTACATGAGGGGCATCCAGGGGTTGTACGGATGAAGGCATTGGCAAGGAGCTATCTGTGGTGGCCGGGCCTTGACAAGAATATTGAAGAACAAGTAGCTGGCTGTTACACGTGCCAAAAATCTCGGCCACCACATGCCACTGTCCACAAGTGGGAGGAGACATACACACCTTGGTCCCGGTTACACATTGACTACGCAGGCCCCCTGCACAACCAATCATTCTTGATATAGTAGACAGCCACTCGAAATGGTTGGAGGTGGTGCCAGTCAGTATCTTGACCACATCAGGGACTGTCCAGGCGCTCATGGGACTCTTTGCCACTCACGGCCTTCCTGATGTATTGGTCACTGATAACGGTCCACAATTTACCTCCTCGGAATTCCAGGTGTTTTTGAAGACCAATGGGATTAGACACATCACCTTGGTTCCCGTCCACCCCTCCAGTAATGGCTTGGCTGAACGGGCAGTGCGCACCACAAAGGACGCATTGAAGCGCATCATCCATGGAAATTGGAAACGTTTGGCTAAATTCCTGTTGCACCAACACACCACTCCCTGCACCACAACCGGGAAGAGCCCAGACGTCTCATAACCACTCTTGACAGATTACACCCAGACAGAGTGGCAGCAGATGTGGAACATCCAAAGGTTCCCAGAGAATTTACAACGGGGGACCTCATCTGGGCTAGGAACTATAGCTCCAGGGATACATGGGTGCAAGGGGAAGTAATTGAGCGGATGGGACCAGTATCTTACATCGTTAGGGTGGAGGGGGGTTTACAGTGGAAGAGACATGTTGACCAACTCAGGCATTGAGCACCTGAGAGGGGCCCAGCCAATAATGGGCAAGAGGCCTCACTCCAACCTTAAGTGACTCAGAGTGACCAAAGAGACACAGTAAACAGGGAAATAGTTCCCAACTCAGAGGGGGTGGAACTGCTCAGACCTCATCAACAGCTGGATCAGAGTGAGGGAATGACAACACCTGGGGCCAGTCAAAGGAGGCCACTTAACCCAGGGGTGACCACACCTGAAAACTCATCGTTTTTTTTTCACCAGCACCGGGGGAGCATAACCACAAAATCATAAACTCAAAGGACAACATCAAGCCTGTGGGAGGGGACTCCCCCTAGGCGGTCCGGCCAAGCCCACAGGCCTCCAGCCTACCTCTCAGATTATGTACATACTTGAGGGGGGGTAGGGGGTTGTGGGTAAATTGTGTTGATAGTGTGGGGTCGGGGAAAGAAGCAAATGGGAACAAGGGTGTTTCCCGCCATGGGGGAAGGGGTGTAGTGTATGCAGGTTTTGCATATACGTGTGGGTCAGTGAATTAAGGAGACGTGGAGCTGGACAGCTCCGCGCAGGAACAGCAAGCAGGAACAGCGTTCAGCGGGAAGCCAGAACAAAGAGACAGTGTTTGGCGGGAGAGCTGGATTTAAAGGGATTGGCTGACCAGCCGGCAGGACGCTTGGATTTTAACCCATTGGCCAGGCAGTTACCTGGCCAGGTATAAATGAGGGCTGAAATCCTTTGTTCCCCAGTTCGACCATGTTCCTCAATAAAACAACTTAGCTCCTGAACCCGTGTTATCTCTGATTCCGGAAGCCAACTTAACAAATAACTTTTAAACATAAATACACTTGCACAAAGATAAACCAACAACAACAGCTATATTTTATGCCATTAAAAATATACTTCTTTAGCTTCGTTTTCTGCATGCTGGTATTTACTGCTTGGCTCAGCAATAGGGAGTGGCACCAGCAAAGTCTTTCCTCCTCTGTGAAAAATTCCCCAGGGAAAATGTGTTTCGGCAGGGTTAGTTGCCCCCCAAACAAATGGCTTATGCCATTCTAATGTTCTGTGCTTATGTAACCTCTTAGGTGCTAGAAACAAAACCAAAGAGGTTGAAAGGCAGAACTCCAGAGAAAGGATGGAAGTGACAAGGTGAAATAGTTTGCTGTTTCTTCTGTCCCACCATCAGATATGTTTTTCAGAAGGGAAAAAACCCAGGAAGGTAGGATTACTTACTGATTAATTAACTATTCCTATTTTGCAAATATCTATCTTCCTCCCCATGAGGGAAAATTGGCAGATCAACTATGAAAAGCTACACTTTTCCTTTTGATTATAGGATTAAGAAAAGCAGTTTACTATTTTCATGTCATGCATGGTTTGAATCACACATTTGATAATAAATTCCTAACAAGCTGTTATAGAGCTCTTCTTCTCTCATAACTCACTAGAAACTCTAGGCAGCTCTAGAAAAGAATAACTTCTTTTGTGATTGTGCAAGATTTTGTTTCTTTGGAATGTATTTACAGCAGTAACCTCTCTATGGAATTCACCATCTGGCCTTATATTACATTCAGCTGCTTGAGGAACAACTGATCAACCACATCAAGGGAATCTTGATTTAGATTTTGGGCACAAACAAGAGGATCTCTAACCCAGCCATTTACAATTTGATCTTACTGCCAGAAGAGTTTGAAGCTTCACCCTCAGGATTCCCTGCCTGTAAGTTGTTCATGATTTCATAGAGTTGGCAAACACTAGTTTAGATCCTTACACAGTGTCATTATACTAGAAGAAAATCATTTAAACTTACTGGTTTCCACTATTTTTGTAATATGCTTATTCTGCTATGTGGGGAAGTGCCTTGTTCTCATAGGGATAGAGGTTAAAAATGAGCAGTTGCACAGATAATGTTCAAGAAATTATGTTCTCATCAAAAATAATGCTCAGCTCTAATAGGACTAGTAGGAATCTGTGGATTTTACGACACCCAGTACTGCAGACCATCCATCTTTAGTTCTGGATGTGTTATAAATCTTTATTTCTTTTTTCTGGACTCTCACTTGAGGAGCAGGTTGAAGCAATGCCCACGACTGCATTTGTACAAATTCATCTTCTGTGTCAATTGAACCCAGTCCCAGATCAGGAGTTGATCAGTCTTGGTCTTTGGTCACCTCCCAGTTGGATTACTGCTATGCACTTGGCAATTGTGTTTGGCAAAATGTGGCAATTATGGGTATGCCTTGGTACACCTATGTTACATTGCTACTTCGTGCAGTTCAGGATGTTGATTATCATGACATGGGGCTGTTTATTTGTGAAATTATTTGTCTCCCAAATAATTCTGTCTACCCTACTGGATTTGATAGAGCTGGCAAACCCCTGGTCTCTTCTCTGAGACAATGCTATCTGATAGGATTCAAGAAACATGTCTTCTGTTATAATACCTGCCCTATAGAAGAGTTTACATCTCTTCACTCCAGGAAATTCAGAGAATCTCAACCTTATTTGTTTGTTAAAGTGTATTGAATACCTACCTGTTCCAATGAGCATTGTATCAAGATATTGAATGAGTTCCACTCTGAGATATGTCTTAATGGATGTTTTGTAGGCATGAATTCTTGTCTTCAGCTGCTTGGGTGTGGGGGTGTGGGGGGTTTATGTTTTTATTTTTATTTTTAAATGTGTTGTAAGCTGCCCAGAGTACTTTTGAACTGGGTGGCCATACAAATGGAAGAGTAAAAAAATAAAAAAATAAAAGAACCACTCTGCCAGGGCTTAAGAATTATACGTCTGCCAGTTTTTCTGCACTGTTAAAATAGCATATGGGTTGCTAAAATACCATCCTTATTTTTAAAAAAGAATGTCTATTGAGGCTGTTATCTTGCAGGCAGCAATAATTTCAATTTTATATGTGTAAAAAGAATGAACTCTTATTTTTATGTAAAAATGATAGATTTCAGTGTTTTTGGAAAGAACACCTACAGAAAACACCTACATATGTCATTCAGCCTGCAGAAAGGCATAGGTATTTAATGCACTTAAAGAGAACACTTACGTGTTGGCCTTGTTATTTCATTTATTACAAGATTAACTTTTGCATAACTTTTAAAAAAATACATTTGTGTATTGGCACAAATGGTAAGGTTATACATGAATTTTCTTCCAGATTAAAATATAAGGAACATTTATTCATGACAACAGAAAGGAAACATTTTTTGTTTCTTCTCAGCATGGAGAACTTGTGTGAATAAGTACACAAATCAGCTTGGTAGTACAATGGAAGCTTGTTTCCTTGCCAACGAGGATAAATGGGCCTTGGTTTAGAATATAATGCTTCTAAACATATCTGAAAAAATGGAAGTATGTTTGTATTCTTGTTTTTGGCAATATTTACGTCACCCTAACACTCTATACTGTCTTTGAACTTCAAATATCATGTAAGAATGTTATAATTTATAGTCCAGGACATACCTGGCAAACATAATTTTCTTGAATTTTAATAATTAAAATTTAGTTTATAATGAAATTAATGTTTATTATGAAGGCTGTTATTTTTAATTCTGCCCTTTATTTAGATGTGAAATTGATTTTGGTTACACTATGATAAAAATGAACTCTGTACATGCCTAGAGAGTTTTCATTTGTTTTGTTATAGCTCTAGAATGTTATTAAATAAGTTCTGATTTAAAAAAAAATTCTGAAACTGCATTATTTAATTCAAAGCAAATATATATTTGTTTTGTTTATTAATCTTAAAACCTGCTAGTGTGCCAAAATCTTTCAATTTTTCATCAAAAATTCAATCCAGTTTTGTAAAATCAAAACCAAATCATCAGCAAAAGCTCTCAATTTAAAAGTTCTTATTTTTAAGCCCACTATGTTCTTGTCTTGTCTAACAGAATTTCAAGCACCAAATAAACAACAATCTGATCATTTTGGGATGTATATATCAACTTGATTTCTTGAAATCAATTCTTAGCAATGTCCATATCTTCCAAAACTTCAAACAGAAATATTCAGTTCAAACTGTCAAAAGCTTTCTCGGCAACTAAGAAGATTGCACAGCTTGATAGACATTCTATCACATTCAGTGTAGTCCTCACATTGTCCTTTGTCATTTAGGTAAAAATCCACATTGATCTTCATGAATAAACTATTGTAAACAGTTTTTTTAGTCTACCTGCCAAAATGTATAGCAGTTCAATCATTGTTCAATAAAGAAATTAATCTATAATTAAATTAAATTAAATCTTGTTCTTCTTTGGTAACAATGCAATATTGGCCTCTTTCCAAGTTTCTGGCATTGCATCACCTTGTAAAATGGAATTCATCACTTTCTGGAGTGGTTACAAAAGTTGATCCAAACTGAAATGTTAATAGTGCTGATTTCAAGAGTTAAGAAAAAAGGTGATGTTCTAACTTAACACCTTTACAGAATCCTATAAACACTATGCTCAGAAATGAACTCTGAATTCTACCACATGCTGACTTACTTTTTATATATAATTGGGTAACACCTGATTTATACATTATGCTAAACAATAAAGTGTTTTCTTTGATTCTTTGATTCTGAGCAGCACCACATATGAACATAATGATTTGCTTCCTTGAATGGGTTCACACATCAGGCTAAAGAGAAGAAACAAACAACATCATGGTTTATTTTGAAGCTTGGGTCATTAGAAGAGTCCTTACAGCACGAATGGAGAGAAGGTAAGTAGGTAGATGGTGCTGCTTATGCCATAGGTGTACTCCCCACGTAGTGCAGAGGTTGAAATTAAAGCATCCTGCTGTCAAATGACGGTAGCCTTTGCTTGATCATCTCAAGTGAAGTCACTTCCTTTCTAGGTACTGGTTTCACTGTTGAATGGGTCTGCTAGGGTGGGTTCCCCCCCAATGTTCTATTAGAATCTTCCTTCTTGTAATTTAAATTCATGATCTTTTTCAAAATAAACCCTAAATGTGTTTGATACCCTGAGAATGAGAGAAAAAGAGTCTTCTTCTTCTTCTGTATGTTATCCTCTCATGTATCAGAAGAGTGCCATCATCTCTCAGCCTTTCCATCTCTTTCAATTTCTATTTATAGGCTTTGCTGTAGTCCTCTGAATCATCTTTCTTGTCCTTCTGTGAACCATTAGGATATATTAGAATAGGTTAGGTTGCAATTCTGATCCTCAGTACCAAGACAATGATTCCTCTTCTACAACCACCTACTTATACTACAGAAAAAAGAAGGCTGTAAGATGGATAACCATATGAAAAGAATTGAAAGGTCTATTTCGGTATTGGTCAGAAGCTGGGATCTGTTCAACTCCTATTAGCTATGTTAGGATATTGTTGGGCATATTTCCCTTCCTCTGATCACTGCCTTCTAGACTCCAAGAAAGACAAGATTCCTGTTTATGCATGTGAAGCTCCATTTGTGCAAGTGGAGGGTGTGCATACAAATGGAGCTGTGTGTGCCTGCCACTCACATGCCCACCCATGCCAGGCCAGGCCGCCAAGCTGGAAAGGTTGGGGACTGCTGTTTTATGGCATATTGGTTTAACTTGCTTTTAGAGATTTATATCTAAATGTCTAAAATGCAGCTAATCACATTACATGTATCTTAAATGCAATTATAATTTCACCATATATGTATTACAGAATTACCATGTTTATTTTCTTTAAGATTCTGCTAACAGATTCTCCAGCTGGCTTCATTTAAGGGCATGTTTACAAGAAATCTTATTCACAAAGGAAGTATTAGTTAGTACAGTTACTACTTCTCTTACGCACTGTAGGAAATCTTACTAACACCTTTTGGCAGACAGAAACAGTTGTTGTAGAGCTGAAGTGAAAAAAGGATCGAAAAATGTTCCTCTTCCAATCTTTTGAATATTCTCTTCTCTCATATATTCATATTATTTCTATTGCAAGTTGGTGAGAGAAATGTAGAGTGCGTGCTAGTATTGGTTTAAGATAGATGAGCAACCTGATATGTATAGACAATATGTGATCTGCCAACAGAACTGTTATAAGTTCCCACATCCTGTGCAGAGTGAGTCTTATTTAAGGACAATTTTGCTGTGTTAGAAAACCACTTAGAAAAAACACAAAGAACAAAATTGCCAAGTTTTCTGAGGTATTTTGCAGACCAAAAATATTAGAATCAGATTTTTACTTCCGAGGGAGGTATGGTAAACAAACAACTTCAGCAAACACTAAGGAACCTGTCTGGATAGGAAGAAGATGGGAGATAACCCACATGTGTCCTGGACCATTGCTCCTCACAAGCAAACTGCAGGATAGGGATTTAGTTCTAAAAAGTTGTAAACAGATTAAGAGTCCAGATAAATTTTGAACAATGACTTTTACTGTAAGATTTTAGAATTAACTAAAAAAACATAAAAGTAAATAGATTCTTGGATAGATTCATTTCTAAAGGGGTCTAAAGATTCTAAGCAGAAGGGAAAAATATGTAATTCTGTTCTTGATGTCAGTTAATAGTGGGACTTACAAAATGACACAAAACAATGTAATATCTGAAATATTAAATGAGGTCTTTGAAGAATAGAGTCAGAATTAGCAACTACAATATCAACACTATCAGTCCAAAAGATGTTAATGAAGGAATGATGTGGAACAAATTTTATCTGACAAACAAAATATCAAAACTACAAATGACTGTTCTGACCCGACTCCCCAAACACAACAGACAAACCAACAAATCTCCAACGTTCCTTTTATTCAGGAATGCCAGCAGCTTCACCCAGCAAACAGTTACAAGTCTTTAGTTGCCTCCAAACAATGGAGCTCAGTCCCTTTTCCCCTGCAGGGGCTTCCAAAACCCAGAGTTAATTTCAGTCTCTCACCATGCTTGCAGCAAGAGTCCTTCAGGCAAGCTGGCTATTTTTCAACATGCACACACTCAGAAGGCGCTCTGACTTCCAGCGCCACAGGATCTGAGGAAAACTCTGGCAAGTTTACAAACCAGAGTCAGGAATTCCAAATAGAAGTGGCTGACCGGCAGGGAGACAAATAGTTGTCTGCCACACCTATTCATCTCTGCACCTGCCTTTTATCCACAGCTGAGGGTGGGGCTGTTAGCAGCGGTAACTCTTCCACCCCAAAGACTGGCACATAGTCTCTTACTGTTCTCCTCTTCTCAGCCTCCGCCCTGCCTACACATCAATTACTGGCCCCATGTGATCCTCCTCTCCTGAATCACTTGCCTCAAGGCATGGAGGTCTCAGCCTTTCCATCTGGGGGCTGGTGGATGGCCCAGGCTCTGCCTCTGTCCCTGGCTGTGACAGCTGCAATCCTTCATGCCCATCAGAGCTTTCAGATGGCCCTGACACTGGGGTCGATGCCCACTCCTATACTTCCTCCACTGAGTCGGCCGTGGAGTCTTCCGGTGACTGACAGGCCACAACACTGACAGACCAAGAGAATGCTTTGAAGAAGGATGTTTACTGGATATACCAAAGAAATGGGTGAGGTTTTAAAAATGAAAAGGGAAATACAAATGATAAATCAAGAGAATGACCTGGAAAATGTTTTCTTACTGGATCTACAAAAGAGACTTGTTAAAGCCTTGAAGAAATCTGTGAGATGTGATTATGAAGAAGAGAAGAGAAATCAGATCCTATGGCTTCCAGTGTGAGTCATAGCTGACTGAATATATGTGAACTAGTGAAGACAACAACTGCTGTGAAGAACAAGAGATCAGAGAAGCCATCTTTGAAATAGAGATAAACAATATCTACCGTATTTTCCGGTGTATAAGATGACTTTTTAACCCATGAAAATCTTCTCAAAAGTTGGGGGGTTGTCTTATACACCCAGTTGTCTTATACGCCAGAAAATAGTACATAAATCAATCGAGCACCCCCGTTCTTGCAAAGCAACTTCAAGCCTCCTTAGTCCAGTCCCCCCTCCAACGTGACTCTCCCTTCCCACCCCCAAGAGCCTCTAAGCCCCTTCCCCTCCCCCTTGCAAATGCCAGACCCCGGGAGCGGCAGGAAGCCCCTCCCCCTCGCCTAAGCGGCATCTGAGCATAAGCAGAGCGTGCCCTGCTACCCACTATCTCTCCCGGCAGTCTGGACAGCGGTACTTGGCAGCCTGGCGCCCCTCTTGCTCACAGACCACGCAGCGGCCCTCGCCAGCCGGCCTCGGCATGGCCACCCCAAGCCCGGCTCTCCAGTGCGTCTTCTGGGTCCGCCTAGCCAACCGCCTCCTGGGCGGGGCTTGGCTCCAGATGTGTTTGTGTTTGTGTTTGTGTTTTTTTAAATTTTTATACCGCCCTTCTCCCGAGGGACTCAGGGCGGTGAACAGGGCATGTGATAAAAATACAAAACTACAAAAGTTAAAATAGAATTAAATTAATGCCCAAGATAAAACAATAAAATATACAAATATTTAAAACCCAAATTAACTCCCCATCAGGCCAGGCCAGCTTGTTCAAACAGGTGGGTCTTTAACCCGCGCCGGAAGGAGCGGAGATCCTGTGCCATCCGGAGCTCCACCGGCAGTTGATTCCACAAAGCCGGGGCGCCCACAGAGAAGGCCCTCCCCCTGGGGGCCACCAGCCGGCATTCTCTGACCGGAGGCACCCTGAGGAGGCCCTCTCTGTGGGAACGCACAGGGCGGAGGGGAGTTGACGCCGGCAGCAGGTGGTCCCCGAGGTATTCCGGACCCATGCCATGTAGGGACTTAAAAACCATCACTAAGACCTTGAACCTCACCCGGAAGACAACTGGTAACCAATGTAGCTCGCGGAGCAAAGGTGTAACATGGGAGTACCGGGAAACTCCCAAGACAACTCTCGCGGCCGCATTCTGTACCAGTTGGAGCCTCCGAGTGGTCTTCAAGGGAAGCCCCATGTAGAGAGCATTACAGTAGTCAAGGCGAGAGGTCACGAGCGCATGAGTGACCGTACACAGGGCATCCCGGTCCAGATAGGGCCGCAACTGGCGCACCAGGCGAACCTGGGCGAAAGCCCCCCTAGTCACAGCTGCTACATGATCTTCCAAGGTAAGTCGTGAATCTAGGAGGACTCCCAAGTTGCGAGCCCTATCCACGGGGGGTAACAGCTCACCCCCCATAGAAAGGGATGGAACATTTTGAATGTCCCGGGATGCCGGAATGTACAGCCACTCAGTCTTGTCCGGGTTGAGTTGAAGTCTGTTCCTCCCCATCCAGACCCGAACCGCCTCCAGGCAACGGGACATCACAGCGAGGGCATCACTGGGGTGGTTTGGGGTAGAAATAAAAAGTTGGGTATCATCAGCATATTGATGATACCCAACTCCAAAACCACGAATGATCTCACCCAGCGGTTTCATGTAGATGTTGAACAGGAGAGGCGAGAGAACCGACCCCTGAGGAACTCCACAAACGAGAGACCTAGGGGCCGATCTCTGCCCCCCTGCCAACACCGACTGCGAACGTCCCAGGAGATAGGAGGAGAACCACCGAAGAACTGTGCCTCCCACTCCCAATCCCCTGAGACGCCGCAGCAGGATACCATGGTCGATGGTATCGAAAGCCGCTGAGAGGTCTAATAGGACTAGGACAGAGGAACATCCCCTATCCCGAGCCCTCCAGAGATCATTCACCAGAGCGACCAATGCCGTCTCCGTGCTGTACCCGGGCCTGAAACCCGATTGGTACGGATCCAGATAATCCGCTTCATCCAGGACCAGAGGGAGCTGATGCGCCACCACACTCTCAACAACCTTCGCAAGAAAGCGAAGGTTGGAGACTGGACGAAAGTTGTTCAACACAGCTGGGTCCAAGGCAGGCTTCTTGAGGAGGGGTCTCACCACCGCCTCCTTCAAGACGGTGGGGAAATTACCCTCACTCAAAGAAGCAGATATCACCGCCTGGAACCAGCCTCGTGTCCTCTCCCTAGCTGCATAAACCAGCCAGGAAGGGCACGGGTCCAATAAACATGTGGTGGAGCTCAGCCTCCCCATAATCCTGTCCACTTCATCAGGGGTCACAGAATCAAACTCCTCCCAGATAACATTGACAAGACCGCCCGTGTCCTGATCGTCAGACTCTGCCCAGCTGGAGTCCAAACCGGTCCGAATCCGAGCGATTTTATCCGACAGATGCTGACCAAACTCCTCGGCACGACCCTGTAAGGGATCCCCCCTCACCTCCTGATTAAGAAGTGAGCGAGTCACCCTAAACAGGGCGGCCGGGCGATTATCTGCGGACGCGATGAGGGTGGAGAAGTAATTACACCTCGCCACCCTCATCGCAGCGAGATAAGACCTAATATAGGTTCTTAACCGCAATCGGTCGGATTCGGATCGGCTGGACCTCCAGCAGCTCTCTAGGCCCCGTTTCCGACGCTTCATCTCCCGGAGCTCCGCGGAGAACCATGGAGCTCGTTGGGATCTGCACCGGGTCAGGGGCCGCAAGGGTACAACTCGGTCCAGTGCCTCAGTGGCTGCCCTTTCCCAGGCTTCCACTAAGGCATCCGCCGAGCTGTGAGCGACGGAGGCAGGTGGGGATCCCAGCGCTGCCTGGAACCCATCGGGGTCCATTAAGCGCCTGGGGCGGTACCATCTAATTGGTTCCGTATCCCCACGGCGGGGGGTGGTAAAACGGAAGACCAGCCGCAGGAGGTGATGATCCGTCCATGACAGGGGCATGATAAATGGAGAGCCCCCACCAAGATCATCCAACCATCGTCCAGATAAAAAAACTAGGTCCAGGGTGTGGCCTCCCTCATGAGTTGGTTCAGAAATTACCTGCGTCAGGTCCATGGCCGTCATGGAAGCCATGAACTCCCGAGCCAACTCAGATGACCCTCCCAGGGATGGTAGATTGAAGTCACCCAAAACTAAAAGTTTGGGGAACTCAATCACCAAACCGGAGAGGACATCGAGTAGCTCAGGCAGGGCTGCCGCTGTGTGACTAGGCGAAACGTACACCAGCAGCAAGCCCAACTGCGCCCCCGAACCAAACCTCAAAAAGAGAGACTCACACCCGACTATCTGAGGGACGGTGGTCTCCCGCGGACATAAGGTCTCCCTGATAACTACCGCCACTCCCCCGCCCCTACCTTGAGCCCGGGGCCGGTGTAACGCTCGGAAACCTGGTGGGCAAAGATCAACCAAAGGGACCCCACCCTCTGGGCCCAACCAGGTTTCGGTAATACAAGCCAGGTCCGCATGCTCACCCTCCACCAAATCCCGCACAAGGGGAGCCTTATTAACCACGGACCTGGCATTCAGGTACACCAGCCGGAGCTCAGGAGGCTGCGCATCCTCGCTCCCGGCACCTCGGGGAAGAAACAGAGGGTCGGAGCGCCTCACCGCTTGTAAACAGCGGGGACGGCCCTCCCGGTAACGATACGGCCCTCTGTCCATACGCCTGCTGCCATACCCCAGTGTCGTGGGAATCGGTAATCCCACGACCCGCTCCTGAGCCCCAGATGTAACCACACCCCGCTCCCCCCGAACGCAGTCAGACCCAGGCCTGGCCTGCACCATGGTTGTATGGCCACCCCCCATAGTCAAACAACCATTACCCCCCGCCCCTCTCCCTAACCCCCTAAAAAATTTAACTAAAAAAGTAACCAGGGGCCTCCTGTTAAATTTGGATCGAGAGCCCCTGACCTTACCCGGCCATCTCTCAGGGTCCCAATAATTGGGCCCTTCATTGAGACTGGGAGAGGCAAAAAAGGCGGGACGCACCCAGGAGAGGGGGGCACCCCTCTCTGGCGGCTGCTCCGTCTGCAAATGTGCTCTCAAAGCCGGATTGCGCTTGGCCATGAAGGCTGCCGAAAGGCGGGGACTCGGAGTTCCCGTGGTGGTTGCGGCTTCTGGTGTGCAGTTTGCAGAGTCTGGCCTGGAAGAGCGTGTCGTGTGAATGCAGCTCTTGCATTTATTCCAAAGGGTGGGTGGAAGGAAAAGCCCCTTTGGACTTCAGAAGGGAGGCTTTGCACCATCTGCATCAGAGGGGGCTGAATCGGGCTTGTGTTGGACACTTGGCAACTGGCATGTAAGTATTTTCCGGTGTATAAGATGAAAAATCTTGAAAATCTTCTCAAAAGTCGGGGGTCGTCTTATACGCCCAGTCGTCTTATACGCCCAGTCGTCTTATACACCGGAAAATACGGTACATAGCATTCAAAAAAGACAATCAAAAAACCCAAAAGGAAACAAAAAAATTAAAACACTTCCTCACCAGCAATCAACACTCAGATGAGCAGAGCTTATCTCTAATATTAACACTGGACCAACAATCAGGAAGTAAACAATACCTCAATCAAGGAACTACCAACTCAGACAAATAAGTTAACAGTAAAAAACAGCCTAATCAAGGAACATCAAGACCACTCCGATCAACATTGATAGGGCAAGCCACTAGAATATACTGATGATGTTACCAGTTTGAAGAACAACAACCAAGCTCAAAGAATATCAAGGACCTCACAGTTCAATCCTGAGCAATAGCTATTCTCTTCCACAGATACTTTGTAGAGTATAATTTAATAGTTATACAGATAAGTGCTTTAGTCTGGCAAGATGTCTGTCTATAGGCAAGCAATAATAAAGAAATCACCCAGAAGTAACCCTTGTGTCAGGTTCCTTGGGCCTGATAAGAGATATCAATACGTGATATCTCTTATCTATAGATGTCTCTTCATCCTGATATAGGATGAAGAAATATATATTTATAATCTAATAGGGAGTGAACAGTTACTAAATATACTATATTTATACTTTTGATGAAGATTGGAAGTCACTTTTTAATATATTTCTTGTCTTTGTTTATTACATTCTCTTTTTCTAATTTTAGTTTGTATTAGTTTTCAACTATAGGAATCAACATTCTTAATAAAAAAATATGTTTAAAAAGAAATTGGGAGCAGATTTTCACCCTGCATTAGTGATTGACTTTTATAAATTCATTGTCTGCTCTTACTGCAGCTGCATAATCAAGTATGAAGGAAAAAAGGAAAACTGGCTTGACCGAAGACCATCAAACTTACTTCTGCATAAACAAGTTTGGCATATTTAGTTTTTGAGAGAAAGCTGCCACAGGATTACTCTGGTCAGGTAACATATATTTTGACATTTTTTAAGCCAAAAAGGGTTCTTGCTGTCAAGCACCAAATGCAAACATCCCTCTAAATCTTATTCAGTTTTTTTGTATATATCTGGCCACAATGTTCTGCTGCCATCCTAAAATAAAAATGACATCTTGATAAACATAACACTGACATTGTCACATCTACTCCAAGCCTATACTATTTAATGGCATGAAATTTGTCAGTAATATTTATCTATCACAAATATTGGAGTTTGTTATCCACAACTGCAAAATAATTCTAATGAATTTGCCATTTTCATTTCATAGAAAAAGGATAGAAGATAATATTTCAGCTCTCTTGAATAAATAAATATGTTTTTCTGCTTATGGATCCTCTAGAATTTTTACCTGCCGCAAACCATTAACGATAGACTGGCTTAAATGGCAATAATTGTTGTGATTTTATCACATTTATCATTATGGTGATAAAGTGTGACAACATACTGTAAAACTTTAGTTTGGATTATGCTTATAAATGACAAAGAACAGAGAGATCACAATAGTAATTAGAATTTAATTAGAATTTTAATGTGTTTAACTTATTCGTGGGCATTTTGTTTAATCGTTTTTAATTTTTGTATCTTGTTTTTGATATGTATTGCCCTGTTCACCGCCCTGAGTCCTTCGGGAGAAGGGCGGTATACAAATTTAATAAATAAATAAATAAATAAATAAATAAATAAATAAATAAATAAATAAATAAATAAATAAATAAATAAATAAATAAATAGCCTTTGCTAGAAAATGAAGGAATGCAAACCTAGGAAATGGAAGGGGTGGTAAATTGGGCATTAAAACAAATTGTAGGTAAATTTAGGGCTACCGATGGGCTGCTCTGGCATCAGGATTCTTCATTAATTTCCAGGTTAAGCATTTTCTATAGAGGTGTTTGCCATTTTCTGAACACCTCCTTGTCACCTTCTGGAGTTATCAGTTGGACTTTGAAAGCTGAGCCTATACTATAGACAAGAATTGGACTGCAGAGGAAGCATTACAAAGACAGAGTTGCTGGGTTTTCTTCAGTCTAGGAAAGGCATTTCCCCATTATAGTTGCCTCCTGCAACTAGAGTCCCATCATGCCTTGCCACAATTTCCTAATCTTTTCAGTCACTTGTCCAGATGGGTCTAGGTCTAGAACAACTCACTGCAGTCAACTCACTCCAGCCAACTTGTCACAGGACCATTCAATACAGGATATCTCAAGGGAGGGACAAGTGAATTGTAGCACGCCTTGCCTTGTGTTAAGTTTGAAACTTCTCAGCTTAGGCTGGGGTGAGCTGCAATTCCACTTGTCCCTCTCTTCAGGTATCCTTTGTTGAATTGTCCCATGGCAAGTTGGCTGTGGCAAGTTGTCCTATGGCAAGTCACTGAGAGTGAGTCAGCCAGGGCAAGATGGCCAGTGTGAGTTAACTGGGATGAGTTGGCTGCAGCGAGTTGTCCCATTCTGTCTCCAGATACTAGCTTGTGGCTGTTTTTTTTCCCCACCACAAAAAGGAAACATCATGACAAAAGGACAAGGAAGAGCACATTGATGGGAAAATTCTGCATAATGTTGGGAAGAAAGACGTGGGTCTATTGTCATGTGAATGGGTTGCTTGAATGCTGTGAATAAGTTCTAGTACTATAAGAAGCCTTCTACCATGAAAAATAAGAATCCCCTCTTTCCGATCTCCATGCAGGATTTCTTTTTGCAACCAGCTGGCCACAGCTGTACTTACTTGGATTTGCCTTTCCACCCTCTAAGCACTTAGCAACATATTCATGTCTCAGGATAGCTAGAATATTCCTAATCAGAGAACTGTACCACTTTTTACATAAAGCCAAAGTGTGGGGTTGGGCACTCACCTGTCAGCATACCCTTAAAGAAGCTTTATTTTTTTCTTGGATTCACATAGTGGCTGTGGAATTGCAAAAATATATATGTCTGAGTTAAGAAGGCTTTTAATATGTCTTCAGATATATGTCCATACATGCTGTAAGCAATCAAGTCACTCCTTGCTGATGCCTCCTCAGCTGAAATATGTATTTTCCTGGAATTGCATGGCTATCCTGTGATGCCAAGGAACATTCAGCTTCTTGAAAGATGGTAGGTGTGGCATGACAGCCCACACCCACTGTCAAGCACATTTTCAACTTTGGATCCCAAACACTGCACATTCCTAGTCAAACTGTGATGTGCTGAGTCACACCGTTTTGAGAACATATATTGGCAGTGGGCAATTTAGAACATATTTGTCAAGAAGGTACAGATGGTGATGATGGCCTTGGTCTTTTTTATACAATACCTTTGTTTAAATTATACAGTAATACAAACATAAACTAATACAAACTACAAAGAATAAAAAGGATAAAACTATGAAGAACAGTATAGTATTGTGCTTATGGGTTTGGAGAGATACCTACTCTAAAGCTCCAGGGAACTTATGTGAGAATTAATTCTTTTCATTTGCAAGATAATTTGAGCTGAGATGGGGGAGAGAGTCTTAGAGAACCATCAATGGTTCTTACATTTATTTAATTATGTGACCAAGGATTGTGCATGACTTCCATGGTCCTACTTTCAGTGGCCTGCCATATTCTTGGCTGGTCATGCATCCATAAGTCTTATAGAAGATTTCAGGAGGGAATTCTTCTTTGGGGCTTTTCCAGCAGTATTTCTGCTGTCACTTCTAAGCAGGAATTCTGTCCTTGAGAAACTGTTGAGGGGAAAAAACTTTTTCCTCTAAAGAATTTCAGAGAAAGCTTCCACTCAATTTGTCTGCTCAAATTGTATGGAGAAATTTAAAAGGCCATTTATGCCAAACTCTGCCTGGAAAGAAATAAGAGATATTATTCACTCAAAGCAGCAATAGCTGTTGAATCAATCAGATGGGTAGTAGCAGTTATGTTATTGGTGGAAATAAGAATAAGTTTTACACCTCATCATTCTAACTGGAAAAGTTAAGGGATGTGAATAAAGAAAAAATGCAGTTTAGCATGGGTTAACGTGAGCTATGAGGAAAAGTGCCAAACACCAGGAGATCCAGACCAATGGGTATAAAGATTTATTGTAAGCTTGGGCTCTCTACAAGAATCTGAACTATTAGTGGCCAAGGGAAATTAGCAGGAGATAAGAGTAGAAGGAATTCAAGGTGGGCTGGACTTAGATCTCTTGTGGGCGTGGAGGAACTCATGACTGTTGATGCATTTGACCCCTCCCTCAGGCTCAGCCTGGTTATCTCTTACAAAGAGGTGTTTAGTGATACCAAGGCTGAATCAAACTAGGGTGAAGTTCATGCACTATAACTATAATGGTATTAATGATTTTGGAATTAAAGTGCATGTTCCTGAGGGTTTATCTGAATATCCTCAGGATACAATTATGAACTTTTTAAAAAAACCTCTAAGTCCTGTTGAGACATTCAGCTGAAGAGGCAGAGGAATGACTGGAAAGACAAATGGCAGTGCCTGTTGGCCCTGTTGCTGTAAAAGCTAGTCCTTTGAACTAGGCATTACAGTTATTTTCCCATGATTCTTTTCTTATGAAAACAACACAGCTCTTCTCAGTTATACAACGACCCTTGTGGATGACAGATAATCAACAATCTTCTTTCTTTTCATGGGGAATTATGCTATTTGGCTCAATATTGTCATCTGTAAAGACAATAGTATTTCTAATATGATAACTAAAAAAGTGTGAGTAAAAGAACCCAATTTTTATAACTATTTTCACCCCAACATCTCAATGCCTTAATATCTCAAGGGATTAAAAGACAATGGATGCATTTATGCAGCTCATGATAATCCTTCAAGGAGAAAATACATAAAAACATATTGATAGGATTCCATAAAGTTACAGACCTTAGTTAATTTAAACTATTTGTGTTTGTGATAGAACTTTTGGGGCTGTTCTAAGTCCAGCTTTCATGGATTTAAATGTAACTTTGCTGAATTTTTCATTTACACTGGGAAATTGCTGCATTGATATAACAATCTCAGTCCAAGACTTTACCTAAAGCAACAATTAGAACAGTATTACAAAATGTTTCTATGTGTTGTCTATTTTCTTAACTTGTTTCTTTGTGAACATATGTCTGTGGAGATTCTCAGTCATTTAGGTCATAGTTGCCTCAAAGGTACTTTTTCAAAAGGCAACTGGACTGTTTTTTCTTTGAAGAAGAAGTTTTGCTTTTCATTGAAGAAGCTTCATCGGTTCTGACAGGATGGTGCGGGCTATAGTTCTGACAGAATGGGAAGGTGGGTTGGAGGAATCATATTTGTTGCAGTCATGTGGTCTTAGCACTCTGCCTGAGAGCTCTTGAGATGACTAGGGGCTTTATCTGTGCCCTCGGGGGTCACTTGCATCAGAGTGCAAACGGGGTTGGAATCTTCTTGGAACCGCTGAAAGAACTGCATTGTAGGCAGGAAATAGGTGGTGTCTTATCCCTCCCCCTCTGTTAAGAGAGGGCTGCTCAATCTTAACATAAATGGCCTCTTTTATCCCTCTTTCAAATCAATGGTTAGGTTGAAATGGAATCCAGACAGGACAGGTAATCATCAATGCTTTATGTTGTTGAACTTGTTTTTGTGAGGAGATACACCAATGGTTTGTGATCGGTCTGGACCTCAAACTCTGCCCACACAAGTAGTCTTTCAGCGTATACACCACTGCCCGTTTTAATACCAGGAATAAGTCACTAGGAAAGAAAGAAATGGGGTATGTGAGAGTGTTTTGAATGCTGTGTTCTATAGAACATTGTGAGTATTTCAAAACTGAGAACAATAAAAACTCAAAACAATCTCTTGCATCCTTATTTTTCATTTTACAATTACATAAATAGTTGGAGGTTGTCTATGCTGAGTATTACCTACCACCCTTCTAAATGAAATGAAAATAAACATTAAAAAATGAAATGTTTTAATATCCCTATAGCAAACAAAAGCATAAGTTGAGCGTGTTTTTGTAAATACGAGCTAAGCGGCATGAATATCACAACTATAAAAACACACTTCATGCTTTGGATTTGAAACTTCTGTCTGTAAGGCAAATGCTGATTGTGTGCACTTTTTCTTACACAGTTTGTAAACAGTCTTTTAAAAAACAGAACTCATACTGAATAGATATAATTTATATAATTGTTTGAAAATATATTACTTTTCAGTAAAAGAAATTCCAAAGCAGGATAAAATTAAAAAAATGGAGAACAAAAGAGCACATGAAGTTTAAATTCTAAATTTAAATAGGAACAAATATAAAAATATAAAAACAAATATAAAAACAACAGTAAATTTACCATTCAGATAAGCAATTATGTGGAAATCTGTCCCCTGTCATGGTTCCAATAAAAGACACAGTTTCAAACAAAATGCAAGCATCGGCACTCATGGAGGGATGCCAGAATCTGAAATCTCCTCACCCCAAACCCATCATAACACACACACAATCCCTGTCCTTATCTACATGTCATAAATCACATTATCCAATTAGTTTTACATATGAGGTTTCACTTCCCATTCTGTATGCAGGCTTTTCCAATCTTCTCACAACATACGAGTAGATTTCCTCCCCCCCCCCAAATGAAGCAATTAAAGTAACAGGCTGTCTCTTATATTGTCAGTGCAAAACATGTCAACGTTTGCAGCACTGGCATCCCTCATTATGATGTGAATTTTAGTTTGGCTGCCTTAGCAAAGACCTTTACCTGTCTTTTATAAATTAGAGTTAATCAGAGAACCTGAAATGCTTCCTAAAACATTTTGGTAATAAATTCTCTGGAACTTAGTGACTATTACAAGAATTTTTCATTTTGGTTTCAAAGAATTTGCACTCATGGGGAGAGAACAGCAAAATCATGTAAAAATAATAAAGCCTACTTATTTTAATCAACTATTGGAGAATTGAGAAGAATAAGAAAAAATCCTACAGAATCAGATTTTGCATCTTTGTTTTCTCAAAAGGAATTATCACTTGTCAGTTCTCCTGCATACGTTATATGATAATAGCATGGAATATTTGGAAAATATAAATGGAATATGGAAAATATTAACTGAAGTATGTTTTTTTTCTTTCCTGAGATATTGGTGGCAACTATTAGATGACAAAGGCTTTTATTTTTAACTCAGTGATATATTGAAGGAGAAAGACAGGATCAAGCAATCACATAGCCCTGAAGTTATTCACTGGCTCAGTTCACATATGGCTTAATACACTTGATTAACTCACTACAAATGGGGTCACATAATATATTAAATCACCATAAGCTCTTCCAACTCTAAAAATCAGATGGGTATGTACAAAGGGAGAGAGAGAGAGAAGGACAAAAGGCAAAAACCAAAGAACAAAAACAATCCAAGAACAACTTAGGATAAATGCAACCTAAATATTGCATGTCTATAATATTTACATTCTGATATGCTTTTTCATTTTGCCTTTTGGTACTGTCCATAGGGATTCATTAATGGCAGAAAGTGAAGAGGAACTAAAGAGCCTCTTGTTGCGAGTGAAGAAGGAGAGTGCAAAACTTGGGTTGAAACTAAACATTAAGAAAACCAAGATCATGGCATCTGGCCCTCTCAATTCCTGGCAAATAGATGGGGAAGAAATGGAGGTAGTGACAGATTTTATTTTCCTGGGCTCCAAGATCACTGCAGATGGGGACTGTAGCCAAGAAATTAAAAGACGCTTGCTCCTCAGGAGGAAAGCCATGGCAAATCTAGACAGCACACTAAAAAGCAGAGACATCACCCTGTCAACAAAAGTGCGTATAGTCAAGGCTATGGTTTTCCAAGTTGCAATGTATGGCAGTGAAAGCTGGACCATAAGAAAGGCTGAGCGCCAAAGAATTGATGCTTTTGAACTATGGTGCTGGAGAAGATTCCTGCGAGTCCCTTGGACTGCAAGGCAATCAAACCGGTCAGTCCTAGAAGAGATCAACCCTGACTGCTCTTTAGAAGGCCAGATCCTGAAGCTAAAACTCAAATACTTTGGCCACCTAATGAGAAGGAAGGACTCACTGGAGAAGAGCCTAATGCTGGGAAAGATCAAGGGCAATAGAAGAAGGGGACAACAGAGAATGAGGTGGCTGGATGGAGTCACTGAAGCAGTAGGCGTGAGCTTAAATGGACTCCAGAAGATGGTAGAGGACAGGAAGGCCTGGAGGAACATTGTCCATAGGGTAGCGATGGGTCGGACACGACTTCGCAACTAACAACAACATGCTTTTTCATTCATCAACAACTTCACTAAAGGCATTTGTAGAGATTAGGAGTAAAGCTGATTCTGACACAATGTTTACTGCTGCTATATCTAATTTGGCCATTAGAAATAGTTCACCATTAGAACTATGCATGACTTTTTAAAACGTTACACTATTTTGGGACTATATCAATTGCCCAGTGGAAAATTGGATTAAATGCAAAGTTAAGGAAGAGGTACAAAATTAGAACATCTGAAGTCAAATGAATATGCACCTTGTTTACCAAAACGAAATAAGATGAATCTATTCGACTCAGCCAAAATCTAACCGTGCTTGAGAACGAACTAAAGCACTTGCTCTGCAGATTTTCTTTCAAGTCTTTTCAAGCTGGCTTGAAACAATAGATTTGGCTAGCTGGGATCAGCCACGACAGAGTTTGTCAACACACTTGAAAGACTGCACACATGTGGTGCAACAAAACTGAGGAGAGAATGAGAGAGCTAGAACATTTCCTTTCTGGAAAATGTCCAAACCAGGGTTTGATTTGCCATCAAGAACTGCCCCTAATTGGACAATTGGCTCATTGCAGTGCTCTCTGCTAACAGACTTTGAAGTGAGCCCAGCGTTTGATTTCATTAACCACTGAGGAGGCATTCTTTTGGGGGCAGACGATGCAAGGCACATCCTTTTTTATTCTCAGATAAACAGTGCTCCTTGAGTCTATTATCTTATTAAATTGCTGACAAATTTCCCCCATATATTGTAAGTAGTTTTAATTACCTCTTAGGCTATATTTAATTGTCTGATTTTTTTTATGGCTGCTGCTGACACCAAGACAGGTTTATATATATAATCCTGCCTTCAAGCCCTTGTGGGTATGGGACTGGAATATGTGCCTTGAATATTTGTTATGCATCCTGGGTTTTATTGTAAGATCAGCAGTGGGTTAAAAAGAGTCATACACATGGAAAAAAAAACTAGTAGAGGTAGTCCTCAGCTTAAGACCACAATAGAGCCCAAAATTTATGTTGCTAACCGAGACATTTGTTAAGTGAGTTTTTCCCCAGTTTTCAATTTTTTTGCCGCAGTTGTTAAGTGAATGATTGCAGTTGTTAAGATAGTAACGTGGTTGTTAAGTGAATCTGGCTTCCCCATTGACTTTGCTTATCAGAAGGTCGCAAAAGCTGATCACATGATTCTGGGACACTTGCACAGTTGTTAGTAGGAACCAGTTTGCCAAGCATTCGAATTCTGATGACATGGCCATGGGGATCCTGCAATGGTTGTAAGTGTGAAAAATGGTCATAAGTCAGTTTTTTTCAGTGCTGTTCTATCTTTGAACTGTCACTAAGCAAACTGTTATAAGTCGAGGACTACTTTGACTTGATAAAATAGAAAAGATGACCTGAATTAACAACCAAACCTTTTTTGCCTCTCTTCCTGTCAGGGCTGCCACTAAAGAGAAATCTCTAGCAAAAATCCTAATTTTAAAAATACAATAATAATCAATATATAAGAATGGAATAATAATCCAACCACAATTTAAATTAACATTTTGGTAAAATAAAAGGTTTTCAGGCTGGATAAGGCATTGGTAGGAAAACCTTTAGCTCTTCCTATGCTAAAAGGGCAATGAATTGCGGAGGATTACATTCAGCTTAAGAGGAGCCTATTAAAAAACAATATGATGAAAAGGGGTCACATTTGTCATCAGACCTGATTTGGTATAAGAGAATTGAATGTCACATATTTAGACTCGGAGTAAAATTTGGTCCAATTCAGCCATTCTCAATTTGGTAGCTTCCACATGTGAAGAGTTACTATCTCCATCAGCCCCAGCCAAGGGTGCTCCAATTTGCCAAATGAGGCAGATTACTTCAGCCTACCTAATAATAGAAAGGGACGCGGTGGCTCAGCGGGTTAGGATGCTGAGCTTGTCAATCAGATGGTCGGCAGTTTGGCGGGTTGAATCCCGAGTGCCATGTAACACAGTGAACGCCTGTTACTCGTCCCAGCTTCTGCCAACCTAGCAGTTCGAAAGCACGTAAAAATGCAAGTAGAAAAATAGGGACCACTATGGTGGGAAGGTAACAGCGTTCCATGCGCCTTTGGCGTCTAGTCATGCCAGCCACATGACCACGGAAGACGTCCTCGGACAAGTGCTGGCTCTTCGGCTTTGAAACGGAGATGAGCACCGGCCCCTAAAGTTGGGAACGACTAGCACGCATGTGCAGGGGAAACTTTACCTTTACCTTTTTTACCTAATAATAAGTTTGGCCCGTGGTTCATATATCAGACACTGGGGAAAAAATTGCCCTACAGATGTTTCTGAGCTATAATTCCTATCTAGTGAAGATATTGATGAGGAACAATGTTTGATTATTCGGAATAACACAATAACAGAATTGGAAGGAACATTTCATGGTTGTCCAGTCTCTTCTTAAAAACTTCCAGTGTTGGAGCATTCACCACTTCTGGAGGCAGGTTGTTCCACTGATTGTTTTAACTGTCAGGAAATTTCTCCTTCATTCTAGGTTGCTTCTCTTCTTAATTAGTTTCCATCCATTGCTTCTTGTCCTGCCTTCAAGTGCTTTGGAGAATAGCTTAACTTCCTCTTCTTTGTGAAATCCACTGAGATATTGGAACAGTACTATTTATTTATTTTTTATTTTATTTATTAAATTTTTATACCGCCCTTCTCCCGAAGGACTCAGGGTGGTGTACAGGGCAATAAATATCAAAATATAAATACAAAAGTTAAAAAAGAAGTTAGAAAGAATTAAATAATTATGCCCAATATAATACAATAATAAAACTGTGTTAAAACTAAGTCCAACCCCAAACCCATCAGACCAGGCCAGATTGTTCAAATAAATAAGTTTTTAAATCACGCCGGAAGGAGCGAAGGTCGGGGGCCATCCTGAGCTCAACTGGCAAGCAGTTCCATAGGTCTGGCGCTCCCACAGAGAACGCCCTCCCCCTGGGGGCCACCAATCGACATTCTCTCATCGGAGGCACCCTGAGGAGGCCCTCTCTGTGGGAGCGCACTGGACGGAGGGAAGTTGATGCCGGCAGCAGGTGCTGCCGTAGGTAATCCAGACCCATGCCATGTCACCCCTGGTCCTTCTCTTCATTAAACTAGACATACCCAATTCCAGCAATTGTTCTTTATATGTTTTATCCTCCAGTTCCCTAATCATCTTTGTTGCTCTTCTCTGCACTTTTTCTAGAGTCTCAACATCTGTTTTACATTGTGGTGAGCAAAACTGGATGCAGTATTCCAAGTGTGGCCTTACCAAGGCATTATAAAGTGGTCACGTGATCTTGATTCTATCCCTCTGTTAATGCAGCTTAAAACTGTGTTGGCTTTTTTGGCAGCTGCAGCACACTGCTAGATCATATTTAAGTGATTGTCCACTAGGACTCTGAGATCCCTCTCACAGTTACTACTATTGAGCAAGGTACTACCTGTACTGTATCTGTGCATTTGTTTTTCTTGCCTAAATGTAGAACCTTACTTTTTTCACCATTGAATTTCATTTTGTTAGATAGAGCCCAATGTTCAAGTCTGTATCCTTCTGTATCTTAAGCCTATCTTCTGGAATGTTGGCTATTCCTGCTAGGTTGTGTCATCTGCAAATTTGATGAGTTCATCCATATCATTGATCATTGCAGGCTCGGGCTATTTGCTGATATTCTGCCTTAGTTATGTGCCCCTCTTTCCACTTTTTATACTTGTTCTTTATGCAGCCATGCTGTTATTTTTCTTCTTTGTTGGTATTGTGCTAGACTGTACTTTTATAATCTCACTTTTCAAAGTTTTCCAAGCTTCTTGGGTTGTTTTCACCTTGAGAATTCTCATCCATGGAATCCTTCCCAAGCTCTCTAAGATTATTGAAATTAGCTCTCTTAAAGCCCAAGACTCTAGTTTGACTTTGTTCTATTGTTTGTGCTTGTATTGCATGATCACTCTCCTCCCAAGATTCCTGTAGCTTCAACACCTTATAATGTTCCATATATGTTAGTTAGAATTAAGTCCAATATGGCCTATCCCCTAGTTCCTTTTTCTACGTTTTGTGTCAGAAGCACCACAATTCTACGCATTACATGCTTATGGATTGAAAGGATTAGTCAGCGATAAGCTGTTGTCCAGGACACGCCTGAATGAGTTAACAGCACACATTCTTCAGGGAAGCTCCTTTCATGTCCTCCATGAGGAACAATGTCATCCAGTAACATTTGAAAGATCCCTTCTCCCTTCTTGTTGTTTACTTTTTTTTAAAATTAGTGTTCTAGATACTGTTTTTCAGTTGGGTCACCTCAGTTGCTATTCCATATTATTCAAGTTTCTGATTGCCCCCATTCCTAGAAAATCCACTTCAGCACAGCAGCCTAGTAGGACAAGGTATGGTTGGGAAGGAAGGGCTTCTTATAAAGGAGAATATTTGTAATTCTAGGTTGAAATATGGGTCCTTGGGGCTCTCTGAACTTGGTTGTTTTCTTGCAGACATTTCATTACCCAAACTAGGTAACATCATCAGTGCTAGTAAGAAATGGAGTTTACTCTCGGTTTACATCCTAGTGGCTTGCCCTGGGGTGGTCTTAGAGGTTCTTTGGTTGGGCTGTTTACTGTTGGCTTGTTAGATAGTGCCTTGATTGGGGTATTGTTTGCTTGATTGTTGGTCTGATGTTAATCTTGGAGTTAATCTATGCTCATCTAGGTGCTGATTGTTGGTGGAGAGCTGTTTTTAGCTTGTTGATAGTCTCTTTTGCAAAATATATAAAAAGGTAAAGGTAAAGGTTCCCCCACACATGCGTGCTAGTTGTTTCCGACTCTAGGGGCCGGTGCTCATCTCCGTTTCAAAGCCAAAGAGCCAGTGCTTGTCTGAGGATGTCTTCCGTGGTCATGTGGCCGGCATGACTAGATGCCAAAGGCGCACAGAACGCTGTTGCCTTCCCACCGTAGTGGTCCCTATTTTTCTACTTGCATTTTTACTGCTTTCGAACTGCTAGGTTGGCAGAAACTGGGATGAGTAACAGGTGCTCACTCTGTTATGCGGCACTCGGGATTCGACCCACCAAACTGCCGACCATCTGATCGACAGGCTCAGCGTCCTAACCCACTGAGCCACCGCGTCTCTTTTGCAAAATATATATAAATATTGTTTATATCTATGTGTCTATTGATGGTTAATTTGTCAGAGTGCCAGGCTTCTAAAAATTCCCTAGTGTTTTTGGATTTGGCTTGGTCTAGGATGGTCACATTTTCCCAGTTGAAACTATGGCTAAGTCTGTCCATAGAGCTTCTTCCTTTCTCTCTTCAACAACTCCTCAGCTGTGAAGGGAACAGCAGCAACTGGAGAAATTCCTTCTTAATATTGCATTTCTAATCTGCGCTCCTTTTTCTCTTCCGTGGAGATCACAAAGGAAGATCTGTTTCTGGTCTCCAATGCTTTCAGATTTATCTGCAGCTATTTTCTACTACCTAGCAGTAGCTCAAACACATAATTTTCTAAAGTATATGTTTTTGAAATTAAAGGCTGTATTTCAACTGGATAAGTGGACGACATGTCTGGCAGTTCTATTTTGCATAGTAGTTTTTAAAAAAGGAAATAACATTTTATAATTCTGTAGTGCTGTGGGTTTTTTTTATCCTACATAAATCCTTCGCTATTCCCCTCCCCACCAGCTTGTGGTGATGTTATCCAGATAAGTTCCCACAGTCAGAAAAAAATGATGTCATTACTTGTAGAATCATTGATTAAGTAAAGGATAAAGGATGCCCCATTATTATGGCTCATTTGCTTTTGGAGTGATACAATTCAGTGTTAAAATTCAAAAATTATATTTTGAAGGTAGGACAAGAAGCAATGGATGGAAACTAATGAAGGAGAGAAGCAACCTAGAACTAAGGAGAAATTTCCTGACAGAACAATTTACCACTTAATCCAAAAGTTGTGGCTTCTCCAACACTGGGAATTTTTAGGAAGATATTGGACAACCATTTGTCTGAAATGTTACAGGGTTTCCTGCCTGAGAGAGGGTTGGGCTAGAAGACCTCCAAGATCCCTTCCACCTCTGTTATTCTCTTATTCTGTTATCTTGGGCTTTTCATGGAAAGTCCTTCTCAGAGTCTCTTCTGCCTATGTGAAAATTAAGGGACACAAATCTTTAGATATCTTTAGATATATATTTTACCATATCTTTAGAAAAAATGGAAATGTGACTGGTGTCAACTTTGAAATGATATCAAAGTTTCAAACATTTTTGCTTGGTTGAGTATTTTAAGTTACTTGAACTGTCTTAAGATATGCAGTCCATTCATATGCTTTGTGTTTGTATTTTATAGTTATTTAGTTTTAAAATCACATGTGTGATGGTGTCTAAATTGATTGGACATACAAATAAATGCATTTCCGCATCTGGAATGCAGGCATGACTTCAGGGCTAAACTAATAATACCTTGGATAATCATGAAGCTGAATCCCAAGTTTGTGTTAATTGGTATACTGCCTTTAACATGTTATTAGGATAGAAATTGTTGTTGTTGTTAGCTGCAAAGTCGTGTCCGACCCATCGCGACCCTATGGACAACATTCCTCCAGGCCTTTCTGTCCTCTACCATCTTCTGGAGTCCATTTAAGCTCACGCCTACTGCTTCAGTGACTCCATCCAGCCACCTCATTCTCTGTCGTCCCCTTCTTCTATTGCCCTCGATCTTTCCCAGCATTAGGCTTTTAGAAATTGTATGGCAGGAAATTTAAAATGAATGCATATTTATGAATACACATAAACATATATATTTTATTATTTACATACAACTTCATTTCATATCGACGTCTTAAACTTAACTGAAAACAGTTAAGATGGCAAAAGTATAAAGGAGAAAATTACAAAGCCCAGGTTCTTGTTTAAAATGCCACATCAAAAGAATGTTGGAAACATGTAATATATTCTGTAAATCACTGTAAATATGAACACTTCTGACTGTGTGGAATGAATTAAAATATAACCCCCTTCAAAATACTATTTATAATTGAAACTGCACCCAGTCCTTTTATTCTTAGAACAAGAATGTGATGAATGTAATGCATTTTATATATATATCACATCACATTCATCAAATTGTTAGCAGCTTAATCTCTGTGCAGGCTATCTATTATATTTAACATAGTTTCCTGCCTAGATCTCAATGTAGTCTTCAGGTGGAAGGAATCAAGTGCCATGCATAACTATGAATTGCTGTATAACTGCATATGTTACATTTTTCTGTGGCTGAGTGTATACTGTAATTTCACCTTGTCTAATTTAATCAGCTAGTTAGTTAAAGTTGTGCCATATACATCACTATGTATACATCGTACACACCCAAAGGTGCTTTTCTAAAGGCAAATGGAGTTTGAACTGAAGTTTGAACTGCAGTTTAAACTGAACATGAACTGAAGAAGCTTCTTGGATGAGAAGCGAAATGTTTTTTTTTTTAAAAAAAACCACCACGAAAGCCCAGTTATCTTTTGGTAATGCACCATTGGGACAACCATGACTTGGATAATTGAAAATCTCCATAAACATCACACGCACACTTATATTCATTCATTGAAACAACTTGTTCTTATTTTTAAATTAAACTTTGATGCTTCTCTTTTTCACAGGAAAAGAAGAGGACAGGTTTGGATCTACTGCAGTGCAGAGATATTTCTCTATAACAATGTTTCTCAACCTTGGCAATTTAAAGATGTGTGGACTTCAACTCCCATGGATTGGGAATTCTGGGATTTGAAATCCACACATCTTAAAGTTACCAAGATTGAGAAAAATGGTTCAATAAAATATTTGTTCCAGTTTTACTAATATGAAATTTGTTCCCTTTGAATGTCATGCTGTAAATAAATCTTGGAGGACCTTTAATAATAAGCCTATATTGTACAGCACATAATTAATTCTGTAGATTGAGCTATAAAATAAATGACACAGGTAGCTCTGGTGATATTTGTCATGCTTTAGACAAAATTATTAAGCTTTCATCTTTGTCTAAAAGTTGAAAAACACATTCTAATAATCAGGGTAATGGAACCTCAGATTATTCATATGTCATATATAGGTAGCATAACCCTTGTTTACAAACATTCATTTAGCAACCATTTGAAGTTTCAACAGCATTGGAAAAAGTGACTTACAACCATCGCAGTCCACATTCATGTGATCAGAATTCCAGTGCATGGCAACCAGCATATATTTACAATGGTTGCAACATCCCAGGGTTATGTGATCATCCCCGGGTCATGTGATTATCCCAGGGTCATGTGATTCCTATTTGCAATTTCTCAGACAGCAAAGTCAGTGAGGAAGTAGGATTCACGTAACAACAGCATGAATCACTTAATAATTGCGGTGATTTGCTTAACAAATGTGATAAAAAAGATAGTAAAATCAAGCACAATTGGTCATACAGTAAGTCTACTTACGTTACCTACGTGCTATATAGGTAAGTTACATTTTATTTATCAAATTTATAAAACTGTACAGTATATATGGTTGTGCATTGTAAGAATTCATTCATATTGTTTAATATTACATGCAAACTATGTCATTTTGTTAAAAAGTTCTTTGTAATTTATGATTTATGCCTTATTGCAGACATGTCAAACACAAGGCCCGGGGGCCGGATCCGACCCACAAAGTGGTTTCATGTGGCCCGCGAAGCCATCCTGGGAACAGTGGGGGAACGGCCCCCACTGCCTTGGCCCCAGCCCAGGCCAGCCAGGAGCCAATGTACAATTTTGTGGTGGCCATCTATGCTGAAACACATTCAGTCTTAGCTCCACAAGGCCATCTGGAAACAGTGAGGGACCGGCCCCTGCCATGATGGCCCCATCCCCTGGATGCACGCTGGGGAGGTGTCACCCTTTGTGCAGAATGAAGAAGTGCACCATTGCCTGGAAGTGGCCAGCAAATGGCCCTCACCTACTTCACATATCCAGCTTGATGGGCTCCAGGGGAGGGGTCTCAGCAGACAGCGGGGCGCTCTTCTCACAGCACTGAGAGGCTGAGCCAGGCAATGCGAATCCAAAAAGAAGTGCGCCACCTCCCAGCCTGCCCAGTTTCGGCAGGCAGTGGGGCGCTCTCCTCACAGCGCCAAGAGCTGAGCCGGATGGCACGAATCTGATGAGAAGTGCAATGCTGCCTAGCCACCAGCCTGCCCAGTTTCAGCAGGCAGCAAGGTGCAAAGCCAGCTCAGCTGGGGGCTGGGTGGCATCACACTTCTCTTCAGATTCGCACCGTCCGACTCAGCCTCTTGGCGCTGTGAGGAGAACGCCCTGCTGTCTGCCAAAATTGGGCAGGCTGGGGGCTGGGCGGCATCACATTTCTTTTTGGATTCGCGCTGCCTGGCTCAGCCTCTCGGCACTGTGAGGAGAGCACCTCACTGCCTGCTGAAACCAGGCAGGCTGGGGGCTGGGTGGCATTGTGCAGGTAATGTTAACTCTCCCGCTGCTCATGGCGTCCCCTCCCCCAGAGACCACCAAGCCAGATATGTAAAGTAGGCAAGGGCCATGTGCTGGTCACTTCCAGGTGATGGTGCATTTCTTCATTCCTATGAAGGGTGACACCTCCCCAGCTGCATTTCTTGCCTGTTTTTCTCCCTCTCTCAACTCAAATATTTTCCCACCACTCTGTTCTAAGGAAGGAAGGAAGGAAGGAAGGAAGGAAGGAAGGAAGGAAGGAAGGAAGGAAGGAAGGAAGGAAGGAAGGAAGGAAGGAAGGAAGGAAGGAAGGAAGGAAGGAAGGAAGGACCTCTGCTGCCTAGGACTCCAGGCACCATCCAGCCCCCCCCCCCAGTGAGGCTCCTCCAGTGGACCATGCCTTGGCACTTGCCCTGGTCCCACCCCCTTCTGCCAGAGACCCTCAGATCTGTCCCACTCCTGCCCAGGCCCCCACAAGCACCCTTGATGCGAACGATGTGGAGCTGGCCATGCCCACCCAGTAGGCCACACCCACTCCAGCCATGCCCACCCAGGAAGCCACAACCTGCCTGGCCACATCCAACTGGCCCTTCGAGGGCAACCACAATGCTGATGTGGCCCTCAATGAAATTGAGTTTGACACACCTGCCTTATTGTGTTTTTTTTATGAACTATGACTAATAGTGTGCATAGCAGGTTATAGTTTCTTAAACAAATTTTGGATTAAAATAATTGGCTTTATCATTATACACAATCTTTGTAAATCATTCAATTTTACAAAGTTAATTAGTAAAATTCCTTGGTGTAAGAAATAAATTGCTTTTTTGCAAGAGGGGAAAAAAGAAAATGGAACCACAAATTAAGAAACTCTATTTACCACCATCATCAGCCAATATGAAAATAATATAGTATTAAATGAGGCATGTTCACATTTCAATTCTATTCATTTTCATAAGATAATGATGGACTTATGCCAATAGTTGTTTAACCATTGTTTACTGATGATTACTGAAAGACATAGGATTGTACAAAGAAAAGTCCCAGACTTATTTTCAACCATATAGCCATGGGACAGGTTACCAAAATTGTGACTCAGTCTACTTATAGCCAACCATTTACAGTATGTGGGGCCAGTGCATTATCACAAAAGAGGAGGCCAAATATTTCACCCTTTTTCTCACGTTTTAGAATTAGAAGTAAACTAGGTGAGATTAACCTTACAAAGACTTGAACCTTAAGACATCCATCCCACCCCTTTTCATTTGAGCCTCTCTCCAAATATGTTAGTCCTATCCACAAGTGTGACCAGTGATATGCCATGCAAAGCCTGTTGTAGTGCTTGTGTATTCCTAGCATAGTGTAATTAAAAATGCAGCTTTAAAAATGCTTCATATAAAGCCACTGACATCTGATGCTGAAATTGTTTTATTATTGTGGATTACATGCAACCATCCCATTTATATTAAAAGCAAGATTGCAAAAAAAAAAAATCAATAAAATGTAGATTTACCATTTTTCTTTTTGGATTTTCCATCTCAGAAAAAGAAAAAGAAACTGAAGGCTATATTTTGTTCTTGACTCAAAAAACCCCCACATTAGTTAGCTAGTAAAGCTGTGTGAAGGGTACATAAATCAAATCCTCTTAGCAGTGCTTTTTTTGTAAAAGAAAAAGGTGCCGGAACTCACACATGTTATACAACCCGCCTTGCCTACCCTACAAGGTTCCATCCAAAAAAGGTGCCGGAACTCCGTTCTGAGCATTCTATGAGAAAAAAAGCCCTGCCTCTTAGTGTATCAATCAAAATTACATTTGTGCTTGCTTATCATCTGCATAGCAAATTCTGTAGCTATTTCCTTTTAAATCTGCTGGAATTACAAAGCCAGGTCCCAAATATCCCTTCTTTCTGCCTATCCAAGCCCTGTCATATTAAGTTACAAATGGGTATCAATCATCACCCAATTTAACATCAGGGCAAGTAGATGTTTTAGATTCTGGAATTGCTCTTAGCCATCTGAGACAGACGTTTTGTATAACTTCTCCTGAAGATTTGGAATCTCACTGCAGCCCAGTCACAGCTGTTGAAGGTACCAAATGTATTTATGTGGCACCTGTTGTAGACAACGTGAAATAAAAACAAGTTGTGGTTACATGATAAGGCAAACACAAGCCCAAGCTATGTTTACTTGAGTCCTGTGGCTCACCACTTTCTTTTCTAACACATGTGTTTAATAGTAATCATGCTATCCATATTTCTTTTAGGTAATGCTGCTAACCATTCCCATTTTTTCAAAGTATTTCCTGTTTTCTAGCACATTCTAGAATAGTTAAATTTTATAAAGTACTTAATAGAACCTTCCTCAAACTGCTTCTTATCAAACTATTTCATCCTCAGCAAGAGCCACCATGCTAGAGATTATGTAAAAGAAACCTCTACCTACCAATTTGCACTGGATCAACATGGTAGATTACTGTTCATAACTTTTAATGAAGAGCCTTTCATCCTGAAGTGGATTGATTTGGGATTATAATAATAGCACAATGAGTACGGTGCATTAAAAATGAAAGCTAGTTTGGTGTAATTATCAAGGCATCAGGCTAGAAACTGGGAGATGAATATGAATAAATGAATAAACCTTTATTATCAAAGTACAACATGTATACAATGAGATTGGCTGAGCCAATTGTGAGTTCTAGTCCCACCTTGAACATGAAACTAGCTAGGTGATCTTGGTCACGCTCTGTCAGCCCTAGAAAGAAGGGAATGGCAAATCGCTTCTTAAAAAGAACCTTGCCAAGAAAACTGCAGGGACTTATACAGGCAACCTCTAAGAAATGCGAATGATTGAAAAGAAAAAATATTTACTGTTTACTATTTCAAATTAATCATTCATTGTTTGCTTCTGAACTATTTCTTTTACTGTCTTTCATTCTCTATTTTATATAGCACAATAGAAACAGTCATTTGTCACTGTTTACTGCCTCTTTACCGTAACATCAATTACACAAATCCTTGCTTAAAAAAAAAGAATTTAGCCTTTCTCATAATTCTTCTAAGGAATACAAGGACACTACTTCATCCTTTGTGCTCATGCATGTGCAAAAACACTCAATGCGTATATAAAATAATGTGGGCATAAGACATCTCTTTTAGATGTGTGACATTCAGAAAGGACATTTATGTGTTGAGTTTTAACAAAATGGAAATATCTCCTTCTAAATAAAAGATAACTGTCTAAAACCACTGTTAGAATAAAAACTCATCCACACAAGAAGAGTCATTCATGGTACAAAGAAAAATGATAAATCCACAAAGATGCTGAATGCTTGAGCAAAAAGAAAGGAGAATTTATGTAGGGATTGGGTAAAGGATGTACAATTTAAGATCATACAGTATTACTTCAGAGTACCTCTAAACTAGACGGTAAGGGCTAGAGATTAAAATCAGTCTACACTTCTCTCCTTCGGTTGCAGATTTATATCTGTACCTGGTTATAAATCTGCCACATTAATATGGAAAAGTTTTCTTAATAGGGGGACAGTGGCATCTCTAACAAACAGGGAGAACACAAAATGATGGCACTATTGCTGCAATTATATCCTCTCATGTCTGACTTAGGTAAGTCATAGCATTGATATGATGATTGTGTCAGATGCCTATATATAGGTAAAGGTAAAGGTTCCCCCACACATGCGTGTGAGTCTATTCCAACTCTAGGGGCCAGTGCTCATCTCCATTTCAAAGCCGAAGAGCCAGCGCTTGTCCGAGGATGTCTCTGTGGTCATGTGGCCGGCATGACTAGATGCCAATGGCGCACGGAACGCTGTTACCTTCCGACCATAGTGGTCCCTATTTTTCTACTTGCATTTTTACCTGCTTTCGAACTGCTAGGTTGGCAGAAGCTGGGACGAGTAACAGGCGCTCACTCTGTTATGCGGCACTCGGGATTCAATCCGCCAAACTGCCGACCTTCTGATCGACAAGCTCAGCGTCCTAACCCACTGAGCCACCGCGTCCCTATGCCTATACATAAGAAGCAGTTAAAAAAAAGTAATTGAGAAAATAACTATGCACAAGCAGCACATTAAAAAATATGCTCTTTTGGATTATTATGCTGCTGAAACTGCCATTTCTGGAACAAAAAGGGGAGTTGGAGAGACAGCTACATGTTGGAGAGACAGCTACTATAGTTTGCTGCTTGACTCCAAAACAGCAACCAAAAGATTATAATTATTATTTTTTAAGAAAAAGGCCTGTGTGTGTGTGTGTGTGTGTGTGTGTATTAGCAATATATACATATATATTATTGTGAACCAACACCACACCAGAAGTGATGCCATAGAAAATCATGCCAAATGTGAAGATGCCAAAGGAGTACTGCTAGTGAAGTTCATAGAGCATGATTCAACCATCAATTCAGAAGTCTACTGTGTTGGGGCATGCTGACTTCCGATGTGTTGGTTCATGATAATGCTCGCCCGCACACCACTAGATGCACCCAAGAACTTTTGAAGCAGTTCCGTTGGGATGTTTTTGATCACCCCCCCCACATACCCCAGATTTGGCGCTGAGCAACTACTATTAAGAAATTTCAAACCTTGTAAGACGTTATGACAAGTGCCTCAATTTGAATGGTGGTTATGTCAAAAAGTAATGTAATGTTGTAGTTTTCTAATGTGTATAATAAAAATTCTGTATCTGCAAATGTTTGTCATTGATAACCAAATGGAGGTTTATTTCCGAATTGCCCTCATATTTTATCATCAACCTATATGTTGCGGAGGTTTCCTCAAATATTTCATGTGCCATTTATCTTCAGAACTTGTTTGGAGAACCATATTATTATTGCCACTCAGTATCCCTTATTGTAGGGATAAAAATTCCACTTATCCATATGCGTTATGTTTTTGTTTAAAATACTTGTGATTAAACAATACATTTTATCACCAGAATTTGCATAGATGAGTCTTGAGAGAACTAGTCTTAAATCAGTTGCATTTGTCATTCTCTATTGATAAAAGTTATACTGCATTATCATATTTAGCTTTCCATTTATATGCAGACATCTCAATCATTTATGGTAGTAGATTATGCAGAGAAAAAAGGCTAATATTATCTTCATAGTGATTTAAATGAACTTTAAATTTATCTGGAACAATCTAAATTACTCTTAAATATTAATGAAACAAAGCTTGTATTATTTGACACAACATAGAAACAGAGTAAACTGAAGATGGCAAACAATGTGACCTTGGAGTTAGTTACCGGCAGGAGCATTTTAAAGACTTCAGAAAAGGAGAGAATATTCCTTCCTCCCTACCCTAAACCTGGATGCTTCCCTTTCCACCATCTAAACCAGGTGTGTCCAACCTTGACAACTTAACTTGTGGATTTCAGCTCCTAGAATTGCCCAGCCAGCCTGGTCTAAACTATTGATTACTACAAGATCTGGAAAGAAGCCCACATTTCTTATTTAGAAACAGTAAATACTATCATGTTGTTTGGTTTTCTGGACTGGAGGAAAAAGTTGTTCCTGTTCAGATCGTTTGAGATAGCTTAGATTGTGAAAGTTGCAGCACATCTGTCGGGCGGGATAACACATCTTTAGTTTGAACCTCTAGGCAAATTATTTTGAATGATAAATTGTATAAATATTTGCATATGCCAGTGTAAAAACAATTAAGTAACTAAATCCATGTTAAACTTCTTCATGTTTTTTCCCATGAACATTCATTGTCCAATTCTAGCCCTCTAATCTTTGAATATTTGCACTTTATGAAAAAGAAATACTAGCCCATAAATTGATACTAGAGTCACTATGTTTCAGTTATTTCAACCATAAAACTGAACGTCAGATGAATAGACACATGAGAAGCCTGTATAAAATAATATGATGGCATAACTTTTTATCTTTTGATGGAAATATTTTTTATTGAGTCATCAACCTCTCCTCTAAATAATTTAAAGGAACACTTGGAATCACAGTACCACAGTAGAATTGGACAAATGCTATGTTAGGAGCGCATGTAACTCCCTCAAGATTATAGATGTCACTACATAAAAGAAAATAGTCTTTGCCAACATAACATTCTTCAGAATTATTAGGAATGCAAATTCCAGAATATATTTGTCTATGCTAACTAGAAGTATTAAATACAACCCACATGGAAATTATCAGATTAGGGAAGGCTGGAGTGGGCATTCAGTGCAAGCTGTTTCTTTTGAAAAAAATCATAATCTGGATTCTATAAATAGTCTTGACAGCAATGCTCTAATCAGAAAGGGTGATGGTTTGTTTTTCTCCTGTCCAAGTTGATTAGTTTTCCAGTCCTTTTTATAATCATCACAACATGAGTTTGACTTTCCCATAATAGCAATGTGCTGCCAAAGCTACAAAACACTGCATAGTTTACAGATGACTATCAGAAGTTCCTTTGAGTCTAATTAAAAAGACACAAGCAAACTTTTCATCAAGCTGAATGATAGGTAACAAGAACCCTGCAATTAGAAGCTTGCAATTTAGAAGCTTCCCATCCTCCACATAGTATTTCTGGAGTCAAGGAGAAGCAAACATTGCTTTGCTTGTCATTTATAATTTTGAGAGACTTGGAGAAAGGCGTTTGCAGAGGGCAACCTGATCGGTTTGCTCTCTCTATCTCTACAGGAAGTTCTTGCTATTTCGCTGCTTTTCTGTTTAGGCTGATTTCTATATTTTCTTAAAATAAACTTTGGGGTGCAGGCACCCGTGTATTTTCTAAGGATGACTAATGCCTGGAAGAATTCTTTTGAACAAATATTTTGTTGGAGGATAATGCATTACTGTGCAAATGCCACAATGTACTGAGGATTGGTTTGTTTTTAATTAAAGGGATTATTTCATTTTTTTAAAGTCAAAAGTGGTAGACACAATGCAGAGTGTCCATGGCAACATGTAACCCATGAGAGTATGGTTTTCTATTACTATTCCTTTAATGTAGTACTAGTTGAGAAATGTGTTTCTTTCCTCTGTCTCTGTGACCTGGTTAACCATTTCTCCAATCCATATTTTTCCCTTCTTTAATTGTATGTCTAGCAATTTATAGAATTAATACTATGGTTAAGGGACAACCATAGTCAAGCTTAAAAGTCAACAATAAGAAAAAATATATAAAGTTGAAGCATAACCAAATCAACAATTATATGAAATGAAACACAGTTGGAGAAAAAATATTGTATTTCTTGAGGCTTGGAATAAAGAAAAAATAAATTTAATTTAACTCTGGTGATATTTCTATATATATTCTCACTATATATTAAATATATAGAACATTTTTTGTTGAAACTACTGTTAATGATAGCTCTGGTAAATTTTATTTACTATGCTGTTTTTTGTATTGCATTGATTTGATTTGAACAAATTTAGAGTGAGGAAGATTTATGTTAATATTAAAGAAAGTGGGTATGCTTAACACTAGAAAATCCATAGCTATTATAACATAATCAGTGTCATAATAGGGATCCAGGAACATGCAATTTCAGTTTCAAAGAGGACTTCATTGACCTAATAATCCATATATTATACACAAACATAGGCATAAACAAGATAGCCTATTTTAAAGATAGCATGGCCAATGAACAGATTGGGTCTTGATTTTGGCATTGTTTTGCGGTGAATATTACTCTGCTAAATTCAGTGCCTTTATTACTTCTGTTAGAACTGACTCACACACCCACTTGAGGCTAGATAGAAATATTTCTGGTTCAGTTGCATACCTAGAAAAAAAAATGAGCCATCTGCATTGCCTAACATCAGCACAAGCTACTAAATATACTATGGATAATTCTATTTGGGAAACACGGAGAGCAAACCAGTTAATTCTCTCAGTGGGAGCAGCCTGATTTTAGAGCTGAAGCATTTTTAATGTTGTGCAGAGAACAGACCCAATATGGAATTGAGGATAGAAAATCATATGTGTATATCTTTTTGCCCCTAACTTTTTTTAAACTGTAATTTTTTTTTATTGAAAAGTTTTAAAATACAGTTTTCCCTTAAGAAACCCCCCTTCCCCCTCCCTGCTCCCCCCCTACCTCCCCCCAACCTCCCTCCCTCCCCCTCTCCCTCCACCCCCCCCTCCACCCCCCGACTTCCCAGAGCTAAATACAAGGTATATATATATAAAAAGGCAACCATAAACAACCATATACTAACAACTATAAATTCTAAAATCCATCACTCTCTAGCTTATATAGGATAAGACACACCTTAACAATATTAAATATATATAAAAAACTAGAATAAAAAAAAAAGAAAAAAAACGAAAGAAGACTTATTCGAATGCTACATAAAACTTCTTAACCCTATACTTGTTCTGGATAAACTCAATCCATTTTCTCCATTCCATAATATAGCGTTCTTGCGAATGATCTTTCAAATAAGCCGAAATCTTCGCCATCTCTGCCAGGTCGGAAACCTTTAAAGTCCACTCTTCTATGGTCGGCAGTTCCTCTTTCTTCCAATATTGGCCTATCAAAAGTCTTGCCGCCGTAATTAAGTTCAACATCAGCTTGGTGTCCACAACTGTAGCGTCTGCAATTATTCCCAACAAAAAAAGTTGCGGACAAAACTTTATCCTCTGTTTAAAAATCTTCTGCATATTCCACCAGACTTTTATCCAAAAAGCCTTAACCTTCTTACATGTCCACCATATGTGAAAATACGTTGCATCTTCATCACCACACCTCCAACACTTAGGCTGATAATTCGGATACATACTTGCAAGCTTTTTAGGATCTAGATGCCATCTATAAAACATTTTGTAAAAGTTCTCTCTTAAATTTTGAGCTTGAGTAAATTTTACGTTCCTCACCCAAATCTTTTCCCACGTGTCCATTGTAATAACTTCCTGGATATTTTGGGCCCATTTTATCATACAATCCTTAACAAGCTCTGTTTCCGAGTCAATCTCTATCAATGCAAGATATATCCGTTTAATATGTGCTGACCCCTGATTTCTAATCTGCTTTATCAAATTTCCATCAGTCATTGTAAATCCATTTTTCTGGTCTTCTTTCCACCTGGCCTGTAATTGAATATATTGAAACCAAGATTGAACAACCTTCTCTTCTCGCAAGAGGCTATATGATTTCAAACACCAAACATTCCTTTCCAGGCTTAAAATTTCCTTGTACGTAGTCACATCATGTTTGAAACCAGCATGTATATTTTCTATTGCGTGTTTTGGAATTGCCCACAATGGTATCTTGCTGCTTAGCTTATGTCTATACTTCTTCCAAACTCTCAGCAATGCCTGTCTTAAAATATGCATCCTAAACACAGTATCTACCTTCTTATCATACAACAAATATGCATGCCAGCCAAACAACAAATCATGGCCCTCAAGATTTAATAACCTCAATTGCGTCAAATTAATCCAATCGCTTATTCCTACTAATGCAGCAGCTTCATAATATAATTTAAGATTAGGCAATTTAAGGCCACCTCTCTCACGAGTATCCTGCATAATCTTAAGTTTAACTCGTGGCTTTTTCCCTGCCCACACAAATTTATTGATACCTCGCTGCCATTCCTCCAGATTAGAATCTTTCTTAAGAATCCGTATCATTTGAAACAAAAATAAAAATTTGGGCAGGACATTCATTTTCACTGCTGCAATCCGTCCCAGCAAAGACAATTGCAATTTTTGCCAACTCTCCAATTCCTTTTGAATTTTCCCCCATAGTTTTTCATAATTATTTTTATATAGCTTTGTATTAGAGGGCGACAAAATCACCCCCAGATATTTAACCCTTTTAACAATCTCAAATCCAGTTAATCCTTCTAAGAGAGCCTTCTGTGAAACTGTCATATTTCTAGCCAAAATTTTAGTTTTCTGTGTATTTACTTTAAATCCAGAAACCTTCCCATATTGTGTTATTATCTCCATCAGGTCCACAACAGAGTTCTCTGGCTGGGTCACTGTAACAACCAGATCATCTGCAAATGCTCTCAATCTATAATCCTGATCTCCAACTTGTATCCCTTTAATTTTTCCCGAGTTCCGAATCTTAACCAATAGTATCTCTAATGTTAACACAAATAACAAGGGCGATAACGGACACCCTTGCCTTGTGCCCTTCTCAATATTACATGCTACTGTCAGGCTATTGTTAACTATGATTCGGGCAGTTTGTTTTTGATATAATGCCCTAATCGGCTGTAAAAAATTTTCCCCAAAATCCATTTTATCTAAAACTTTCAACAAAAATTGCCAATTCAATTGATCAAAGGCCTTTTCAGCATCTAAAAAAATTAGCGCTGCAGAGATCTGGTTGTGCCTTTCCAAAAACTCTAACACATCAACTATATGTCTCACATTATTTTTCATTTGCCTGCCACTAATAAACCCCGTTTGATCCCCATGAATCACCTGTTGCAGAACCCTCATCAGTCTATTAGCCAAAACCTTAGCAAATATCTTATAATCTGTATTTAAAAGCGATATCGGTCTGTAGTTTTTAACTTGAGTAGCATCCTGGTCTTCCTTCGGAATCAAAGAGATAAAAGCTGTTCTCCAAGACGGTGGCACCTTTCCCCCCCTCTGAATTGTCTGAAACAGTTCCTTTAACGGCTTTATCATCTCAAATTGTAAATTTTTATAATAGGCCGCAGTCAAGCCATCCGTGCCTGGCGCTTTATCCACCTTCAACTCCTTAATTGCTGTAAGAATTTCTTCTTCTGTAATCAGTTGATTAATCCCCTCTTTTTGTACTTGCGTAAGAACCGGGATGCTAGCATTCTCCAAGTATATATCAATATCTTTTACATTAATTTCCTCTTTAGTATATAATTTCGAATAAAAATCCACAAAAGCATCCTTAATAAGATTCTGTTGAAACACAACCCTTCCTTTATACTCAATCTTATCTATATTAGAGGCCCTTTGTTTTTTCCTCAGTCTATAAGCTAACCATCTGCCTGGTTTATTAGCGTTGCAAAAAGTATTGTGCCTAGCAAACCGCAGATTGGTTGCCACTTGATCTGCCATTAATTTATCAAATTGTCCTCTTAGCAGTCTAATAGCCTCCTTGATCTTCACATCCTCTGGGTTCAAAATCAGAGCCTTTTCTTTTTCCTTTATTTCATTCTCCAGTTCTTTCCTTCTAGTTTCCACTGCACGTCTATATCTATTATTCATATATATCAACACCCCTCTCATATAGGCCTTGCTAGCATCCCAAACCATGTCCATAGAGGTACCCTTATTCATATTAATCTCAAAAAAATCCTTCATCCGCTGTTTGCATTCTTCCACATTTCTCTGATTTCTAAACAAATTCTCATTTACGCGCCACGAGCGCCTGTCTCTTTTCTCCTTATCAATCTCCAACCAAACTGGACTGTGGTCAGAAATAGTTCTTGCACAAATCTTCACCTTTTTAGTTCTCAAAAAAAAATCATTAGTCAACAAAATAAAATCAATCCTCGAAAAAGATTGGTGTCTGTCAGAATAAAAAGTATAATCCTTCTCCCGCAAGTGTCTCTCACGCCAAATATCTCGCAATTCCAGGTCATCCTTCATTTCAAAAAAAGATTTAGGCAGTCTAGCATGACTTGGAATGCGCTTAAAAGCTCCAGCCTTGTCCAACTGTACATCCAAAACACCATTCCAGTCTCCCATAAAAATAAAAGATTTATAATCCAACTGGGTAAGCTTTGTGTGGAGTAAGCTAAAAAAATCAGCTTGTTGTTGGTTAGGTGCAGATAATCCAACTAGAAGCGTCTTTTTACCTTCTAACAACAGCTCAATCATAACATATCTTCCATGCTTATCTGCTTCAATTAAGTCTGCTGTTAAGGCACTTTTAACATAAACAACCACTCCATTTTTCTTATTCTCTGCAGAGGCAACAAATTGCGTACCCAGTCTCGAGTTCAATAAATGCTTTTGATCCAAAACTCTAATATGCGTTTCTTGCAAACATATAACATCTATCTTAAATTGTTTTAAATATTGAAAAACTTTCTTCCTCTTCTGCGGTGAATTTAGTCCATTAACATTCCAGGTTAGAAATTTAGTTGCCATGCATATCCTCCAAAAGCTCTTGGACCACAGCTTTGATAGGACTAACTTCTTTAGGCCGTGCTCCTCCCACAGCTTGACTATATGTACGTTGTGAAGAATCTGAAGACTTTTGCTGATCTTGTTCTTTTATTTTCTTTGCTCGTTTTAAAGCAGCACGCGTTACTCTTTGCTCTCTAGGATCATCCAAAGAAGTTGTAGCTTGATCTCCTCCAGCACCACTTTCCTCTGTTTCATCCTCTTGATGTTCTCCTTCTCCAGATCCCTTTCCAGCTTCCAGAAGTGTTAATGGGGTTGCTTTTAAGACATTATTGTAGAAATCACGCGCTTGCTTTACAGTAATCAGCCGATACCTTTTACCTTCATGCATCACCATCAGCCCATCTGGAATCTCCCATCTGAACCTTATATCTCTTTGCTTAAGCTCATGCACGAGAAATGTATAGTCCTTCCTTCCCCTTAAAATCCTTGGAGGAATTTCTTTTAAAACCAAGACTTCTTGTTCAGCAATCACCACTTTAGCATCATAGGCAGCTTGTATAACTTGATCTCTAATCTCTCTTTTTGCAAAATAAACCACCACAACTCTAGGCAACTTTCTCTGTCTGGCAATCCATGAATTCACCCGAAACACTTTATCCATAGCTGCTCTTATTTCAGATGCTGGCTGATTTAATACCACTTCAAGAGCCTCAGAAATCAGCTGCTTTAAATCTTCTTTAATGTTCTCTTTTAAACCTCTGATTCTGACAGCAAACTGCATCTGGTAATATTGGGCTAGGCTTACCTCCCTTTCCACTTTGTCTCTTGCAATTTCATTCTCCCGTGCTTTTACTTCTAATATAGCATTCCTTTGAGCCAAATCATCCATTTTTTCATCTAATTCTTCCACACATTCCGCCACTTTATGCACTGAAGACAAAATGTCTACCTTCATCACGCTGAGCTTCTGTTCCATCCTCTCTTCCATTCTCTCCTCCAATTTCTCCAATTTCTCCTCCATCTGTGCAAATTTATCACTCATTGATTGATTGATTGATTCCAAAAGTTTATCCAGAGCATCTCGTAAGTCCTTCGATGTCAGCGCTTCAGAAGGGTGCAACGCCTGTAGTGATGACTGTTGCACCGGCGAGGATCCACCGCTCCGAAGAGTTTTAGGGGGAGGTTTCGCCGCCATCTTTTAGTCCTCAATTATGACGCACTTTCACTTAAAGTTTAAAAAGTCCAACAAGCTAGAGAGTATAATAAAATAATCCTCTTCACCTTTGCCACTTGTACCGCTCTGCCTGCTCCTTTAAATCATAGTCCTTTCTTCAGGCAGGGATGGTTCGCAGACGCCTGGCTCTGCTCCAAGAAGTTCAGAGCAGAGACGCCGGCCAGCTGGGAGCAACCCAGGCTTCGGGGGAGTTCAATCCTTCAGCCGCCCAAGCTCCATGCTCAGGCGGCCCCGGAGAACTCTACCCCTACCAGGGGCCTCACCCCCTCCTCTTCTCCCGAGGAGGGGGCTTCAATTTCACCCGAACAGCTGGTCGGCGCTGTTTCGGGCGAAAAAACAAACAGCTGAGCCGCGGGCAGCCGGGGAAGGCTGTCTTCGGCGCCGCGCCGCCACCGGAAGTCTAAACTGTAATTTTACGTTTTAGGTTAACAATATTCACACTGCTGGGAGGCACAAAGGCATTCTTTCAATATTTGAATATCCTTCAATCTTTTCCCCAACTTTGCTCTCCTTCTCAAATACCAAGTCTCTAACGCTCTGGAATGAGAGCCTACAGGCTCTACAGAACAGTGCTTCTCCATGTTAACAACTTAAAGGTTTCTTGACTTCAACTCCCAGAATTCCCTAACCAGTAGGCTAACTGGAGAATTCTGGGAATTCTTTATGTGAGAAGCACTTTTCCATACCTTCTTAGGGCCATTGGATTGCATTTTATTGATGGGAAGTGATTCAGGGAAGTGAATTTCCACCCAAATGAGAAAACAGTTCATGTCGCTGAAGGCCAAAATAGTCATGATCCATAATATAGGTCTACTCTGAAATGAGAGTATTGCTTTTATCCAAGTATCATATATAGTTGCAAAATGAATGCTAGTATTTATTAAATATTCTGACACAGTAAGTAAATCACCAGCTAAAAATCTCTTCTTTCATATAAGTTTAAGAAAATTTAAGATAATTCACCTATTTCAGACCCATACAACTTTGGATACAGTATGATCTTCTATTTTGTTTCCAAAATAATCCACTTTTTAAAAAAATGCTAAAATTATATTTAAATATTTTCAAAGAATAACATATTTAATTACAAAATCTGCATTTGTATATTTATGTATATTAAAATAACTTTTAGACATTTAAATCCCTAATTTTTAATAGATGGACAAAGTCCCAAAAAATGAGATTTGAGCCCTGAAAAATGTGAACATTATATTACTCTGCTGTCTTTTTTTTTAAATGCACTGAGAGATTTTCTAATGGCAATTATTGTTATTACATAATAATATGTAATAAAATATAATATGTAATAAAATAAAGCATGGCTGTTTACTATTGCATATCCCATCCAGACAGAGAAAGAGAATCTCAAAGATTTTATTCTAGGGAACTTTGGCTTTTTTCATTTAATTAGGGATAAATATGGAAATAAAAACAGTCTTTGATCAAGCTTCCTCTGTTTTCTGTTGAAAAGCAGCTTGTAATTGTATGAATTTTATTCAAAGAAATAGGAACTTGGTAGTTCCCTTTCCTTCAAATGGACTCCCATGCTAATTCATTTCTTGTAGCCAGACTCATTTCAATATTAAACCTCCTTATATAATTATAATTATGAGATGAGTTTCTTTAAAAAAAGAAGTACTAGCTTTTATCTGGGCAAAAACTAATATATCCTTTGGCTGAGGAACTACTGTATAGTAAGAAAGCATTGCCCAGCATGAATATTCAACAGACCAAGAACACCAGCATGGGGATACTGAGATACTGCACGCCAGTCTTCTTGTCTATTAATTATGGCCAGTAAAAGAAAAAGGTGCCGGAACTCACACATGTCATACAACCCACCTTGCCTACCCTACAAGGTTCCATCCAGAAAAGGTGCCGGAACTCCGTTCTGAGCAATCTATGACAAAAAAAGCCCTGATTATGGCCGTTAACTTTAGCTATCAACAATCAATTTAATGAAAATATTGTTAAATGGAGAGACACCCATTATTATTATTTTTAATCCCATTTATATCCCGCCCTTCTCCGAAGACTCAGGGCGGCTTACAATCTAAGCACAAATCAATGTGCTTAGCAATAGCCTTCATTCTATGTATATGCCTGCTTATTAGGGCTTTCACCACCACCCCCAGCGGCATTATTACAAAGTCAGCTTATTGCCCCCAACAGCTTATTGCCCCCAACAATCTGGGTCCTCATTTTACCTACCTCGGAAGGATGGAAGGCTGAGTCAACCTTGAGCCTGGTGGGATGCGAACCTGCACTAATTGCAGGCAGCTGGTGTTACTTAAGGAGGCATTAGCCCACTGCTCCACCAAGGCCCTTGTATTTACCTTTAGCTTCATACAAAACCAGGAGAATAAAGTGAACCCTCATTCTATACAACAAGACAGTCCTACATATACTGTATGTTTCACTATGTCTCAAGTGGTAAATAGCAACAGTGTGAATGCAACTATCTGCTAAGCTGGTTTCCTACCACTAAAGAATCTTTACTTTGCAAATACATAAAGCAAGAGTTTAAAATAATGTCTCAAACTAACAGTGCTATCCATTTTCATTGGTTCATTGGCTTCCCTTAGTATTTTGATGTTTTAACACCATCTTGCTATTAAAAAATTAGAAGAAAGCGCATTTAGAAAACTTTTAAATATTGTTAATAATTTCTACTGGATCTCAATAGAATGAAAGAGATTTAATGAAAACAGCATCTAATCAGAAGTCTTGTCTCAATTCTTCACAAACAGCCAGCATAGAGTTTAATGCAGATTTATTTATTTATTTATTTATTTGTTTGTTTATTGCAACCAAATGTATATAATTGCCCATCTCACTGGATGACTCTGGGTGGCATATTTATTGCATGATCCATGAAAATCACTTTTATTGTGACCAATATTAAACCCCAAAGAGCAGAAACAATGTGAACTACATATAACTTTTTTGTTATTACCCAGTGGATCACTGGGGAAATTACATATTTACTATGAAGAAGGGTTATAGCTTACCTATACTGTCTTTGCCAAGTCCCAACCTAGCTCAGGGTAATAACATTTCTGAATCAATAGCTGACTTGTCTTTGAAATGCAGCACAGCTAGATTTTGACAAAGACTTCAGAAACTACAGCAGAGCACACTGTTTATTTGCATTCCTCTGCAAATAAATGGTAAGATGAAGCTACTCCACTGGCTAATATTAATTTCTCAAGCCAAGGTTAATATGTGTTCAAGATTTAATGATGTTCAGGACTAGAGAAGCATTCACTTTTAATTTTGGCATTTTTGTTATAACCTGAAAATGATCTAAATATCCCATGCATAAATAGAGTAGGTGTACAAAATGATCACATGACCACAATGGTTTCAGAGAAAGTGTACACAAATAATATTTCAAAATTCTCTTTCTAATTTGCAGGCAGAGAAACTGGAGTTCCCTGAATTTCTCCAGGGCAACATTCTCCAAAAAGAATTATATACAAGAAATACATATTTGTAAAGAATAAAGCCAGTATCAGTCAAATGAATATGGTTATGTAGCTAACTCTTAGGGGTAATAATTCAGCTATATTTGATTAACCATTGGCCTCTACCCAGTTTCTGCTGGCTGTAGAAGACCAATCTTCATGTACGGCATTTGGCAGAAAGAAGATGTAAATTATGAATAGCAGAACAAACCCATCTGCATGCTGTTTCATCACTCAGTAGCCTTAATGTATAGTGTTCTGGGTTAAGCGATGATGGAGATGCTTAGGATCCAAGGATCTCATTACAAATTTTGGGTTACAGATATGTAATAAATAATATAGAGAAATGTGAATATAATATTTTAAAGAGAACTAAGTGACTTACGACACTAAGATAATTGAGTGTCATTTTAAAAAGAAAATCAGCGCTTGTTTATATTAATAATTATTTTCTTCTGTTCTTAACAAGTTTTAATACAAACTAAACAAACGAGTTTAAGGAAAAATACATATATACCACAGTATTAAAACACAAGGTAAAATCAAAATTAATAACCATAGTAAAAATAATAAAAGGGATTAAAGTCTTGGGAAATTATGCTACAAGAAGGATTGTAAAGTTGACTGTATTGTTCAAAAGTCATTTTTCTTGCTCCATTGTCAAAAAAGTCAGACAACATACACCAACGATTCATTGATGCAAATCAAGTGCTGTATAATAATTCTTTTACTCAGTACCATGCTCAGTGATATCATAGACCATTCACATAATTTTTCAAAGGCTGTGATTCTGGTTCACTGTATGTGATTACAGATTTTATTTCAACCAATGATTGCTATTAAAACATACCCTACTGATCAATCAACTTCCTGAACACAGTTAACTTCAGTAGGCTTTAAAGATATGTATTCAGGACTTTTCTATTTTATTATTTCTGTCTGATGGATAATTTTATGTGTGTTCTTCAGGAAGATAAAAGTACCTCTATTTAATAATAGCATTATCATTTAATTAATTGAAATGCTTTGTTACTCATGTAGAACCAACAGATATGCACAAATTATATTATGATTGTGTAATGTTCAGTATATTCCACTTTTGCTGCATAAGTATTAACTTAGGGAAATATATATTGTTCAATTGTTTATATTTCCCTTTTTAAGATGATCTATTGGGGCTGTTATAAACTCATATGGAATGCCTGCATTCAGGCCATACAATATGTTAGGTGTTAGCCTTTTTCAGTCCAGTTAGGAGTGACATGATAGCAGTGTTCCAATATTTGAGGGGCTGCCAGAAAGAAGAGGGGAGGTCAACCTATTTTCCAAAGCACCAGAAGGCAAGACTAGAAGCAATGGATGGAAACTGAACAAAGAGAGAAACAACCTTGAACTAAGGAAAAATTTCCTGATAGTAAGAACAATCAATCAGTGGAACAACCTGCCTCCAGAGGTTGTGAATGCTCCAACACTGGAAGCTTTTAAGAAGGGACTGAACAATCATTTGTCTAAAATGGTATAGGGTCTCCTGCTCAAGCAGGAGATTGGACTAAGATCTCCAAGGTCCCTTCCAACTCTGTTATTTTTTGTCTCTGAGTGTCTGAGCATTCGGACTACCATGCTAAAAATTCTAATATTGGCTGGGAATTCTGACCATTTTATATCTAAAACATCTGCAAGGTTATTATGCTATGGAAGGCTGACCTTCAAAGCATAGTAAATAGATATTACTCCACAATTAATCACAAAAAGCAATCAATATTTTGCCTAAGGTGTAAATAATCAACTGTACAGAAGCAGCTGCTACATGACTTTAGACCAAAATCTTAGACTTTCACTTCATCGAGTCTAGTATTATGTATGCTAGTTCCTTGAAACCTCTTATTCTCCTCCACTTGGGCTCATCTCCAGCTAGCATCTCCATGTTCTGTTTTCTTAGGCTTTGTTTTCAGTTACATATAGATTTAATTCCAAAATTAAAAGTTGTCTTCATAAGCTTTTGTACATTTATTAATTCAGAATTTATAGCTAAGACGACTCCATTAGACAATATGAAGAAGCCAATGTTTATGAAATACTGTAGCATAAAAACATAAATAGTATAAGAATGCATGAGCATGCTTGCACACACACACATCTGTTTTCATCATTGTATATATGAATGTATGTTTAACCTTCATTGTATATTCCATGAAGACAAAAATTGGCAATGAAAAAAAATTACTGCTTTTGATTCCTACTTAGGATTTATGCACAAGGTAACTAAATTATTCTGGCCTCCAGAATCTTTCAGGATAACTAAATATACTCATGAAAGGCAGTCAACTTCATGGAGTTACAAATCTGCTAGTTATAGCCCCAATATCTGACTACAGTTGACCCTGAGAGAACTTGGTCAGTTAGGCTTTTTGGCACTAATATACTGTGGGAAGTCAGCCCCCCCCCAAGAGAAGGAAATATTAAAAGGGCAGAAAAAAATATTTCCTCAAAGGATCTTAAAGAGGCAGAAAAGCATGCCCAGTTTTCTTAATAGGCCCAAGTCTCCCTCACCCAAGCAGACACCAGCTCTGTACAAATGCAGATGTAAATCCATGAAGGTTGGAGGCCCCCAGCTAGAAGATTAAGAAGACAAAGACACCTAAAATCTACATACCCCACCCAAACTCTAAGACAGGACATAATAGGATTAACCCACAGGTGCCAAACGAACACAGGTCAAAATACATGACACAGGAAATGCAAATCCTCAAACAGGAACAGGAAACAACCCCAAACAAAAGCCCCAGAGAGTATAAAAACCCACTCCCTACATGTGTTCGCTCTCTTTTCTTCCAGAGCCATCTTCCTGTCTGGCTCTCCTCTTCAATAAACTGCAACCTTTTTTTCTAAAGCAGTCACCATGTTGTTTATCCCCGGCTTGGACTGAACCATGATGAAGACTTCTCCTTCAACAATACAGTTCAGTTTAAGAATAAGTCTTTGAACAGATCTAGTCTTTTCAGGAAGCTGTTCTCAGGTGCTAAATATTTAGCAAATACCTTTGCCCATAGAATAGAAAATCATTCACTCTTGCCCATTATAATGTCCTGACATTTTTACTCCTAGTAATTCACCATATCTCTACACAAGAAAGATTCCTGCTTGCTGGAAAAATTAGAAACAGTTTTTATGTGCTTCCATGCCATCTCTTCTACACAATGTGGCAGGTCCCTTTAATAAGGGACCTGTCTACCCTCTTATTTGCCAGCTTTCTTCTAAGAAGAACATATAATGAGGTAGCTCCAGAAGACCAATTAAATTCATTGCAATTGTGATAGCTGTTAGAGGCTCAATTGTTTAGCAATTAAGTTAACCTGAATTCTTTAAGGTAAGCATTTGCTTCTAATTTGATTGTGTTATGTTGCTTTTTGTTATATTATGCTATTTATTTATTTATTCAACTATATTGGCTGTCTAATGCCAAAACTCTTGTTCTGTCTTTCTGAATGTAAAATTAAATAAACTAAAATAACCTATTGTAAACATTAGAAATGAAACCTGGAGTGAATTGCTGGAATCAGAGAACAAGAGATCCAGTCCCAGAATATCACCTCAGTGGGTTTACTCACCTGCGCTGCTTCTCTGCTATTGAATCTCCAGCAGTGATACCTGGAGAATAAGGGTCTCCAGACTGAAGTCAGAGGCACACTAAGAAAGATGACAGATTTTCAGCTCATCCAGGGCAAAGACGTGCACTCAAGCCAACAACAGATCTATGACATTCTAGAACTGATGTAAATTACTTTCCTGCCACTTGAACCAAGACAAAGTAATCTGTTAAAAATAATAGTCTGAAAAGGGAAAAGCAAAATGAAACAACAACAAAAAAATCTGCTTCTCTTTGCCAGTGCAAGCCTGCAGGAGTCATCTTTCTGTCCTTGGATCGCCCTGCTGCTCCTGCTACCATTTTGCTATAATTTAAAAAAGTAATTCACTTATGATCTACTGGAGTATAAAATGAAGTCAGAGGCAAATATTATTGTTTTTCATAAACTTTCCATGACCTCTGATCAGGTTTTCAATGAAAAGACTGAAAGCAATAAACCATCTAGAAACTGGTAAAGATATCTTCCCAATGAAGCTGCCAAAATTTGTGACCTTTTCAACTCTGCTGGGCTAACTGTAGATTGAATTATTGGATCAATAATTTTATATTCTGCAGATTTTTCTAAATACATACTTTTTCCTAAAAGTATGACTTACTTAGTGGTTTCATTCAAATAAAGGAGTAATACTGTAAACTTTAATATCATTGGTTTTTAGACCTTGGATTGATTGAATGATTGAAGCCTAACCTTTAAAGCCTAACCTTTAATTCTTTGTTAGCAATCTATATATATGTGTGTGTGTGTGTGTGTGTGTGTGTGTGAAATGTTTGTTAAGTATTTAGAATGCACTTAGCACGGGACAAATCTTATTTCCTGTTTCAGCCTAGCCCAAGGCCATCTACAGGCAGTAGCCACAGCAGTGGCAGCTCATATTTGTTAGCAAGCAAAAAAATTTACACACACACACACACACATATACATAGACACACACATATATATATATACACACATATATATATACATATATATACATATTTATATATACACATACATACATATATACATACATACATACATACATACATACATACCATGTATGGTGCCATGTTTTTATAGTGGGTGTCAGTTTGCTTATTGTGTGGTTTGGAGAGGTTTAAAGTGGCTAATGTTGCAGCTGTAGTTAGGTTTCTGTTTTGTGGTTGTGTGTCGTTATCGTTGTGGGTTCGGATTTGCTCTTTGAATGGTTGTGTGGTGGTGATGTCATGTGATGTTATCATGAGTTTGGGTCTGGTATCATTCTTGGGTCTGGTATCATTCTTGGTGGTTGGGACTCGTCTGTCAATCAAGGCGGGTTTCCAAATGGCTGGTAGGCGAGAGGTATCATCTCTACAGCTGCAACATTAGCCACTTTAAACCCCTCCAAACCACACAATAAGCAAACTGACACCCACTATAAAAACATGGCACCACCACAAACACGGAGCCGAACAAAAGCAGCACAACTCACCAGTTCAGGTCTAAGGCTGGCAGCTGAGACCAGCCCATCCACTCAAAACACATCCCCACCCAATCAGAACACAGCCCCCATTCAAAACACACTCCCACCCAATCAGAACACAGCTAAGCCCCCACCCAATCAGAGCACACCTCCACCCCATCAGAACACAGCCAAGCCTCCACCCACAGAACACACCCCCTCTGGCAGTTTAAAAAAGAAGAAAAAACAGCCACTATCACACACTTCTCCCAGAAGAACGAAGCTGAAGTCACCAGCCTGAGGATGTATAATGAAAATTATGCTTTCTTTCATGTAATATTAACTGGTATTTGGAGCCATATCTTTTTTAGTATTTTACATACTTTATTAATAAATGAATTAATTACATCTTTAAAATATAACTTGACTAGTTTCATAATTGTATTGGGAACAAATTTAGTTTAGTTTAGATTATGGTAATAGAGCAGAACAACTTAAAAATAAAATAGATACATCAAAATAGCAGAGACTAAAATTCCACCTTTGTTAACATCGGTAGGCGCCGTCACCAAAGCAAAAGCTGATTTCAGTTGTCAACTCTTATTTGAATTGAAAACATTCTCATGTAACATTTTAATGTTACAAGGCCAAAAGGCCTCTATTAACTGATGATGTCTCCAGTTTCTTCTACAATTGTTCTCTAGAAAGAAGGTTAAAGGTTGCCTTGAGGTTCATGAATGCCACATAGAGTACTCTTCTGAGGACTGGTAAGCATTTTTTAAAAAATAAATCATTGTAAAACTAAGCACTGAATCACAATCGATCTCCTCATCCTAAATCCAGGTTGCCCTTGAGCAAGTTTATCTTCCTCTTCTATGTGGTCCACTAATTTTCAAAATAATAATCTAACAAATGGTTCACTATACTGATTAGAGGATGGATAGTCAGACCTGTCTCCTTTTTTAATTATAGGGTCAATAATAAAGTTGTCCCATTTTGGTAGTATGTTCAATATTCAGATAATCGTTATGAGTGAAACCACTAAAAACTGTGTCTACTAGTCTACTCATCTACTTGATTTTTAATAATTTAGGTGGGATATTGTCCCCTCCTCCAGCTTTCCCATTTTTCAGCTGTAACATTAGCATAGCAGTTTCAGTTGGGAAAACAAGGGGCCAATCTGGAAAGGCATCTTGTGCCTCTGTGGTTATAAATGTTTAATTTTTTAAAGTATAAACAGATTGAGTTTAAAAAAAAACTTTCCATGTGGAGACAGGATGGGGGATTATGTAGTTTGATCAGGGACAAAGTCAGATACAACATTCCAAATATCATACTTGCATGATAATCCCAAAATTCAGGAAGGCCTTATCTTTAGCCAGATTCAATGCCCTCCCAATAGCCATTGCTGAAGGAAGATACAAAAAAAATCTTCAGAGACTAGGTTCATGCAGTGGAGGAATAATTGAATCAATGGAATATGTTATTCCCTATTGCCCTCTCTATTCAGGTGCTCACCAGGAATTATTATTTCCACTCTTTAATAAATATCCTGGTTATTCTGATCTATTTTATCTCCAGATTTTATTATTGGCTCAATCTGATTTTATATCTTGCTCTATAATCTTATGGTAGTATTAATTCTGTTTTAAAATATTTTTATTTCTTATTCTATAGTCTTATGGAAGTATTAACTCTAACCATTTTTAGATATTTTAGAATAACTATATTTTTCCCTTTATATGAATTAATTGTGACTTTTGTGTTTTATTTGCTGGTTTATGACCAGCTAAAAATTTGATTGATTAACAATACTCCAAAATGGAATCTCACCAGCCAATTTGGAGAGGTCAGTTGTCTGCATAATTTCTCTGAACATCCCTTTTATTCTTTTTCAGTAAAGCTTTGTATTTCTTTTTTGTTTATGAAATAAAATCAAGAATAATGTGTTTATTGTTCTTATATAAAATCAGCAGTTACACTGGTGACTTATGGAGGATAAAATGGCAGACTGAAGGCATCACCACAAAAAAATGGAGTCAGCAATAATGGCAGAATGAAGAGACAGTGAGTAGGCCAGTCAATTGAAAACTTCCAGACAAGGAGAGGATTTGAGATCACACAAATGCTCCAGACAGCTGTTCCTCATAAGAGGACTACAAAATAGCTGTGTCTGGTGAGTTTAGAGCTGTGGGGCGGGGTGGGGTGGGGTAAGAGAATAGCCATCTTGCTCAAACCGCAGTTGGAGCCGTTAAAGAAAGTGAAGCTTCCAAAATCCCTATTTAAAGCCTGTGCTTAGATATGGACCACTAAATAAATAAACAAATAATAAACTGATATTGCCAATTAAGGACTTTGCATATTCTTCATCAAACTGTGGTTTGGATCTTCTTTTGTTAGAATCACCCTTAGTTTTACAAATCAGTACTATTTACAATGTAGCAATGATACAGGTTATAAAACCTTTCTGAGGCTTTCTCGTTAATTAGTAAATATTGATAACTGTAATATGGTAAAATCTGAATTGGGGACCTATAACCAACAGGATACAGGATTTCTATGTAATCATCACTTGAATCTTGAATGTTATTTGAGACACAAAAACACCAGTTCCCCCACTTGATGTTCATCCTTCCTAGTAACAGTATATTTGTTGGATACTACGATCTCAATAGATCATGTATCTTAGAACAGTATAATATTGTAATTAGAAATATAATCCATTATCTATCCCAACATTTAGAATGCCAACCAACAGTGTTCCAGGAAAGAAAGATAAATTCCTGTAAATGCCTTGATTGTCAATTAACAACCATATCTAAAGTAGGAACAAGCTACATTATAAGCATAACCAGTGGGTGACACATATGTGAGTTATATAAGCTCACCACTTTCACGGTGACTAAATTTTAAAGATCTAATTTTAACATTGTCAGCAATAGCTAATGTATGGTGCCCTGCTGATCTTTCTTTTAATAGAAAAGAATATTAACAGCACTTTGGAGTTTGGAATCCCGCATATAATTAATATTTTTAACCATCTGCTGTTTTGTATCTGCTCTTATCTGATTTATTATCTATTGGTTTATGCATTTGTTCTCTTTTATTACATATTTCTTGTTGTTCAACTTCATGGACATTTGCATGGATAACTCAAAATATATATTCAAAAAGATTTCTTTAAATAACTAATGATGGTTTTAACTAAGTGAAATTAAAATTAAGATGACTTACAAATAAACATTTAAAACAAACTGGATGCAGTATTCCAGGTGTGGCCTTACCAAAGCATTGTAAAGTGGTATTAGTACTTCACTTGATCTTGATTCTATCCCTCTGTTAGTGCAGCCTAGCACTGTGTTGGCTTTTTTGGCAGCTGCAGCACACTGCTGGCTCATATTGAAGTGATTGTCTACTAGGACTCCGAGATCCCTCTCACAGTTACTACTATTGAGCAAGGTACCACCTATACTATACCTGTGCATTTGATTTTTCCTGCCTAAATGTAGAACCTTACTTTTTTCACCATTGAATTTCATTTTATTAGATAGCGCCCAGTGTTCGAGTTTCTCCAGATCCTCCTATCTTTAAGCCTATCTTCTGGAGTATTGGCTATTCCTGCCAGCTTGGTGTCGTCTGCAAATTTGATGAGTTCCCCATCTATCCCCTCATCCAAATCGTTAATGAAGATATTGAAGAGCACTGGGCCCAGAACAGAGCCCTGGGGCACCCCACTACACACTTCCTTCCATGTAGATGCAGTTCCATTGAGGACCACACACTGAGTACGGCCTATCAGCCAGCTACGAATCCATCTGGTGGTGATGCTATCTAACCCACATTTTTCTATCTTATCAAGTAGTAGGTTGTGATCTACTTTATCAAATGCCTTACTGAAGTCCAAGTAAATTATATCTACAGCATTCCTCTGGTCCACTAATTTTGTCACTTGGTCAAAGAATGTAATAAGATTTGTCTGGCATGATCTGTTTTTGACAAATCCATGTTGACTTTTAGTGATGACTTTGTTTGCATCTAGGTGTTCGCTGATTTGTTGTTTGATTATCTTTTCCAGAATCTTCACAGGTATTGAGGTCAGGCTGATAGGTCTGTAGTTTCCTGGATCTATTTTTCCCTTTTTTGAAGACGGGAACTACATCAGCTCTCTTCCAGTCCTCTGGTAGTTCCCCAGTGCTCCAGGATCTATGAAAAATATAGTTCAGTGGTTTTGAGTTCACGTCTGCCAGTTCCTTGAGAACTTTGGGGTGTAATCCATCTGGTCCTGGTGATTTGAACTCATCAAGGCTGGACACGTGTTCACTTACCATTTTTTTGCCTATCTTAACTTGCGTTTCTATTCTGTTTTTATGGCACTGGTTTTGGTAGGTTGGACTGTTTTTTCCCTTTGTGTAAAGACAGATGCAAAAAATGAGTTAAATAGTTCTGCTTTCTCCCTATTGCTTGTCACATTCTTGCCACTTTCCCCCACTAATGGACCAATCATTTCCTTAACTTTTTTCTTGTTTTTTATATGTTGAAAGAAGCTTTTTTTTGTTATTTCTGACTTTGGTTGCAAGCCTTAGTTCATTTTGAGCCTTAGCTTTCCTCACTTTATCTTTGCAGGCACGGGCTATTTGCTGATATTCTGACTTAGTTATGTGCCCCTCTTTCCAATTCTTATACTTGTCCTTTTTATCTTTAAATTTATCAGAGAGTTCTTTATGCAGCCATGCTGGTTTCTTTTGAGAGCTGTTATTTTTCTTCTTTGTTGGTATTGTACTAGACTGGGCCTTTATTATCTCACTTTTCAAAATTTCCCAAGCTTCTTGAGTTGTTTTCACCTTGAGAAATTCTCATCCATGGAATTCTTCCCATGGTCTCTCTAAGTTTATTGAAATTAGCTCTTTTAAAGTCCAAGACTCTAGTTTGGCTGTGTTCTATTGCTTGTGCCTCCAGAATGTTGAATTCCAATATTGCATGATCACTTCCCCCCAAGGTTCCTGTGGCTTCGACATTTTCTATCATTTCATCTCTGTTTGTGAGAATTAAATCCAATATGACTAATCCCCTAGTTCCCTTCTCTACTTTTTGGGAGAGAAAGTTCTCTGCTAGGTTTGTCAGGAATCTGTTTGATCTTCCACTTGGTGCAGAGTTTGTCTCCCAGTTGATATCAGGGTAATTAAAGTCCCCCATTACTATTGTGATGTGCTTCTTACATACCTTAGTTAGCTGACTAGCAAAAAGTTCATCTATTTCCTCCGCTTGGTTGGGCGGCCTATAGTATACACCTATGGCAATGTCATTTTTTCCCCTTTTATATTGACCCAAATGCATATGTATGTATGTATATGTATATATATATATATATATATATATATATATATATATATATATATATATATATATATATATATATATATATATATATATATATATATATATATATATATATATATATATATATATATATATATATATATATATATATATATATATATATATATATATATATATATATATATATATATATATATATATATATATATATATATATATATATATATATATATATATATATATATATATATATATATATATACTGTATATATATACTGTATATATATACTGTATATATATACTGTATATATATACTGTATATATATACTGTATGTATATATGTGTGTATATATATATATATATATATATATATATATATATATATATATATATATATATATATGGATCTTTGGTGGAGGAAGGAAGGAAGGAAGGAAGGAAGGAAGGAAGGAAGGAAGGAAGGAAGGAAGGAAGGAAGGAAGGAAGGAAGGAAAACAGACAGACGGACAGACAGACCTTGGAGCAATTACATTTTCAGCCCCAGGAAGGAAGCAATGGCAAACCACTTCTGAAATCTTGCCCAGAAAACTACAAGGATTAGTCCAGGTAATCTCCAGGAACCAAGAATAATTTGGTTATTTATACTAAATATGTGAAGAAAATAGGGATCAATGTGGTTACACAGTTCTCATCATTTAGTCAACCATATATTGGCTGAATTTAGGATGATTAAAATAAACTGGAAATTATTCAGCTGCATAAAAAATATATTCCTGTACCAAGTCAGAATCTCCAGTAAGGATTTTTGCTAAGTGCTATCATTTTTTCATAACACTGAGTGAGAAAGAAAAATACAAAACAGATGTTATTTACTAGCTTAATGCACTGCTAGAAGGTGAATGGATAGTGCATTAATTAATGAGTACGGCATAAAAACTTCATAGGGTAGAATTCTCCATAAAATAAAAATGTACAGAACTATTATTGGTTAGGGCATAATTATTCATAATAATTTATCTGACTGTGCATGAAGTACAGATAAATTCATTATTATGCTTCCAGGAAAAGGAAATAATGCAAAATAAACTGATACGTTGTTTTTTTTTAAAAAAATACATTAATATTTAAACTAGTTAGTCCAAACTTTTAATTTTACATCTTTAAATACATTTTGCTTTGGTGAATACGAAGTCAAATTTTCATGCATTTTATTTATTACCTTTGCAACCACAGAAGCAGATGCATTGTCAGTATCCAATCCATAAAACATCAGATGCTAGCAGTGGATTATGATCTCAACACCTGATAACAGAGGATTCTTTCACCAGCAAATTAATTTCACAGTTAGAAATTAACAGCCCAAAGCCTCAAACCTCCTGCTGACTTTATGAATAGGCAAATGAACTAGACTTAATTCAGAACAGAATGGCCCCAAATAAATGTCGCAAACAGAATTCTGCCATCAGACATGTTTTTATTTGGTGAGAGAAAAGAATGAATGAAAATGAATAGGGGAAAAAATCAGAGAAATGATCAGGACTAGCAATACAGGTATGCCTCATATAGTAATTGCCTCATTTAGTGACCATTTCCAGTTACAACAATGATGAAAAAATAACCTTGTGACCAGTTTCGCATTTATGACCTCCCCAAGTCTGTAATTCAAAAGAAAGCTGAGATAAGATTCTAAAATTGTGATGTACACTTAGGTTCCACTTCCCTTAACAACTGAGTTGCCAATCCCAGTCCTGGTTGCTATATGTTGACTGTTTCTAATACTACACTCAGCAGCATTGTAATAGCAAACTGTGTTTATTTGGAACCTTTCTGCAATACTTTTTCACCAGTGAATAAAGACCAAGGGAGAAGGTATCAGGCACAAATGATCAGGACCATACATTAAGTTGCAGTTCAAAGATTTATTTACCTGTTGAAGGAAAAATCTTCATCAGGGTCCAGTCCAAGCCGGGAATAAACAACATGGAGACTGCTTTAGAAAGAAGGTTGTAGCTTAATGAAGAGGAGAGCCAGACAGAAAGATGGCTCTGGAAAAAAGCTAACCACATGTAGTAGGGAGTGGGTTTATACCTTCTCGTGCTTTTGTTTGGAGTTGTTCCTGTGGCATGAACTTTGACCTGAGTCTGAGTGTGCCTTTCTGGTATTTTGATTGTGGTGGATTAATCCTATTATGCCTCAAAGGTCATATCCTGCTTCCCTGGGGCTGGGGTTGACTGTTGGATTTTTTGGTGTGAAGGATTGTTGATTCTAGGGATCTTTCTTTCTAATCCCAACTTCCTGACTCCAATCTTTCTGACAAGATTATCACATTTGCATTTCTGCAGGCCTGGTTTCTGTTTGGGGCAGAGAGACTTGGGGGTAGGGTTGGTTTCTGCCTTTAAAATTCCTTGGGGAAATATATTCTGCCTTTGGGGAAATTTATTCTGCCTTTTTAATATTTCCCAAAATATTTCTTTCTCTGGATTCTTCCCACATACCAAATCTTTGAACAAAAATCTAGTCAACCAAAATTCAATATTAAATTAGCGCCAGATAAGGATCAATTGAATTCAAGACAGGCTGGGCTTGGATCATTTGTGGCTATGTAAAGACTCCAAGCTGATAACTCCGACTTCAGCTCTGCCTGATCTTCCCCTGCTAGCGGTTTGGGGGGGGGGGTGTCATCAATTGCTGTAACAAAGGAAAAGTTATTCTGAAACTATCAAAAATGGATAAGCAAGATAACTTGTTATCCCAGGAAAGCTAATGAGTCTACGAAAAGTAAGTTACGTGGCCAAGCATAAATTCCTTTATTCCAACACTATACTGGGCATGATATCACCTACTCCATATATGCCTTCAAAGGAGCTTATAAAAATGTTGCATACTGGCAACAAAAGAACAAATGCAATTCAAATGGCTACTGTTGATGGATTTGCTGCAAACCTTGTTTGCACAATAGTCAGAGAGCTGTGAATAATGGCCTTGAATGAGTAGAAGACTTGGGTAGAATTAAATGGTATGAATGCTGTGATGAAAAATGATACAGGACCAACTTTGTAATTTAGGAAGATGAAGAGCAACAAAATGGATAGCTCCCTTCTACAGAGGAACAATTGCCCAAAATATGTTCCGATTTTCCTTAGGAAGAACTGCTCAGAGTTTACAAGAGCAGGGAGTAATATTAGAGCAATTGCTGAGAGATTTGTAAAAGGAAAATGGCAGCATATCTATATGCAGAATCTAGGTATTGTGTTACTAGCAAGTAACACAATACCCCAGTTGGGGAGAAACACCTGAGACATTTGAACACTCACCGTGGGCAGTCCTGTGGAATTAAGCCTTTGAAAACATATGGGAAATTAAAGATTAGTGAAATATTCTGAATACAGCTTCTTTACACAGCAAGAGTTTTTCTAGTATGAGGTCCTGTTGCTAAGAAACTATAATTACAAAATGTCAAGATGAAGTATTTTTAAATTGGAAATGTTTATTGTTGAAAATATTTATCTGTGAGGGTGTTTTGGCAGAAACAGACTGTGGATTGCACTGTCCAAACTTGTTTATGATGAAAACTGTCTTGATTGCATTTGGGTCAATATAAGGGGAAAAAATGACATTGCCATAGGTGTATACTATAGGCCACGCAAACCAACAGAGGAAATAGATGAACTTTTTGCTAGTCAGCTAACTAAGGTATGTAGTAAGCACATCACAATAGTAATGGGAGACTTTAATTACCTTGACATCAACTGGGAGACAAAATCTGTACCAAGTGGAAGATCAAACATATTCCTGACAAACTTAGCAGACAACTTTGTCTGCCAAAAGGTAGAGAAGGGAACTAGGGGATTGGCCATATTGGACCTAATTCTCACTAACAGAGATGAAATGATAGAAGGTGTTGAAGCCTTGGTGGGGAGTATCATGCAATATTGGAATTCAACATTATGCAAGCACAAGCAACACAGTCAAACTAGAGTCTTGGACTTTAAGAGAGCTAATTTCAATAAACTTAGAGAGAGAGCTTGGGAAGGATTCCATGGATGAGAATTCTCAAGGTGAAAACAACCCAAGAAGCTTGGGAAATTTTGAAAAGTGAGATAATAAAAGACCAGTCTAGCACAATACCAATGAAAAACAAAAATAACAGCTCTCAAAAGAAACCAGCATGGCTGCATAAAGAACTCTCAAAATTGAAAGACAAAAAGGACAAGTATAAAAAGTGGAAAGAGGGGCACAAAACTAAGTCAGAATATCAGCAAATAGCCCAAGCCTGCAAAGATGAAGTGAAGAAAGCTAAGGCTCAAGATGAACTAAGGCTTGCGACCAAAGTCAAAAACAACAACAACAGCAACAAAAAGCTTCTTTCAACATGTAAAAAACAAGAAAAGGTTAAGGAAATGATTGGTCCATTAGTGGGAGAAAGTGGCAAGAAGGTGACAAGCAACAGGGAGAAAGCAGAACTATTTAACTCATTTTTTTGCATCTGTCTTTACACAAAGGGAAAAAACAGTCCAACCTATCAAAAACAGTACTGTAAAAAACAGATTAGAAACACATGTTAAAATAGGTAAGAAAATGTTGAGTGAGCACCTGTCCATCATAGACAAGTTCAAATCACATCATTGCACAGTCAGCCAGATGTTCAGACTGGATTTGGCATTTTTGTCTATCTATCAAGTCATTATTATTATTATTATTATTATTATTATTATTATTATTATTATTATTATTATCATCATCATCATCATCATCATCATCATCATCATCATCATCATTATCATCATTATCATCATCATTTACTCCAGGTATGCAGGATGACTTTTTGGAAGGGACATTCCTTTCTTTCTGCTTCCTAAATTAAAATACTAAATTACTGTTCCTAGAAACCTAAATTAAGTGAACCTAATTAAGTAAAAGGGAGCAAAATTAGCCTTTAATGTGGCCTACAGTAAAGACCACCAACCCTAAGTCCCAAACCAACCCCCACCCGCTGCTACCACTGGTCCGTGGAGCCAGAAAGGTTTGGGACCACCAGTCTACAGCACTAATAGCAATTATGGATACTTCTCAACTTACAACCACAATCATGACCAGAATTACTAAGCAAGACGGTTATTGAGTTGTTTTACAATTTTACGAACTTTTTTGCCATGCTTGTTAAATGAATCATTGCAGTTGTTCAGTGAATCATGTGGCTGTTAAATGAATCAAGTTTCCCCCACAGACTTTCCTTGTCGAAGCCAGCTGGGAAGGTTGCAAATAGCAATTACATGACCCCAGGATGCTACAACTAACATGAATTCATACCAGTTGCCAAGCACTCCAATTCTGATCATGTAACCACGGGGATGCTGCAACAGTCATATGTGGGGCGACTAATCATGTCACTTTTTCCAGTGCTGTTTTAACTTCAAACAGTTGCTAAACAAAAGGTTGTAAGTTGAGAACTACTTGTATGGTGCAAACTGATGATATTATTATTGCAATATTAAGGGCAAAGGCATACATAAAAATGTGTGTGAGAAAATATTTATTTTCTAGTCATATACATGTTTTAAGTATGCATTTCTTCTTTCATTTCTTCTATATTTCACACATTTAAAATATTGTTATTAGATTGTTTATAGAGGATGAATTACAGTTGTTGAATAATAGTTCGGATTCATTCCTGACTGGAAGTTTTCACATTTACTCTCATTGCAGCCTAGTACATGAAGTGTTATGTTTATTCCTAGCTGACATCTTAGCTGATCATATACACTGATCTCTAGAGAGAGAAAAGTTGAAGTAGCCTTAATCATTCTATTTATAACACTGTTTGATACAAAAGAAGAAATCTTGGCAATAGCTAGAGGACATCCTTTTCTGTGTACAATAGCTTGAAAAGAAAATTAGTGTGCAATACTGTTGGCACAAAAATAAGAAGGAATTCAATATTCTGTAAAAATTCAGTCATACAGCAGTCTGTGGATGAAATCAGCATCTGTTAAATTGGCCATCTTATAGATTGATGATGCTCAGTCTTAGCAATCAGGTCTGCCATTTATTTATTTATTGCAGCTTGCTTACAGATGTCCAATACCAATTTACTCATTACATTGATTATTTATGAAACATATGAGACAATTATCTAAAGAAATATAAGTTTCCCTCACTGCAGCTGAATGCAGATGAAATATTTTTCTTGGTTCAAGAGGAACTATCTACTAAAGCTTTCTAGAATATTTTATGGAATGTCTCAGAAATGAAAATGATTTACTGTAGTGCTAAAAATTGAAGAATTTATCCTTCTTATGTGACTTATACTGTGTGAAATTGGGGAGAATAAAATTAAGAAGTTGCAGAATTTGAAAAGACTATGAATATGAACTATGAAGCATATACCTTTTCTCAATCTATTCACTTTTTAGTTTTTTAGGGGTTACATTTTCTTTTCAATTTACTGAATCTTTTTCACCTAACAATATATCATTATCGCCATATCTGTTGTCTTAGATGTTAAAAATTGGTTTTTCTGTTGTGACTTGTTGAAACCCCATTTATTTTGATGCAACTATATGTTAGTCTAAACAATTGATACGAGAATCCTCTTGAGTTTTGTCTACCATACACTAGGACAACTCTCATCCTAAAATTACTTTTGGAAAAATTATTATATTCTTTGTCATGAGTATGTACCACAGATGTAATGCATATTTACACGGATATTGGTGAAGTTATATACTCAGTCCATTTGCATTCACTAATATTTCAGAGATGCCCTCATCTTAGACTGTCAAGTATATGTCAAGCAGGCAAAGTTCTGAATTTAAATCTTTACCTCAAGCAGGAAAGTTAAAGCCTGAATGTAGATCTCAGAGATATTTTCAACCTTTCTCTTTCTAGAAAGAAAAATGGTTGCTTTAAATATGAGCAGTTAAGGAAGGAAAGGGGATCTCTTGAAAAAAAGCATAGCAATCTAGTGGTACCTTGGTAATCAACTGCTTTGAAACTCATCGAATTAGGTACTCAATGCATTTTGACACAAACATTTTGTCTCAGTACTCATTGTTTGTTTGGTCCTCAATGCACAAGCTAGAACGTGTTGGAGTCAGCTGCCTTGTGACTCACTACATTATTACTTATGGGAAAAATTTGGTACTCATCGTTTTTGATACTCATTGCATCTCCCAGAAAAATGAGTATCAAGGTAGCACTGTACATGAATTTCACGGATGCTAGGAGGGCCAAGAGGGACCCTTGGCTTCAGGAACTCTGTCTTCAAGAAATGGATAAACGTATAAACTAAACATCTATCTTAAGGGTTTGTGCTTTAATCTGACCTTGTATTTTTAAAGGCCTTTTATATTTTGATGATATCTTGATAGCTATCTTTTTTATCTCTATGCCGGCCTTATATTTTGGTGAACTTTGAAATTAGATCTAGGCAACTAAACGTTCATTGATAATTAACAAATCGACATAATCTTGTGTTATGCTCAAAATCTTATAACATTAAACTGATTCAATTAGTTTATTATGAGGGAGGTTTTTCTGGAGATAATTTATCAGCTATATATTTCAATGTCTTTATTATAGAATGTTTTGCATGGGACTCATAAATTTCCCAAAAAATGTCTATATTCTCTTTTCCATTTTCTTTAAAAAAACAACAACCCTTAAATAATCCTTTAAGTAATTAATCAGACTCCAAAGAGACTGATTTCTCTAGTCACATCCTTTAATGCCTTAGAGCCAGGAAGCAGTCCTACTAAGACAACAACCAAAATACAGGTGAAACTCGAAAAATTAGAATATCGTGCAAAAGTTCATTTATTTCAGTAATGCAACTTAAAAGGGGAAACTAATATATGAGATAGACTCATTACATGCAAAGCAAGATAGTTCAAGCTGTGATTTGTCATAATTGTGATGATTATGGCGTACAGCTCATGAAAACCCCATATCCAAAATCTCAGAAAATTAGAATATTACTTGCAATCAATAAAACAAGGAGTGTACATAGAACAATATCGGACCTCTGAAAAGTATAAGCATGCATATGTACTCAGTACTTGGTTTGGGCCCCTTTTGCAGCAATTACTGCCTCAATGCGGCATGGCATGGAAGCTATCAGCCTGTGGCACTGCTGAGGTGTTATGGAAGACCAGGATGCTTCAATAGCGGCCTTCAGCTCTTCTGCATTGTTCAGTCTCATGTCTCTCATCTTTCTCTTGGCAATGCCCCATAGATTCTCTATGGGGTTCAGGTCAGGCGAGTTTGTTGGCCAATCAAGCACAGTAATCCCACGGTCATTGAACCAGGTTTTGGTGCTTTTGGCAGTGTGGGCAGGTGCCAAGTCCTGCTGGAAAATGAAGTCAGCATCCCCATAAAGCTCGTCTGCGGAAGGAAGCATGAAGTGCTCCAAAATCTCCTGGTAGATGGCTGCGTTGACCCTGGACTTAATGAAGCACAGTGGACCAACACCAGCAGATGACATGGCTCCCCAAATCAACACAGACTGTGGAAAGTTCACACTGGACTTCAAGCATCTTGCACTGTGTGCCTCTCCATTTTTCCTCCAGACTCTAGGTCCTTGGTTTCCAAATGAGATGCAAAAGTTGCTCTCATCAGAAAAGAGGACTTTGGACCACTGAGCAACAGACCAGGTCTGTTTTTCTTTAGCCCAGGTAAGACGCTTCTGACGTTGTTGGTTGTTCAGGAACGGCTTGACAAGAGGAATACAACATTTGAAGCCCATGTCCAGGATCCGTCTGTGTGTGGTGGCTCTTGATGCACTGACTCCAGCCTCAGTCCACTCCTTGTGAAAGTCCCCAACACTTTTGAATGGCCTTTTCCTGACAATCCTCTCCAGGCTGCGGTCATCCCTGCTGTTTGTGCACGTTTTTCTTCCACACTTTTCCCTTCCACATAACTTGCTATTAATGTGCTTTGATACAGCACTTTGGGAACATCCGACTTCTTTTGCAATTACCTTTTGAGGCTTTCCCTCCTTATGGAGGGTGTCAGTGATGGTTTTCTGCAGAACTGTCAGGTCAGCAGTCTTCCCCATGATTGTGATTCCCACTGAACCAGACTGAGAGACCATTTAAAGGCTCAGGAACCCTTTGCAGGTGTTATGGCTTAATTAGCTGATTAGAGTGGGACACTTTGAGCCTAGAATATTGCACCTTTTCACAATATTCTAATTTTCTGAGATTGTGGATTTGGGGTTTTCATGAGCTGTAAGCCATAATCATCACAATTATGACAAATCACAGCTTGAACTATCTTGCTTTGCATGTAATGAGTCTATCTCATATATTATTTTCCCTTTTAAGTTGCATTACTGAAATAAATGAACTTTTGCACGATATTCTAATTTTTAGAGTTTCACCTGTATACCATGTATTACTTCATCAATTTGTGGAATCTCTATTGGTCCCACATATCTAAGTTAGCAGAGACGGGTAACCCCCAAGCAACTGCACCAAGGCTGAAAGGCTATGCTAAGAAATGGGGAGTTTCAGAGGAGTCCTAGGGAGAAGTTGAAGACCTGCAACCTTGTGAGTCTAATTTTTGTTTTTACATGTAAATACCTGCTATTGTTTTTCTGTTACTCCCTTAGTAACTCTTTTTTTATCTTTAGGAGAGGCCTTACTGATTTCATTAGAAAAAAAATCAAAGAGGTCATGGAACTGGAGGCTAAAACATATAAAGAACAGTTGCTGGAATTGGGTATGTCTATTTAATGAAGAGAAGGACCAGGGGTGACATGATAGCAGTGTTCCAATATCTCAGGGGTTGCCACAAAGAAGAGGCAGTCAAGCTATTCTCCAAAGCACCTGAAGGCAAGAAAAGAAGCAACAGATGGAAACTGACCAAAGAGAGAAGCAGCCTAGAACTAAAGAGAAATTTCCTGACAGTTAGAACAACTAACCAGTGGAACAACCTGCCTCCAGAAGCTGTGAATGCTCCAACACTGGAAGTTTTTAAGAAGAGACTAGACAGCCATTTGTCTGAAATGGTATAGGGTTTCCTGCCTGGGAAGAGATTTGGACTAGATGACTTTCAAGGTCCCTTCCAACTTTTTCATTTTGTTGTTGTTGTTGTTGTTGTTGTTGTTGTTATTATTATTATTATTATTATTATTATACAATAAGCAAATCTTCCTAGATAGTATCTAAGCAGGGGGTTGGACTAGAAGACCTCCAAGGTCCCTTCCAACATTATTATTATTATTATTATTATTATTATTATTATTATTATTATTATTATTATTATTATTATTATTATTATTATTATTATTATTATTATTATTATCATCATCATCATCATCAAATTATTTTCCCTTCCATATACATTATATTAAGAGCTCTTATTTTGCCATCCCCAGAAATGCTAAAAAAAAAATTGGGGGGGGGGAATTGGTCTCCTTATGATCAGGGATCAGCCCTTCGGCACAAATGGAGGTTCCTTCTATTTTATCAGGAAATTTTGCTTTGACAAGAAGATGATTTCTTCATTTGTACATTATCAGGATGCAAGGAGTCAAATAAACAAATAATTAATTTGGCAGAACATTATTTAGAATATTGCCAAAAGTCTGTTTTGTCTCATTTCATGTTCTCAGTGAACAAGGCTGCATGATGAAAGATAATGAAAAATAGGTTTCTGTGATGCATAGTTTAATATATAAACAGCCCAAAGAATTAGCCCTTGGGAAGGCATAAACTCTTCACCAGAACTAAAGTATAAAATTAAATAATGGTTGTGGGGAAAATAATATAATGAATTATTGTGGCCTTTTCTAGAAATACTAAACTTCTGCATCCTGCAGCTATACAAAACAGTAAGCAATATATAACAATACATGTTACAGAAGTAAGAACCTCTTGATTGAATTTACTAAAAATGCGTTACCAACATTTTAGGAAATAAGGCATCTTTTCATAAAAGGATGGTTTCCTCAGTTAAGCTCATTAGGAAATCACACATTGATTCATGCATAATTACAGGGAAATATCTGCCACTCACCACAAATCATTACCATATTAGCTTAAAGTTGAGTTAATTAATCTGCGATTTCAAAAAGGTGGTATCCTAAATAGGCAAAATTAGCATGTATAAATGATGAGACTATCAATACCACTTCAAAAGATTTTTCCTCGCCCCTGCCAAAGGTGCGTCATTTAATGCCTTTGCCTGGAAAGCTGAGTCTTTTCAATGAGTGCTTAAGCTTTTCTTCCCGTGTCAGAATCTTATACTTATGGATCCAATGCCAGGTACTTAGTGAATGGTTGATAGTCTAAGCACGTTTACTTGCGCTAGACATACTCATTGTTTTTAATGATCGTTGCAGCTGAGATTGAATTGAAAGGAGGCTCAGAGGTGTTGAAGAAATAAGTTCTGAAAGTGCCGTGCAACTAATGCTTCAGTAAAAAAGAAGAAATGAAAGTGAGCAAAACGTTCTGGGTACTAACATTAAATCTCAAAAGTCTTAGCATTGTTAACAAAGACTGAGAACAGAAGATTTCAGCTCTTTTGTTTCCCCAGTATACATTTTGAGCAGTACAGTATTTTGCCTTTTTTTTTTGAAGAAAGGATTTGCCATTCGAAAGGGCCAGTAAAGGTGCAGATGTTAATCCACTTTATTTTTGGAAGACTATCTTTACAGGTGAACATAGCTTTCCTAATTATGGCTGGACTCCTAGCCAGTATGGTCCATACAGCAGGAAAGCATCAAGTTGGAGATGAGAAACACAAGAAAAGAGCAAATACTTTTGTAAGTAGTGATGCAAAATGAATCTGTTTGTGCATATCCACTGTCAGAAATTGCCCATTGTTTGTTTATCTTGGGGAATGTTTGCAACCTTCCTACAAAACAGAAAGACTGTCATATTAAAAGCTTGTTAGTGTTAATTCATTATAGTACCTAAGGTTTGCCTTTCATATAGAGGTATGGTGCTCTGTTAGACATCAAAGGACATATTTCCCATTCTATTCTGGGTGGTGCTTTAAATCTTATATGGCCTTAGTTGTCAATAAATTAAGGGGGGGAAATCACAAGATTCAATTATATTTCTTTCCAGAGTAATTTTTGGACTCCTTAACTTTATCGGGTTATTGAGTGGTTATCAGCTATTTTCCTCATAGTACCTCAGAGTTGACATGACACAATATGAAACATTTATTTACTATACATTCTCCCTTTATTTTATGATACACAGATGAGGAAGAATACAATAAACTCCACTGGACTCTCAGGTTCTGCTCGAAAATCAGATGATCAGGGAATCTTTTACTGTTCACAGATATATCTGCCAAACCTGCCTATTTCTATAGCAGGTTCAGCTCAGTCATTCATGCCTTGAATTCTGTTGGACTATTGAAACGCACTCTACATATGGCTGCCTTTAAAAGCTCCCAGAATTTGGTCCAGAATTCAACAGTACATATAGTTATGGCACAGTTCAGTACACTCATGCTTCATAGATGCACTGGTTCCCAATAGGCTTCCAAATCAATTAAATGCTGGTTATGAGATACATGGCACAGGGATGGGTTATTTTCAAGACGGTTTCTCTCCAGTTGTGTCATCACATGTAAAGAGTACAGAAGATGATCTTGATAGAGAAATGCAAGATATTGTCTAAGGAAATGAGACTAAAACATTTTTTTAAGTCCAGAGCATAAGATAACACTCAGAAGAAACTTGGGCAGACATCTCCTTAATTCAGAAGGTATAGCACAATGATACTTACGTCTATGATTATTGCCAAACTCAGTTAAAGTAGTTTTAGTCTTTCTGAAAAGCTGTTTTCCTGCTCTGGTTTACTTAGTGGGCCTGATACCATGATGGGCATTCTTTGGTCTCTTCTATAAAACCTTCTATAAGGAGCCTTGGTGGAGCAGTGGGCTAATGCCTCCTTAAGTAACACCAGCTGCCTGCAATTAGTGCAGGTTCGCGTCCCACCAGGCTCAAGGTTGACTCAGCCTTCCATCCTTCCGAGGTAGGTAAAATGAGGACCCAGATTGTTGGGGGCAATAAGCTGACTTTGTAATAATGCCGATTGGGGGGGGTAATAAGCAGGCATATACATAGAATGAAGGCTATTGCTAAGCACATTGGTTTGTGCTTAAATTGTAAGCCGCCCTGAGTCTTCGGAGAAGGGCGGGATATAAATGGGATTAAAATAAAAATAACAAAAATAAAACAATGTAGTGTGACCCAAAAAGTGTGCCTTCTCCATTGCAGTATTGATCCATTGAACAAATGAATTCTTAAAAGGGGGGGGCGTTAAGGTATTATCTCTGAATATCATAGTGAAAACTGATAGAGAAGGGATATTGGAGATTCTATTATGTAAAAAACAAATCATTTTTTCCTGATTCATCTTAGAGCTGCATCAGAGGGCATAAGTCTGTTTCAGCTTTGTCTTTTTTTTTAAAGTTTTACAAAAAATTTTTTTTTCAATACATATCCCCAAAACCCACCCATCCCAAACCACCCCCCTTCCCCCCCCCGCTTCCCAGAGCTAAATACAGGGTTATAGATATAATAATCATATTCTAACTAAAAATTATCCATAATATAAAATTAACCAAATTCATAATGTGCTTTAACTCCCCTTTAACATAGATACATACAAAGTACTAACACTAAAATTAATAACAATATCCCTCTAAAATCTACTCATAAGCTAAATGGAACTTTTTAGTCCCATATTTATTCTGAATATAATCTATCCATCTCCTCCAAACTGAAATATATCTTTCTTGTGAATGATCCTTCAAATAAGCAGAAATCTTAGACATTTCTGCAAGATTTGATACTTTAAACACCCATTCTTCTATGGTAGGCAAACTATCCTTCTTCCAGTATTGTCCCACCAGTAACCGTGCTGCTGTTATCAAATTCAACATCAAATTGGTTTCTTTAACATCACAATCTACAACAATGCTCAATAAAAACAATTGCGGAGAGAACTTTATCTTTCTCTTAAAAATCTTTTGAATGTTCCACCAAATTTTAACCCAAAAAGCTTTTATATTTCTGCAAGTCCACCACATATGAAAATAGGTGGCTTCTAAACTACCACATCTCCAGCATTTAGACTGTAAGTTAGGATACATGTTAGACAACTTTTTGGGATCCAGATGACATCTATAAAACATTTTATAAAAATTTTCTCTTAAATTTTGAGCCTGAGTAAATTTAACATTTCTAACCCAAATTACCTCCCAAGTATCCAACGGAATTGGTTCCTGGATATTTTGTGCCCACTTTATCATACAATCTTTAACTAATTCCGTTTCCGAATCCAATTCAATTAAAACATTATATATCCTCTTTATATGTGCACAATTTAAATCTCTAATTTGTTTTACTAAATTTTCATCTGTAATTGTGATGCCAATGCTTTGTTTTTTTTAAAAAACAAGTTTTATTGGTTTTTCAGTTAAAATCTACATATTTAGAAAGCATCATGATGACTGGGTAATCAGAGATTCAGTAACAGAGTTTTCAGTACATAATTCAGGTTACATTATCAAAACATCCTTCTCAATTTCCCTTAACATTTCATACAACCAGTTTAAACTAATAAATTTCTAGAAATAGCATGGTCAGTTGAAAAATTTGTCAATTCAATTTCATTGAAATATATCTATGTCCTGTTATTAAAGTTTACCTAATTTTAATTATATTATTCAAATTTAGCCTTTAACATCCCAAATAATATTCACAACCCAAATTTCCCTTATTTCATTACAGCAAAAAATATAGCATCTAACATGTACACAGTGGCTGAGTAGCTATGTTCTACCTAATAAACATTGTCTGTTTCACATCCTAATACATCACACATTACTGACAGGACCACAGCCTATCTTTATCAATCTACAACTATTTATACACAACCAGATTCTGTTTTAAATTTTAGCTAATTCTTAATTCTTAAATAGAATAATCAAACGTCTTTTAACATCAAACGTGGGGTCTATAAACCAAATTTCCATTATGTCAGTGCACAAATTATAATGTCTAAAATAAGCCTAATAGAGACATAAACAGATTCTAGTTCTATCTCATAAACATTTTCTATTTTAGATCCTGATAGATCACTGATTACTAAAAGGATAACCTTTAATGGTTCTGTAAGAACTCACTTTTAAAATCTAACTCTGGCTTTCTTTCTTTTTTGCCAATCAGGTTTCCAGACCAAGGCCTTTGAATTGCCAGTTAGGTCTCCCTTCACTCCAATACATATTATTTGAATCGAAGGAGGCCATCTAGCCATCAGTGATCCACAAAAACCAAACCATTTGTAATCATTATGTTGTTGCCCTGTTAGTTCTAGTCTCTGTATTTGCTCTAAAAACTTTATCTTCAGTTCGGTCTGGATTCCTCTTCCATCTGGGTTCATCTGCTTTAACTAGAGAGTCTTATCCAATTTTGTAATTAATGCTTGGCTATCCAGGCTTTCAGGAAACTGGTTTTTTGATATTCCACGTCCTCTATGTTAGCATCACTATCTTGCACATAGTATACTTCTAAAGTTATAGGCTCTTTTGATGGAGTCAAAAGTTGAGTATTACGTTTTCCCATAGTTTGTTTTTAGTCCTTAAGGTTATTTGCCATAGTGATAGTTCCTTGTACTTTTAGAGTTGTCAGTTCTTTGGATAATTGTTGCTTATATTCCTCTGTCTCAATAGTAATATCTTCCAATTTTGTTATATTCTGAAGTGTAAATTCTTTAGTTGCAGTCTGGGTTTCAATTTGTGACTTAAGGTTGGCATGCAAATTATTAAATCTGGAGATAGACATCTCAGTGACTCTGTAGATTGTTTCAAGTATAAGGTTATAGTCAAGCGAGGTTTGTGGCTGATCCTTCTCCACTTTGTAATAATTATAAATAGTCCTTGGTGGAGGCTATTTTTCAAACAAAAATCAGTAAGAGTCCACCTCCACAAGTCTAAGCCAAATTCATCTCCAGCTGTTTCAGGTTTTTATCTTAATACCAAGGTCAGTCCAAAATGTAAGCAAGCTTGTTTGCCAATAGTATTCACTAGATATCCCCAGAGTACTTCAAATCCTTTTCAGACAGTATCTTTTTATTTATTTCTCTTTTTTGTCCCCTCTTTTAGACTAATAGGTAGAATACTCCATTTCTGTAAATATAGGAACTTTGGGCCAAAAGTAGAAAGGCAGCAAGTCCAATAAATCAGTATAATTTAGTAGAAGGCTTTTTCTTTTCTCTCCCAATGTAGACAAAGGCCACTCTTAAGGAGGGTGGGGAAAAAATCCCTTCCCTCTCTCCTCGCAAGGGGAAGCAAATTCGAGAAGCTTTTGGCAGGGAAAGTAGACAATTAGGAAAACAAGAAGGCAATTCTCACCCAGTTTTCAAGTGCTTTCAAGTGCTTTGTTGTGCTTTTGGCTTCAGCAGGAAATGGCTAAATGATGGGCCATGGGAGTGGCCGGTCCTTTCTTTTTCAGTTCAAAGAGTAGCTCCAAGCTGACGGGAGGGCTGCCGCCCTTCTACCGCTGACTGGAGAGACCTCTCCCCTGCTCATCATCCCTCCAGGGCAACTTTTGACCCCTTTACAGGGGCCCCCCGATGAAGAAATCCAGGGGACATGAGGAACGATTCCCTCGCATGTCTGACTGCACCGAAAATCCGTAACCGGAAGCCAGCTTTTTCTTCAAGAACAAACATTAGATCTCTGGACAAAATACCACAAAGCATCATGTTGTTCTTAGTTGCAAAGTCATGTCCGACCCATCGCGACCCCATGGACGTTTCTCCAGGCCTTCCTGTCCTCTACCATCTTCTGTAATCCATTTAAGCTCACGCCTACTGCTTCAGTGACTCCATCCATCCACCTCATTTTCTGTTGTCCCCTTCTTCTATTGCCCTCAATCTTTCCCAGCATTAGGCTCTTCTCCAGTGAGCATCATGACAGAGTCAAAATTTGGAGGTCCCAAACAGCAGCCAAAGATTGCTTCCTATGTGTTTTATTCCATTAGTTATTACATTGTAAATTGCCCAGAGTTGTCTTGAACTGTGAATGGGAAGCATATTGAAAGAAAGAAAGAAAGAAAGAAAGAAAGAAAGAAAGAAAGAAAGAAAGAAAGAAAGAAAGAAAGAAAGAAAGAAAGAAAGAAAGAAAGAAAGAAAGAAAGAAAGAAAGTGAGCATCATGACAGAGTCAAAATTTGGAGGTCCCAAACAGCAGCCAAAGATTGCTTCCTATGTGTTTTATTCCATTAGTTATTACATTGTAAATTGCCCAGAGTTGTCTTGAACTGTGAATGGGAAGCATATTGAAAGAAAGAAAGAAAGAAAGAAAGAAAGAAAGAAAGAAAGAAAGAAAGAAAGAAAGAAAGAAAGAAAGAAAGAAAGAAAGAAAGAAAGAAAGAAAGAAAGAAAGAAAGAAAGAAAGAAAGAAAGAAAGAAAGAAACCTTGGTTGTTATTTCATTATTCTGTTTTTTTTCTATGTATTGTTTTGTTTTGTTTCTGGTCTCTTGGTTTTTATGCTTCTATCAAATTGTAAGCTGTCCAAATTGTAAGCTGCTTTTGTAGGTACAACAGCTATATAAATCCAATAAATATAAAACAAACACTAACAGCACAATAGACTTATTTGACTGAAATTATCAAAATGCAGATTCTTTATTAATCTCCATACTATTGAAATATGCTTCTATTTGCTTTTTTTTAAAAAAAACCCCACAACTTTATTAGATTTTCAATTAAAGAAATAAAAAGTTAACAAAACTAATAATTAAAGGAAAAGAAAGGAAAAAGTAAAGAATGGAAAGCAAAGCAAAGCCCGAAGTGCAAAAACAAATGCAAAGAAATGACTTCCAATTTTCTTTTACAACAGATATAAGACATATGGTTAGATATTTGCAACTTTAGATCTGTTTGTTTATTTTTTATCTCCTGAAAACTAACATCAATAGCCAGTACAGTCTCCTAGCCTGAGGTTAGCCTATGGCAGAAAAAAGTGCAATTTCATCCTAGAAATGATTCTGCAAGTAAAAAGGTTCATAAGGTTAGATGAGTAGGATTCTGTAGTATATATATCCTGCTCAAAACCACAAACAATAATTTTATTTTCAATAAAGAAGTGTCTTTGTGGTGGCTTCGACTATAACAAGTCTAGCATATATCATACCTTTCCCTCTAGCCTGTAAGTGTCTTTCTTGGCTGTATTAGCATTTCCTATTATATCTCAGTGTGTGCAAGTTACTCTTGTTTGTAGTGCATGGGAAAGATTACATTTTATTTTCAGGATCTGGGAAGTTGGGTTAATGGAATAATGTATTTGGACAGATTAATGTACATGCATGGATAGGTTCATATGAGAGTTTCAGCATATGAGTGTAGATAGGTGAATCTGTTTGTCTTGCAAGAAGTCTGGATTGTGTGACTGTGTAAAAAACATGTGTATGCATGAGAGAAAGACAAATAGGAAAAAATATCTTTATCTGTATGATTACAAATCTATATTCTTATCAGCCACAAACTACCAGCGTAACACATGAAGAGTTCAATAAGTTATTTTATTGCTCATGCCTATTTCACAGGAATCTTCCCAGACTAGCAATTAACACCTGAGCCAGACTAGTTAAGGTTCAATGGCATTCAAGAGTGGAAGGCTTGGGACTTCCGGTGGCGGCGGAGCGCCGGAGACAGCCTTTCGGGCTGCCCGCGGCTCAGCTGTGTAGATTTCACCCGAAACAGCGCCGATCAGCTGTTCGGGTGAATTTGAAGCCCCCTCCTCGGGAGAAGAGGAGGGGGTGAGGCCCCAGGTAGGGGTCGAGTTCTCCGGGGCCGCCTGAGTTCAAAACTTGGGCGGCTGAAGGATCGAACTCCCCCGTAGCCTGGGTTGCTCCCAGCTGGTCAGCGTCTCTGCTCCGGATTTCTTGGAGCAGAGCCAGGCGTTTACGACCACCCCTGCCAGAAGGAAAGACCCTGGAATAAAAGGAGCAGGCAGAGCGGTACAAGAGAAAAAGGAGAAGAGGATCTTTATTTTTACTCTCAAGCTTAATGGACTTTTTAAACTTAAAGTGAAACTGCGTCACAAGTGAAAGTAAAAGATGGCGGCTAAACCTCCCTCAAAAACCCTTCGGAGTGCTGGAACTTCTCCGGTGCAACAGACACCGTTGCAAGCCTTGCTTCCTCCTGCTGCATTGACATCGAAGGATTTAGAAGATGCCCTTGAAAAACATGCCCAGGTAATTTTAGTAACATTGGGTGATAAACTGGCAAAAATGGAGGAGAGAATAGAAGAGAGGATGGAAGAGAAATTTAGTGCGATGAGGGTAGACATTTTGTCTACAGTGGAAAGTGTGGCTGAATGTGTGCAAAGTTTGGAAGAAAAGGTGGAAGATTTGACTCAAAAAAAATGCTGTACTAGAAATAAAGGTATTGGAGAATGAAGACTTAAGAGACAAAATGGACAGAGAGTTAAGCCTTGTTCAGTTTCATCAGATGCAGTATGCTGTTAGAATCAGAGGCTTAAAAGAAAATATTAAAGAAGATTTAAAGCAGCTGATTTCTGAAGCCCTGGAAGCAGTATTGGGTCAGCCAGCATCTGAAATAAAGGGATGTATGGATAAAGCTTTTCGTGTTAACTCATGGATTGCCAGACAGAGGAAGTTACCTAGAGATGTTGTGGTTTACTTTACAAAGAGAGAAATCAGAGATGAAGTTATCCAAGCTGCCTACGATACTAAAGTGGTGGTTGCTGACCAAGAAGTTTTGGTCTTAAAGGAAATTCCTCCAAAGATTTTAAGGAGAAGAAAGGACTTTGCATTTCTCGTGCAGGAACTTAAGCAACGTGATATAAGGTTCAGATGGGAGATTCCAGTTGGGCTGGTGGCGATGTATGAAGGTAAAAGATACCGTCTGGCTACTGTGGCACAGGCGCGTGATTTCTACAATAATGTCTTAAAAGCAACCCCACTATCACTTTTGGATGCGGCAAAGGGATCTGGTGAAGAAAAACCTCATGAGGCTGAAGATGGTCTGACAGAGGAGGATGGTGCTGGAAGGGATCAAACTACAACTTTGTTGGCTGATGCTGGAGAGCTAAGGGTGACGCGTGCTGCTTTAAAAAGAGCAAAACAAATAAAAGAACAAGACCACCAGAAGTTTATGGAACTTTCAAAGCGTACTTACAGCGAGGCAGTGGGAGGAGCGCGGCCCAAAGAAGATAGGGCCATTGGAGGGGTGCTCCAGAAGCTTCGGGGGGACAAGAATGGCGACTAAATTCTTAACTTGGAATGTTAATGGACTAAATTCGCCTCAGAAGAGGAAGAAAGTCTTTCAATATTTAAAACAATTTAAGACTGATGTTATATGTTTGCAAGAAACGCATATTAGGGCTATGGACCAAAAGTTTTTATTGAATTCAAGATTGGGTACGCAATTTGTTGCCTCTGCAATGAACAAGAAAAACGGAGTGGTTGTTTATGTTAAAAGTGCTATAACAGCGGACTTAATTGAAGCAGATAAGCATGGAAGATACGTAATGATAGATTTGTTGTTAGAAGGTAAAAAAACGCTTTTAGTTGGATTGTATGCTCCTAATCAACAACAACAACAGGCTGATTTTTTTAGCTCACTTCATACAAAGCTTACCCAGTTGGATTACAAATCGTTTATTTTTATGGGGGATTGGAATGGCGTTTTGGACGTACAGATGGATAAAGCTGGTTTTTTTAAGCGTATTCCGTGCCATGCCAGACTGCCTAAGTCTTTTTTTGAAATGAAGGATGATTTGGAACTGCGAGACATTTGGCGTGACACACACCCGCATGAAAAGGATTATACCTTTTTTTCTGATAGACATCAATCTTTTTCTAGGATTGACTTCATTTTGCTGACTAATGACTTTTTTTCTAGGATTAAGAAGGTAAAGATCTGTGCAAGAGCTATTTCTGACCATAGTCCAGTATGGTTAGAGATCAATAAGGACAATAGAGATAGGCGCTCGTGGCGCGTAAATGAGAACTTGTTTAGAAACCAGAAAAATGTGGAAGAATGTAAACAACGGATGAAGGATTTTTTTGAAATTAATATGAATAAGGATACGTCTATGGACATGGTTTGGGATGCTAGCAAGGCATATATGAGAGGGGTGCTGATATATATGAATAATAAATGCAGACGTACTTTGGAAGCTAGAAGGAAAGAATTGGAGAATGAAATTAAGGAAAAAGAGAAGGCCTTGACTTTGAATCCAGTGGATGTGAAGACTAAGGAGGCTATCAAGCTATTAAGAGGGCAATTTGATAAATTAATGGCTGATCAAGTGGCAACCAACTTGAGGTTTGCCAGGCATAATACTTTTTGCAATGCTAATAAGCCAGGTAGATGGCTAGCTTATAGACTAAGGAAAAAGCAGAGGGCTTCTAACATAGACAAAATTGAATATAAGGGGAAGGTAGTGTTTCAACAGGACTTTATTAAGGAAGCCTTTGTGGATTTTTATTCTAAATTATATGCTAAGGAGAAGATTAATGAAAAAGATATTGATGAGTATTTGGAGAATGCTAGCATCCCGGTTCTCACGCAAGTACAAAAAGAGGAGATTAATCAATTGATTACAGAAGAAGAAATATTTACAGCAATTAAGGAGTTGAAGGTTGACAAAGCGCCAGGTACAGATGGTCTGACTGCGGCCTACTACAAAAATTTACAATTAGAGATGGTTAAACCGTTAAAGGAATTGTTCCAGACAATCCAGAGAGGGGGAAAGGTGCCTCCATCTTGGAGAACTGCTTTTATCTCTTTGATTCCGAAGGAAGACCAAGATGCTACTCAAGTAAAAAACTATAGACCGATATCACTACTAAATACAGACTATAAGATATTTGCTAAGGTGTTGGCTAATAGATTGATGAGGGTTCTGCAACGGGTGATTCATGGGGATCAAACTGGGTTTATTAGTGGTAGGCAAATGAAAAATAACGTGAGGCATATAGTTGATGTGTTGGAATTTTTGGAAAGGAACAACCAGATCCCTGCGGCGCTAATTTTTTTAGATGCTGAAAAAGCCTTTGATCAATTGAATTGGCAATTTTTGATGAAAGTTTTAGATAAAATGAATTTTGGGGATAAATTTTTGCAACCAATTAGGGCATTATATCAAAAACAAACTGCCCGAATAATAGTTAACAATAGCTTGACTGAAGCTTGTAGTATTGAGAGCATTTGAATAAGTCTTCCTTCGCTTTCTCTTTCTTTATTTCCTTTTTTTTCCTTTCTTTTTCCTTTTCTATATATATTTAATATTATTAAGATTTGTATTATCCTGTATAAGCTAGAGAGTGATGGATTTTAGAGTTTATGGTTGTTAGCATATGCTTGTTTATGATTGTTTTTCTTTTCTATACCTTGTATTTAGCTCTGGGAAGTCGGGGGGGGAGGGGGGAGGGGTAGGGAGGGAGGGAGAGGGGAGGGGGAGGGGGGGATTGTTAAAGATAAACTGTATGTTAAAACTTTTCAATAAAAAAAAAAGAGTGGAAGGCTTGGATCTTGCTCTCTTGGATCTTGCTCTCTTGTGCTTATGTATTGACTAATTCCCCATTAACTCCTCCCAGTGGTTCAGCCAGACTCTTTCCAACAACTCTCTAAGAATTTCTAGTCACCTTCCAGTTTGATTATTGTAATGAGCTCCACAGGGGAGGCTACCCTTGAAATCTATCTAGAAGCTTCAGGTGGTAAAAGATGCAATAACCTCTGCTCCTTAAGCTGAAGCCACTTTGCTTCTGGATACAATTCAAGGTCCTGGTTTTGAACTTTTAAGTCCATCATGGCATGGGGACAAATTATCAGGTGATTGTCTCTCTCCAATTATAGCTTCCTATCCCATCAGATCCTGCAGAAGAGGCATGCTATAGGCCTGCTAGGACCCAGGAGGCAGGTCTTCTCTGCCATGGTACCCACCTTATGAATGCCACCCCCCACCCTGTTGATTTTACTGAATCCCTCAACTGACCTCATCAGGCCTGGAGATCCAAGCTCCAGTGAGATACTCAGATGGCTCCATTGATGTTGATATTTGCTACCCTCTCTTAGCCTTTAATTGCATTTTTTTTTAAAAAAAATCTGATTTAAGAATTTTTTAATATGCTAATGGTTTTATAGTTTTAATGTATGCCACCCAAAGTTATTTTTGATGAGATGGACAGCCATATAAATGTGATACATAGAAAAATAAATAAAGCAAAAAGGTGCAACAGTTCTGACTGATCAACATCAGCATGTAGAACATTATCCTCAGTAAAAGGTAGCACCTAGTGGAAAAGATTTTCTATTCCTGCAATGAAAATTAATAATATGTCCAAACTATAACTAGGTATATATTAAATTGTAAGTATCTCCTTGGGCTTTTTTACCGTAATTGTTTCACAAGCAGAATATACCAAAGAATATAGAATATAATTAATGTTGTTGGTTTTTAAAAATGTTTTTAGTGATTTTATGATTGGTGCTTCTGTGTTGTGTTTTCTTATTTTAGGTGCATTGAATAAATAAAGCAGCAATAAAACAAAATAGAACAGCAAATTGACAAAAAAGCAATCACAACAAAATGTGATTTTTAAAATAAACTCTGAATCACTAAGAGAAACAGCAAATTTCTCTTAGTCTGCACATTTTATAAACATGGAAGCATCTCTGAACATTAACCAGAATGTTTCATTGAAGTTTTCTCCCTGCTATTCTTTACAAGCTGTTTCTGGAAAGTAGGCCCTCGAAAGCTTAGTTTCTTGTAGAAGGTCTTTTGATAGCATTTCGTTGCAACAAATATATATAAATCAAGGTTTAAAGATATTTATACCAATGAATAGTTTAATAGACTGAGAGGTCAAATTGAGGGATATCTATTTAATATGGCCCTAATAGTTGAAGGCAATGGTGGGATTCAAATATGTGAACAATCGGTTCTCTGTGTGGATGCCGCTTCCGGAAGTCCATTATGGGTCTGGGCAACAAAAATTAGCTACCGGTTCTACCGAAGTGGTGCAAACTGGCTGAATCCCACCACTGGTTGAAGGGGCTGTGGTTAAGATACTTGTTGGCTGGAAAGCCAGCAGCCCGGGTTCGAGACCTGAGTTCCATACAATGGGGTGAGCTCTTGTCCTTCTCCCAGCTTCTACCAACCTAGCAGTTCAAAAGCATACAAATATGAATAGATAAATAGGTACCACTTCAGTGGGAAGGTAACAGCACTCTGTGACGTCAGGCTGGCTACATAACCACAGAAATATCTTTGGACAGTGTTGGCTTAATAGCTTTGAAACAGAGATGAGCACTGCCCCCTATAGTTTGCAATGACTAGCTGAGTAAAAATTTTCAGGGATTCCCTTACCTTTTAATGGTTGAAGAGATGCAAGAAAATGGACAAAGTTCAGACTCACAGGCAGGGCAGAGAGCTTGCATTTGTTTCTGTTTTTGTGAGAGATTGATTTTTATTTACCTTTGTTAGTTAAGCTATATTTCACTTTGCATGTATTTTCTGCCTAAGCATGGCAGGAATTTGCTTCACAACACATCAGGATGAGCTCTGGAGAAACTCAAAAAGTCTGTAAACAGCGGATGCTTATATTATCCACATCTGCCTTAAAATACAAGTTAAATCACAAAGCAAAATAAAAAAGGAAGAAAAGCAGTTGAAATGATATATCTGATTTAAAATTAAAGTATGCAATGACATTAAAACAGGAGTGTCAAACTGCCGGCCCATGGGCCGGATGCATCACCAGGAAACCGCACCCACCCCATTGCCAGCAATGGGGGAAAAGCTCAGATACATCCCACGATGTCATATGACGTCGTGAGTTTGACATGTCTGCATTAAAGGATGAAGCAAATGTGTTTGATATAGACACATTTGGATATCCAGATATTTTTCCTTTCCAAGCAATTTTGTCAACTGACTCTTTCATTTCCTGTAATAATGATCCTGTCATTATGTGTGTGTCTTAATATAATTATCTGCTCATAGCCGACTATGTTAACATATGGAATTAAATTTAATCCCTAGGTATGTTCCATGGGTAATTGTTTTTACCTATGCTACATTCGACAAAACTGCATAGAGAAACAGCCTATTGAACAGTCGATAATATAGTTAAGAGAAGAAGTTAGGACTGAGTATAGGCAAGGAAATTGTAAAGATTTCTCAAAAAAGCAAAAAAAAAAAAACAACCCAGGAAAAAAGTAATTCACTGCTTCATTTTGAAATGAATCGGCTTTGCATAACTGATTCCAAGTAACCACAGCTTAAGGTTAGAGGCATTCAGGCTGAGAACTTACTATATTAGAGATACTATAAAGAGTAATGAAAAGCATACTTTTTTAACATTTAGATGACAATAGCTTTAGAGGTGTGTAATGAGTACAGCAAAGCCTTCACGATGTGAAGCCTTTATATGTGTAGCATGACTTACTGATCTTTTCCTTATCTGTGATTTAAATGGCTTTTCATAGCTAGCCATACTACATATGATTCTGAATATAAAACAACATGATCTTTACATGCAATTACTCTGGCATAAGGATAATACAGCAAAGTTGGATAATTAGATCTGTACAAAATTTCTCTATGAATAACAAAACTGATAAAATTTTTAGAAACTCAAATTTTCTATAATGTTTATTTATTTTGAGTGCATTTAATAAAGTTATTATATTAATAAGGATTCTGTATTTTTTTAAAAAAATTCTCAGTCCTCAGATTACCTTTCAACATCTGGCAATGGATCTTATTTAGCAATGCACTGGATAGAATTGGAAAATATGATTTCCACATTGAAGTGATTTTGAAGGTCAGCAGTTTGGCGGGTTGAATCCCGAGTGCCGCGTAGCAGAGTGAGCGCCTGTTACTCGTCCCAGCTTCTGCCAACCTAGCAGTTTGAAAGCACGTAAAAATGCAAGTAGAAAAATAGGGACCACTACGGTGGGAAAGTAACAGCGTTCCGTGTGCCTTTGGCATCTAGTCATGCCGGCCACATGACCATGGAGATGTCCTCGGACAAGCGCTGGCTCTTCGGCTTTGAAACGGAGATGAGCACCGGCCCCTAGAGTCGGAAACGACTAGCACGCATGTGCGGGGGAACCTTTACCTTTACCTATTAAGTCAAAAATAGGAAGCAGGCTGTTTTAGGGAAAATCTTTATTATATATCTACATCTTAATTTTCAGATATATATATTTGTTTTACATCTTTTTCCAAATATGTTTGGAAATATATTTGGAAAAAGATGTAAGGCAAATTCATTTCACAATCTAATCATATTTCTGCCCACAGCAAAGAAAAAAAAATCCAACAATTAATTATAAATAAAATTGGCTATAAATGTTAAAAAGAAATACTGTGAATAGTCATCTAATGCTAAGGTTTTCCAGGAGTGTAAGTTTCAAATAATTACAAAAGAATCTGTCAGCATCATTTTATAATAGGACATCTCCTTGAAAAGTCAATGTGATGAGTCATTTTTAGTTTAGCTTTAAGGCATTTAAGATAGTGAAATCCTTAGAATGAAGAAAATAACCAATAGTTCAAGAGACCATTTTCTGATAGATTTACAGACTGAAAGGAACTACTTTTTCCCCCATGTCTTACCTGCTCTAGTAAAACCCTCAATTTAGTCCCAGTGTTGACTCACAGCTTTTCACATATAGGTTGACATTGTTGAAGAACAAAATATATAAGGCTTTAAAATGGTCTAGTTATTGTTCCTTGGTATCTAGTAGAAGCCAGACAAGTAAGTGGCAGCTGGACTTGCATTTTACAGCAGGTTTGACACAAGGCAGTTTAGGAGAAAGATAAAAGGACCAAGTGCTACTACATAGCTTCCCATTCCCTTTTCTGGAATAATGAGCAAAAATAAACTATGCATACTGATTGTAGGAAGGGAAGTCACAATTGCTGAAATAATAATAATAATGATCCCATTTAATAAGACACCCTTATTGTAGAATGTATCCATGCCTTAATCATTACCACAGTTGGACTATAATGTTGAAAGTGCTTTTAACAGTTGCTAGTTCTTTTAAGGCTGTTTCCCTGTAGGCTGCCATTAGCAATGTAAAAGATTGCATCATGAATTTTTCTGGAAGCACTTTGGTGAGTTTTGTTCCCTCTGGATTTCACAACTAAGCAAATGTTAGTTTTGAAATCCACCAAAGTAAAAGTCAAGTAAAAATATCTTGGGGGGAAAAACTAGGAAAAGGTATGCTACTAAAAATTATGTTTTAAAAAATATGTTAGATAAAGGAAACTTTCATCTTAAAGTCTGAGAAACCCACAAATTGAAGAATGACAAGAATTCTTCTATATTTTAAAAATATGTCGACAAGTTATTAAACATCTGGAGTGAAGTGATTTGTGTCGCCTTCATATGTTACCAGATGTTGTGGATGTAAACAAAAAAAACCTTTCTAAACAAATTGCCATATAAAACTGCTTTACAATTGAAGACAACAATACAGACAGCTTTTTAGTGGGGGTTTTTTCACTTTCTTAACTGCTGTGATACAAAAAAAAAGAATTCAACTGGAATGTGGTTGAGCTGTCAGGTTGGAAAAAGTTGCAATACAAAGAGGAAATGCATCTTGTGAGGAAAAAAATTGTGCCTGTCCTTTTTTTAACCTGAGATTTTGTTGTTCACATTGGAGCTGGTTATAATATATTGGAAAAAAATAATGAATCACATTTTTCTTCTTATTTTTAAACTCATTTTTAAGAAGTATATGTCTAAGATCTAAGTTTTTGTCAGCTCAAGAAATAGACAAATAGATCTGAAGATATCTATTGCCTAATGTCTTCACAATGTACATTGAAGCTAGATTAGGAATTTTTCTAAATATATTTGTCTTCCAAAAGATTACAAAGGTGAAAGTCTGCCAGATTGCCTGGGGAAACTGTTCCATAAGGTAGGGGCAGTCACAGAAAAGGCACACTTCCTATGTCCCATTAGATGGCAGTATTTCAGGGAAGAGAACTATCTAATGTAGTGGGATGGGCACATACCTCCAGGGAGCCGCTGAAAGATGCTCTACTAATTCAATGGGCTTTATCTCCCAGAAAAGTGGGGTTTAGGTTTAGGTGATTTACCAGGTTTATTCTAGAACAGAGGTGTCAAACTCCCAGCCTGCAGGTCAGATGCCTCATCCAGAAGCCACGCCCACCCCCCTGCCAGCAATGTCAAAACTGTCCTGATACGTTGCACGATGTCAAGTGACGTCGCGAGTTTGACATGTCTGTTCTAGAAGAACTCAGATCCTGACTTTCTCATCCATCCAATATCCAGACTTCAAACATAATGACCAGCACCTTGAATTGCATCCAGAACTGAACTGAACTGTTCTGAATTTGGGGCCTTATGCCTACAATCATATGTTCTACCTCTAAAGCTCTTCAATAAATTTCACTGAGTTGGATACAAAGAAGAAGCCATTAGAAGGCTTGTTTTTCAGTTTGTTCTTTGGAAGTAGGAAAGAAAATGAAAACTAACCAAAATAAAACAGTTGACTTAATTCATCAAAATGGAGTCATATGTTGTATCTTCATGAATTCCTCTCTGCTCATAAAAAGTGAATAACCTTTGCTTTGTTAATAATAAACAAGACAGGCAGCTTATTGATCTGCTTATTCAACTTTTCTTAAACTGTAATGTCTTGATCTTGCCAGGATAAGATGCTTCTGAGTATTCTTACAAGAATCCTTACAATTTGAATGAATGAATGAATGAATGAACCTTTATTGTCAAAGTACAACCATGTATACATTGAGATTTCTACAGTTGATTGATAGGAAGAGTGAGCAGCTGGTGAACCAAACTCTCCAGCTACTGGTGAATTTCTGCTCTCAACTGTAGTCTCTAGGGCAGGGGTAGGCAACCTTGGCTCTTTTATAACTAGTGGACTTCAACTCCCAGAATTCCTGAGCCAGCATGGCTCAGCTTGGAAACCTCTCTTTTTCCCCTCAGCATGGCTGGCTCAGGAATTCTGGAAGTTGAAGTCCACCAGTCATAAAAGAGCCAAGGTTCCCTACCCCTGCTCTAGGGAAAGTAAATAAGGAAGTGAAAAGTGAATAATCCCTCCTCGCAACCCTGAGTACTGCAAGATTTTTCAGAAATACATGACATCCTTCACAGTTTCATAAATACAAGAGATGTTCTTAAAACCATTACAGACTTTATGGGGAAATTGAGTAGCTGTTTGCCATTTCTAGTGGTTTTTTTTTCCTCATATTCATGCCCTGTGGAAGCACCTGGCAGGGTGCAGCAGATGTCAGGCTCCATGCAATCTATTAACTTCATGCCAGTTGAACATCCTTAAATATATATATTCAAACTTTTTAAATAGACTTGTGAGCCCAGTGTGAAAATGACGCATCAGATGAAGCTAGTATTGCCCATCATTTATATTTCCTCTTTAGCACAGTAACAGAGGCAGTGCCACCAGACATAGCAAAAATGTTTCAAAAGGACACATTTATCCTTTGATGCTGAAGAACATACCACAAGAACATAATCAAGAGCCCGCTCTACCGCTAAGGATGCTGATTCTATAACATTGATTAGAAGTGAATTTAAGAAAGATAATGCATATTTGTTCTGTTAATGGTTTTATGATTCTATCTCACTGTATATGGTAACACTTTTGAAACCATGAAGTAATAATTCTGTACAATGTCTAGTATAACTATTTATCTATGCATTGAATTACAATTCTCATGACTTTTAGACAAGTTGAAGGAGATAGTTCTAAAGAAATTAAACAATAACTGACTGAAAGAGTAATACTGGTGGTTTAATAGCAATAAAAGCTAGTTTTTAAAAAGTAATTGATAGGCAATATAGATACCAACAAAACCTCAAATAATATGCTGGTGTTCTTCCTCATCCCTCCATTTTTAACAATAATAGCAATATATGATAGGACACATGAAGGAAGCAAAGGAGAAGGAATTAATGCAGAAGTAAAGGATCTTAATTCTAGTTAAATAATGGGAATATAGACTATTGAGGATGGCCTGAGTATATAATGTTTTCACAGTAGAACAGAAAGTGAATATGCTGTTTGTCAAGCTGATTCTTAATTAGTGGATATTAGTGAGTATACCAGAGAATAAGGTGCAGTGGTGATAGTTTCAAATTCTTCCTAGCATTAGAGAGAAAAGAAATTACAGGAAACAATGCTTTTAGCTATGCGAATCTCAAATATTGACTATTTTATTTTTTCATATGCACACTATTGTGAAAGAGGAAGTATTATTAGAGAATCAAACGACAAAGATGAGAGCTTAATTGTATTACGGTTTCCTGAGGTTATGTAAAATACATTAATAGATTTCACTAATGATGAGATCATAGTGCTTGGTTTTATAGTAAGCAATTTGCTATCTTAGTGCATTCAATTTTAACACTGCAACAAAGTTCCATATTATCTAGAGACAACTTCTGAGAATACCAAGAAACCAAATAAATGGATCGTAGAACAAACCAATCACTGAGATATCAATGACAAGCCCAAGGAGCTTACTCTCTGGAAAAGTCTTTAATGCTAGGCAAGAAGAAGGAAAGAGAAAAAGAGAAAGAGAGCTTGAGTACAGTAAGGTGGATAGATTCAATTACTTATGTGATGAGTGTATCACTGGAAGACCTGAAGGTCCAAGGTGGGGACAGAAACTCTGTCTTTGTGATTACTGAGTGTTGACACTGACTTAATGGCACATAATCAATCCTGCCAATCAATAAATCAATCACCTAGAACAAGTGAGAACAAACTCCATTCAAAACAAGCATAAATAAATCATGGGGTGATGGGAATTTTAAAATAAAGGATGTAAAAAGAGGGCCTGCAATTAAATATTTAACATTCTAACTAGTAAACCGTGCTTCTTTTATGTAAACCACACTCAATTACCATCTCCTTCCTAGTTTGTATAGTAATACCGTATAATGATTTAATGAAATCTATTAGTAGGCTAATGTTTTGAAATGTGATAACATATACAGTATTTTTTTACAAACCTTATTCTTGCATTAAGAATTGGTACGAGTCAGCAATATTATTCATACTGCTTGGCACTTCCAATTTCTGTTCTGTAATTCAACTGGTTACTTTCTCTTATTTTCTCCTGGTTATTCCCCAGGCACCATCCGATGAAGCAGACTGGCACCAGCTTGGCAAAGGAGTGTGACATGGCTGTATATTCTCTTATTTATTCAACCTATATGCTGAATATATATTACAGGAAGTGGGTTTAGAAGAAGATGAGTGTGGTTTTAAAATTGGAGGAAGAAACATCATTAACTTGTTACTACAACACTACTCTGATAGCCCCAAATGCACAGGATCTCCAAACTCTAGTAGTAAAAGTCAAAGAGCATAGTGAGAAAAAAATGGGACTAAAATTAAATATAAAGAAGATCAAACCAATGGTTACCAGCCTTAGAATTGGAAATAAATATATCAAAATGGTGGAGAGTTTTTGCTTTTTAGGATCAATCATCAACACTAAAGGAACAAGGAATCAAGAAATACACAGCAGACTAACAATGGTTAGAATAGCTACGAAGGCCTTGAAAAAAAATATCCAAATGCCATATAATGTCTATATCTACAAAGACCAGAATTGTGTAAGCCATGGTATTCTCTTCTGTGAAAGTGAAACTTTGAAAAAGCAGGATATAAAGAATATTGACACCTTTGAACTTTGGTGTTAGAGAAGAATCCTGAGAATACCAAGAACATCCAAGAAAACAAACTGATGGATAACTGAACAAATCAACCCAACGGTCTCACTCAAGGAACATACAACCAGATGCAATTTATTCTACTTGGGATGCATTATGTGAAGAAGTAGCTTTCTGAAGAAGACATCAATGTTGGGAAAGGTAAAAGTAAGGTAAAAGTAAAGAGAAGAAGAGAACTAGAAGCAATGTAGATGGACTTAATCACAATGGTAATACATGCACCATTGAGTCCTGGAAGAATTGATAAAGGATAGATTGTCATGGAGAAAATGTATATATGTGGTTGCTAGAAGCTGAATCACAAACATTCAATTCCCCTTAGAGTTCTCTGACAGAAAAGGAAAATTCAAGATTCCTTCAATTATAGCTAGCCTTCTAGTCTCTGAGCAGTAAAGTTTTCCTAACTATGATCCCACCACTTGCATGAATGACCATTGTTATAAGATTTTACCATGTAATGCACAGTTGGTTTCCAACAGACCTAATAATACTCATGTAATACCCATATGAATGTTCTATTCACCTAGACAAAATATTTATCCAGAAATCTGGAAAGTCATCTCAGTACTATTTTGTCAATGTGAGCCAAGCATGCATATTCTTTATAGTAAGCCCATAAATCCCATTTGTACTAAAGTGCTTTTCTGATGGAGTCATGAGCATAATTATCTCTTTTTTGCTGAATTGATTGAATTATGGTGGCAATTGTTTTTCATGCTGCTATATCCCAATTTTATTAACCTTGCCTATGAAATAAATGAAACACTAAACTTTCCTGGGATCTCTTGCTTTGTATATCAATGGAGTGACATAAAGCCACCAGGTGACTTTAGGACTACATTTTTCAAATTTGAAAACAGGTATGGAATATGGAATACAAGGAAAGAAAGAAATAGTGCATGACACTGATGTTTCCAATCCTTCTTTCTATCCACTGTAGACTCCAGTGTCCCAAAAGAATATGGAAGAAGAGATGACGTCTGCTATTGGAACAGGCCTCCAGGCTGATGTGCCTCCCGTATTAGTGATGAAGTTGTTAAAGGAAGTGGATAAGAGTATTTCCAAATCCATGAAGATCTTCATAGATAGGACAACTCTAACTCTAACAAAAAGTTCTGCAGAGTTAGGACAACTCAGGAAAAAAGTGGGGAAATTCCAGATAATTACAAATCTCAAGATAAAAATCACAGACTGTAGGGATAGCAATAGCAATAGCACTTAGATTTATATACCACTACACAGTGCTTTACAGCCCTCTCTAAGCAATTTACAGAGTCAGCATATTGCCCTCAACAATCTGGGTCCTCATTTTACTGACTTTGGAAGGATGGAAGGCTGACTCGGCCTTGAGCCAGTGAGGATCGAACTGCTGCAGTCGGTAGAATTAGCCTGCAATGCTGCATTCTAACCACTTTGCCATTACGGATAAAACATTAGAGACAATCCTGGGGCTAAAGAGCATGCAGACCAATAGCTATGTGGGGATCATCTGTTCCATATGCTACACCTTCCGTGCCATGTGCCCAATTGGCAATGGCATGAAATGCTCAATCATGTTCCTGTTTAAAGAGATATTCTCTGTGGCTTTTTCAGTTAGTCATGCAACCTGATGTGCGTATGCACTCCTCAACACTGGGTGGCATCTTGACATGGCCCCATTTAGATAAAAGTTTACAAATTTTGGAAAGAGGAGACAATAAGCATAGTACTGCCATGAATTTCTGTCATTCTTATATTGGACACCTTTCTTCAAATTCTCTCTAAGCCATAATAGCTTTTGCAGTAAAGTTGAAGAATGGATAGAACTTCAACAAAGCTTTGCCGCAACAAGGAAATTTATTGAGTAACTGAGAAATGAGGAAAGAAAGTGTATAACTTCTGGTTTTCTTTCCTGAGGCAGGTAGGAAATGGAGCACACCATACCTAATGAAGAAGCATTTTACCCAAGACTAGCTGAATTATTTTGAGACCTGAGAAGGAGGAAGAGGAGGAGTTACAACTACCACTCTGGCAGTAAAATGAATGATACAATGAATAAACAATAATTTGTTGCACTTTTATTGTACACAATGTTAGCTGCCCCAGGGCAGATGATACTGGGATGATTATTCTGTCAATCTTTTCATTAACTGATTTTTTAGGAAAACCCTTCAATGACAATTAATCTAGCAGTAAATTTGTCAGAAAATAGAAAAGCATGTTCAGCCAGCATCTATTTAAAAAAAACAGTGTTTAGTTATGGCCAACGGAACTGTAGTTTTGCGAAATACAGGCAAAGAGCAGTTTGGGGACAATAAGCTATCCAATTTAGTTGCAATAGCTAGGGTGAAATTTACAATGGCCATCAATTCTCATGCTTTTAAACAGATACTGATCACCAGCTGGGTATAGGAAAAGGGTTTTCCCTCTGGAACAGTGTCCCACAACTGGCAGTGTATATTTCTTTTCCTGATCATCAGGACACTGTCAGAAGCAGGATATGAGACTCGATGGATCATTGATCTTTCCAGGGCATCAATCTCTCTGTTCTTAATTTTCTTTGCAATCTACACAAATTGGAATCAAGTTTATTTATACCATAGAGTAAAATTTTCACAGCATACTGTAACAGTTCCAGCTATCCTGCTGTTATCACAGATAACATCTTTAAATAATCCAATATTGCATCCCAAACAGTACAGTATCTTTTTATAGGAGTTGGGTGATTGACTGGTTTTATTTTTAGTTGCACGGGGTGAGGGGAGTCAGCTGCTATTGTCTTAATTATATCAATTTAAAATCAAGCATTAACTACAACATATTGCCAAGCAAACAATAGCAGTAACATGAAAAAGCAATAGTGATGAACTTTAAAGATGTAATTGTGAATTTGATTTTGGATTTATTTGAAAGGAACAGTGGCTTATTACTTGGAGATTTACCTGTTCCCTGCCTTTCCATTATTTCAGCAGTTCACTTGCCCTAAAACATGTGTACCACAAAGTCAGCAAGAGACAGATAGATATTTTTTATAGAAGCTCCTCTGAGCAATATATCCAGGTTTCCTGAGAAAACTGACTTATTTTAAACAAACAGTAGAGATTATTCAGTTGCCACCTCAGGCTTGCTTGTGCTTCATTGATATGGAGTGAAAGTCTGCCATGAACTATGGAGAAGGGGGATGAAGTGGACGATGGTTGGGAAACCAAAAGTAGATTCTGTGCCATCTCGAGAACCTGCTTCAAGGTCTCCCAGTTGGAAGGAGGAGGGAGTGGCATATTAGAGCCTGCTTGAACTGTTAAAAAACAGCTTGCAAGATTTTAATTGGTTACCCTGGAGTGGGAGATGAAAGACGTTTAAGGAGAGGAAAGGAGGGGAAAATATAATGTAAGGATGTTGTCATGCAAATCTCAGTTCTGGCTATGCATTGCTGCAATACAGTTTATCTCTAATAAAAATATTCCTTTCTCAGCAAATGGAGCCAATGATTGTTTTCTACTTAAAGGTTTAACTTTGTGGCAGGTCTGACAATTATTGGAAATGAAAGTGAAGATGGTTTGCTGCCTCAGTTTGTTTTATTTTCATTTTGGACCTCAAGCTCTAATCAAATCAAAGACAAAATAAAATGTCTGAGGAGCAAAGACAGACTTGACTTTAAGATTTCACTTGTTACAAGGTTCTTTCTCCAGTAAAAATTATTTTAATACAATGACAGCACTGCAAACTCAGTGAATAATAGATGCCCCATTTTTATGATTAATTTGTAGTTGCTGTTTTCACTTGCACATTGAACTAAGCTAAATCACATGTTCAAATGGTTTGCATGATTTATTTATAGTTCTCTGAACTTATAGAGTTTGTGAAGTCTCGAGTCTACTCTCAGAACCCTGTCTTTCTATTCAATCTTTTTTTTCTTCTTTTTTATATTCTCTGAGTAAGGAAAGGATAATTTGTTACAGGATAAAAGCCTAATCTAAAAATTACTACACGATACTATGACAGTTTGAAAACCATGCATAATATATATGAGATTTCCAAAAAAAACAACAAAAGAATGATTTGATGCGTACATGAATTCAGGTATTACGCAAAGTGACTTGGAAACTTTCCCATGTTTATGAGTTCACAGAACACCACCAGCCAAGCAGTGATACACTTTCTGGCTAACAGCTTAATGCAAAGAACTTTCACCTAATCAAGCTTGCTTGCCAGATAGAAACTGAATGTCTTGACTCAGCTTCTCAGATCTGTGCCTAAAAATTATAACGGGCTTTTCTCGTTATGGCCATGTGTCACTACAGTTTTACAAGCCGCACTTGGCCGCAAATTTGAAGTTGGCTATTACCTACAAAACCCTTCATGCCATAGGATTTGGTTATTGGAGAGATTGCCTACCTCCGATTGTTTCTGCCTTCTCTGTGCATTGTGGCAGAATGGATGCACTCAATTAAAAGTGGTTACTTGGTTATAGGACCAAGGAAGCATGCCTTCTCTGTTGCCACCCTTGCCTGCTGGAACAGCATTCCCCAAGAAATGCATATGGCGCTCACTTTCCCAGGGTTCCAGAAGGCTTTCTTCCTAGGCCTGGGAAGGCATGTTTGTGTAGCTTCGAAAGTGTTTCCTATAGTGTTTTAATAGGTATGGTGGTTTTAAATTGAGCTGCCATGTTTGTTTCATGTGTTTTAAAACTTTTTAATTGTTTGGTTTTGTAAGCCTCCCATAATTTTCTGGAGTGGGCAGCTGTAATACATTTGATAAAGGAAATACTTATCATGGTGGCCAAATTCTGTTGCCTTCAAAGTTCCTAATGTAGCATGGAGGTGTTCTGCATTGCAGGTGTTATCCTATGCAAAACACAACCAACAAAGATATAGTAGATTCTAGGAGTTGAGAGGTGGACTGAGCAAAAAATTCCTATGGTAACATAATGAACTGACTCATATTCCTGAAGCGTCATTCACTGCCTTGAACCAGCATTTTTCAGACCATAGAAAGAATACCACTAGACCTGGATATGCTAACATTGCTTGCAGTTGCAATTCTCACCCATTTATGAAATCATGAAAATAAATGTGTGTGGTTGAGGGGAGCTCGTCTCACATAGGTTCTGAATCAGTACTTAGGTTTGGCAGACTTCCAGGTAAGCTTATAAAATTATAGCCTCAGTAAACTGGAAAATTGGAAATAGCAGTGTACAACTACGCTTTGGATGTTTCCCCATTACTGAATTAAAATGCTCTCCATCTATCCTTGAGTTAGCAAAAAATTATACTGGCATGAAATTTGCTGCCCCATTGCTGATCTCTCTCTGTTCCTCTGTTCTGTCTCACTGCCAATGACTGGAGATACGCATAATATGAATGATTCCTCTGCTTTCCTGGATTCACTCTTCAGGATGCCACAGCCAGCAAGAAAACAAGTAAAAAACCAGACTGACAGGGAGATCAACTCTATTTTTAAAATTGTAAAAAGGTTCAAAAGTAGCCATGCAGAAATGCTAAAAATAATGCAAAGCTATTTAACATGCAACAAATCAACACCTAGCTATAAGGAAAAAGAAACAATGCAACAAATAACACAGGCATCCACAGAGAGCTATGTTTAGAAAAAAAAATGGTAGCCATGATCAGATGAATGAAGCCCCCTTTTTGGATGCATCACAGTGCATATTATAAAGACGTGGGGGCTTGGCTCATGTGACTTTGGATATTCCCCCCGCCAATCCTACCTTACAAGCAATATCACACTCTGCTTTGTATTTTACCTTTGAAGGTTTATATGCATGAGGCAGTGATCTGATGATGCTGTGTTCCTTTGAGTGAAACCTGGTTACAGAGGCCTTTGCATTCAAACCAAGTACCATAAGATCCCAAAGCCTGTCAGCCATTAAAAAGGAGCCATTTATGTTTTAAGTATGGCTGATTCAACAAATCAATGTCTGCATTTATTTAATGTCTAGGTTATTAAAAAATGAATTAATACATTTTACTGTGTCATAACCCAAAATTTAAACTAGAGTTAAAGCAATAAAAGTGTTTTATTAGAGAAATATTTTTGCTAATGTTTGTATGAATAATTCACAATTTGCAGTTCCATAAACCAGGAGAGTAGTTTTATGGTAGTATAAGAATGTTGCAATGTAGTTAACAATTCAAAATATGCATATAAATAACTACATATCATAAGAATGTGCAGATTATTTCAGAGATCTGAAGGGATTTGGCGAATTCTAACTTTGGAGACTCAATAAATAATAAAAATAAACAATTAAGAGACCTGAAGACAAAATAGTTGAGAAAAGCACAGGCTTGTTTATAGTATTAAAAAACATAAAAATTTCTAATTCGAGCCTCATCTCTTTTCTGCTTGTATTTGAGAAAATATCCTAAAAATGCAATTTTTTTCAAATGATTCCCTCTCGGTGTGAGAAACGTTGCGCACAAGAAGGCCATTATTAAATATCTCTGTGTGTATTTAGGTTTGTGTCTATATGTGTGTCTTTATGTGTCTGTGTCTGCATGTATGTGAGTGTACATGTGTGTGTATACACACAAGTACATATACCTTTAGTCTTTAAAAGTCACAAAGTTATGAAAATAGGATAGCATAACATAAGAGTAATAAAAATGGGGCACAGAATCAAAACAAACTTAATAGCTTTGTTCTTTTGAATGCTTTGGTTTACGCTTTAGAATCAAATAGATTCACAAAACCTGAGATAATAACTTTATGCCTCTTCAGAATCTGCTTAAGCCTTTCCTCTTTACTAACTTTTATGATTGAAATGATTCTAGAACTTTAAACCTAAATGACTTCTCATTAATTGCCAACTTTTGCAATTGCCAAGCAAAATAGGCAAATATTCAGGATATTCCATCTCTCTCTATGGGGGGGTGAGTTATTACCCCCCGTAGATAGAGCTCACAACTTGGGAGTCCTCCTAGATTCACAGCTTTCTCTAGAAGACCATATAGTAACTGTGACTAGGGGGGCCTTCGCCCAGGTTTGCCTGGTGCGCCAGTTGCGGCCCTATCTAGACCGGGATGCCTTACGTACGGTCACTCACGCCCTCGTGACCTCTCGTCTGGACTACTGCAACGCTCTCTACATGGGGCTACCCTTGAAGACCACTCGGAGGCTCCAGCTGGTACAGAATGCAGCCGCGAGAGTTGTGTTGGGAGTTTCCCGACACTCCCATGTTACACCTCTGCTCCGCGAGCTGCATTGGCTTCCAGTTGTCTTCCGGGTGAGATTCAAGGTGTTGGTAATGACCTACAAAGCCCTACATGGCATGGGTCCGGAATACCTTGGGGAGCACCTGCGGCCGGCGTCAACTTCCCTCCGCCCAGTACGCTCCCACAGAGAGGGCCTCCTCAGGGTGCCACCGGTCAAAGAATGTCGACTGGTGGCCCCCAGGGGGAGGGCGTTCTCTGTGGGCACGCCGGATTTATGGAACCATCTTCCGGTCGAGCTCCAGATGGCGCCTGACCTCCGCTCCTTCCGGCGCGATCTCAAAACCTACCTTTTCGAACAAGCTGGCCTGGCCTGATGGGATGGGGTTGGGTTTTATTAATCTGTTTTAACCTATTTTTTAATGTGTTCTAACTTATTCATGGGCATTTTGTTTAATTGTTTTTAATTTTTGTATCTTGTTTTTTAATATGTATTGCCCTGTTCACCGCCCTGAGTCCTTCGGGAGAAGGGCGGTATACAAATAAAATTAATAAAATAAATAATAATAATAATAAAAGTGAATCAGAATAATAATTAATAATTATGCACATGACTTTTTTCAAGTGTATGTGTAAGTCTTGTTCATATAGGTATAAATTACTATACTGTAATGTATAATCAAGGGACGCGGTGGCTCAGTGGGTTAGAACGCTGAGCTTGTTGATCAGAAGGTCGGCAGTTTGGCAGGTCGAATCCTGAGTGCCGCGTAACAGAGTGAGTGCCTGTTACTCGTCCCAACTTCTGCCAACCTAGCAGTTCGAAAGCACGTAAAAATGCAAGTAGAAAAATAGGGACCACTACGGTGGGAAGGTAACAGCGTTCCGTGCGCCTTTGGCGTCTAGTCATGCTGGCCACATGACCACGGAGACATCCTCGGACAAGCGTTGGCTCTTTGGGTTTGAAATGGAGATGAGCACCAGCCCCTAGAGTTGGAAACGACTAGCACGCACGTGCGGGGGAACCTTTACCTTTTTAATGTATAAGCATCTTAAAGTTCTCAAATATACAAGTGTTAAGTGATTCCTTATGACAGGGGTAGGCAACCTCGGCTCTTTTATGACTCATGGACTTCAACTCCCAGAATTCCTGAGTAAGCATGGCTTACTCAGGAATTCTGGGAGTTGAAGTCCATGAGTCATAAAAGAGCCAAGGTTGCCTACCCCTGCCTTATGATCTGCCACAAGATACATAAAAAGTCAAATCCCTTTTCTATTCTGTTTAGCCTTGAGTACTATCTGAATGGTCTTATTGTAGGGAATATCCACAACTGCCAATCTATGGATTCCACCTGAAAAATTAATAAGGCTTTCCTAAAATAGTCTCCCTCATCTGTCAAAACTGTAACAATGATGAGCAGGAGGCCTTAAGGCATTTAAGCATACATGTTCCTTAGCACATGTGCAGTCATTACTATGCCAGGCCCAGATAGATTCCACGTAGCAATCACAAAATATATATGGCACATTTTTTAAAAAATAGAATGACCACTTCTTGTATTGTCAAGTGTTCTTCACCTATTAGACTTGTTAGGGAAGCTTTGGCAATATATTGATAAGTGGGAGAGTAGAAAAGATGGAGAAAATAAATCTGGAGTAAAAAAGTAAAGTCAAGCAAGTAGTTGCTCTGATTTTTCACTAAATTGGCAGGCAACCATGCTTTCTAATCTTCTGAACTGCAGGTTTTAGATACTCATAAATTATTTAATAGTAAGTAATAAACAGAATATTATTTATTATTCAAATTGAATAAATCTAACTAGTGTCACAAGAATTTTGGGATCCCAATCCAAGGTGGGATTTACATAAGAATGATACTAGCTGTTTGAAGAAAAAAAAATATTTAAGAGTACATACAGACAACCCTTGAAGGTAGCTACAAACTGGGTTACAGAGGCTGGTAATATTTATAGGATAGGTGGTCCTTTGGTGTGGTATGGGTGCTTGTGTGAACTTGAACTCAGTAATTTGATGGATCTGCAGGTCTGGTGGAAATGTTCTTATCTTATTTTGCTGAGTGTACCTTTTCTCTTTAATGTGTGCCAACGTGGTGGTTTTGGTCATCACCTTTGTGTACCTAGGGAAATTCTATATTGTGAAAGGATTTTCCTGGTCTGCTATTATTTGCATAGGTTAATTAGTTTAGTCTGGTCACTAATTACCAGAAATGGATTAGCAATCTTTGCAACATAGTTTTCTAGTCTGGTTACTTGTGGGTCATGTTAATGATCAAAAGGAGGGTCAGAATTATTTACATTCTTTCCATAGTAGTATTTTTAAACCTTTGTTTAAACATTGTAAGATTTGTGGGACAAAACATATTGGCATCTCCATACTATGCATGTTCAGACATGCAACACTGAGTTGAATACCAAAATGTTTGGATTTTTCCCCTTAATCCTTTATCCTTTTATGTTGTATCTTTGAGATTGAGAGCCCAAAAAAATAGGGTTTCTCATATCACAAAAATAGTTGCATTACACTTCAAGATCTGTTTTGGTTAGAGAGTAAATTAAAATCCATTTGAATGCAGATCAACTGTGGAATAGCTATTATGTATGGTAATCTCTAGGGACGTGGTGGCTCAGTAGGTTAGGACGCTGAGCTTGTCGATCAGAAGGTCGGCACTTTGGCGGGTCAAATCCCAAGCACCGCATAGCAGAGTGAGCGCCTGTTACTCGTCCCAGCTTCTGCCAACCTAGCAGTTCGAAAGCACGTAAAAATGCAAGTAGAAAAATAGGGACCACTATGGTGGGAAGGTAACAGTGTTCTGTGCGCCTTTGGCATCTAGTCATGCCGGCCACATGACCACGGAGACGTCCTCGGACAAGTGCTGGCTCTTCGGCTTTGAAAGGGAGATGAGCACTGGCTCCTAGAGTCGGAAACGACTAGCACGCATGTGCGGGGGAACCTTTACCTTTACCTATGGTAATCTCTGTTTAAATTAATAATCTGGTACAGCATGCATTTCACATATTGTCATATTGCTAGAAACTTCAGTTTAATTTAATTTAAATTTTACAGTAATTTTATTAAAAAATACAAATATAGCAATAAAAATTATGCTAAAACAAAAAGAAAAGATGCAGACAAGAAAAAATAGAAAAACAGAAAAGAGAAAATAAGAATATGATTAAGAAAAAAATATCTAAAGAGGTGACTTTTCACCTTCATTGCATATATAGGCAATTTTAGTAACTTACCTTCTCTTAAAATACGACCCATAATTTCTTCTTCCCATATTCCATCCCATTTCTTATCCTTAACACCTTATCATTTCAATCTTGATGTCAGCAAAAGTTCATCAAGAGTTACTAGAGAAAACAGGATTGTCTATTTCAATCTTGATCAAATAAACAAACTATATATACCTTCCCTTCCCTTCGAACAAGCATTACATGCAGCTGATACAAACATTGAATAAGATTGGTGCCTTGCATGATGCCTTTTCCAGTTTCAGTTGTGGAAAAAAACTATAAAATTTATCCCAAATTATCAAATTTTAATAGATGGTGTATAACTCCATCAGTAATTGCCAAGTTAGATGGATTATATAATAATAAATGTCATGTGACATTTTTACCATATGTAGTGAACATGTGGAAAACTTTAAAAGTACTGCAAAGAAATTCACAGAATTTTAGAAATCAAATTTAAAATGAAATCATAATGCTTACTAGGCATAATTCCAAAACATAATAAAAGATAGCATGCTTTACTACATGTTGATGATGGCAAAGATAAATTTAGTACAATACTGGAAAAGAGATGCATAATGTTTTTAAATAGTAATTTCAGTAAAGATTACAATTTACAACAATAAAAACTAATACAAATAAAAAAGAGTAAAAGGAAAAATAGAAGATGCAGAAAAGAAAAAAGGAAGAAAAAGAAAAAAGAAAAAAAAATAGTAAATAGAAAGAAAAGAAATATACAAAAACATGACTTCCCCTTTATCATAACAAAAATATACAATTTTAGTAACTTATCACCTTGTCTTAAAATGCAACAAATGATCTCTTCTTTCAATATCCCATCACTTATCTGTAAAATATCCCCATCTCTTCATTTCATTCCTGAAATGAAATCTATTAAGGATTACACATCTATTTTAACCTTGATCAAATAAACCAACTTTGTATTTCTTTTTAGTTCTAAACAATCTTGATATTTAGTATCTTCAAATAATGTCCTAGAATTTGATTTTTTTCATTTTTTTCTTTGTCCCTTTTCACAAAATTCTTCCAAGTTTTAGCAAGCACTTTTTGAAAATCCAATGTAAGAAAATTATTCAGATCACTCTCAATTTGTTGTTTGTATACCCCTTTTAATTATTAAGAAATCTACTGGTTCCTTTCTATGTCCAGTGTCACATATTTTGTTTCATTTCATTTTTGTAGCCTGTCATTTTTAAACCCACTTTCAAATCAGCCTCAGTCTTGTCAGGTAAAACTTGTTCTTCTTCCATAGCACATCTTAAACATAATCTATAGAGGTAGAGATCTGGATCCATTATTCAAAAATATTCTTCAATATGTCCAATGATAAAATATTTTGCAACATTTCATTTTTAATTCAAATTTAAGTGCTGTTTTCCTTTAATTGTAATCTTTGGTTCCCTTCTAGTTTCCACTTCTAAAAGTCTTTTTTTTAAGAATTCAAGTCAAAAGTATTTTCCCACGGGAGGGATTCTTATAATCAACTCCAAAATCTTATTTCTAATTTATCTGGAACCTTAGTCCATTTGAAATATTCTAAAATCACCCCTTTTTGTCCCCTCCCCCAATTTTAAAGTCATTAAACTTGTATTCAATATTTCTGCCAATAAATATTAAGGGAAATGCACCCAGTGATATAAAACATATCAATCCAAAGGTCCCTAACAGCTGAAAAAGGACAATTTCCAAAAATGATGAGAAAAAGCTGTATGATAACCCAGTGTCTTTTTAAAGTTGCTAACTCCAATATGTGGAGCATTTCTGAGCAATATCAAGTCCTCTCCTTGTGCAGAGAATTATGAAGAGCCAGCTCTTCGTTCTGCTGTAGTTGTTGGCTTTTAGTGATCTTTAGTCTGCCATTTTTTCTTGAGGAGAAACTTCATTCAGAACATTATTACAACTCTAAAGACATATCCAGTAGTTGCTAGTTTCAAGAGGAACCGCCTTAACTTCTCACATGCATTACTTTTGTATTTGAATTTTTGTTACCAGATGCAAGTCCTTATATTTGTCATTAGTAAATATCCAGGCTACTCAGACCACTTCATTCATGATTTTTTATTCTAAGATATTAACCAATTCCTTCACTTGAGGACATCTGCAAAATTAATGTATTCTTTCTATATCTTCCTATGGATCATTGATAAATGTGTTGAGCAGCATGGGTCCCTTTGTAATTTATCCCCATTTTTTCTACATACTGCCAGACATTCTGTTTGACAATCAATTCTATTATCTTTCTAGCACAGACTTTAAATTAACTCATCCATAGTTTGCCAGATACTTCTTCCCTGTCTTTAGGAGATTTTGAAGATTACAATCTGCAGTCCACAGATCACTCCTGCTAGTTCTTTCAATACCTTGGTGCATAATTCATTTGGTTTGAGAGGCTTAGAATTATTTAAAGCAGCAAGATTGATTCTTACTATACATCTATCAATCCATAATTTATTTAAACATTTATATATGCATCCATATTAGATCAAACTCTGGGTGGTTCCCAAACATCAATTAAACCAATATAAATAATAAAATAACAATACAAAATTACATAAACACCAAAAACCTGACATCAAAGTTACTTCAGACATACATTCTCTCTCAAATCTTCTCACCCACCTCATTCTATTCTAGCACTTGGGAGGTAAAACAGATCTTCAGTGTTTTTTGGAGGGCTAGGAAGGCAGAAGTTTGCTGAACTTCAGAGGGCAGAGTGTTCTGTAGGGTAGAAATGTTTCAGGTAGGGGACTAGGAGCATGCTTGCCCTAGAATGATCTGGTAGGATGGGTAGATGTCCTTATGGAAAGACAGGCCTCTAGGTAACCTACCCCTGTGCCATGTAGAGTGATAATCAGCACTTTGAATTGTACCCACAAGGAAATTGACAGCAAGTTATAGCTTTCAGGTGATCTTCAAGGGGAGCCCCAGGTAGAACCCATTGCAGTAATCCAAATGGGTAATGACCAAGGCATAAATGACCATGAACAAAAGCTCCAGGTCCAGGAAATGGTGCAATTGGTGCAGCAGATGAATCTGTGCAATGTCTCCCCCCCCCCCGTGCCAGGCCCAGCCATGGCTGTCATCTGTTCCTTGAGCAGCTGGAGGATTTCCAAATTGTGCACCACCTCTAGGAGGATCTCCAAATAATGCTCCAACTCAGTCTGGGGGAGTGCCACCCCATCCATAGTCAAAGAGCAAATATCATGTAGGTCTGGGGAGAACTACTCCACCTTGCCAGGATTAAGCCAAAGCCAATTCCTCCCCATCCAGATCCTTACAGCCTCCAAGCACTTGGCCAGCATTGCCACAGGATCACCTGACCAGCTAAGGGTAGAAATATATAATTGGCATGCACATTATCATTAGTATACTGGTAATACCCCACCCCACACTGATGGATGGCCTCCCCCAGCAATTTCATTTAGATATTAAAAGGAAAGGCAAAAGGCTTGAGTCCTGAGGCACTCCATATTTTAGCGGCTTTCTCCTTTCCCACCAACACTGACTGGACGTGGCCACAGAGGAATGAGAATCACCATAGAACAGTGAGTCTCACACCCAACCCCACGCCAGTCCAGAAAGATACCATGGTTGATAGTATCAAACTTCACTGACAGGTCTAGGAGGACAAGAATGGTTCTACCACCTCCATGCTGAGACCTCCAAATTATCCACAGATTGAACCAGGCTCTGCCCCAGCCTGAACCCAGCCTGAAAAAGGTCCAGAAAATCTGCTTGATCCAGGGCCTTTTGTAGCTATGTGCCAGCTACCCCCTCAGCAACTTTCCCTAAAAAGGGAAGATTGGAAACTGGACAAAAGTTGTCTAATACTACTATGTCCAAGGATGACTTCTTTAGGAGAGCCATATCACTTGCATTCTATCCCTCTGTTCTCCTCATACTTCTTAGGAAGGACTCCTTTTCTCTTCTGACAGAATAAAAACAAACACTAAGATGTTAACCACTTCCATTTCATCCCTATTCTCTGTGATTACTTTCCAATCTTCTTTTTCAAACCTGTCAGCAGATTCATCTCATTCCAAACTTTAATCTTCACTTTGCTGAAAAAATAAAAAAACAAGTGTGAAATGAGAGCCAGTTTAGTGTAATTTGTAAGATACAAGACAGAACCCAGGAGACTGCAAGTTCTAGGCCTCCTTTAGGCATGAAAGCCAGCTGGGTGACTTTGGGTGGTTGTTCTGGAGAAAGTAGAAGACAGGAACTTTATCTATTGATACTGCCCTGAGTTGTCCAAAAATAATTTAATAATATTTTTAATAATAATTCTGTTCTCTAAAGATACTAAAGTCTAGGATAACATATCAGTCATAAAACAATTCTTCACTGGGTAATTCTCATCATGAGACATGATAGTTTGATGTCAACAAATATGACAATTCTCTACTCTGATCTGTTTGTCTACAGGAGTACACATTTTGAAACTAGATTTATGTTCTTTGTCCACACAAAAAAATAAAAAGTTACAATTTACCTCAAAAACCCCTTTCATTTTCCAACATTAAAGGCCTGCATATTGATTCTTTTCTGCAATGTTGGCTATTCACTCAGCAGGCTTAGTCCTTAATCTAGAAATGGATAATAAAGAACAGATACCGCTCTCAAAAGGTAGCACTGTATTGATTTCATTACTGATCAGCATACTGAAGAGAACAATTTAAAAAATCCCAATAAAGTTAGAAGGTGATATATCATTCCGCCTCTTCTAATTAAGAAAAAATAAGCTTGCTGAAAATACATTAGAAGTGAGGCATAATAATTGCCAATATTCACTAACTGATGTTATAAGAAGGGGTTAGATAAAAACAGAAGATATAACATTTTTGAAGAGTTAAAAGATATGTTTTCCAGTTACTGGATGCCATCTAAGTTGCCCTATCTTGAAGTTTAGCCAGTTTTCTATTGGCTTAGTTTCACTAGTCTCTATAGAATCTTTCAAATGAATCATTTGAGATTTTGAAAACCAACAGTCCTTGCAGACTTTTGTGATGTGTTGAAATTAGTTCTACATTCTTTCAGTGCTAGAGAAATTAGTTAAGGAGACTTAAATAATTTGTTTTTCATAGCTACTTGTATCCAGCATTTGGATGCATGTATCATATGACTGCAAAGAAGGAGGTGACCAGTATGCTTCTGTTTTGGCATTCTTTCATATTATATGTCAGTGTCTGAATGCTCTGTCAATATACTGAACTACTTTCTCAGTAGTTTTGGCATTCTTTCATATTATATGTCAGTGTCTGAATGCGCTGTCAATATACTGAACTACTTTCTCAGTAGTTTATTGTTAGTAATCATATTTAAACATTTTATTTAATTATCAATTATTTAAAAACAGCTTCATTTACAGATCTTTTTCCTGAATTTGTAGTTACTGTATCTGATTTAGTAGAGAAATGATCCTATTAACTGTGTATAAACAGATCTGTCTCTGACCATGCATTCTATAGACCATGCATCCAATAATGTAATTTACTGAATTACAATACAGTAATTTATGTTGTTTATAAATAATTCACTAATATTCTTCCCATTATAAACTCTAAACCTAATACATCATTCCCTCCCGCCCACCTCCCGCTGGGAATGAATGCTTCTTGCCAAGGATACCCCAAACAAATATATTCTGCCAATGTGTTTGTATCTGGTGAATTCTCATATTTCAATCTTCACTGCATCATGCTATAGCACATGGATATAATTAGAAACAAATTATGTATGCCACCTTTTATTTTTTGGCATAGCAGTTTCAACAGGCCAATCTTTATGAAACATGATCTGAATGTTATTTCAGATATCAACTTTTCTACTTTTATAAGACTAGATTAGAATGTGTCTTCATGTCTAGCCCCCAAACTCCAGCTGCTCCTACTTTCATCATTGCACAATCTTCTACATTAGTGATAGTACAATATTTTTATATATAGGTAAAGGTAAAGGTTCCCCCGCACATGCGTGCTAGTCATTTCCGACTCTAGGGGCCGGTGCTCATCTGCGTTTCAAAGCCTAAGAGCCAGCGCTAGTCTGAGAACGACTCCGTGGTCATGTGGCTGGCATGACTAGACGCCAAAGGCGCACGGAACGCTGTTACCTTCCCACTGTAGTGGTCCCTATTTTTCTACTTGCATTTTTACATGCTTTCGAACTGCTAGGTTGGGAGAAGCTGGGATGAGTAACAGGCGCTCACTCTGTTATGCGGCACTCAGGATTCGACCCGCCAAACAGCCGACCTTCTGATTGACAGGCTCAGCGTCCTAACCCACTGAGCCACCGCGTCCCTTTATTTTTATATATAATAGTACTTAAAATATCATCTTGATATTAGCTGTCCCACCAGTTTTGTTTCTGATTAAGATTCAATAAGTATTCTGTCTGTGCCTCATCCAAGTCCTTGGTGAATTTTTATTACTCGGTCTCCTTAATCCTAATCTTATATGTTAATCACTGCATATTATGGTAGTGTAGGAAAATAACTGCCAACCTAGCAGTTCGAAAGCACGTAAAAATGCAAGTAGAAAAATAGGGACCACTACGGTGGGAAGGTAACAGCGTTCCGTGCGCCTTTGGCGTCTAGTCATGCCAGCCACATGACCATGGAGACGTCCTCGGACAAGCGCTGGCTCTTCGGCTTTGAAACGGAGATGAGCACCAGCCCCTAGAGTCGGAAACGACTAGCACGCATGTGTGGGGGAACCTTTACCTTTACCTTTAGGAAAATAAGAGAAATATTTTTCAACTTCCTTTTGCCATATTTTCTTTACCAAGTGTTTCCCCTTATTTTTCTCCTTTGCTGTCAATATGACCAGTGACCTACTTTTAGAAGTTATGGACTAGAAATACTATAAATTCATGAAATAGGAAAATCATGTGCAATTAATTTTTAGTAAATAGGAGTCACAAGCTTTCCTAGTCACATTAATATATAATAGTGGTGCCTATATTTAATTCTAATTAAAACCTTTCTTCTATGAATGTCAGAACTATTTGAGGTCTGTATTTTTTCCCCTAAATTTGAGTAATCCTCATTTAGTGATAAAGTTAGGAAGCATAGTACAAAGGCTTAATTGTTATTGCTGCTCACACCAAAACTCATTAAATGAAGGTGTTTCACTGAGGCAGAAAATACATCTTGAATGGGTGGTTATAAATAAAGGGAGTTGGGTACTAAATAGAGAACAGAATATAATAAGACAGAAAAGACAAAAGAAATTCCCTCCGTGCATCATTGGCTATATTGTATTATTGCGCAAGTTCTGCAAATCAATCAGACACTTAAATTAGTTTTATTTTGCGCTTTTAGGAAAAGAAGAAATAATAAACCTCCATGTAAAAAAGGAATATATTTTGATATACAACCAGATTAATATATGTAGTAACTTGAGGTAGATCTGTAGAGTTTGAATGTTGGGGGTACAAAGAGAAAAGACTCAAGGAATATGCTATGCTTACTGGATTCCTGATTCTGCATCAAATGCCATTTTAATCAACCCTCCAATTACTAAACATAAATATGTCTTTATATAATGAAGCAGAAACAGCAAGCTAGATTTGCTACCACACCTGTTTCTACCACAAGAATAAATTAGCATTTACTGTTTTTCTATTTATTCATACAAAATTGGCCTTAGAGATCATAGTAATGAGAAACAGACCAAAAATGCTAAGTAAATCCTTTGAAAGTTTTGCCTTTGTAAACAGCCATAATGCAAACATTAAAAAAAGTATTTGACCCAAATATACGGAAAGTTAAATTGTAAAGCATTTAATTATGGGGGAAGGAATATAAAAAGTTCTTAAAATGGAATTAAAAGTGTCACAAAGATAAAAGTTAAAATAAGATTTGCCTCTTTATTTTTCTTGTGTATAATTTGATATATTGTCAGGTTGTGTGTTCTAAGTGTTAATATCTTTTGAATTCCATTATACTATTTTAGTATAATAAAAACGGATTCTTGGTTTTCAAATGTTCCTTAAAGTCTCCTGTGAATTGCAAATGCATTGACAGTATAGTTAAGAAATATCATAAAATGAAGCCCCATAAACTGCCACAGTGTATTAGACATTCATAAACTCAGCGTGCACCAGATTATATTGGACAGGTTTTTAAACATTATTTCTAAGTCACACTGACAACTTGTTCTATTCCCCAGCTGTGCTGGATGTCAGTAATCCTGGAAATTGTGGAAACTGTTTTAGTTATATTTGTTAATTGCAAAGACGACTTGTAATTAACAACTTGGACAGTGTCTAATTCTTTCAAACTTGAGCAACTGGCACTGGATAGTATATTTAAACCTTTGATCTGCTTGCTATAGTTTGGATTAGGAAACCATAGAGAACTGATGTTTTACCATGTCTTAGAATCGATTAAGAACCACAGCTTTTCAACTTGTCCTTTCCTCTGTAACATCATCTTTCTTCAACTTTTCTTCTAAGCAATACTTATATTTTAAGTTTTACCTTATAAAATAAACCTGGGTTATATATCCTAAACTCCAGTCAATGCATAGCAGGGCAGTGAGAAAAGGACATAGTGATTTTGAACCTATCATTGCTACTTAGCTTCTGGTCCAATTGAAAATGTTGGTTCTGAAGCTCTGAATAGATAGGATATAAAGAGGGTATTTAACTTGAATAGGCCCTATTTCTTGCTTAATTGATAAAATAACAGTCTCAGAGGCTTTTCTTCTAGACCAGGGGTGTCAAACTGCTGGCCCACGGGCCGGATGCGTCATACAAAAGCTGCGCCCACCCCATTGCCGGCAATGGCAAAAATGCTCCGATATGTTGCGTGACGTCATGTGACTTCACGAGTTTGACATGTCTGTTCTAGGCACTATCACTTAAAAAAATCCAATGTTTGAAAAGGAAATTAATTTTCCTTGCAAAGTACTTTTATTTTTGCAATATCCTTACCATATGTCTTGCCTGGTATCTTCACTACCAATATCTAGAAGGGGAAAAAAAGCTTTCAATCCTTGGCAGACATGACACATTTAACGATTATTTGCATTTTAAGTTGCATTTAAAATAAGTCATTTTAAGTTTCATAATTGTCTCCTACCCCAGCCCACTTGCTTTTGCTTTCATACTGGCAAACAGTTACAAGACATTTGCCAACTAAACATTACCTGAATTAGTAAACAAACAAGCAAAAAGCAAGCTTTGTATAATATCAGTGTGAAAGATTGCCTTATTTATGCGTCTTCTCTATTGTACACTTTTTAAAACTCTTTCATTTAAGTTATATTAACGTAGTTCAGCTGCCAGATCAGAACAGATACTGGAAAAACCTAAATTGGAAGTGCTATTTCTTATGCCTAGATCAAGTGTATCATAACTCCTTATTTTAACTATTGGAAGGCAATTAATTTTACCAAACTTCCCAAGTGTTATGAATTCTATGTACAACTAATGGTATTCATATATAAACATTGTTATCTAGCAATCCAATTGTATGTTCAGACTTAAATAATAACCTATATCATCAAGGATGCTTTGAAACTATAGCACCAGCAATTTTTCTACCTGTGTTACTTAGGATGTCCAATAGTTGTTAAAATTAAATGGATAGAAAAGAAAAAAAACACACATGCTTCAAGTTAGCAAGAATCTGTGCTTACAAAAAGGAAAAATTAATGATCTAGGTCACGGGGCCCCAACCACTGGGTTGTGGACCCGCACCGGTCTGTGGCATGACAGAAACTGGGCTGTGCAAATAACTGAAGCTCCATCTGCACGATGCAAGCAGCATGTGAAACCACCCTCCCTCTGGTCCACTGAAAAACCTCTCTCCACGAAACCAGTCCCTGGTACCCGAAAGGTTGGGGGCCACTAATCTAGGTGATAACTGGCAGGACTTAATCTTTAGAAACCATTTCGTATAAACCAGAGGTTTCATTGACAAGTATTACCATGAAGAAACTCAAGACTCTCTGTTAGGATACAAACTATAGTAATTATTAGTTAATTGATTAATAATTTGATTTTATTTGACTTATATATTGCCTTTCACTCAAGAGAATACATTGATGCACAGAGGGCTCTTCCTATTTTTCCCTACAGCCACTGAGCTGAGAAGGAAATGATCAACTCAGTCATTCAGTGAGCTTCCATAGCTGAAGGTGGAATCTTCCTACTTTTTTTTTCCTTTTCTTTCCTTTTTCTCTTTCTTTTATCTATTCATCTACCTACTTACCTACCTACCTACCATCCTATCAGTAATTCACTAGAAGCTAAAGTTCAATGGTAGTCATAAATATTCACTTCACTGGTTCCACCTTTACATTCTTGCCACCCAGAGTCATTATGAACGACATTATGAGCATATAGATTCAATAAATTATTAAGGTTGGTCACAGTCAGCCAGATAGATTTGTCATTCCTAAGGACCTGGGATAGTAGATTTTTAATAATTTTAAAGGTATCATTGCAGAATATTGTTGTTGTTGTTGTTGTTGTTGTTAGTTGCGAAGTCGTGTCCGACCCATCGCGACCCTATGGACAATGTTCCTCCAGGCTTTCCTGTCCTCTACCATCTTCTGGAGTCCATTTAAGCTCACGCCTACTGCTTCAGTGACTCCATCCAGCCACCTCATTCTCTGTCGTCCCCTTCTTCTATTGCCCTCAATCTTTCCCAGCATTAGGCTCTTCTCCAGTGAGTCCTTCCTCCTCATTAGGTGGCCAAAGTATTTGAGTTTTAGCTTCAGGATCTGGCCTTCTAAAGAGCAGTCAGGGTTGATCTCCTCTAGGACTGACCGGTTTGATCGCCTTGCAGTCCAAGGGACTCGCAGGAGTCTTCTCCAGCACCAGAGTTCAAAGGCCTCAATTCTTTTGCGCTCAGCCTTTCTTATGGTCCAACTTTCACTGCCATACATTGCAACTGGGAAGACCATAGCCTTGACTATACGCACTTTTGTTGACAGGGTGATGTCTCTGCTTTTTAGTGTGCTGTCTAGATTTGCCATGGCTTTCCTCCCGAGGAGCAAGCGTCTTTTAATTTCTTGACTACAGTCCCCATCTGCAGTGATCTTGGAGCCCAGGAAAATAAAATCTGTCACTACCTCCATTTCTTCCCCATCTATTTGCCAGGAATTGAGAGGGCCGGATGCCATGATCTTGGTTTTCTTAATGTTTAGTTTCAACCCAACTTTTGCACTCTCCTTCTTCACTCGCAACAAGAGACTCTTCAGTTCCTCTTCACTTTCTGCCATTAGAGTGGTATCATCTGCATATCTTAGGTTGTTGATATTTCTTCCAGCAATCTTAATTCCAACTTTTGATTCATCTAGCCCTGCCTTTCTCATGATGTGCTCTGCATATAAGTTAAATAGGCAAGGCGACAGTATACAGCCTTGCCGGACTCCTTTCCCAATTTGGAACCAATCAGTGGTTCCGTGTCCAGTTCTCACTGTTGCTTCTTGGCCCGCATATAGGTTTCTCAAGAGACAAATAAGATGTTCTGGTACTCCCATCTCTTTAAGAACTTGCCACAGTTTGTTATGATCCACACAATCAAAGGCTTTAGCATAGTCAATGAAGCAGAAGTAGATGTTTTTCTGGAACTCTCTAGCTTTCTCCATGATCCAGCGTATGTTGGCTATTTGATCTCTAGTTCCTCTGCCTCTTCGAAATCCTGCCTGTACTTCTGGTAGTTCTCGATCCACATACTGCTGGAGTCTAGCTTGTAGGATTTTAAGCATAACTTTACTAGCATGAGAAATGAGTGCAATGGTGCGATAGTTTGAACATTCTTTGGCACTGCCTTTCTTTGGAATTGGAATGTAAACTGATCTTTTCCAATCCTGTGGCCACTGTTGAGTTTTCCAAATTTGCTGGCAAATTGAGTGTAGCACTTTTACTGCATCGTCTTTTAAGATTTTGAATAGCTCAGCTGGAATACTGTCACCTCCACTAGCTTTGTTGTTGCTCAGCTTTTCTAAGGCCCACTTCACTTCACATTCTAGGATGTCTGGCTCGAGGTCAGTGACCACCTCATTGTGATTATCAGGGACGTTAAGCTCATTCTTGTATAGTTCTTCTGTGTAATTTTGCCATCTCTTCTTAATCTCTTCTGCCTCTGTTAGGTCCCTGCCATTTTGGTCCTTTATCATGCCCATTTTTGCATTGAACGTTCCCTTCATCTCTCCAATTTTCTTGAAAAGATCTCTGGTCCTCCCTATTCTATTGTTTTCTTCTATTTCTTTGCACTGTTCATTTAAGAAGGCATTCTTATCTCTTCTAGCTATTCTCTGGAATTCTGCATTCAATTGGGCGTATCTTTCTTTTTCTCCCTTGCCTTTTGCTTCCCTCCTTTCCTCAGCTATTTGCAAAGCTTCCTCAGACAGCCATTTTGCTTTCTTGCATTTCTTTTTCTTTGGGATGGTTTTGGTTGCTACCTCTTGTACAATGTTGCGAACCTCTGTCCATAGTTCTTCAGGCACCCTGTCTATCAGATCTAATTCCTTAAATCTATTTGTCACCTCTACTGTATATTCAACGGGGATATGATTTAATTCATACCTGACTGGCCTGGTGCTTTTCCCAACTTTCTTCAGTTTAAGCCTAAACTTTGCAACAAGAAGCTCATGGTCTGAGCCACAGTCAGCTCCTGGTCTTGTTTTTACTGACTGTATAGAGCTTCTCCATCTTTGGCTGCAGAGCATATAGTCAATCTGATTTCTGTGTTGACCGTCTGGTGATGTCCATGTGTAGAGCCGTCTCTTGGGTTGTTGGAAAAGAGTGTTTGCTATGACCATCGTATTCTCTTGACAAAATTCTATCAGCCTGTGCCCTGCTTCATTTTGTACTCCAAGGCCAAACTTGCCTGTTATTCCGGTTATCTTTTGGCTTCCTACTTTAGCATTCCAATCCCCCATGATGATAAGGACATCATTTTTTGGTGTTAGTTCTATAAGGTGCTGTAGGGCTTCATAGAACCGATCAATTTCATCCTCTTCAGCACCGGTGGTTGGGGCATAGACTTGGACTACTGTGATATTGAATGGTTTGCCTTGGATTCGAACTGAGATCATTCTGTCATTTTGAGGATTGTATCCCAGTATTGCTTTTCCTACTCTTTTATTGACTATGAAGGCTACTCCATTTCTTCTGAGGGATTCTTGCCCGCAGTAGTATACCTGATGGTCATCTGAATTAAATTCACCCATTCCTGTCCATTTTAGTTCGCTGATACCTAAGATGTCGATGTTCAGTCTTGTCATCTCTTGTTTGACCACGTCCAGCTTGCCTTGATTCATGGATCTTACATTCCAGGTTCCTATGGAGAAAAAATCTTTACAGCATCGGACTTTCCTTTCACCACCAGACATATCCACAGCTGAGCGTCCTTTCGGCTTTGGCCCAGTCGCTTCATTCTTTCTGGCGCTACTAGTACTAGCCCTCTGCTCTTCCCCAGTAGCATATTGGACGCCTTCCGACCTGAGGGGCTCATCTTCCAGCGTCATATCGTTTTGCCTTTTGGTACTGTCCATAGGGTTTTCATGGCAAAGATACTGGAGTGGGTTGCCATTTCCTTCTCCAGTGGATCACGTTTTGTCAGAACTCTCTGCTATGACCTGTCCGTCTTGGGTGGCCCTCCACGGCATAGCTCATAGCTTCATTGAATTACGCAAGCCCCTTCGCCACGACAAGGCAGTAATCCATGAAGGGGTTGCAGAATATAAGCTGTTCCAAAGAAATTTGGTGGTAATTATGAAAATGAAAGATTCCTGTATATTGCATGCAACTGGCCTAAGGAAAGATTTTTATATGTTCGATCTCATTTTAAATAGCAAAATTGACTTTTGTCAAAGCAAAATAATCTCATAAACCATTAACTATATCACACAGTTCACAGTCCATTAAACAGTGGTTTTAAATTAGCAACATATACTTCAAAAAACAGTGTAAAAAATACATGCAAAGGTAAGAATCATGAAGCCACAAAGCTTAAAATTATATTAAGCCATTGAAATATTTCAATGACCTAATATAAATATAAAATCTGAGCTTCATCACACTACTGAAATGAATATCAGACTGATAACAACTAACTGTTTATAGACATATCCAAGAGTTACTGCTTTAGCTTAGCTGTTATACATTCTCCAAACTGTCAGTTTATTCCATGTATATATTCTGTGCTTGCTGAAATATCAAACCAACAAGTGACATGTCAGGTTAAATGCAGACATCCACATTCAAGAATTTTAAAAGGCACATTGTATTTTTGGCCAAAACAGAAGTTTGTTGGGAATAAAACAACAGCAACTTTGAGATGTGAAGATAGCACTGAAATACAATTTTACCTCCACACTTAGCCAGAAAGGCAGTACAATGAATAAAAGACTTTTGAAATTTTAAGATTTTCCCAAATTAAATCCACCTTAGAACTTTTAGTGTAGCAGTTTCCAGCAGATAGCTTGTATATATATTTATTCATCTAAACCAGGGGTCTTCAAACTTGGCCCTTTTATGACTTGTGGACTTCAACTCCCAGAATTCCTCAGCTAGCGTGCCTAGCTGAGGAATTCTGGGAGTTGAAGTCCACAAGTCATAAAAGGGCCAAGCTTGAAGACCCCTGATCTAAACAATGAAATTGATTAGTATTTGTAATTTTTGGGAACCTGATACTGCTGTAGTATATTGGTATCAGTGCCTGCTAGGAAACAGAATTTATTTGCAATAGTGGCAAATATCTGTAGTTTGGGTGTAGGATGAGGGTGAAGGTTAATTCCCCGAGCTTGTGGGTTTGTTTCCGAACGTTTTGTTACTAGGCTAGGTAACATCTTCAGCGGCGTTTAGGGGATGTTGGTGTCAGTGCTCTTCTATTTATAAGGACTTCAGTTGTGGGTGTGTCAAGTGAGGGTCATGTGATGAGCCATCACCAGCCTCTCACCAATGACTCATGCCTGACCCACTGATAATTCACACCCTCCAACAACCCTGACCTGTAGTAACCTCCCCATCACAAGTCTCTCTGACTCATCACAAGACCCTCACTTGACACAGGGACACCTGAAGCCCTTATAAATAGAAGAGCACTGACACAGACATCCCCTAAACGCCGCTGAAGATGTTACCTAGCCTGGTAACAAAACGTTCGGAAACCAACCCACAAGCTTGGAGAACAACCTTCACCCACACAGTATTTTTCTAAAGTATTATCAAACATTTTATGCTTTTTCAGATTCAAATTCAGTTAAGATTTAACTATTTATTGGGAATTTGGAAAGCCTAAAATTATAGTTGGGCAACTACTATAAGAAAGCTTACATAAAGTATCTAATTGCATTAGGCTAGTGAAAATGCTGTATAAATTGATATTATCAGGAAGGTAGGAGTCATAGTGAAATGACTGTATTAACATGCATTTTCCTGTCCTTAAGATTCATTCAATTCCTGCATCTAGCCTAGGTCTGTCCCTTAAATAATTCTGCAAGAACTTGTATGTGTGTTTATACATAAAACCTGTTGTTAGCATTAGTGACTTACATTTATTTGGATTTTTGTTTCTACCCTTGTTTATTCAGTTTCAAATTTCTTTTCAATGACAAAACCGGAAGACTGCTAATAGAACAAAAGAAAATACTATTCTTTATACCTTTATGCTCAAATGACAAATCAGACTGTGGTGAAATAATTTTCCCTAGTGAGGTCTATAGACATTATTTCTAATTATTTGAGTCCACTTATACTATTTGTATGCATGTACATAGATATCACAATATCGAGTAATTGCCTTATTTATTCCAACTAATTTACTTGTGAGTGTATGCATGTAGGAAGTGTTGAAAGAATTTTAAGTATTATATTGTAGTTTTTAATTAACAATTGTTAATTTAATGCAACATTCCAACTATTTGCCACAACTCTGTAGACATTTTCCCCGCATCTCCATGAATTTGCTTCTTGTGATAAGATTCTATTATACTTCCTAGATATTGTATGATGATTTTCCCCCCGAGTGAAAAAAATAATGGCAAGCTTATGGAACTCTTTATTCTTCATATTTCTATGTACTTTGTACTCTTTACCTTGTCCTTATTTTTCATTAAACTGCATATTATTGATACAAGTTTCTGAATTACAGATTTTAGTATTTCCTTATTATAATTTTCTAATAATTAGTAACTAGAAAAAATATATGATGTTCATTCTCATGGTAAAGGTCAGCCCACCTTAAGTATTTAAAAAAAGGAATACTGAAGGATGTCACCCATTATGAGATGTGGAGGATAGGAATCTGCCAACAGACCTTCTTCTTGGTGGTTCCCCCTAGATTCCAAATATTTTGCCTCCTATGGTGAGGAATGTCCCATTATTTCCTAGGTGACTACTAAATTTGTAGGACATTTTACCCTATTTGGTGATAGGAGAGTTTTTAGTTTGACAGAGATTCTGTGGAGTGTATTTTGCTGTTCATTTGTTATAAACAGCCTTGAGTCTTAAGCAATAAGCAATATATCAACTTATTATATGTAATAAACAAAAACATTAATAGGATTATTCTCCATGAACTGTAACTTCCTTTTGGTAGCTGTTATTAAAACGTATGATGCAAAGCTATTGTTTTCATCGATCTTGAATCGTCCAGAATCCAGCTTTAGTTAGTGATCCCATGTTTTATTCTACTTATCAAGGGAAAAAGCATTCTATGTACCAATTTTCTAATCATGTGAAATTTCTTGTCCCTTTCCTTGCTGCCCCTTTTCTAATCCAAAAAGCCCCCAAGTTCCAAGTATCATAGTGGAGCAATGCCATCTATTGATTATTTTGCCTTTTTGCAATTTCCTCTTTAATAGCTCAGTATTTTAAAATAACTATTCTAGATCTGGTTAAATGTGTAATGAAAACTGTTTTATTTCCATTTCTACTTACCTCCAAAATATTTGTTCTTTGCACAGAAGCTGCACACTGTTTTGTTTTCATTGACCTACCAGTTTTGCTTCTAATATCTTTCTTATTCATTACCAATTACATTATCAATTATGAAATTAGCCTTTTTTGTACCAACACACATCACTTTGCAATGACTAATACTGAACCAAATTTGCGCTCTGTCAATATCCTACTTTTCCAGTTTACAGACATATTTTTGTTCTAATTGCCTAAAAGCAGAGTCCTTATTGTTCAGTCCATGTGTAGTTCTTGCAGGAATATATTCAATACCTTATTTACCTTTACTTACTGTAGGCTACTTATATTTATAAAACCGAACTGTTGCTACAATTCCTGCAAAACATGGAATCAAAAATGTTTTTCAATAGATTCTAACAACCAGGGAAATTAGGATTTTGCTGGAAATCTGAAGTCAATTCAAAATTTGTATGTTTATCCTATCACACAAGTAGATAAATGCTTTCGTAAAGCTACATTCAATCCATATTTGGGAATATTGCATTATTAAATCATTAGTAGAAAGACTTTTTAACATGAAAAAAACACATTTTATTGCACTTAATTTATAAGAAAATAAAATTTCTAAGTGAATCAAATCATAGACACAATCCCTTTAAAGGTTTTTCCTCCATCCTGTCAGGTTGTTACATATCTAAAATTAACAAACTGAAATCTGATTTCTTTAAAAGAAACAGACTATAAATAAACCAAAAAAGGAGGGGGAAAAAAAGATCAGCTAGGATACAGTGTTAAACCACTTTCACAGTTCAACTTGAGTTGTGGCTCTTGGAGAATGAGGCAAATCAATTTGACAATTGCATTCTTTTTTTATATGACAACTTTAACAGAAAAACTGAAGCATTTTTGCTTTGTCAGTTACTCACCCAACTGTAACAGCTATTCTCAAATTTTGTAAAACACTACAACCGACTAGCAATTTTGTTTTCACTTTTGAATATTTTTTAAATATATTGTCAGTTTCGTGTCTGTTTATTCCATTCACCACAGCCCTCACAAACAAACTTCCCCACAGAACAGGCTGCAAGAGCTTTGTTCTAAGGAATGTATTTTAATTTTTGCCCAGAAAAAAAAAGAAAAAAAAAGAAAAAAAAGAAAATAAGCGTTGCACACACTCTCTTTACTTGCAAGCAAACTTCACTCTACATTGTCTGAAACTTTTCCATTCACAGCCTCTTAGAGGCACAGTTGGCTCAAGTTTCAGTGGCAAAAAAGTCTCTTCTCTGTAACCAAACTAGAGCAAATTTGGAATTCAGTCTGGGACTAAAACGTCACAGCAGAAAAAAATAAAAATATTTTTTTTTCCTTTCATTTAGCAGCATAAATAAGTTTGGCCACTGGGAATACAGTACAGGGCTGGGACAACAATCCCATAATTGAAGACCTACTTCTAGCACCAGCATCATATATTAAATCCATCTGAGAAATCTTCAAATCCAGGACAATTTGCCACCTCAGAGTAACTTATGCATTGAAGAACGTAGATGGAGGCAATAGTAAAAGAGATCAATGAAGACTAATACTGTGATTGACATTGGCAATGGTTGGCAAAAAAAAAGCTGTAAAACTGTACAAAACAATTCACAGTAAGTTTAGCTTTTCCATACACAAAGGACTCTGCTTTCCCAGATGCGGTTTTGTTTGAAAGACAATAACTGATAATAGAGATATGAATCTCCTTTCTAGAATAAGGTAAAGTAAAAGAACAGGATTAACAAGAATTGTAACAACTTCTACATCTCAACAAAGCTCAGTGAGCATTGAGAGGAAAACAGAAAAGAAATAATTGCACCTGGCTTGATACAGAAAGTCACATTTTGCAAAGCTGGCCCTTTCCAAGGTGAAGTCTTTGATGTAAAGAGAAAAGCAAATGCCTCTTTTGTCAGTTACAGTTTTCAATTTTGTGTCTTCTCTTTTGTAGCCTGTAGGTCTTTTAGGATCTGTTGCCCCAAGCCAACATCCTGCACCACCAAGGACAAGGGTTTTTTTTTCCTTTTTGTAGAGGGGGGGGGGGAGAAAGGACAAGAACATCATTTGCATTTCTGGACAAAATAATTTTTTCAAGCTTCACTTTATATCCACATCGAAGTCCAATACCAGCAGCTTGGTTTCCTCAGTCCCATTCCGGCTTCCAACTGCACACACTAGCTTTGTGTTGGAGGCTCTGATCCGCCATACAACACCTCCACTTCCTCCACTTTCCAATGTAACTAGATTTCGGATAAATTCACCCGTTTTTAAGTCCCACAATTTTACAGTCCCATCATCTGAGCTGGTAATTACAAAGTTCTTGTTGAACTGTAAACAGGTCACAGCACTTTGATGCTTGTTGGGACCTAAAGCAAATAATAATTCAAAATTAAATTAGCAAAAAAAGTAACATTGGGGTCTACTAAACTAGCCCTGCAAACATTATACTGTATTTCTCTATAAAGGTAAAGATTTCCCTTGTCCCGTCATATCTGACTCCCCAGGGTGTGTGTGTGTTCTAATGTTTATTTCTTAGCTGAGGGAGGGAGAGATTAAATGAGCTAAAACCCTAAATACAACAGGTGGAGGTGGATTCTTACTCCTAGTCTGCTAATGACCTCCAGCGTGGAATGCCATCAGAGAATTTATTAAATTATAATTTATGTGGTACTAATTTTATAGTATTTGCACTGGTTTTACATTTAACTGTTTTCTTTTTTTATTTTGGTTAAAATAAGGACATTTGGAGATTTTTGTTTCAAAAAAGGCAAAATTTATTTATTGCCGATACATTTATCTTTAGATTTTTCTCTGTATTAGGATACTGGGATTATTTTAGAGTGGTGAAATGACGATCTGTCAATAGAGGGGATATATGAATGTATATTTGAAGATAAGATGTTATTTGGAATAGTGTGCACTAGAATTTATCTTTTGTAAAGGGGTAATGGTTCCTTTTTGTAAAGTTAAGCTTGTTTTTTTATTTTGTTTATATTATGATGTTGGGATAATTTCATGACTTTTAAATTGATTTTGTTATAATTAAGAGCTGAGTTGCGGAATGTTCAGTTTTATATACGTTAATTAATGTTAAAATGTTAGAGCTTTAAATGGATATTTTTTCTGGTAGCTGAATTGAAGATGTTACTTATCTGATTTGCTATTAAGAAATGGGTAATGGGATGAAGAGTTTTTATATTTGTTAGCTAAGAGAAGGTAAGGAGATTATTGTTTACATTTGCCACAAAGCAGAAGTTGTTTTCTTAGGGGAGGGAAAATTTTTCATTATACATTTATTTTTCCTGCAATTCTCTCTCCCCACCCCCAGCTTCTACTATCTTTTAATTCTTTTATTCAAAGCTTTAATAAATGTCAGGACCCAACCCAATCCACGTCTTAGGAAAACAAAAACTCTTGGAGTCAATTCTAGTCCAAAAGGAATTTTTACTAGGACGTTTGGTTGTGGAAATACAAGACAGGACCTGGTATTGTTTTACAGGTTGAAACTTCAAAGAGTTCCTGGTTCAACCCCCCTTCCCTCAACCCCATTTGGTCAGCCCCCCCATCATTTACTTCGTGTCATCCCTTTCGTGGGAAAAAGGGAACTTTGGATCTTTACGGTTATTGCCTTCTTCCTTTACAGATTCAAATGCAGGCACAGGCCAGATGCCTTCTTCCCTAACCCTCCCCTTGTTCCCCCAGTTCAAAAGGTTTCCCTTGGTCTTTGAAATAACCTAAGGCAGGCTGAATCCACATCCGCTCTTCCTTCTTCAGGAGATGGCAGAATCCAGGGGGGGGGGGGAAATAATGTTTTAAACATACATTTATGAATGTGATATAAATGGATTCTGACAATAAAATTATTTGGAAAAAATATTTTTATAGGTTTTGTTTTGGTCTTATTCTATAAGAAACTCACACCAGACTGAATATAATTAATTGTATTTAATTGTTGCTCAAGCATTAAAATTGTGCTAAGCCACCAAAGGTACTTTCCTTGGAAATTTTATTCTATTATTTAAAAATTCAGTTCCTGCAGATTTTATGAGGGGGGAGTATAAAAATTCAAAAAATTGAAATATGTTGTCTCATATTATTTTTCTCACAGAATGCTTTAGTATAGATATCAGTTGTTTTAGTTGAGAGGCCAGCAATTTTTCTGTTTTTTCCTGTTCCCAAAATCTGCTTAAAATTCTTTAATGAATGTTCAATTTCAGAGGCATACAAATAGCCAAGGGTCAGGTTGGCAGACCTAAAACTACTACAGTATATACAGTTGCAAGAAAAAGTATGTGAACCCTTTGGGATTACATGGAGTTTTCCATGAATTGGCCATAAAATGCGCTCTAAACATCATGTAAGTCACAACAATAGAAAAACACAGTCTGCTTAAAATAATACTACACAAACATTAGCTGTTGTCATGTTTTAATTGAACATAAGATGGAAACATTCACAGTGCAGGGTGGAAAAAGTATGTGAACTTTTGGACTTAATAACTGGTTGACCCTCCTTTGGCAGCAATAACCTCAACCAAACGTAGTTGCAGATCAGACCTGCACAACGATCTGGAGTAATTTTGGACCACTCCTCTTCACAAAACTCTTTCAGTGTAGCAATATTCTTGGGATGTCTGGTGTGAATCGCTCTCTTAAGGTCATGCCACATCATTTCAATCGGGTTGAGGTCAGGACTCTGACTGGGCCACTCCAGAAGGCGTATTCTGTTCTGTTGAAGCCATTGTTTTGTTGAATTACTTGTATGCTTTGGGTCATTGTCCTGTTGCATCACCCATCCTCTGCGGAGCTTCAGTTGGCGGACAGATGGTTGTACGTTTTCCTGCAAAATGTCCTGATAAACTCTGGAATTCATTTTCCCATCAATGACAACAATCCGTCCAGGCCCTGAGGCAGCAAAGCAGCCCCAAACCATGATGCTCCCTCCGCCATGTTTTACAGTGGGGATGAGGTTTTGATGTTGGTGTGCTGTGCCTTTTTTTCTCCAGTGTTGTGTGTTTTTCCCAAACAACTCAATTTTGGTTTCATCTGTCCACAGTATATTTTGTCAGTAGTGCTGTGGAACATCCAGGTGCTCCTTTGCAAACTTCAAACGTGCTGCAATATTTTTTTGGGACAGCAATGGCTTCCTCCGTGGTGTCCTCCCATGTATTCCATTCTTGTTTAATGTTTTCCTTATTGTAGATGTGTCAACAAAAATGTTAGCATGTGCCAGAGATTTCTGTAGGTCTTTAGCTGACACTCTAGGATTCTTCTTTACCTCATTAAGCATTATGCACTGTGCTCTTGCAGTCATTTTTACAGGACGACCACGCCTAGGGAGAGTAGCAACAGTGCTAAACTTTCTCCATTTGTAGACAGTCTGTCTTACCGTGGACACATGAACATCAAGGCTTTTGGAGATACTTTTGTAACCCTTTCCAGCTTCATGCAAGTCAACAATTCTTGATCGTAGGTCTTCTGAGAGCTCTTTTCTGCGAGGCATGGTTCACATCAGACAGCGCTTCTTGAGACCAGTAAACCCAAGAGGTGTGTGTTTTTAAAGGGCAGGACAGCTGTCAGCAACACATCCAATATCATCACACTGATTGGAGTCAAGGTTGGCTCACTCCTGGCTCCAATTAGCTCTTGGAGAAGTCATTAGGCTAGGGCAGGGGTAGGCAACCTGAATCGGTGAAAGAGCCACTTGGAACCGGTTCTCTCACTAAAAAAAACCCTGGGAGCCGCAAAATACGCGTGTGCATGCGCACGTGCACGCACGTGTGCAGAACAGGATTTGATTAAAGTGGAGCTTACCTAAGCAAGACATACACCAGTGAGGAGGACGAGCAAATTTCCCCTGCCTTGCCAGGCAGGCAAACGGAGGCTTCAAACACACACACACACACACACACACACACACACACACACACACACGAGGAAAAGGTGCAGAGTAAATTTCCCCCTCCATCCCCAGAGGCGGAACAAAGCAGAGAGGCGAAGAATGTGGAAGAAAAGGAAGGAAAGAAGATACAACCTTCAGCAAAGCAGCTTCCATGCAAAAGAAACACATTTGCACTTATGTGAGCAAGCATGTCCCCCCCACAAGCAGCTCCCCCTCCCCCCAGCCTCCCCTGAGCCAGAAAACTCACCCTGCCTTAATTGCAGGCAAAACCTGCAGAAAGCCCAACCAGCCCGTGCAGATGCGCTGCCTGCTCGCCTTTCCAAGGCACTCCAGCCCAGATTCTTTGCTCCCTTTTAGCTGGACAACCTTTAAAATTGGCTCCCCCCTCCTTCTCCAAGGCAAGCTGCCCTCCTCTCCATCCTGCGCCCCCACTCCCAAAGAGTTTGGCTGGCGGTTTGTCAATCACAGCTCTTCCTCATCATCCCCCTCCCCAATCTGGCTTCAGCACAGAGTTTTTGCTTGAAGAAGAATGAGTTTTGCTCCATTTTCCGACCTTACCACCATTGCTAAGTGAATCACTGCAGTTAGTATTCAGGTTGTTAAGTGAATCTGGTTTCCCCTTGTGACGGGTAGGCAGCCTTGGCTGTTTTATGAGTCCTGGGCTTAAACTCCCAGAATTCCTGAGCCAGTATGGAAACCTCTCAATTTCTCCTCAGCATGGCTGGCTCAGGAATTCTGGGAGTTTAAGCCCAGGACTCATAAAAGAGCCAAGGTTGCCTACCCGAGTCCTTGGGGATGGCAGCCCCACCTGCGCCTCCTTACCCAGGTTCTTAAGGTAAAATCCTTTTTAAAAGGCCAGCCTTGCACACAGGTGGCTGTGAGCAGCTCCAAGACCGTTTCCCCTCAGCTGCTTGGGAACGAGTAAACGCCCCTCCCATTTGGTGACTGTTATTATTCATTTATAAGCAAAAGAACAAAAACAGAAAAATCGAAGAGATAAAAAGGGGGGAAAAACAAAATACACCTTTGAAAAACTGAAAAGGAGGGGATGGGGAAGGGGTTCTCTGAAGGATTCTGAGGAGGGGGGAGGGGGGTGCAGACAGAGAAGAATGGGGAGACACCAAGAAGGGGAGATGGGGGAGAGAGAAAAAGAGAGAGAGAGGAAGGGGGGAAAAACACCCAAATATCCCCACGGGGGTTATGGAACCTCTTTACAGATCGAGGAGGGGGCGGGGGGGGCTGGGAAAAAGGGGAAGAAGTAGGGCTGTTAGCCCCGGCGACGAGAGGCAACGGGGGGGGCGAAGCGCGCCTTTTGCTCTTTTGCCTTTTGCTCTAGTCGCCGGGGTTAAGAGCCCCGGCGACGAGAGGCAACGGGGGGGGCGGGCGAAGAGGCAACGGGGGCGGCGGGCGAAGCGCGCCTTTTGCTCTTTTGCCTTTTGCTCTCGTCGCCGGGGCTAAGAGCCCCGGTGACGAGAGGCAACGGGGGGGGGGGGGGGCGGCGGGCGAAGAGGCAACGGGTGCGGCGGGCGAAGCGTGCCTCTTGCTCGCTGGGGCTTTCGGCCCCGGCGACAAGAGGCAACAGGGGGGCGGCGGGCGAAGAGGCAACGGGGGGCGGCGGGCAAAGCGCGCCTTTTGCTCTTTTGCCTTTTGCTCTCGTCGCCGGGGCTAAGAGCCCCGGCGACGAGAGGCAACGGGGTTGCCGGCGGGCGAAGAGGCAACGGGGGGCGGCGGGCAAAGCGCGCCTTTTGCTCTTTTGCCTTTTGCTCTTTTGCCTTTTGCTGTTTTGCTCTCGTCGCCGGGGCTAAGAGCCCCGGTGACGAGAGGCAACGGGGGTGCCGGCGGGCGAAGAGGCAACGGGGGGCGGCGGGCAAAGCGCGCCTTTTGCTCTTTTGCCTTTTGCTCTCGTCGCCGGGGCTAAGAGCCCCGGCGACGAGAGGCAACGGGGGTGCCGGCGGGCGAAGAGGCAATGGGGGGCGGCGGGCGAAGCGTGCCTCTTGCCCGCCGGGGCTCTCGGCCCCGGCGACGAGAGGCAACGGGGGGGCGGCGGGCAAATAGGCAACGGGGGGCGGCGGGTGAAGCGCGCCTTTTGCTCTTTTGCCTTTTGCTCTTTTGCCTTTTGCTCTCGTCGCCGGGGCTAAGAGCCCCGGCAACGAGAGGCAACGGGGGGGGCGGCGGGCGAAGAGGCAACGGGGGGCGGCGGGCGAAGCGCGCCTCTTGCTCGCCGGGGCTCTCGGCCCCGGCGATGAGAGGCAACGGGGGGGGGGGCGCGGCGGGCAAAGAGGCAACGGGGAGGGCGGCGGGCGAAGCGCCTTTTGCTCGCCGGGGCTCTCGGCCCCGGCGACAAGAGGCAACGGGGGGGGGGCGGTGGGTGAAGCGCACCTTCTTGCTCGTCGGGGCTGCTAGCCCCGGTGACGAGAGGGAACGGGGGGGGGGGGAAGAAGCAGATCTACTTACGTTTTACTTCTTCCTCTTCCTCCACTCTGCCAAGTGCAGTAAAAAAACAAAGAGGTTTGTGGGTAGCCCACAAACGGTTTGTGGGTGGTCCCACAAACCAACCAATCAATTTAAACTTTTCAAGTTTTTTTGTGAGAAGTTTAAATTGATTAAGTTTTTTTAGTGCCACTTTTTTTTTCAAGAGGGAGGAGGCCTGGGAGCCGCATGGGCCGGCTCAAAGAGCCGCATGCGGCTCCGGAGCCGCGGGTTGCCGACCTGTGGGCTAGGGGTTCACATACTTTTTCCACCCTGCACTGTGAATGTTTCCATCTTATGTTCAATTAAAACATGACAACAGCTAATGTTTGTGTAGTATTATTTTAAGCAGACTGTGTTTTTCTATTGTTGTGACTTACATGACGTTTAGAGCACATTTTATGGCCAATTCATGCAAAACTCCACGTAATCCCAAAGGGTTCACATACTTTTTCTTGCAACTGTAGTTCTGTGGTAGGAATTCTTATATAAATATTCATTTATATAAATATTCATAGTTTGTTTAACCTTGCTTTCCAAATTATGCAATAAGATTTTTCCTTCCATGAAGCATATACCCTTATAAAAGCTTTGAAAGCATTCAACAAAATCCTTGGATTGTTTTGACTATTTGAAGAAAAATATCTCAAACCTCAAAATCCATCTTGATGATTTAATAATGAAGCATTAAAATACCACCTTAAGCAATCTGAACATTTCTAAACCATTTCATATGTACATGTATATAGATTACTATCGAAACACTTTATGACAGTTACATGAGGCTGTGAAATTTTACCTTGTAATGTCTGTAAACACTGTCCTGTTTTGATATCCCAGATTTTGACGGTAGAATCTGCATTCCCAGACACAAGAATGTTGTCTTTGAGTTCCATTCCACTTGTTAATGACTGGTGACCTGTTAATGTGTGAATGCAATTTCCTGTTTCCACATCCCAAACTCGGATTGAAGTGTCAAGAGATCCACTCACCACATGGATACCATCAAACTATGAGAAAAGAAGTTTACATATATCAACATATTTATATTTTCCCCAAATTATGATTATTGTTAGTTGCTTAATTCAATTCACAGTTTTATCTTTTCAGAATATAAGTTGATACAAATCTGTGAATAGTCTGATATTACAAAGTTCAATACATATTAAGAGAACGTGTGCCATCACAAAGTTACCCAATTATATATATATATATATTTGCTAAGGATAAACACTTTGCTTCAGGAAGCTACTTCCTACTCATTTGGAACAAGAAGTCAATTTTGTGACATGGAGTAACTTTCATCTTAAAAATAGTTCGGAGCATATGTGCCTTCATTATTTATAGGAGGACTTGAAACCTGGAACAATTTTATCATGGTGAAAATTATACCCATATATTTAAGTTTAATATGATTTGAACAGGATGCAAGATTTATTTTCTAATATCTACTAACAGGCTGAAAACCATTTCTGCTCACCTATAAATTCTATGTTTGAAAGGCATACTACAATATAGGCCACATTAATGCATATTTTCTTTCATTCCTGTCATATTTAGATTTCAAAAAGCATTCAAATTGGAAACATTTGTCCTTTTTATAAAAGAAAGCTAGCAGATATGGGTTATTAGTGATAAAACAGACTATATTCTCAACTACAGTTAACTAAAAATGACAATGATTAGCTGAATTAAAGGTCAACACAATTTAAAATTCTCTATTATAAGGTTAGAATTTGAACATAAATATTTTTGAAGACATTCTGGCTACATGTTTTACAGTTATAACAAATATTCTATATTCCTAATGGACAAATGGATTGAATGGCCTTTTTCTAAAAAATATACCTTTTTCACTAAATTGCTAAGTCATATTGCAATAGAGAAATTTTAACAAGGTGTACTTTTATTTAAAAAATTCCCTCTTTCTGTCAGAGAAAACATCCTTAGATACACACTACGTCAGCCTTTTAGTAGTCTGACTAAAATCATCAAGAAAATTTAGTCATGACTAGCGTATCCCAGTAATTTGCAAGGATTTAGTTTAAACCTGACAGTCTGGATCCAACCCACTCAATCAATAAAAATATAAAACGTTAAATTTTACTATGACATATAGCCTTTGAAGAATGTCTAATAATTTGAAGATTGCTTAATAATTTTAAGATTGTTCCTTTAATATTAAAAAGTACATTTGCAAATAAACAGATTTAAATACATACTATAAAACCAAATTAAGATGTTTTTTATTCTATAACCAAAGTATCTTACACATTTATAAAGCTTGTTTTTAAAAAGTTCAAATGTTTCACTATTGCACAATACAGTTTATTCCTTTCCTCTCTATATCTCTATCAACTATGGGTAACTTTTGAAAAAGTTTTCTATTAGTTAATGAGAAGAATTATAACCCGTTATTTTTAGTCTCCACTGCAAAGAGATGGGTGACACACATACTAAAATTAACCATTTCAACAGTATGATAAGAGAACTGGTAGTTGGAAAATGGAAACTGTGCATTGCATGTAGACAATGAATGCCTAACCCTGACATGTATGAATTAATGTGCACGTCTGCGTGAATGTGTATCACAGAATGCCAGGTGGCTTGTCCCTTTTGGAATTGTCCTAGTACTAGAATATTTCACGTTTTATTATTCTACTGGCCTCTTTTCTTAATTTAAAACAAGCAATTAACTTGGACCAAGTAATTTACCAGACATGTGATAAATGGGAAGACATACAGTCATAGCAAATATCCTTTATAGCATGAATTAAAATGACTACTATGTCACTTCTAAAACATACCAAAAAGAGAAAAAGAAAACAAGCTCATTTCTTTTAAGATGCTTATAGTTTTCAAAAGCTATATCTGGCAATGATTCTAATCTGTATTATAAGTGAAAAACATGTTTATTTTATTATCAAATCCTTTCATTCATAATAAGTAGGATTAAAAGTTGTTTCAAACCCCGCAAGGTACACTGTCATCATGTAGTGGACTTTATATCTGATCTCTAGTCTATTAGACAGAATCTAGTAATTGTTATAGAATCTAATATGGTAGTTACTTGTACCAGCAGTTGCACACCTCTTCATTTACTAATAACACACGTTATTCTTTGTAAGCAACCTCTATTATGCTTTGCATTGTATAAATTGATCCATGTCTATGCAAAAGAATAACCAGATTCAAATCTAGCACTGAAATGTCCACTGCAAAGAAAAGGGGGGCACAGTAAAGTCTTCTTCTCCTTAGGACAACCCATCCCTGACATCCCTGGGTAGTCTTAAGCAAGCAAACAAGATTTCACTCCCAAACACCTAAGCTATACTTCATTAAGAGATTCAGAATTTTCCTATAAATTAGACAATACTGATTTGTACATGTTATTAGCTCAACATAGACATGGCAGTGTCATATCTAATATCTGTTTTGTGATATTACAGTCAACATTACAGTCACTGACATGTTCTATATTTCACTCTCAAACCTCACTTTACAAAATTTGGTTCCACAGATGGGTGTGCAAATATGTGTATGTACACACACACACACACACACACACACACACACACATATATACAGATACATCCCTATCTAAGAAGTTATTCTGATAAAGCCATTTGTGGTCCAAAGAAGCTTGTACAATAATAATTTTGCTAGTCTTTACGATATTAGAAAACTCTCTACAATATATGTAGAAATGCTGATGACGTTCTATTATTAAACTGGCTTTCAATAAAGTCTAAATCAGTGGTTATGCACAGCATGCTATGACAAAAGTTTAATTGTTAAAAAATGTGACTTCAAAAGCTATAAATCAGATTCTCTAATTTTCACAATACAATTGAAAAATAACAAAAAATTAACCGTTAAAATAATTTCATGCTTTTCTGCTTTTTGTACCATGTACAGTAGACATGAATCCAATAAATGAATTATGCAATAATCGTCTATTAAATTGGTTTAAAAATTCATCTCAATGTTTAAAACAGTTAAATTTGATTAGATGAAGCAAACAAATCAATAAACTTTCTATTTTACAAGAAATTATATGTTTAAATAAGTGCATGAAAAGGAAGACAATTAAAGTATAACTTCAATATAACTGTTTTGCAAAGCACTTTCTTCAAACACGAGTTCCACTATTTCATGGTTCTTATAATTTATTTCTTGTAACGACAAAAATATCTTTGACACTCTAAGACAGGGGTGTCAAACTGCCGGCCCGCGGGCTGGAGCGTCACAGAGAAACCACGCCCATCCCATTTTCGGCAATGGGAAAAAGTTCCGATATGTCGCGCGATGTCACGTGACGTCGCAAGTTTGACATGCCTGCTCTAAGAAATGCTTTAAATGTAAATAGACATTTATTGTCATTAACAGATTTAATAACCCATCCAATTAAAAGTACTATTCATTTTTTTCATTTAGAAGATATATTTAAAACCTGCAGAGTTCATCTAAAATCTTTTACTCAATTCATTAGTAACTTATTAGAAAAATTCTTCACAAATCTTTCTGTAACACAAGAGAACACCATAATAATACATAATAAACATCCCTATTCATTCTCAGTGGTTATTATTAATTGCATAAATCAAATTATTCAATCTTAAAAGATATGCATTAAATTTAGCTCTATGAACTAAATTTAAGAAACTTATCTCAAATATATGGATGTGTAGTCAGAACAGCTAGCATATGTCAGATGATCTGGTCTGAATTCTTATAAGACAAATGGCTATGCTCTGATTTTTAATGTCATAATGTAACACAAAAGATTAGATGAATAGGGAAAGGAAGAAAAAGGAAAGTACAGAATGCATAGACCAAATAATTTGATCTCATTATTTGCCAATACTGTACTGGTTGCTCAGCAAATATTAGGCACCAATTAATTACTCTTGTTGAATACTGAAGGCACTTAGTACAAAATGCTTACCTGTAATGAATAGACTCTATTAGTATGCCCTTGCAAGGTGTGTAGACAGGTTTCAGTTTCTGGATCCCAAACTTTGACCATGAAATCATAAGCTCCACTAACAACCCTCCTGCCATCATATTGTACACATCGGACTGCAGCTACATGACCCATCAGAACATGTAAACACTGGCCTGTTTCTATGTCCCAAACTCTCAGGGTGGCATCTCGAGACCCACTGACAACTCTAGGAAGTGGAAAAATAAAAATAATGTGGCTGTTTTAGCAGTATTTAGTCCAGATTAAGCAGGCGGTATGTTTAAGCAGACATTTAAATCGACCCAACTCATAGGTAGGATGATAAAAACTATTTAACTGAAATATTACAACCAAACCTTTTAGGCTGAAAAAGAAAATATATTTGCAGGAAGTTCTGGGATTTCAGAAATAGATTGTCTTCATCAGGAGATATGGAATTTAGTAACAAATTAAAATATAAAGACTCAGATTAAGACTCTTAAAATGTGTCCTCTAAAAATCTTTATATAGGTAGTTCTCGACTTATGACCACAATTGAGCCCAAACTTTATGTTGCTAAGCAAGACAATTGCTTGAGTTTTTTGCCCCATTTTATGACTTCTGTTGCCACAGTTGTTAAGTGAATTACTGTAGTTGTTAAATTAGTAACATGGTTGTTAAGTGAAACTGGCTTCCCCACTGACTTTGCTTGTCAGAAGGTCACAAAAGGTGACAAAACGCCCCGGGACACTGCAATAGTCATAAATATGAACAAGTTGCCAAGCATCTGAATGCTGATCATGTGACCATGGGGATGCCACAAAAGTCATAAGTGTGAAAAATAGTCATGTCACTTTTTCAGTATTGTTGAAACTTTGAATAGTCATTAAACAATTGGTTCTAAGTTGAGGACTACCTATATTTTTCTTCTATTTAATATCACATTATTTTACTTTAATGGAACACCTGATTACAAAACATTCATATTGATCATGATCCCAGGTTTAAACTACCTGCATGCATCATACCTTTTAATAATGAACTGAAAGTAGCTGCTTCTGTATATTGATCTCCCTTATATTTTAATATCTTGACTTAGAAACTATAACTGTCTACCTTCTTTGTAAGAAAATGTGCAAAGTGCTTAGTACAAATAGATATTGCAGTAGAATAAAAGAAAACGACAGGAAGAGCCTTTATATTGAATAATTAAATTGAGCGGTATTCTATCTCATCTTTTAGTATTCTTTTTTGCATCCTCCTTTTTCTTAGGAAACGTTTTGTTTTTGATTTTCCTGCATTTGTACATAAATGAAAGAATAAAATGTATAATGCATAATAGTTTATTTATATTTACAAGTTGTCTAATATTTTTCTATTAAATATAAAACTTCAGTACAAAACTATATACAGTACATTAAAAATAATACTTAAATATCAGAGTATGTTTGTTACATTTCAAACAAAGTATGCAAGATAAATGCTTACCTTTTTTCATGGAGATGCATGCAACGCACAGTTGAGGTATGCCCATATAATGTATGTATACATTCTCCAGTCTCTGCATTCCACACTTTGAGGGTCCGGTCTGTAGATCCACTGATGATTATATTGTCCCTCATCTGTGAAGACCAGACTCCACCTGTATGTCCAACAAGTGTTCTTAAACACTGGAAATAGACAATTAATCTGGTTATCATTTAGACAAAGTTGACAAAAGACAGATGAACTAGTATGTTATTATTGCACATAGTAATATTCTGCATTCTTCAGGCTGATACCTGAAATAGGAAACTCAGCCATGTGGTAACATCAATGCAATAATTTTCTAGTGCCCTCACTGGCCTTCTTCAATTGTCCTATTATATAGAAATGGATTACTGGAACTATACTAGCAAGTCAGCCATGATGCATTCAAATACATACTTGATTTGAATCTGACACTGGAACAGCATAAAGCTGTATGTTATTGCAATATGTACAAGAAAGAAACAGCTTGCTTTTTCATGTTACTGCATCTTCAAACACTGTTTTTTGTTGTTGTCCAGGACTAACTTATATCCCTGGAGGAGGGGCTCATGGGTTGTTGGAAGGGTTCATAATTCTAGGAAAGTAAGACTAGAATTACAGTAGTCTCTATACTTATACTACAGATCTATATTATACTACCAAGATGGATTGATATATTAATTTGAACCAGCAATTGAGGAGATAATTTCATGCACAAATTCCATATGGATTATCTTAAATTACAGTGTGAGAGAGAGAGAGACAGACAGACATAGACAGAGATAGAACTAGAGATAGACAGTGTTACTTGAAAATAGCTTTTAATTTTTTTTGCTTGAATAATTCTAAAAGATTTATAATCTTTATAAACTGCAACTCATACAACATTTTGGCCAGTGACCTAATTTTAAAAGCTAAAGTGTGGCTGGTATATACAGTGTTTGTCCTTTGCCTTGGTGGTTAGGAAAATATTCTGAATGGCCCCATTGCTTCTTTGAACAATTTCTGCTACTAATTTTAGTTGTGTATTCCAAGTGCTGGGAATATGAAAGGCAATTTAATTGAAATTGGAAAGTGCACAGTATTTTAAATATAATGGTTTTCAAATAGGTATTTCCCAGACTGTAATAAATGAAAGGGGTTAAATTGTACTAATGCTGAATTTGGTTTGGCTTAGTAGCTTAAAGGCCACCCTAGAGGTAGTCTTAATTCTAGTGAACAGTGCTAAATGAATTAGATACATCATCTTCTGAATAGGAGACACACACGTTATTGTAAATAAACATATTTATTTAAGTATTATTTGAATTAAATTAAATACCACATTCTATCTGTAACATTGCATTTTTTCTGTTTATACACTACAATTATGTTAAATCATTTAGGGTGGGGAGGACAGGATATCAGCTATGTGGGAATGCGAGAACGGCTAACATGCTGCCAGTGACAAGACTGGATTCACATAAAAGAAAGGTAAAGGTAAAGGTTCCCCCGCACATGCGTGCTAGTCGATTCCAACTCTAGGGGCCGGTGCTCATCTCCGTTTCAAAGCCGAAGAGCCAGCGCTTGTCCGAGGACATCTCCGTGGTCATGTGGCCGGCATGACTAGACGCCAAAGGTGCACGGAACGCTGTTACCTTCCCACTGTAGTGTTCCCTATTTTTCTACTTGCATTTTTACGTGCTTTCCAACTGCTAGGTTGGCAGAAGCTGGGACAAGTAACAGGCGCTCACTCTGCTATGCGGCACTCGGGATTCGACCCGCCAAACTGCCGACCTTCTGATCGACAAGCTCAGCGTCCTAACCCACTGAGCCACCGCGTCCCTAAAAGAATAGTACATATGTACAATATATGATGTTGATATCCACTTCAAGATTACAGTGATCAAGTAACACTGCTCAAGAGGTAGTTCACAGTTTTGCATAATAAATTATGGATTATGGACCTTACATTATGGACTTTACAACCTCAGGCTTTGGGTTTCGTTCCCCATCTTGCATGATGGCCTGCTCTGTTATAAAGCAGAATACCACATTCCATATATTAATAAGGGAACTCTGGTTTAAAATGGGAGTGAAGTGAATAGAAAAGTGCAGAGATGAAATAGAACTATGCATTATGAATACCAGATTGAGCTACAGAAAGCATATTTTACAAAGCAAAGAACATATTTAGGATGAACTTTATTAAAATGCAGTAAACATATTTGATTTACCTTTCCTGTAACTGCTGACCAAACCTTTAATGTATTATCATCAGAACCACTGACTATTCGGTTACCGCAGAACTGTAGACATGTGATTACATGATCATCATGACCTTTGAGCACCTAGCAATATAAAAAACACATCTCAGACAAAAACAGAATTGATTATACCATTAAAATAAAAATGGTAGTTCTTATGGTTTTTAATTAGGATATATTTCTCCTGATATTACAAAACATGTTTTTATTTAGTTTTCAGCTGTTTAATCCAGTTTACCTATGTGAACAAGTAGCAATCAACTCATAGCAATATTGTAATACATAACATGATTTATCTTTCCATACTTCGTTCTAGTACCATTTTGCTACTTTTAATTGTGACGCCATTTTGTGCAAGCCTTTCCATATATACAGACTTTTCCAAATGGGCAACATTACAAATTCAGCTGAGTCTCTGTTGACTTTTTACTAACCTGATATCTGAATTTCATTACTCATTGGAATGGAAAAGAAGAAAAAAGAGGCAATCCCATTTTGAAATTAGACAAAAAGATTTGGCTCAAAAAGCATTCTCCACTGTTCATTGGTGAAATCATTTACATACTTTTTTCCATAAAAATTAAAATGGCATTCACAAGCTCTATGTAAACTTCCATATGTTCACATTTGCATACGCAAGTTCCTTACTAGTTCTTCCTTTAGAGGAACTAATAGATCTAAAGTTGCTTAATTTTATAGGACTGAATTACATGCCTGCAGACAATGCTGTGATTTAACATAGATTAAAGAACGCTATTTTTCCTTTCTGATAAGCCCCAGTAACATCCCTCAAAAATTTCTGTATCTTAATCAAACATTTTGAAGACAAATCTCTCATATTATGGCTTTTGAAAATATTGTAATAAAATAATGCCTATCTGAATTGCTCTCCACTCAGATATAGCAACACAGTTTTCATTGAGCCCTACCGTTATGGGCTAATCTAGATCTTAGATACAAATAAATTTAACTGAAAAGGCCACAAAATTAATGTCTGTAGCAATTATTTACAGAGCAGAATATTTGGCAGTATGATTTTTCTATTAGTACAATCTGGCAATATTAAATTTACTGTTCATTTTCATCTTTATGACATATTAAGGTAGGACACATATATTCCTAGAAGATTCTTGCAGCAATCTGTTGAGGTTTGAAAACAACTGGAGATTTTGCTTTTCAATCTAACTTTTATTCTCCTAGTTCGCATTATTTAGTACTTAATCTTTGAGATATCATGACCAAAATTCAAGTTCCATAATAGTATTAACCGTAATACTATTAAGTAGCATATATTTACAGTCATACTCAATACACATTGATCTGCAGGTATAACTTAAGTTGATGCCTTAGCATATTAAAAGAGCACCTTTAACTGTTTGCATACTACACAAAATGATAATACCATTGCAACTGATGATTTGTTATATCTTGCATGCTATAATTTGCCTTGTTTTTAGAAATATTTGATAATTGTAGAAATCCCTAAAAAAGCAAGTATCTCTTAATGTAGGATATTATTCCTGTTAGGGAGCCTCTGGAAGGAAGAAAAGCCAGAGAGACCAGTAAGGTATAGACAAGATTCTATTATTCAAAAAAATTGATGTGCCCTGAACAGTTTTACCTATTATAATTTCTAACTTGAATTTCTCAATAATTAACATTGAAAACTGAACACAGCTCACTTTTAAATTCAATTTTTGTTGACTGTGAAAATTATTTTAAAAAGTCTTTATTGATTAGCCCTTGGGCCATATAAAGTGCAAAGTTCCAGCAACAAATTGTTACTAAAATTTGATAAAAGCAATTTAAAATGGAATTTGATAAAATACAATTTAAAATGGAATTAGAATAAAATACGATTTAAAATGAAATGATAATAAAATACAATCTAAAACGAAGTTGTAATAGTGTACAATAATTTAAGATATAGATTAAAATATGATAAAATTATATTTTGGAGTCGCCCTTGCAATCTCCCCCAATCAGTCCCACATATGCAATCTCAACCGAACCATTTTGTTTGGGTACTGTGCTACGTTAAATGTTGTTTTCAAGTTCTGGCCAGACATAAGGTAAGTTATTTTGATATGGGGATCCTACAAGCTAGACTTCAGCAGTATGTGGATCGAGAACTACCAGAAGTACAGGCAGGATTTCGAAGAGGCAGAGGAACTAGAGATCAAATTGCCAACATACGCTGGATCATGGAGAAAGCTAGGGAGTTCCAGAAAAACATCTACTTCTGCTTCATTGACTATGCTAAAGCCTTTGATTGTGTGGATCATAACAAACTCTGGCAAGTTCTTAAAGAGATGGGAGTACCAGACCATCTTATTTGTCTCTTGAGAAACCTATATGCGGGTCAAGAAGCAACAGTGAGAACTGGACACGGAACCACTGATTGGTTCAAAATTGGGAAAGGAGTCCGGCAAGGCTGTATACTGTCGCCCTGCCTATTTAACTTATATGCAGAGCACATCATGAGAAAGGCAGGGCTAGATGAATCAAAAGTTGGAATTAAGATTGCCGGAAGAAATATCAACAACCTAAGATACGCAGGTGATACCACTCTAATGGCAGAAAGTGAAGAAGAACTAAAAAGCCTCTTGTTGCGGGTGAAGAAGGAGAGTGCAAAACTTGGGTTGAAACTTAACATTAAGAAAACCAAGATCATGGCATCTGGCCCTCTCAATTCCTGGCAAATAGATGGGGAAGAAATGGAAGTAGTGACAGATTTTATTTTCCTGGGCTCCAAGATCACTGCAGATGGGGACTGTAGCCAAGAAATTAAAAGACGCTTGCTCCTGGGGAGGAAAGCCATGGCAAATCTAGACAGCACACTAAAAAGCAGAGACATCACCCTGTCAACAAAAGTGCGTATAGTCAAGGCTATGGTCTTCCCAGTTGCAATGTATGGCAGTGAAAGTTGGACCATAAGAAAGGCTGAGCGCCAAAGAATTGAGGCCTTTGAACTATGGTGCTGGAGAAGACTCCTGCGAGTCCCTTGGACTGCAAGGCGATCAAACCGGTCAGTCCTAGAGGAGATCAATCCTGACTGCTCTTTAGAAGGCCAGATCCTGAAGCTAAAACTCAAATACTTTGGCCACCTAATGAGAAGGAAGGACTCACTGGAGAAGAGCCTAATGCTGGGAAAGATCGAGGGCAATAGAAGAAGGGGACGACAGAGAATGAGGTGGCTGGATGGAGTCACTGAAGCAGTAGGCGTGAGCTTAAATGGACTCCAGAAGATGGTAGAGGACAGGAAGGCCTGGAGGAATGTTGTCCATAGGGTCGCGATGGGTCGGACACGACTTCGCAGCTAACAACAACAATGGGTCATTCCTTTGGTATATAAAGATTGCCGGCGGGTAACGCCCAGGGGGAGGGCCTTCTCAGTGGGTGCGCCTGCCCTCTGGAACCAGCTGCCTGTAGAGTTGAGGACTGCCCCTGACCTCCTTTCATTCTGCCGGGACCTGAAGACCTGGCTCTTCGAGCTCTCTGGCCCAGGCTGAGAATTTTAACTTTAATTTTAATTTTAATTTGGGTTTTTATTCTCTCAGGGACTATTATAATCTTTTTAATTGTTTTTAATTTTTGTATTTCTTGTTTTAATTCCCTGTAAACTGCCCTGAGTCCTTCGGGAAAGGGCGGTATACAAATCCAAATAAATAAATAAATACATACATACATACATACATACCAAGATACCTGTCTCTCACCCTCTTATACAGGCAACAGTCAAATAGGATGTGAGCCAGGTCTTCTACGTCTGCCGCCCCAAAATGCAGAGACGCTCATTGTAGTGTATAACATAAAATCTCCCATATCTGACCATTGTGACAAGCTGTTCGAATCTCGCTCACATAAATATCTCCCTAAGATGTTTTGGGAGTTGTAACTTCAAATAACTGTCTACTTGGAAAGTATGTTTGTATTTACTCAGCCATTTCAAGTTACCCACCATACCAAGGATAGCTATATCAGTTTGTGCTTCTATATCCTTAATTCTTTGGGCAACTCTTTTTTTGGATTGTTCTCCTGTTACGCAAGAGACAGGAAGGCCACAGCTTCTTACAAAATTTGTTAGTTTGGTGATCCAGGAGATTTGTGATTGTGGTTTTATTTGCTCTATTAGGCATAACTTAGGGAGTCTATCAGTCTTCATTTCATTAACTTTGCACCAGTAGTTATAAGCTCTAATTTTAGATAATGCATGGATTGTATGAATTCCCAATTCAGCTCTAACTGCTGCAGCAAATGTTCTTGGATCTACACCCAAAATACATCTCAAATGCTGGGACTGTGTTTGTTCTAGTACTGTGGTTGAGTAAAGACCCCAAATTTCTGCTCCATACAAGAGCATTGTGGTAACCTTAGCCTTATAAACCTTGATTAATGGGGCTAGGGGCCCTGCGTAACTATGGTTCTTTAGTTTGAGCAGTAAATTCAAATGGGCTTTTGCTCTAAATGTACTCCGCTGATGATGGCAGACCCAAGATCCAGTCTTGGAAAAAGTTATGCCCAAATATACAAAGGTGTTAACCTGTTCAATTGGTTCACCATCTAATTGCCACTTATGTCTCTGATGGTTTCTTCCAAACACCATTATTTAACATATAAATGGAAGCATTTATACTTTTTGTATATGATATGCTAAATTGCATGTATGCATTAAAATGGATGTAACTGCCAGCATATCAAGAAGTAACAAATTTGTTTTGAGCTGTAATACTTATAACGTGAGAGAAAAGATAATACAAAATACTGAACCTGAACTTTTGCAAATTATCTGAACAAAGTTAGATTCTTAAATATTGAAAATAATCAGAACAGACCAATACTAAGATGTGATTTTACTATATTCATAATATAATAGTCTATTCAAGAATGGTTCGTTACCTTCGGAGATTTAAGTTCACCTCGCCGCCAGTTAGTATCAATTCTGTGCTGCCTGATGTAAGCACTTTTCCATGGGCTATGAATAAAGCCTGGCTTTATTACTTTTCTCCTCTTGATATGTAAAGGTTCATCAATTCCTATATATTTTAAGCAAACCCAAAATGATGTTAATTGTATGTTTCATTACCCTCCCTTTCTAAAATGATAAACTACTGCCAATTGTGTAACATTCTTAGTGATGTCTCACCTATTTGTCATGCAACTCAAAACTATTCTATCCTCCATTCAATTTATCATAAAGCCTTATACTACAACCCTTATTTACCTCTGTTATTTCAAATGTCTCATTTAAACTTTTTTAATTAAATATTTACTATTCCCTGTATAATAACTGAGCTGCTGTTCCTCATTTTCAAGCTTTATATATGATCTGGAGGAACATGAGGCACATCTCTTTCGGTTTTTTTGAATCTACAAAAAAAAAAAAGGTTCAGCAACACTCAGTTGAATTCTAGTGTTGAATTCTAGTATTCCAGCCTTGAATACCAGAATTCATATTTATTGGCTTGTTTGATTTACCATAGCAAGTTAACATATATTTGGAACTGGTTTTTTGGTGAAATATAAATATTCAAAATAATGATCTTTCCATAACCAAAGACATTTTTTCAATGACTCTCAGAACTTAAAAATTTTAACTTTACCTTCTTCTCTGCATTTCTCTCTCCATAGAAGATTGTCTTCTGCCAGAATTCTCCAGTATCGACATGTTTGTGCTGCCTGCAGCAAGTCCTTGGGATCCAGGAAAGAAAGCACATATAGAGCCAGCTACAAAAATTTTAAAAAAAGTGGAAGTTGAAACTCATCGAAATAATTAGGTAATTTACTATGCCTTGTATATTCACTTATATAATCAATAAAGAATGATTATGACAAACACAACATGCATAATACCTATATCTTGCCAACTTCTCCAAAATGCCAAGAAACATCCTTGAATTTGAGAGGTTTCTACAAATACTACCTACTGCTACTACTGATGTGGAGTCCTTGGTACTCTCTGTTTGCTTGTGGATGTTTCATTACCCTGCTGGGTAACATCTTCAATATGAGTATGAATAGGGTTTGCACCTGGATTAATATTCAGTAGCTTGCCCTGCCAGTTTTGGTGAGGATGTGGTTTTGTTGTTGGTAGTTCTTTGATTAGAGTATTGTTTTCTGCTTGATTGTTTCTCTGATGGAAATTCCAGCTTATCTGGTATTATCTGATGTGTTATGATTTCTTGTTTCCTTCTTAGTTTTTGTATTGTCTTGTTTGAATGATGTCTAAATATGGTTTATTTCTATGTGTCTACTTATGGCTGATTTGTCTGAATGCTAAGCTTTCAGGAATTCTCTAGTGTTTTTGGATTTAGATTGATCTAGGACACTCACGAACCAGCTTGCTCATGAGCCAAATTATAGCCAACAGACTATAAAAAAGGAGATCCACATTAGACACAAAACCAGCTAGGTGATCTTGTGCTCAATTAGAATTTTTTGCAGTCTTAGCAGCAGCATTAAACACCACAGGATTTACTATAGAGATCCAAGAAAACATAAGGCAACAATCATACCATAGATCAGAAGAATTCTGAAGCAGAGCCAATTCAAAGCAGAGGATAGAGCAACCCTCAAAAACCTGAAGAAGGACCAAACCATCACATTCTCCCAGAAAACAAAGGCCAACTATGATTATCATGGACAGAATGCATACAAAAATCCAAAGAATTCCTGAAAGACAAAGAAACTTACATCTCAGTAAATACCAACCCAACACTGCACAAACCAATTAAGAGAACCCTCAACAACCTAACCAAGAAAAGTCAAATAAAAAAAGAACAGTGGTGGATGAAAAGCGGTGGACTCATTCTGCCACTCTTCTATGGACATCCAAAAATACACAAGCTGACATACTTCTTTGTCTAATTATATTACCAGGGATCCCAACATACAACATTGCCAAAGAATTTATAAACAAGTTTGGATATCTTTGGATAGTTTCAACTCTCCATTATAGTGCCTCCAGAAAATCAAAGAGCTAAAAATAGACGCTCATGAAATTATACTTTCAACATCATAGCATTTATATGTCCATAGATCCAGAACTAATGGCAGCAGCACTACACAACATGCCCAACCTAACCAAATACACTAAGATCAAAATACCTAGAAATCATGGATCTCATAAACTTCTGCCTAACTACCTACTTTCATTTTGATAAATAAATATATTAACAAAACAGAGGAATACCCATTGGATCACCACACTCAGGACTCATAACAGAGATTATAATTCAGTGTCTCAAAACTATAGCAATGCCACACATGTGGCCAAAACTATGGAACTGATATGTAAACACCACCTTCATCATAATAAAAAGAAACAACTAGAGAAGATACACAATCAACATCTTCAAAGTAATAAATTTAACAAGGGAAGAGGAAAAATATCAAGACACTAGCACTCCTGGATATCTTCATCAGCAGAGGAAACAATGCAAATTAGAAATGTAATTCTATTGAAAAATAACCCACATTAACTAAGTGCTCCAGTACTAAGCAACAATCTATCCTCACACAAGATGATCTGTATAAGAATGCTATACTGCAGCAGCACAGAACACCAGAAAAAGGAAAGACTGCCGATACGATAACTTCCAACAAAATAGATACCCCTACAACTTTATCAAAGAGTACCTGACCACTCAACCTATTATAATCCAACTAACACAAGCTAGAAAACGGATAACACTACCATACATCAAAAACATCTCAGAAACAACCAAAAGACAATTACAACAACACATCACCGTAGCACAAAAATTAAATAAACCCCTCCCAAATATCTTCAGTAAATGACCTAGCAGCCCAAGAAGACAAAACAGGAGCCATTTATAACATATAGTTATAAGTGCTAATGCTATAGTGTAAGGAGTGTAAGAGCCACCAAATGGCACAGAGAAGTAGAAAACTAGCAGAGTATCCATGAATACCAACTAGCTGTCAGAAGACATATGAAAACTCCTTAATCTCACAACACATAGTTACATTCAACCATAGCTTCAATTGGGAAACTGTGAGCATCCAAGGTAAATCCAAAAATGCTAAGGAATTCCTGGAAGATTGGGATTTAGACAAATTAATAGACACACAGAAATAAACCATATTTACTCTCCATTAAAGAGAGACAGTGAGAAAGCAAAAAAAGGAAACCAAAAGACCAGAACACATCCTCTTCAGCAGCCAACATCCAGATAAGCAGAGATTAATACCAGATAAAACACATATGCACTTATCCTTAATCAAGGAACTACCAAGGGGTAAAAACAACAACACATATCTACCAAAACTGGTAGGGGAAGCAATTGAATATTAATCAGGGAGCAAATCCATACTCATTCACACTGATGATGTTACCCAGGAGGGTAATGAAACTTCTGCAACCAACCATGCTCAGAAAGCACCAAGGACTCCACAGTTCAACCCTGAACTACATGCAGTCTCCTCTATTGGTACTACTGATGTATTTCAAATCACCAGGTTATGTTAAAAATAAAATAGTAGAACAGACTATAATTTCTGAGAATCTTAAGTGGAATTTCTATATAAACACTAAGAAGAGTTGAAGACCTAATTTAAAGCAATGGATTTGATAAGAATGGTTTCTGAGGAAAACAGGCTTGCAGCATAACCTGTGATTCTAATTATTTTGCTGAAAATAAATGACAAGTTCATTTATGAGGTGATTCGGCGTTGGAAACTCTCTAACAATATCATATTGACCTTATTTGTTTAAGGAAGCATTATATATTTTGGTCTGCTTGATTTAATCAAAATATTTATAGTTCTGCACTTCAATTTTCTTTAGTTCTTAATTTGGTCATTTATGCTGTGTAAAATGTGCATATTGTCCTAAATATCCTTAATAGCATTCAAGATATTTTAATAGGCTAAAAACCTAATTCAAAGCAATTATATAAAGAAAAAAATGAGAACATGATTGGAAAGAAACAGTTCATAAGTGAAAAAATATAAAAGAAAAAAACTAATATATTTTACACTCAAATCGTAGAAATGGAAAACAACAATCATCCTGAAAATTAGGACAAATTATAAGCAGTGGTGGGATTCGGCCAGTTTGCACCACTTCGGCAGAACCGGTAGCTAATTTTTTGTTGCCCAGGCCCAGAATGGACTTCCGGAAACGGCATCCACACAAAGAATCAGTTATTCACATATTTGAATCCCACCACTGATTATAAGGTAGTAGTTCTAAATCTACTTTATTGTAGTAGTTCTAAAATAAAATTGTAAAATCTAAGACTCAAAAAACTTCCACTGTAAGGGATAAATATAAGTGCAAGGAGAGTAACTTAGAACAAATTCAAAATATTTCTGAACTAATCATAATCCTGTCTTCTCAACTCAGGCAGGTTTAGAAAATCAGAGTTAGGGGCCATTAAAAATTACATTTTGGATATAAAATAACAAAAATGGATCCAAAATGAACGGCAAGTTTTTTTTTAGAGAATAAGGGGAATACTGGGAATATAATCTACTCAATTTTAGCAAAGTTTTTGATAATAACTCATCTGAGCCAAAGGCAAAGAATGATATGATACTTCACAGTGCTTTACAGCCCTCTCTAAGCGGTTTACAGAGTCAGCATATTGCCCCCAAACACCTGGCTCCTCATTTTATCAACCTTGGAAGGATGGAAGGCTGAGTTAACCTTGAGCTGTGGTGAGACTTGAACTACCAAAATGCCAGCAGCCCGCAGAAGTAGCCTGCAGTACTGCCTTCTAAACACTGCGCCACCACGGCTCTTTACAAGCACCTGAAGGCAAGACAAGAAGTATTTCTATTTCTATTGAAGACAGTTGGACGAAAAATATCCTTGTAGAATCTAAGCAGAGAATATGGGACTGACATTCAGATAGACAGAAAACAGTACAGGTGGTCCTTGACTTACGACTGGTAGCTAAGCAACTGAAGTAGCAACAGACATCTTCAGGGCTAATGACCCAAATTTAAGTTCTAATGGCTGCTCCCTACACTCCCCCCCCCAGGAATAGGATTGTATTTTGGGTGCTTGGCCACTGGTACACATTTACAGCTATTTACAGTGTTCCCTGGTCATGTGACTACAATTAAAATGGGTGTGTGTGTTTGCTGCAAATCAGCAAAACCTCTGGTTTTGGGCAAAACAAGCTCATTAGCTAAAATGGGTTCACTTTATGACTGCAATGTTTGGTTAATGACCACGACATCCAAATTACAACTGCCACAAAAATTATAAAATCAGGTATGATCACATGACCCATTTAATGACTAGAATGTCTTAATATCACTCTAGCCTCAGTTATGCTTATAAATCGAGGACTACTTGTACTTCTGTAAGATTCTGTATACCTCACACAGAAAGCTCTTCTCCAAAGCCCAAATAGATTGTTTCCCTAACAGAGTGGGGAGGCAGGGAATGCTAGGGTCCCTTCTCCTAAGGAGGTCCATTTAGTGGCACCCATGAAGAAGGGCCTTCTCTGTAGTGGCTCCCTCCCTGTGGAATATCTGCAGAAATGTTATGGCCCCCTCAGAGGAGGAGGTTCAGAAGAGGAGGAGGAGGAGTTGGAGCTCGGACCATCTGACAGGGAAGGCGCACCAGGGGCAGAGGACAATGCTGTCCCAAGCCCCTCAGACATTGGGGGAGGTGGTCGACCACTGCCTGCCTGCTTGCACAAACACAGGGGAGAATTGGCTAATGACCAGCACTGGTGCTGATAGGCAGCCAATCTCCTCTGAGAAGGAACAGCTGCCTGCTCCATTTGATCCAAGGGCAAGGAGAGTGGAGCATAGGCAAAATTATACAGAATAGTGATGACATTTTTTCCGCTAATTTCACAAATTGGCAAAAAAACCCAGTTAATTGAAACATAAAGGTAACGGAAAGCATTCTTTGTAAAAATGGTGAACTAAAAGAAATAATTAAAACCTACTTGTCCACTTAATCTTTCCTTTGCAATTAATACTTAGCACATGTATTCCCTGTGACAACTTTATTGATATATTCTTCTAAGACACAGTAGACACCCTTCTTGAGAAAGGATTTTAAATAAACTGAATGTTTAATTTTTAGGCAAAAGATTTGAAGAAATAACAGCAGGGTCTTATATTTAAGCAAAATTATTTTTACTATAGAGAAGCTCAATCTGGCAAGAATGATTTACATATTTCTGGGGATTTACCAACTTTAGCTGTGGATTGGGTGGCACTTCCCCAATCAGAGCTAGCTCACAGTATGTGTTTCTTTTGTGCTCAAGGAGCAGATGACCTCTTTGGTTAGGAAGGTCTTTGTACATATTCAACTGATGGGCCAACTGCACTCTTTCCAGGATTGGGAGGCCCTCCTCATGATCACTCATCCCTCAGTCCATTCCCACTAAAAGCACTACAATATGTTCAACAGGAAACTATCCTTGAAAAGCACTCAGAAAGTACAACTGTTACAGTATGGGTTGGTGCCAGCTGTAGGATGGTACCTTCCTGTAACACTATAACAGGTAGTCCTTGACTAATAATTATTTGTTTAGCAGCTGTTTAAAGTTACGACGGCATCGAAAAAAATGACTAACTGCTCCTCACGACCGTTGCAACATCCCCATGGTCACGTGATCAAAATTCAGGCTCTTGACAAGTGGCATATATTTACAATGGTTGCAGCATCCCAGTGTCATTTGCAACCGGCGTCTGACAAGCAAAGTCAAGGGGGAAGTCAGATTTGCTAAATGACTGCATGATTCACTTAATACCTGCAGTCATTTGCTTAACAACTTTGGCAAAAGAGTCGTAAAATCTCACGTAGCAACTGAAATTCTGGTCCCAAATATGGTTGTAAATTGAGGACTATCTGCATACAAGTTGTATTAGTTACCAGTAGGCTTGTGAATTCAATTCAAGGATCTAATTGTTATCTAACGTGTCCTTCATAATATAGAAGCAGGACTGGTTGTATCCTATTATGTCTGCCTATTTGGTAAGATCCAATAAACTCAGCATGTTTTGGGTCTCATATATTAAACAGGGTCACCTCATGAAGGGTGTTGTCTCTCTCATTGTATATATGTCCGCTGGAACATTTCCCTCAACATCTGCACAAACCCAATGTTATCTGCCTTCAAGAAAGTGCTGAAGATCAGGCTCTTTCTGCAGGCAGTAAGGTAAGGCATAAAGAGTAGTACCCTTTAGTATGGGTGAATATTTTGTAATTGCGTGCCCCCCCCCCCTCCATGGTTGTAAGAATTTTGTTTTAACTGTTCTACGGATTTAAACCTTGTGAATTAATCAGAATGATGTGTGAATAGGTGGCCACAAAAACTGAATAAATGAATGAATAAGACTTGTCTATGTTTAAGATTCAAATAAAGATTTGTATGCTTGAATAAATAGCTTCTCTGTCTACTTAATTCAAGGAGAATCCTAACAAACTCTACAAGAGATTATGTCATACATAATGAAACTAGTCCCTCCAGGAAAGATAATATCCAACTTTGGGAAGCTAAATGCTAACAAGATAGAAAGTATTTAATCTAAATAATTTTAAATCAGTTGTAAAGCTTCAAGAAAATTACAAATAAAAAAATGATGTAACAAAGCAGCCTGGGACATACAGTAAGTTAGTCAATGAAATAAAGTCATTGGTCTTGCAAGCATTTATTTAAGCTAAGAACTACATTATTAAATCATAGCAGTGTTCACCTTCCAAACTTTTTTAACACCAATTAGCACTGTTATGCTGAAAATATTGAGGACTATAATTAGTTAGGAAATGCTTAAGGGTGGCAAATGATATATTACATAGTCAAACAGTACCCAGAGCCCAATATTAAATAAGAATCCTCACCTCTTTGGGGAGCAAGGAAATGAAATCTCGTTGAAACTGGGGTTCAATCACTTGCATCATATGCTTCACTTGGGTAGGTTCACAACTATCAATCAATTCATCTAAGGCAAGCAACTTCTCCGGTCCACTCCAGCTCTGAGAGATACAAAACTGTATTTACTTTCACACTACTGTTTCAATAAACTGTAGCTAGAAAAACTTTGTAATATTTGGAAATTATTATAATAAACTCTTGAAGTAAAAAAAAATCTTATTTCATTTAATCATTTAAATTCATTGGTCTATCTCCAGTTGATTTAGGCTGGCGTACAATAAACAAAAAACAGCAAGAAATATTAAATCAATAGGCACCCTAGAGTGAAATACTCCACTAACCAATGCCACAAAACAAAACAGGGGCCATTAATTATGACAAATATCAACCCCAGGTTGAGACTAGAGCCAGATTTTCAAGGCTTTCTGGAACCAGGATCGCCGCGCGCTTCTGCAGGGTTGCAGGGGTGAGACAGAAGCCCCAGGATCGGCGCTTCCAGTGCACACAGGAGACAAGGGGGGGAGAGAGGAGAGGCTATAAAAGGTTTTGGCGGGAGAGGAAGAGAAAAAAAGACAACAGGGGAAAGAGGAGGGGACTGCAAAACATATATGGAGAAGCGCAGCCTTGAGAGGAATCAGCTGAAGGTGCACAGAAGAGAAAAGGAGGAGGGGAGAGAGGAGAGGCTATAAAAGAAGGAGAGAAAAAAAGAGGATATAAAAGAAGAGGGGAGAGAAGAGAGGATATAAGAAGGGGGAAGAGCAGAGAAGATATAAAAGAAGGCGGGAGAAAAGAGAGGATATTAGAGAAGGATATAAGAAGGGGGAAGAGAAGATATAAAAGAAGGCGGGAGAGAAGAGAGGATATAAGAGAAGGAGGGGAGAGAAGAGACGAAATAAAAGAGGGAGGAGAAAAGAGATGATATAAAAGGAGTGAATCTGGTTTCCCCACTGACTTTGTCAGAAGGTTGCAAAAGGGGATCACATGATCCTGGAACACTGTGACCATCATTTATATGAATCAAGTTGCCAAGCATGCAAATGTAGATTGACCCTGGGGATGCTGCAATGGTCATAAGTGTGAAAAATGGTTATAAGTCACTTTTTTCACTACCGTTGTAACTCTGAACAGTCACTAAGCGAACTGTTAAGTTGAGAACTACCTGTACTTTATCACTCCCCCCCCTTTTTAGTCAAGTTTTTTACACCTTGCTAGGTGACTGGTGGTACTCGAATACTGCCATATCCTAAAAGTGGTACAATCTGTGAAAAGGTTGAAAAGCCCTGATCCAAAGCACCTGAAGGCAGGACAAGAAGCAATGGATGGAAATTTATCAAAGAGAAATCCAATCTAAAACAAAGGAGCAATTTCCCTGACAATGAAAACAATCAGTGAACTGGTTTGCCTCCAAAAGTTTTTAAGACAAGATTGGACAGCCATTTGTTCAAAATGGTATAGTGTCTCCTGCTTGAGCAGGGGGTTGGACCAGAAGAACTGCAAAGTCCCTTCCAACTTTTTATTCTGTTCTATTATTGATTCCTGAAGTTAGCAATGAAAAATGCCACATATTCAGTCTTTAAAATGTATTTCCTTACACATGAGTCTGCAAATTATACTTACAAGCATAGATTGTTATATTGCATTATGGTTTATAGGAAGCATTCTTTCAACAATCAAAAAGTATAACTTGAGATTTAGGGCTATGTAATTTGCACACTGACTACAAACAAGGTCATTTTTATATGGAGTCAGAAAATAATTTGAATGATATTTAAATCTGAGATGGTTCAGTATTTTATATGCTTGTTTTGATTGTATGTAATTTCTGCTGACAATTAACTGTCAAATACCCAAACATGCAAGATATTACTGAAATTTCTTCCTTATAATTAAGATACATATTAATGATTGAATTAGTTCACCTTTCTATACTTCAGAAACCTCAATTTTGGGACTGTTAGTCTACTTCACATGTCTTTGGAAAGTATTAAGCGGAAACATTTCTTAAATTATAAAGTATACTGATAAGAATGTTTGTGACTCTAAAAAGTGAACAAATGTTCATCTAAATTCTATTAGTAAAGTGACTCTTGTTAAACAATCTTATTAAATAATAAATTAAAAACTGTAATGTACTGTGTATTGACCATACTGAATTAACATTTACTTTGCTGCAAAACATATGTGCAGTTTTGGATTTAGTAACTTGATAGCATGACCTTTAGTGGAAATGACTTATCAAATGTTTCCAGTTTTTCTTAAGACAATCCTACATGGCTTGAGATACCTTGGTATTTTTCTTTACAAAATTGCTTCAAACTGTTGGTATTTTTGGACTATCTAGGTCACTGAACAAAATTTCAAATGAGTTAAAATCAGGACTTCAGCTTAGCCATTTCAAAATGTAAAATTTCTTCAGCTTCAATATTTTATTATAGATCTATGTGCTTAGCGTAGTTATATACTACATAATACATATTTAAGCTACAGATGATATTTAACTTGGACTATTGCAACACCAGCTTGTGTATGTAAGGCAGCTTTTAGAAATGACCTGGAAGATGTTGATTGGTCCAGAATGCAGGAAACACACTGTTTTGGGTGATGGTCCCATGACTACAAAATAGCACTTTTTCCCAAGTCATTGTACAGGTTACCATTAGGCTTCTGGGTTCAATTCAAATTGGTGCTTGTCACATGAGAAGTCTACTATGCTGTAGCAATAGAATGTATCAGATATACTTTTGCCAAACCTGACTGTCAGTCAGTTCTGAACATCTCAGGAGCGTTGGAAAGTTCCTCAATTTAAGCACCCAGGTTGCATTATGCTCTGCTTGCCCTAGAGCAGGTGTCAAACTCACAACATCACGTGATGTGTTGTGATGTATCACAACTTTTTTTCCGTTGCCAGCAATGGGGTGGGTGCGGTTTTGTCATGATGCATCCGGCCTGCGGGCTGGCAGTTTGACACCCTGCCCTAGAGATATATGTAGCATATATATGTGTTTTTTTCTGTATTTCTTGCTTTGTTATATACCACCTAGAACAGGGGTGTCAAACTCAATTTCATTGAGGGCCGCATCAGCATTGCAGTTGCCCTCAGGGGGACGGGTGGGTGTGGCCAGGGTGGGTGTGGCCTACTGGGTGGGCGTGGCTAGAGTGTGTATGGCCTACTGGGTGGGCATGGCCAGCTCTACATCGTTCGCATCAAGGGTGCCTATGGGGGCCTGGGCAGGAGTGGGACAGATCTGAGGGTCTCTGGCAGAAGAAGGGTCTCTGGGCCAGGGCCAAGGCAGTGGGGGCCGTTCCCTCACTATTTCCAGGATGGCTTCGCGGGCCACATGAAACCACTTCGCGGGCCGGATCTGGCCCCCGGGCCTTGTGTTTGACATGTCTGACCTAGAACCTTGTGACTCTTTAAAAAATATATATTTATTTCAAGAAAGTTGCATTAGGATGAGATTTTTAGGAAGCAGAAATCCTACATGGGACATTTTCTAAGATATTTAGGGAATGAAAACATGCATGCAGTTTTAATAATAGGCATTTTTGTTCTTGAATAATATCAGAACAGAACAGAATAACAGAGTTGGAAGGAACCTGGAGGTGTTCTAGTCCAACCCCCTACTCAGGCAGGAGACAAATGGCCATCCAATCTCTTCTTAAAAACTTCCAGTGTTGGAGCATTCACAACTTCTGGAGGCAAGTTGTTCCACCCATTAATTGTTCTGACAGGAAATTTCTCCTTAGTTCTACGTTGCTTCTGTCCTTGACTAGCTTCAATCCATCACTTCTTGTCTTGCCTTCAGGTCCTTTGGAGAATAGCCTGACTCCCTCTTCTTTGTGGCAGCCCCTGAGATATTGGAACACTGCTACCATGTCACCCCTCATCCTTCTTTTCAGTAAACTAGACATACCCAATTCCAGCAACTGTTCTTTATATGTTTTAGCTTCCAGTCCTGTAATCATCTTTGTTGCTCTTCTCTGCATGTTCATTGTTTGACTGTATATTTTTAAAAAGCTTTTTGGAATTATATAATTAAGCTTATTTAAGAAATATTGATTTTACTATTATTCACTAATTTTATAACAATTCAACATAGCTAATAAGGATGATTGAATTTTAGTGTTTTTTGGGTCTCAAGCTAGTATAGTATAATATGGTATATTATATGCTGAATTCACTTTTTTAATATTCAATGGCAGTAACTATATTCAACTACATTAGAGAAAAAAATATTAGAAATTACAATATGCTAATTTCTATGGATGAATGTTATTGCATTTTTAAAAAACCAGTATTATACACAAGGGTTTCTATATGAAATGTTTTTTAATTTTCTTTTTAATATATGAAAAATCTCAAAGAAGAAATAATCTTTCATTTAAATTTATAATTAAGATCTATAAAACTTTATTTTTTGATTATGTGCCATCAAGTCGAGATTAATTCATAGCAACCACCTAAGATAGATTTTGTCCATGACAATCTGTGTCTAACCTAGTCTTTCAATAGTGCAACCATCACCAATATAATTGAGTCCATCCACCTTGTTTTATACTTGGTACTGTGCCTTTAAAGATATTTAATTAATTTAATATATCTATAAAGGACCAATTAGATATATACTGCCTTGTAATGTTTTGACTTAGATTATTTAATAAAGATAATCAAAGAGGCACGGTGGCTCAATGGCTTAAAAGATGCTGGCAAAGGTCTGTACTCTAGCGGTTCAAGTCCTACCACTGCATGATGGAGTGAGCTCCCATCACTTGCCTCAGCTCCTGCCACCCTAGTAGTTTGATAGTATATAAATGCAAGTAGATAAATAGGTATCATTTCGGTTGGAAGGTAACAGGGCTCTGTGTTTCACCACATGCTCTGCAATGCAGTGTGATGTCATGCTGGCCACATGACCTCAAAAATGTCTTCAGACACCACTGGCTCCATGGCCTAGAAACAGAGATGAGCAGTAACCCGTAAAGTCGCTACGACTTAACAGACAAAATCCACGGGGACTTCTTTACCTTTACTTTTATTATAATCAAAAGACTGGGAAAAAGAAAAAAAGAGCAGGATACAAAAAACACATAGACTATTAATTTTCATTATTTTAAAAGAAGAGTAAAGAGAGAAAAGTGGTGTAACTTTGTAGTGAAATATTCTGCATTTGTTCTAATACAAAAGTCACAAAAAGGGCATTCTGAATTATTACCATTAGTTAGTTAAAGAAACTTATTACCTGAAACATTTTCAGCCATTCTTGAAGCCCAGTTGGTGGCTGGATAGATGTAATACGACGGCGTTGCTGCCCTTGACCATTGGCTGCTCTCAGATCTCCAAATGTAGTTGGTGTTGCTGAACAAGGCACAAGCCCAGTAGTGCTATGGCAGGGGGAATAATTCAGATTCCAGAAATATTTATTCTATTAAATATAACGTTTTCTTTAGCAAGCTCAATTCTAATTATTTAAGTAAATTTCATTATTATTAGCACATTTTATGCAATCCTAGTTCCTTTACAAATTCAGTATTTTGATATTTTGTAAGGCTATGAAATGTCCAAAAAGGCTGTAATTAAACCCTATAAAATTAACAAAATGTGAGTCATGTGTAGCTTAATTTATTGAAGAAGGGATATTATCTATAAGCAGTAACAGGGAACCTGAAGTATTACTTTAGATGTATCAAAGGGCTTACACTGATTTACTAGTATTTTTGAGCTTCAGTTAAGTAGTCAAATTACTTTAAATCCCCAAACCCCTGGTGTTTATATAACAGTTTATAGTCAACTGGGCACTGCTAGGTAATATGCTGAATTTTAGCCATAAAACCTCAAAGTGAATTCATGTGGAAAGGGCAAACAAAAATAGAGCAAAAACAGCCACTGGGAATTAAAGGGAGTAGCACTATATATATAGGAAACTTGATTTTTCATAAATGAACAAATAAATCCCCCCCCAGATGCACATTGAAAAAGCTAAAGTAAATAAACCAATATAATTTGTCAGGAAGAATTAGTACATCCAGTTATCATGGAATGATGACTGTCCACTGAAAACAGAGTGGTAAAGACAGTAAGGAGTAAAATAACCTAGTTGAGTGTTTTACAGCTTATAGTATGCTCGGAAAGACAGAGGGCTGGCAATACTACCCAAAGTAGAAGCATAATGCACAAATATTTTATTGCACCTTTACTTGTGAATAATGTGCAAGTGGTACTATGGCCATCAGTTTAAAGTATCTTTATGTTTTGCCCATTTTATGATCTTTCTTGCCTCAACTGTTAAGTGAATCACTGCAGTTGATAAGTTAGTAAGCCAGTTGTTAAGTGAATCTGGCTTGTCAGAAGATCGCAAAAGGAGATCACATGAGCTTGGGACACAGCATAAATCTGAACCAGTTGCCAAGTATCTGAATTTTGATCACATGATCATGGGGATGCTACAAATGTCATAACTGTGAAAAACAATCATAAGTCTCATTTTTCAGTGCTGTTGTAACTTTGAACAGTCACTAATGAACTTTTGTAAGTCAAGGACTACCTGTATTAAAAATTAGAGCTAGGAAAATCTTCAAGTTTTAAAATAATTTTAACCTCTGTGTTATGTTATTGATTACAAGCATATTTCATACTGACTTGCCTTTGAACAGATTAAATTATGAAAAATACTTCACAAAATGTCTGAATAGCAAAAAAATTTGCTTAGAAATTCAAGGCTTTAACATAGTATTTCTAATCAGTGTATTTATTGCTAACATACTTTTGAATATTTAGCTGCTGACTTATTTCTTTCCCAGTTCTTCTGAGACTCAATTACTATAGGGCCACATATTTGAAAAACATTTGTGTAGGAATACTAAAATGTATTTGAAAGAAAAATGGAGATATGGTTTTCTATTTTTAAGCATTTTCATTTAGAAGGACTTCAGGAAGTAGGGCTACAAATAAAACCTTCTGCTTCAGAGACTACAGTTAAAGAGACCAGAAGTCAAAAACATTCTAGATCAGGGGTCCCCAAACCCTGGTCCGTACACCGGTGCTGGGCCGCAACATGCCAGAAACCAGGCCGCACAAACAAAGCCCCATCCATGGGATGCAGGCAGCACACAAAACCATGTATTCTCCGGTCTGTGGAAAAACCTTTCTCCACACAACCGGTCCCTGGTGCCCAAAAGGTTGGGGACCTCTGCTCTAGAGGGATGAGTTATCTGATTCAGTGTATAAGATAGCTTTAACAGCATTATTTTATTATTTTTCATTACAATCTCCCGCTGAAAACAAAATTAGGATCTAATGTCTAATAAGGATGTCATTACAGTGCAAATTAAATTACTTCATTTTCATAGTTAAATTTTATCTCAAGATTATAATAAGAATTCATTTATATTATCTATTATTTTCATTTGTCTAATAAAAAGTTCAAGGAATTTTTTGATTTTATTGGTACAGGCCACTAAATTATGTGAAATCAATTCCAAATATTCTATCTGTAATTCAAATCCAAAAAGTAACACTGCCTCATAGTAATATTGTCTTAAAAATGCATTGTTTTATAGGAGCATCTATATTATTTTTCCCCCAAATTAGAAACCATTAGAACCAATTAGGCTAGAATGAAGAAGTTTTCATATTTTTAATATTAACTTCAGCCTCAATGTAAGTCCAGAGTCACACTTTTGTAAGCTGGGGGTGGGGGGTGAGGAGATACAAATATTTATCAGATTTATTTGCTGCCCATCTTGCAGTTCAGGAAACTCCGAGTACGACATTTTTTTATTTCTTAAGAGTTAATGTTGAAGAAGTAATTGTGAATAACATATAAATGAATATATTTCAATTCATAAAAAATTTAGAAAAGAATTTATATTTAAATGATAAACAGCCTGTAAAAGCAAGTGTTCCAGTGATGCAGATTTGTACATGACAAAATGCAGCAGAACTGTATTTAGTTGTTATGGCAACCAGTTAGTAGTAAAGCTGAACTGAACGCACTGATACTGAAATTCCTGGCCAAAAGAAATTAAAGGGTTGATAAACTGACAAGGCTGGCTCATGATGAATGTATGTTGCTTTAATTTATAAGTGGAACTTCGCACTCTTGTACGGTTATAATTCAATGAGTCATGAAGTATCATGCTGTTGCATGCAAGAAAATTATGATTAGCATCAGATATATTGTCAATTCTATATTTCAAACAATCCAGTAAAATGTTAAGTGTCCTGACCCGCCTAAGTCTTTGCATGGGGACAGTGCTATAAACCCCATTATTTCTAATTCAGAATTAAAATATTTCTGTAGTTAGCATTTAAATGTCAAATTTCGGTCCTTTGCAGAGAACGGAGTTTTTGTTTGAGTATAAACATGAAATAGTTGCCTGGACAGCATTTGATAAAGTATCTGAAAACAGATGACAGTTTATTATACCAAATTACCTTGTATATTCTGACACTTTACAGGGTTTCTTTCCCAGTGAGAAAGAACGGACCTCTGAGCCATGGTCTAACTTTCTTTTCATCTGTAAAATTGGACAAGAAAAAAAGATGTTAGCTTACCACCTTAAGGTAGAACTGTAACGAACAGAGTGATAGTTTCATTTATATTACTTTGAAAAAACCTCCCTTTTTATCGACCCCTTAGTCCCTTTGAATGAACACTCTGATTTATAGTTTAAAAAAAAAATAATGAAATAATTTCACTAATCAGACAACCTTCTGTGTAATCTTGCATGCCATTATTACTAGGCTTCCAGAATATTTGCTATATTTATTTCTACACACTTGTACATTATAAATTGTCTTCTATAAACTGGTTACATAGATTTATAAGTACTAGCATTTAAAATTGCTCAGAATGAAAAAAAAAGCATAAAAATACTAAGGAAGATGAGATTAAAATGAGATCCACATTGCCCCCACTTTAATAACTTTTTGAAAAGGATTAAAATCCTGTTTATTCTCCCAGGCTTGGAACAGGATGGTTATGGAAGTCCTATGATTTTGTTTTAGTTTTTTGTCAGCTGTGTTCTTTCATATTTGTTTTTTTTAATTTCTTTTTAATTGTAAGTTGTTCAGAGTTAAGGACTTGGGTGGCCTACAACCGAATGAATATATAAAAAGGTTCTTGCCTAATTATTTGAGAAACATTTTATGAAAAGGAATCAAGGACATTGAATTCCTTTTCTGTGAGATGTTCCTTGTATTCCTAACTCCTATTGATAGATTCAATAAAACTATTTTTTCTAATAATAATAATGTGGGAGGGGAGTGTGAATGTATGAAGATTTGACTCCAGAGAATTTCTTAAACGGTTTTGTTTTAAAAGTACATCTACTAAAAAGAAAATATACCTAGCAATCAGCATATTGAGTCAAACAGATTATTAAATGTTAATACGCTCAATGATTTTTAGAAACTGCTAGGGCAAGCAATTGAAATTAAATCTGTATGCAAGAATTTTATAGTTTCATTACTGTATAAAATTGCTTATAACAGATTAAAATCTATTTATAATGCAAACTTTTCAAATTTGACCATTGCAGCCATAACTTGCTACACTGGCTAAGTAACATGGCATAATATGCTTGAGCAGAATGATGAATATTGAATTTGATGGATTTTATTATTGTAGATATTATGTTTTAAATAATTGCTACCATACCATTATTTTCCTATTGGTTTTTGAAAATGGCCTTTGTAATGTCCAAGGCACCCTGCCCTTCCAAGCAAATTATGTTTATTTTTCTCCTATTAAATGGATATGCACTAATTATTGAACTGGTACTGGTGCTTTGGTACCAATAAAAAAAGATACAGTAAAATTTTCCAAAGCTTTAAAATGTACTTATGTCCTTTCACTCAATGTATTACATTTGATTTTGGACAATACGGTATGTAAATTGCTATGCATATTCATTTCACTTTCTCAGTAATAAAGCTGCTCTCATAGTTAATCTATCTGTATGATTCTGGCTCATATGGAGCATAACTCCGCATGTTACCATGCAGAATTAAAAATCAAAATGAGAAAACAACCTTCTTTGCAAGCGTGCCTCTTTTTTAAAACAAGACACAGAATAACAGAAACCATATTTTTACCCATGTGCAGGAGAAAGGAAACCACTGGAAAAGGATTACTTATTTTACTATATAGATCAACTCTATATTAACATTAACGTGTTTATTCAGGAAAATGTTTTCTATCTTTAATTTGATGTTCCTATAGGATAGTTTAATATAAAAAAGACATTCACCCAAAAAAAATTCTTCAGGCAAATTTAGGGAGTCAGAACTGTAACATAAACTCCCATGTTAAACACAACTTCATTGTCTCAGAAGTACAGGATATATTCTAAACACTTTCTATAGTTGCCAAAGAATGTTATCAAACTCTCATTTTCTCAATATTTGTATTAAACTTTTTCTATCCCTATTTAGTCTAGATTGTAAAATATGCAATAGCTCTGCAATGGACACTGTATTAAAAAAATTCCTAATAAATTATCATACATCATCCTGTAAAGTTTATTCCCTTCAGAATAATCTAATGCAGAGCTACTACATAATGTAAAACATGATTCATAAATACTCATGAAAACATTTGAATCCTATAGGAAAGTATTATATAGTATTAACATTATTATCTGAAAGAACAACCACTGTAGCCTGTTTTCTGCACTGCTACTGGGAATGCACCAGGCACATCTTTAAAATTCCTCCCCGATGTAAATATTAACATAGAAGCATAATTATTTGCTTTCAAGGTCAGCAGCATTAACAAAATAAAAATAAAATACTTTTGGAGACAATACGTAAAAGAGAATGCGGGAGGTCTAATTAGAAACAAGCTTAAAGAGCTGAGCTGAATGTGAAGACCCATTTCAGTCGAAGGTAAATAATCTGAATCTTTTCCTGGTATCTCCTGCAGATTTTTAAATAAACGCATTTCGCATCTCACTGAGCCTTTTTCGCTATTTGCCTTTATCCAGCACACAGAATTTTAAGCATCCATCCACTAAGAGGAGGGGGGCAGCTAACGGAGATACTGCAGCCATCTACAATGATACGGATTTTTCCTCCATTCCTCTTCTCCCGAACATACAGAATAATAATGCCTCTTTCAAAAGCGCGCGAGTTACTTACTTTGTAAAAAATCATCTTTAAAGTGCCGTAGAAACCCATGTTGTCAGTATTTTTCCCCTTTAGAGATTCCGTGCCCCCAAGTATTCGGCTGCTTGGTAGTCGCTGACAATATAAACCTTTTTCAGGTAGGTATGTCACGGACTCTAATGTGGACATGCTCGGGCACGTCAGAAAAGGAAGACTGGGCAACAGAAACCAGCAGCCAAACTCCACTGCGAACGACAAGGAAGCTCACGATCCAACAGCTTCTCCCGGCACGCATACATACGCAGGGCTTGCCGAAGAAGAACTTGGGGGAATAATGAGATCGGGAGGGAAGATTATTGGAGGAGACTTTGCCCAGTCAAAGCCTTGACTGAACGGATTCCTCCCTCAGCCGCGCAGAGAGATCGGATTACATCTTCCCTCACGCTGAGAATGGTGCAGTCCAAGTTTCAGCAATGCAGACTGCACATCAATTACGCGGTGCTCCGTTCCAAGGAGCCTGTGAGCGTACAGCATGGGAAGGACTTCGGCAGGAAATTAGAGGAGCCCCATGCCTTGCTCACATTGGCCACTGGGACTGGGGAAACACGGAAACTCTATCGTTCCGAGACCAATAATTTATCTCCCTCGTTTTAGGCAAGCAGAATAGTACTGGCTAATTCTAAATTGCCAGCTGCAGCAAACAAGTTAATTTTCTCTCATTACAAGCGTACCGTGGCCCTCAGGCAAGCTGTCTGCACCTTCAAGCCAAACCTAATGGATATAGAAAATGCTCCATACAGTACAGTTCATTGTATAATAGTCTGAGAGAAGCATTCCTTTTGGCAAGCTCATTTCTTATTTGAGAAAAAACTCATGACGTTGGAATATTTAATATTCAGTCCAATCTTACTAAGCATCATCTACCAGGAAGATATAAATATTAAGCTGCAATTCCAAAATGAGATCATCTAATTCACCTTAAATGTGGCATGAGGAAAATGTTTTCTAATTGCTTTTTGGTTAAAACTAAAATGAAAAATATTTATTCCATGACTTTCCATGGTAACTTGCTTCCATCACACTTTTTTTAAGTGTGTTTTTAAATCTTAAAATCTTTTAAGATATACTAATTGTAGCTTTTACTCAGAAGGTATGAAATTACAGATAAAAAATGAAAAATACTTAGAAATTTAACTGAATATCTCAGGAGTCATGTGACCATTTCACTTTCACCATTAGATACTTATAACCCACAGTAACCCATTAAGGAGGGGCAATCAAAGGGAAGGCTTGCATAGTCTATCAAGAAACAAGCAGTGCCCTGTTCCCTTTGATTAGTTCCTACTATTAGTAAATACACTCACTACTAAAAGAAAGACAAGGAACTAAGTTTTTTTTTAAAAAAAATATGTATCAACTCAAAACAAGACACAATTGGAAGTTCTTGATTTCTTCTGTTGATTTTGTTTGAGAGGAATAAACCAACCTCACTCTAGTCTAAGCAATCATGGATAAAAGCCATGGTCATTGCTACAAAGAGCTAACAGGATTTGTCTAAACCCAGCAGTTCAACATCTATAAAAGGAGAATGATTTATACTGCAGAGAGATAAAAGCAGTACAACATTATACAGTATATTCTAGATTCACAAACATAAAATGATCAGCAGAAGTTTGCTAAATCAAGTAGAACTATCACATGTTCTGAACATGATGCTTTCTCTACTGTTAATAACTGCAGTGTGGCACTTGTGTGGAAGGTATGTTCATAGTTTCCCAGATGGCATCCTTGCCATTAACACACTGTACTTTCCCTCCCTCGTACTGTAGTATAAAACAAGAAAATCCTTTGGATTTAAAAAAAAATGCTACTTAATTTGTCTACAGTCTATTATTTACTTGAATAAAATTCCCTTCACTTTGTTATGCTAAAAATGGTTCTTATTTTTTAAAGTGCACATACCATGATTGTTGTGATACATTTGCACTATTCTGTTGATTCCAAATACAGGAAATGTAAGAATCGTATATATTATATATATAAGTCCTCGATTTACAACAATTTGTTTAGTGACCTCAAGCTTACAACAGCACTGAAATAAATGACTTATGACTGTTTTTCCCATTTATGACTCTTGCAGGATCCAACAATCATGTGATCAAAAGTTAGATGTTTGGCAACTGGCTTATTTTTATGACAGTTGCAGTGACCCAGGGTCATGTGATCACCTTTTGACACCTTCTTACAAGCAAAGTCAATAGGGACTTTGCTTAACAACTGTTACTAAATTAATAATAGCAGATTCATTTAACAACTGTAGCAAGAAAGTCATAAAGTGGGGCAAAACTCACTTAACAACTATCTCTCTTAGCAACAGAAATTTTGGCTCAATTGTAGTCATAAGTCGAGGACTACCTTTATTAGATAACGATGCTGCAGAGACTAGAGATATTTAAACTATTTCATGATTGCTATATGTTTGCTCTTTATACTATTGTTTAGCATACAGTCCTGAAACAGTACAGTTCTTGCCATAATATGGAAAATAAGATATAATTCTGTATTGTTTCATTCTGTTCAGTTGTGTCCAATTCTTAGAGACTGCCTTTAGCTTTCTTGGCAAGGTTTACCATTGCCTGCTTCCTAATGCTAAGAGAAAGTGACTGGCCCAAGCTCACCCATCTGGCTTTGTGCCTAAGGCGGGTCCAGAACTCATAGTCTCCTGATTTCTAGCTTGATGCCTTAACAACTATACTAGACTGGCTTTCAAAATGTTATATAGAAAAGGGTTATTTATATACATTGCAGTAACTAGTAAGGCATACAGCATTGCATGTTTATTCTCATCTAATTACAATCTCATGAGGACAGATAGTGGGAGTCTGTTTTCTGTTCTTCCCTGGTCAGTGACATCATCCCTCCCATCCACATTATCTCTGAATATTGGAAATTAAGTATAGAATAGGAAGCCAGCTTATGTAGTTACCTTTATAATTCAAAACCCTGACAATACATTTTCTGATGAAAACCTGATTTTCCACTAATATTAGAGAATGAAAAACTTGTTTCTATATTCTTTCATCGCAGGAACAGTTTAGAATGGGAGGGTAGAAAATATGTACCCCAGGATAAACATGGGGCACTAATACAGTATATACTGTATACTGTATACATACATATATATTCACATACACACATATAAGCATAATTCACAAATAATAGAATCTGTTTGGTGTAGTGGTTAATGTGCTGGCCTATAAACCGGAGACAGTGAGTTTTAGTCCCTCCTTAATTGTGAAAGCCATCTTGTTGACTTCATGCCACCCGCTATCTCTGAGCCCACCTACCCCTCATATGGCTACTACTATGGGAAAAATAGGAGAAAGGAATATTATGTATGCTTATCATCTTGAGTTACTTATATAGTAATAAAGACAAGATAAAATCTAATAAATTAGATATAATAATAAAGTAAATAAATATATCTGGAAAAATCTACTTGAAATATCTGTCAGTACAGTATTCAATTTAAAACCCAACAGGTAGTTTAGTATTTATAGACAAGAAGTAACTCAATGGCAGAATACATGTTCTAGATTCAAACCACTTAAAAAGTTAAAAAGTACCTATAGTCTATGAAGTGGTGAGATGATAGACTTGTAGGCCTTGCTGTGGGGAAAGTCAAACAAAATGTTCACTTTACATCCTTTAATCTAATATGTCAGGGAAAAGGTTTGTCCAGAGGCTTCCTCCCTGTGCTCAAATGGTTAAAAATAACTCTATATTGTTGTTAGCTGCAAAGTCCTGTCTGATCCATCGCGACCCCATAGACAACGTTCCTCCAGGCCTTCCTGTCCTAACTCTGTATTTAGTCTGAATTGTACAGTATGTGTGTGTGTGCACGCGTGCGCACACACACACACACACACACACACACATATACAATTTGCATTAACTAGGCATCTTACAAAATTATTGTAATAATGATATGCCATAAAAAATAGTAAATCAGAGTTACTGCACCTTGTCTCTCCAATGATTCTTGATAAGAGTTATTAGATATAAAACAAAATTCTAGGAAATAAGAAATTAATACTATTTCAATCACATTTTCAGATATATCTTTATATTCTTCAAAACACTTGTGTAGCATAGTTTAATGGACCCCTCTGTTTCATTTTATTATGACAAATTCTCCAAAATAGGTAACGTTCAGGGAAAAGCTGATATTAAATAAGACAATAACATTAAAATTAACATGCAATTAGGCTTTTGTCTCATAGTAAGAAGGGAAGAAATGCAAGTCCACCATTTACACACAGAACTGAGGTGCCTAGATTAATAGTCTTGTCAAAAACAATTAATTATTTAAAGCTAACAACTTTCCAGTAATAATAATAAATAAATCAGGGACAAACAGGAATCAAGTGAGGATAAAGGAATAAAAAATACTCTTGAGTTGTTAGAGAAGGCAATCAGCTCCCTCAAGCTGCAACCTAAGTAAGTGCAGATGATTTACTTTTAAATAGTTGTCAAGAACAATTTTTAAAATTTAAAGTTAGCAAATATAAAGGCTAATTTATTAATTATAAAAATTGTATAAGAAGGGGGAGGAAGAAAACTTATTAGGAAGCCAAAATCCAAAACTGAGGAACTAATATTGAGTTCTAATCTATAATTTCTTCATTACCGGTATCTTTTAATAAAATAGTTGCTCCATTTATGCTGATATAGTCGAGAATTTTGAAAGCATAGACTATCATCTGAATGTCTTAAAACTGCCATGGTGGTTTAGAAAGACAGACAGGCAGGCAGGCAGACAGATTCAGAGCTGTACTATATAATATTATATAGAAGGTACATTACTTAAAATGAGCCCTTAAAATGAAGTCTAAAATGGATATATAGTTGTCATCTCGCTTATTTTGGTAAAAAAAAAGAACAAAAAATCTTTATTTTCTTTGCTATCTCCAGTTAAAGGATGAATGTTGGGAAAGAAGAAAGCTATTCCTATAGTTTGCACTAGCAAAGGTCTTGCAACAGTTTTACACCCTTTACTGATAGTCCTTGTTCTTGGTTGTTGCTATTAATGGCTAGAATAGTTGCAATAAGAGCATCGTTATGAATTGTCATGGAAAAAGCAGTCTACATTCCATATATAAATGAGACCTGGGTAGACCAGAAGGCCAGTGTTTGTGTTTCAAAATTGTGCCTGTCTGGATTTCCAGAGCAAAGAAGATGAGGTAGTGGTTGTCATTTGGGAAACCTTTATGGCTTTCAGAGGTTCTGTAATGCGTTTAAACTGGATGCGAAACCTTGATGCAAAAGATAATTATATCTACAAGTTGGCAGTGGAATCCCTAAATTTGATAGTCCTTGAAGATTTTATCATGTCTCTGGATAATACAGAATATAGACCTATTCTATCAGTTATGATCCTGATTGAAAAACATTAAGATCCTGTAGTTTCCTAAAAGAAACACATGATCTGTTTTTTTTATCTCGGGGCATTGCAACATGATTTGAAGATAAAGATGTTACCATTATTCCTCTGCCATAATCAGATTAGTTTTTAATTGTATTGCAGCTTGCTAGTGCTACTCCACCCTTAATTAGGTAGAACCATTAGATAGGTCTGCCCCAGGCAGTAATGGACCTGGAGGATTTCAGCAAGAGCTTAGGGTTTTTCCTAAGGATCTGGTGAGCTGTTCATCTAGGGCCGTCAGTCCTCTGAGGTATGCCAGATTAAAAATAAGATACCAGAATTTCAGGAATGCTACTATAGAGGTATTAGGTAAAACAAAATCTTAAAAGCTTGTCCAAGTTCCTATATTAGAGATTACATTGCTGTAATAGAGCAGTAAAATATAATTATATGCTGTTATCACATCCACATATACTGTAGGTTGCAAACAGCCCTTTTTCAGATGAACCTTTCCTTGGATTACTCAAATCACAGAATCCAAAGCAGTATGGTGAAAAAAGTTCTCAAAAATGCTTACAAAATTATTTTGACTAAGCAGTTCAAAGTAAAAATATTTACTTTTTGCTTGGTTAGCTGAGAAGGTTTTATTGTGTGTCTTTTAAGGAAATAGAAGGTACAGTATACTTGGGCTTTCATGGCTAAGGAAGGACTTGAACCCCGTCTCTCGCTTTCTAGCCTGGTGCCTTAACCAGTAGACCAAAGTGGTATTGCATTATCTTACAGTTATAGATGTACATAATATATGGTTAGACTACGTCTTATTACAGATCACCTTCTGATCAGGAAATACTGCAAATCCAAGAAAAATGAAGCAGGGAAATTATGTTCTGTTTCATATGCCCATTGTCTGTTGTGACATTATTTTTCTTTAAAAAGAAAACAAAATCCTACTTTAATATATATTACCTTATCCAAACTGTGATCCCTCTGAAGTAATTATAAAAATAACAAATCTCTAGAATGCAGAGGTCATAGCAATTTCTTTGAAGTTTTTTTTAACTTATTATCATTCACTGTCTTATAAAAGTTCATACAGATTAACACTTTAACTAAAAAGGTAAGTTAACAAATTCATCAAAAATCAAATCAATTATTTTTTCTATGTTGAAAGACTAGAAAATACTCCTCAAGCTGATGGGCAAAATTTATTTAAAGAATTTCTATCCATGACTTATAAAGTAGAGGGCTTTTCAATCTGTATTTCTTGCCCCTGGCAAGAAAACAAGCCTCTTCTTACTCTGATAAAAGACTTAGTCATGGAGAGACCCTGATTCACAAGCACTACACTTTCACTTTTTTCATAGAAGGTCTTTCCCTGGCCATTAACTAAGATTTTTTTTGGGGGGGGGTTGTTAGATTTTTTTTTAATCCCACCTTTTATTATTTTTATAAATAACTCAAGGCATTAAACATACGTTTCTTCCTTTACCTATTTTTCCCTAAGAACCCTGTGAGAAAAATTGGGTTGAGAGAGTGTGTTATTGGTCTAAAGCAGGGATCAGCAACCTGAAACAGTGAAAGAGCCACTCGGAACCGGTTCCCTCACAAAAGGAAAAACTGGGAGCCGCAAAAAATGTGTGCACATGCACGTACATGCGCGCATGCGCAGAACAGGGTTTGACTGAAGAGTGGAGCCAAGGCGAGATATGCACCTACCCTGCATATTTGAATTGATTGGTTGAACTTCTTTAGTCCCACTTTTTTTTTTTGGACTGCACATGTCAGAGGACTGGGAGCTGCAGGAGACGGCTGAAAGAGCCGCATGCGGCTCCGGAGCCGCGGGTGCAGACCTGTGGTCTAAAGTCATTCAGGCATCTTTCATGCCTAAGGAAGGATTAGAACTCACAGTTACTATCTTTTAACAACTAAGTTGAATTCAATGTCTTTTTAGAGTAGGAGCGGGAAATGTTTTGTAATCTTGTGTCAGGATCTTTTGAAGCAACTTGCTTTTTTATTATTTAACAGCAAAATCTCCCTCAATTCATCTAAACCAGGGGTGTCAAACTCGCAGTCACGCGATGTGTTGCAACGTGTCATGACTTCTTTTCCATTGCCGGCAATGGGGTGGGCGCGGTTTCACCATGACGCATCCGGCCTGCAGGCCAGCAGTTTGACACCCCTGATCTAAACAAACTCAAATATAACAGATGACAAGTTCAAAGCTAATAAAGCTTTTATCTTGAAAGGTCATGGTTACTTAAATTACTTTTGGTAATTTATATTGGTAATTTTTAATTCTGACTATATCATTTCTCTATATTTTTATAATGTCAACATATTTATTATTATTTTTGTCTCATACTACTTTAAAATATAAAGTTTGTATTTCTTTTCTTAATGATGTTGCTAAGAAATAAATCAAATTTAACAGAATCTTTCAATTTATGCATGACTAGTTTATACTATACTTTGGACTTTGCATAAATTATTAAATAATTAATTCAAGCCATTATTGATCATTTTGGAGTTTTAGGACAAAAATGTTTCTAAAGGATGTCTACTGATTGCAGCTATTAATAGAATTATATGAATATCATCTAATAGAATATGATCTAGAATATTTATGCAAGCAATTTGTTTAAATACATTCAGTTTAATATTAGAAAAAGTCAATCTTCAAGTAGAAACAACCGCCCTGCCCCAAAATGGGAAGATGTTGATCTGAGTAAGATTTTTGGTTCAATACTCTCTATTTCTTTATCAGCAGTGGCTCTGTAGTCCTCTGAAATTCTGAAACTGAACGTGTTTGGGTTCTACATAGGTCCTTTTATGTGTAAAGGTATATTTTACAATTGTCTTATGATTACTTCCCAAATTTATCATTATCATTTTTTATTAAAATATTTGTGCTTTGCTTTTTAGTGAGATAATAAAGGCTAATAGATAATGAATAAGTCACATCATCAAATAGGAAAATTTAGTAGGCAGTTGTGCAAACAGGCCATTTTCCACTTTCATGTGTTAATTTATATTCTAAAAAGGGTTTCCAAAAGCTGAATACCTCTCAAGCTCTGAATTCATAGGCTGACCTTAGTCTTTCTCAGAATGATTTTTAATGTAGTCTGCTATCAGCAAAATCCGTTTAAAACACATGCCCCATCTGCCACTTTCCCAAATGCAAAAGAACTTCTTATACTTGCAGACAGTGCAGCTTCTGCCTGCTTCACTCTTCTAAATACCAGCTGTATGATAATGAGCAAAAACAGCCGAAAAATACTGCACAATAACAAAGCTGGTACGAAATGGGCAAAACAACGCTCCCACTCAAAGCAGCAGTGGCAGCATGAACTTTACAGATTATCCATTGAACAGAGATGGGGGAGGTTTGGGGGGGAAAAGAAAAGGGCCTGTACAGATAGTTAAAGAAGGGAGGATCCATGGGAAGAATGAAACTCAAGAAGGGGTACAAGTGCTGAATGAAAAGCCTAAATTCTAAGGTACTTTTGTTAATATGCATGAATCAGTTCTTCACATTTTACACAGCTTATTTCTGATGTACTATGATATGCCAATTGCCATACCGATCATTTACATATTCAGTCTATTTCCAAAAAAGGCAGAAATTTCCTATAAAAGTTGTCTATTCACAAATTATCATTGGGATCTACAGAGGGTATGATGAAAGCAATATTTATAAATTACCATACATTATTTGTCATAAAGTTTTCTATTTTCAGTGAGAACGCTTCTTTTTATTTATCTCCCCTTTCAATGATTGCAAAGGCTCCCTAAAAGGAACAAAAAGTATTTTCAATATATGCTTCAGCTTCAGCTTCAGCAAAAGTTAAGCTTTGTTTTTTAAAATCATACATACTTGCTCAATTCTTTGATTACTTGAAAATCCAACCATGTTAAAAGCATGTTTATGTTAAGTATTCAAATATCTTACAATCAGTATAATCATAATTTATATTACTAGTCATGAAAGATAAAAATTATGGCACCCACTGAAGCAGAAGGCAATCATCATCATCATCATCATTATCATCACCACCATCGTCAACATCATCATCATCCTTTGTTTGGGAGCTTTCCAGATTTATCTTGCCAGTATTAATGACGCTGGATTAGGATAAAGTTAGATCCAGCAATGCATATAATTTCAGTGTTTGAATTGTAAAACTATTGAAGACCATGGAGTCCAGGAAATATGTAAAATCTGTATACTACATACAGTTGCAAGAAAAAGTATGTGAACCCTTTGGGATTACGTGGAGTTTTGCATGAATTGGCCATAATTTTTTTTTAATCCCATTTATATCCCGCCCTTCTCCGAAGACTCAGGGCGGCTTACAATCTAAGCACAAATCAATGTGCTTAGCAATAGCCTTCATTCTATGTATATGCCTGCTTATTAGGGCTTTCGGGGGGACCCCAAGCGGCATTATTACAAAGTCAGCTAATTGCCCCCAACAATCTGGGTCCTCATTTTACCTACCTCGGAAGGATGGAAGGGATGGAAGGCTGAGTCAACCTTGAGCCTGGTGGGATGCGAACCTGCACTAATTGCAGGCAGCTGGTGTTACTTAAGGAGGCATTAGCCCACTGCTCCACCAAGGCTCTAAACGTCATGTAAGTCACAACAATAGAAAAACACAGTCTGCTTAAAATAATATTACACAAAAATTAGCTGTTGTCATGTTTTAACTGAACATAAGATGGAAGCATTCACAGTGCAGGGTGGAAAAAGTATGCGAACCTTTGGACTTAATAACTGGTTGACCCTCCTTTGGCAGCAATAACCTCAACCAAACGTTTCCTTTAGTTGCAGATCAGACCTGCACAACGATCTGGAGTAATTTTGGACCACTCCTCTTCACAAAACTCTTTCAGTGTAGCAATATTCTTGGGATGTCTGGTGTGAATCGCTCTCTTAAGGTCATGCCACAGCATTTCAATCGGGTTGAGGTCAGGACTCTGACTGGGCCACTCCAGAAGCCGTATTCTGTTCTGTTGAAGCCATTGTTTTGTTGAATTACTTGTATGCTTTGGGTCATTGTCCTGTTGCATCACCCATCCTCTGTGGAGCTTCAGTTGGCGGACAGATGGTCGTACGTTTTCCTACAAAATGTCCTGATAAACTCTGGAATTCATTTTCCCATCAATGACAACAATCCGTCCAGGCCCTGAGGCAGCAAAGCAGCCCCAAACCATGATGCTCCCTCCGCCATGTTTTACAGTGGGGATGAGGTTTTGATGTTGGTGTGCTGTGCTTTTTTCTCCACACATAGTATTGTGTGTTTTTCCCAAACAACTCAATTTTGGTTTCATCTGTCCACAGTATATTTTGCCAGTAGTGCTGTGGAACATCCAGGTGCTCTTTTGCAAACTTCAAACGTGCTGCAATATTTTTTTGGGACAGCAATGGCTTCCTCCGTGGTGTCCTCCCATGTACTCCATTCTTGTTTAATGTTTTCCTTATTGTAGATGTGTCAACAAAAATGTTAGCATGTGCCAGAGATTTCTGTAGGTCTTTAGCTGACACTCTAGGATTCTTCTTTACCTCATTAAGCATTATGCGCTGTGCTCTTGCAGTCATTTTTACAGGACGGCCACGCCTAGGGAGAGTAGCAACAGTGCTAAACTTTCTCCATTTGTAGACAGTCTGTCTTACCGTAGACACATGAACATTTTGGAGATACTTTTGTAACCCTTTCCAGCTTCATGCAAGTCAACAATTCTTGATCGTAGGTCTTCTGAGAGCTCTTTTCTGCGAGGCACGGTTCACATCAGACAGTGCTTCTTGAGACCAGTAAACCCAAAACAGGTGTGTGTTTTTAAAGGGCACGACACCTGCAGCAACACATCCAATATCATCACACTGGTTGGAGTCAAGGTTGGCTCACTCCTGGCTCCAATTAGCTCTTGGAGAAGTCATTAGGCTAGGGGTTCACATACTTTTTCCACCCTGCACTGTGAATGTTTCCATCTTATGTTCAATTAAAACATGACAACAGTTAATGTTTGTGTAGTATTATTTTAAGCAGACTGTGTTTTTCTATTGTTGTGACTTACATGACGTCTAGAGCGCATTTTATGGCCAATTCATGCAAAACTCCACGTAATCCCAAAGGGTTCACATACTTTTTCTTGCAACTGTATTACATTAATTCCGAGAAACCTTATTTGAACCAAGGTATATATCTACACAATTACAGTGAAGTATGTATATTGGCTGATATTTTTCTTATCTCAATGTTATTATTTTTTCTTAAAATGTAGTTTTACTTTAATGGTTATAGAATAACTGCTTTGGCCCTTTTTCGTTAACTATTTACAATAAATGTAGTTTGTATTGTACAATCCTGACTTCTACATATAGTATTTTTCATTATATACTGCATTAGAAACATATAAATCCAATCAAATTAGTATGCTAATTATAATATCTAAATGATCACCAGTCCTCAAAGACTGCCAAGCATATCATAGTCCAGGGTCCCCAACCCACGGTCCGTGGACCAGTACTGGGCCGCAGCATACCATCAACTGGGCCACAAAAACAAGTGAAGCCCCATCCATGGGATGCAAGCAGCATGCAAAACCACGCCCCCTCCAGTCCGCAGAAAAACCTCTCTTCACAGAACTGGTCCCTGGTGCCCAAAAGGTTGGGGACCTCTGTCATAGTCAATACTTTATAAAAAATAATAAATTTTCATTAATCACTGCTAGGGAAGAAAAAGACATATTAGCAGTTTTTCTTTTCTCAGTATATCTGTGAAAGAAATAGAGAAAAGAGTATGAAGGAATGAATACCAAAAATACTGAATTATTTTTCTGTTTGTTCTTTTTTTAAAAAATACATTGGATTATTAATTTAACTAGATCTTTATTCTGAGTAGATAATATAAATACTAATTTTTCTTATTAATTTTTAGAATATGTTAATTAAGACTTATTTATATATTTCTTTCTTACCATCAAATCAGTTTAGGTCAAATAGAAGAGAAAGAAAATAGAAAAATTAGCATTAGTTTAATAAGATTATTTTTCCATACCAATCTACCTAATAATACTTTGAATACAATATTTAAATCCTAAAATTTGCAAGGGATATACATAATTTTTGCAAAGACAGAATTTAATTTAACAAAGTATAATTTCTGCAACGTTCTCAAAATACTTGCAGAATTTGTACCAATTCATCTCAACACTATTTTATAATAGTGTTGCAGTGCCCCTACATGTTCACTAATGGAAAAGCATGTAAGTTTATTATTAAACAGCATCTAAATGTCTCAAAAATTGCTAGTACTTGCTAAGTACTAGAACAATATTTTAATAATGCATTTATTCCTGCTCTACTGCATGTGAAAACAACAATATATAATGCAATAGCAAGCATTAATTTATCTAAATGAAAAATTGAGATATTAATATTTAGAAAAAATAGTCTAGATGTTGCTAACTTCTATAGATCTGATTTCAATATTCAACCACCTTGTTTCATATAAGTAAGGCTTTCATGGCCATGACAGTTTTGTTTATAAATTGGGATCAACAATGGTAGTCTGATATTCAGAAACCATGCTCCAATTTCATCAGAATTAGAACAATGCCAGTTGAACTGAATGTTTTGTAGCTATTAGTTCACTGCATGTGGAAAATCTGTTGCAGACTCTAAGAAACTGTGGGAGATTCCTGGGGGGATTAGATAGTACTGAACTGCTCTTGTTGAATTTGTAGTTATTCCAAGGATGCAAATAATTTGATAGTTATATATAACATCTCTCTAGATAGAATCCATGCACTTCATTGTTAAGCAGTCAAGCTGAGAACAATGAAACAAGTTTAAGCAATACCAAATATACTTTTTAAAAACCACAAGTAGTCCAATTAAAAACAAATAAAAACTTAATGGGTACAGTCTGCAGAAATAATGAAATTAAGTTTTTTTTTATTAACTTCAATTGCTTTCCCAGAATAATTTAGAACTTTTCTCTGCTGCTGGATGTCTTGTAATCTAATGTAGGAGATTCCTCCCATAATATACTAAGACATGAATTGAGGCTTGTTAGAAATGCCCCAAAACAGAAAAGCTATTTTTAGGTATGTCAGTATTTAAAAGGAAAGGCAAAAGTCTGTAGGACTACTGGAAGGAGAAACAAGTGGGAAAGTAATGAGTAAGAAGGCAGAATGTCTTATTCAAATTTATATATTTTCTCAGAAGAAAAATAAAGCACTAATTCTCCATCATTAGTTGAAGGAGATAGCTGCTCAGGATAAACAAGGAGAAAATAAAAGAACAGATAATTTACATCATAGGGAACACCAGCAGAGAATATGGCAGAACTAAAATCTTTGAAAATTACTTGGAATGGAAAAATGGAGGAAAGCAAATGTTGCTCTATCTTCAAAAGAGTCCCCCTTTTCTGACAAAGTTAATACCTTAACAGATTGGGAAATAGGCTGGGGACATAAAACACTATGACTTCAGGAATACATTTAGTGAAGTTTCTCATAATATCCTAATAAAATAATATAGACTAAGTGACAGAACAAATGGATTGCTTGCTTCCTGAGTGCTCAGAAGTGCATTCACGTCAGATTGGAGAGTGGTATGAATTGTAGCATCAATTGGAGGCTCAGTGTGGGATCCTATGTTATTTATCATTTTTAATGATCTGGGCGAAGAGTTTGAGAGAATGGCTGTCAAATATGCAGGGCACAAAAGCAAGACAAGTGACTAACTCTTAAGAAGTTTCAAAAAGATCTAAACAAGCTTGAACAGGCAGATGAAATGAACAGAAACATAAAGTTTTGTGTCTGAGAAGAAGAAAAAATTGAGATACAAATAGAGAATGAGGGAGTTTTTGGTTAGCATGTGAAAGGGATCTGAATGTTCTAGTACAGGGGTGGGCCGGTTGCATCATACGGAGGTCGCGCCCACCCCAGCTCCGGCAATGCAAAAAAAAAGTCACATGATGCGGCAAGTTTGACGTGTTCTAGTAGATCACAAACTGAACATGAGCCAACAGTTGGTGGTTAAAAAGGGATATGTTAGCTGAGCATAGAATCCAAAGTAATTTCCTTACTCTTTTCTGTCTTGGTCAGGCCCTACTTGGAATACTGTTTCCATATTATTGCAAACATATGGCTAGGAAAAAAGATAATCTTATAAATTTTGGGTTAATTTCTTAATGTGTAATAAATATATAAATTTATTTATTTATTTTATTTTTAATTCCAAAAACATTTTATTAGTTATGGAATAAATATTGGCTGTTTCTGATTTTTTATATTTTCAGTGACCTGTTTTAGAAGGTAGATACAAACTATACAAAAACATCAAAGAATTAAATACATTCATTGTATATTATATTATTCCATACTGTAGACTAACAAATATAGTTTCTAATAGTTTTTTATTTTTGAGTGCATGAAAGCATGCAAAATTAATATTACAATTACAGAAATTATTAACTTAGGTAAGCATTTTTAACAAATTATTTAGAGCAGTTATTTCTAAACCTTAATATTGATGATACTTTTTAAAATCAAAAGTGTTGCAGACCTTTATAATAGTCATACTTCTATTCAACTTAAATAAGGACAAAAATCTGAATTCATAAACTCCAGAAATCATGAACAATTCTTTTCAATGAATATATATTTTATATAGTCAGAAGAACATCAACATGCAAAAGAAAATAGTTGTGAGAATTTATTCAATCGTTATATTACAAGGTCATCATTAAGGTCTAAAAGGTTTCTACCCTTCCATTCACTTTCCCAATAAACAGACCTTTTATTTAACAAAGGATAATTAAGAGGCTAAAACATAAGAACGTTTTTATGAGTTCAAAACACGGGCCTATGTACTTATTTTATTGTTAGGATGAGAAAATCTTTTCCATGTGTTTAGAGAAGGCTGCCCAATTACTGCTGAGGGAAGGGGACCAATAGATTCAGGTGATGCTGTGGCTCCTATGAGATTTCTGAACTGACCACTCAGGCAAACAGACAGCTTTTCTGTCAGCAGTAACCAGGAAGCTGAAGGAATCTCCAGCTGTGTTGATGTTGATAGTGTGACTGATATGAGATGTGTGGGTAATCCTGGGGGCATCTTTTGCCCCTTATTCAGTGAAGCCCCTTCTTCAATGTAGCCTCTATCTCCCAACTCCACTATTAAGGAAAGTGCAATGAGAAAGCCTATAATATACACATGGGGAGAAAGACTGAAGGAGTATTAAATACAAACTTTTTAAATTACAAAAAATATCCTCTACAAGGACATCTTGTCTAAGCAAGAATTTGCCCATTTTATGCTTTATCCAGGACAGTTTATGATTGTCTCCACTTGAGAGAAGGGGGTTAGATCATAGAAAAGGGCCATTTGGGGGCTATCCCATTCTATCAAATGCTCAGGGCCACAAAAATACTCTCTCTGTTATTATTTAGGAAAGAGGTGAAGACTATCATCTTTCTTTGGGTTTAAATGTAGGTAATAGTTGGATAGCATGTTATTATATATTGTCCTGATCATTGTTTAAGTATATACTAAGCCTATGTTTAAGTCTTTGTTTTTTGTGTTGATTTTGTAGGTGTTTTTTTAAAAAAGAACTTTGTTTTATACTGATTATTGTAAAGAACCTAAGAGCCTATGATTGGGCAGTGTACAATATTTGTAAAATGAGTTAATATGAACTATATGTAAGAATTGGCAGTGCTACTTTGAAAGTACATATAAGGTCAACCATTTACTTCTCATATGTATATGCAAGCAAAAACTGAAAATCTAGATCAATAAATCAAAATTGCATCAGTCCAGACATTAGCTTTTACATTATCCTTATCTTGAGATCCTTAAGCCAACCCTTGCACCGTAAACATTTCTAAACCCTGTTTCACCTATCTGATAAAGTAGTAGTTAAACTGAATGTAAATTTGAAAATTCGGTATATAAAATTATGTCAATAATAATCCTGTTCAGGAAGAAGACATATTCTCAAGGAACAAAATCAGTAACATATGGAACCAGTAAATAATTAAAACCTAAAATGAAACTAACATCAACATAATATTGTTAGCATCAAAGAATAGGTCTGCAATAAACACTTCTTTCTTAAGTGCAAGGAACTGTGCCAAAATTATGAATTAATACCCATCTTGGAATTAGGGAACCTCTTAAAATGGGTTGTTGAAGAACAACGTGCTATGAGAAAAATGTGAATGGAATGCAACTACACTAAAGCAAATAGCCAAGACTGCTTGCATTCTTGTCAGCTGTTGGCATTATCATGAGAAGAAAATGTATAACAGTGTTATTAATAGCAACTTGCTTTCAGGAATGTCTGCCATTTGTATGTAGCTCAGAACAATTAGAACTGCATATTTATTTATGCACCACTAAAATACTAACAATGCATTCCATGGCAAATATTTAATAAAACAGATGTGACAGTCTGTAATTTAGTATTTGCAGAGAAAATGTTAAATAAGTCTGACTTCTTTCACAGGACTATATGAATTTTTTCTCTGCAAAGTGATCTTAAAGGTCCTCTTCCCTCAAGGTAAAAAGGGATGAATTCTGAATTTCAGAGGTAGAATCTTAATGCCTGACGGTTAAAATTCTGCAAACTAAGAAATAACTTTTTTCAAATTTCATCAGATCACACACAATGAAATGCTTTATCAGCATGTATTTTTATAAAAGTATATTTAATATAGTAAAAGTGCAGTATTACAACATAGTGTGTACCTATACAAGTTGACCAAATTAAATTTAATTTCCCTGTAGTTATATGTATGTTTTTCTAAACATTGTTTGAATTCCGTAAACTTTGTGAGCTACTGAAGCCTATAATAAATCCTTTTTTTTCAAATGAATAGTTTAGTTTATAGTCTTTATCCAAGAATGTAAACTTGCTATGGTCACAAATAATTCATCTTTTTTAGGCTGGCACTCTATAAGGATTCTCATGATTGGCAATATGCAGTGACTCGGACAAGTCTGGCATTAATAAAAAGTTAAAGAACACAAAACCAGGGCATATGTTTCGGTGAGATCAACTAATGGAGAAGCTATTCAGATTGAAAGAGATGGAAATAAAAAGTAGGAGCTGCCAAACAGTACACTTTTTTAATGTAAATGCTAATCTTTGATTCATTGAACAATGTTTTGGGGATGTTAACTATGAATCCAAGCAGAGATTGAAAACTTCTAGAACAAAGTTGGCAGTCTGATGTTTATGTTACCTGCCAAGTGTATTTTTGTTCGAAGAGGTAGTAATCAATCAATCAATCATTAAATGAGGTTACAAACATTTCCTTTTCAGCTCATCATACTTTTGTCCCATGCAACTTTTGCGTATTAAATTTTAGTTTTGAAATTAATATAATGCGCACATTTCACAGATTTATTAGTGATAAACTTTATTTTAGTAGGATACCGTACCAATTTATTATAAAATAAAATCTGAAGGCTGCTACAGTTCAATGACTAGTTTCAGAATAGACTCAGCTATTCAGGTTAGGGAGAAAATTAAGCTGGGAAAGTAGAGGACATTTCAGAAATAAGAAAGATAAGCAAAGTCTATTTTACTCATCTGCTTTCCAGTACCCTAAGATAGCTATGTGCCTCCATTTGGCTCTGCTTGATTGTTGCAAGTATAGACATTAACATTTTATGAAGTTATTACTGTTTTGCAATACTGAAAAGAGTAAACTTAAAATTGTAACACTTTCAATATGAACTTGTTATAAGCGTTTTTTCAGTGTTTTTCACTAACTATACTACATAGTATTAAGAATGCAAAAGCAATTCCTATAAAGGTCAAGTTTAAAGATTGTCCATAAATGCTACATTTATCATTATCTACATGTCACTAATGATATTATCAAGAAAACCTTTTGGAACTTTAGCTTTATAGAGCAAATAATTCTCCCAAATGTTACAAATTATACATAAATTTTACTGGATTGAATTATGCATAAAAAAGTATGAATAACCAATCATTCCCCCCCCCAATCATTTCAGCATTGTATTACTTTAGGCTGCCACAAAATAAGTATCTATATATCTATTCCTCTTACAGAATTTGCACATGAAAAAAATGGAGCAAAGACAGCTCCATAGGTAACATAGCCTTGTGCCATGTAGGGATTTAAAGTTAATAAACCAACACCCTGAACTGGACCTGGAAGCAAACTGGCACCCAATGCAGCTTGGGCAACAGAGGTGTTATGTGCACCATTCTTTGAGCAACCAAGATTGCTCATGCAGGCGCATTCTGTAGTAGCTGAAGCTTCCAATATTCTTCCAAGACTAGCTCCATTTAATCAGCACTGCAATAATCCAAACAGAAGATGATAGCTATGAAGCTTGCGCTATATTAGCATGTTGCATGTCTGTGTAAGATATACGTTTTTACTTTTAAGTTAGCTGAGTAAAACTACTAACTGCTTAGAGAGATATTAAACAAACAATCAGACTTCATTGTGTAAAATAACAGGTAGGAGACCAGATAAAAATGAAATGACTTCAGTTTCCTGCAGCTTCTAAAATCCACTGAATCATACTGCAAAATTGCAGGCTTTCACAAGAATAGAGATTGCTTCTTTGCAGTGAAATGAGCAAACCAAAATGACAATGTAACTTTCTTTAATATTAATAATAAGCAAGATTAAACTTTCAACCGGGAATTCTAATGTTGAGCTTTTTAAGAAATATTGTATAGCCGGAAGTGAGATTTCATTTAGTTGAGAAATAGTTTTCCTATTATAGATGTTTCAGTTGTGAGCTAGAGACTGCTAAATACCTTTGCATGTTAAAATGAAAAGATCCAGCATTTAATATATATAAAAAACTAGCTAGACCTCTTTATGCTTCTTGATTCAAGTAAAAGAAATATAGATGGTTACTGTTGAGTTCTATGGCCATTTATAGTAATGCGCTCAATGGAAGCTGAATATAACTAGTGATAGAGACACATAAGACTTGAACTGTCAGATCTCCTAACAGAAAGTATTTTTACTGCAAGGATTGCTGTACGCTTTTGCTTCCTATACATGACTGAGTTCACACAAGGAGAAAACTGGTACTATAAAGGTTTAAATAATTAAGAATGTTCAAAATATTGATTATATTTAAGAATTATGTTTTTTTTCCTAAAGAGAAATAGTGTTAACTTTCAGAAGCATTACTAAGCATCGTTACCGCATCTGTTTTAATGTAAGTAAACTGTAGCATACATATCAGGTAACCCCAACTGATAGATCATCCAATCTGCAGTCTAAATGAGAAGGAAACTTTCTAGCATTAAGTGCAAGCAAGATCATTTAAGAAATTATTTTCAGTGATTTCACTGTGTAAATGTTTGAGAGAACAATAGATATCTTGAATTGATATCTAATCACATCATGGGAAATTCATTCAAAATTTCAAGCAAAGCTTAAGAAGTATTTGAGAAATACAAATATACCATATTAAACAACTCATGTAATATAGTGTGATCAAAGCATTTTGCTGAAGTATTACAGTATAGTTTAATTAGAAGTTTTTGGAATTAAGAAATTTAAGATAGACATGAAATATGAAAGCAATGTAAGAAATACATATAATTATTTGACTTTATTAGTAATATTTAAAATTACAGTAACTTAAAAGTTAGCAATTTATTACTGAGAAACCAAATCATTTTATGACATAGAAATGTTCAGTACACTTTAATCATATAAAATATTAATGTTACCATTTCAACAAGGTAAAAAATATATATGTTTCTCAAATAACATGTATTTATTCCTCATCTGTATCAGCATTTACAAAGGAAGTTATCTTGCTGAAACACTGAGGAAATTTCCAGAAAATGCTACACATTATTTTTTTCATAATGTATTTGTTCTTTGACATTTATTTTGAGATTAATAAGCGTGCTAATAAAAAGGAATCAAACCTTCTTAAAGCATATATTATATACTTATTTTTCTTACTATAAAGAAATAATGATTTATGAACTGGAAATATTTACAACCAAGTTACAATACTTGAGATATGTAATTTCATATCTTAGGTATATCCCTTCCCATAGAAGGGGCAAACATTTTAACACTTACCCGTCTACGACAAAAAGGAAGACCTTGGGTAATAATGCTGATGCTAAATATCTTCATCACAGTTTGATGTGGCAAAGGCTCTTTTGTACTTGGAAGATCAAAAGAAACCAAGCCATGATTTAAGGAAGTTTTCCCTGGTTTTGACATTATACTATTGTCACTTGGTCCAAAATTATTTTCAATAAAAGGGCATTACAAAAAAAAATAGTAATACAAAATAGTATCTAGTACAACTGAGGATTTTAAAGCAGAGATTCACTTTTCAGGGCCTGCTTTGCCTTTGTCTCAGTCTCTCCTAGTAAGTGTCTTGACCTGTCTGCTGCTAAGTGAAGTACAAGCTATCCTAGCATAGACAGGAATTATAAACGACTATGGCAACAGACTGTTCCTGCCAATCAAATAGCCATTGGCCCACCCATGCAGTATCACTAACACATATACTATCAACATAAGTGACATGGAAAAAAAAAGCAAATGCTTAGAACTAAAGCAGCTGAGTTACAAAATTAAAGTCAATTATGTCTATTATGGTTCTGATAGATTTAAGTGACACCAGGCTTTAATATTTTCAATTACAACTATTTCAAACAAATACACTATAAATCTTAAACATAGAAGCCATGAATAAATTATATCTATTAGAGCTTCAATTGTACCCGTCTTGGTGGTATGCACACACGTGTCTGTGTAACTCATCTATGTAAGATTTATTTAATTTGAAATATATTTTTATTGTTAGAATAATAAAAGGAAAATATCTATATTAGATTGCAACAGGAGAATAAAGTAGGGAGAAATGAAGAATAAAAACATCATGGGAAAATTTTCTAGTGATATATTTTCCATTTCTTTCCATTTGTTTCTCCAAATGATGACCACAACATGAACATTGTGCTTTACACTGAACACTGAAGATTACTATTATTTGTTTAGTTTATGTATCTTTTTTATCAGTCTCATAGTTTTATTTTAGAAATCAGATTCTGTCTAAAACTCTCTTGCTGTGTAATGTATAGTATATAAGGGAACCACTCCCATTTACATTTGATTACACTTCCATTATGGATATATATTCTCAACTTTGCCTTTATTACATATTCTATAATTTTACTCTCCAATCTGATATTGGCAGCAAGATTCCTTAATATATAATTTTATTAGATGTTGTAACACGAATAAAGAAAAATCCTATCTTCCCATATTCAATCCTTTTTAATCAGAAAATCCAAAAATTACTCATTTTATTTTTATTTTCAAAAGTTAATAAAGGATCTTCAGTCTTTTATAATAGTATTTATTGTTTAATCCCCAAACAAGTCACTTTGCCATTTCTTCAAATTCTGCCATTTCAGTATTTTTCAATCTTTGTGCACGTGCTGTTATCATTTTTTTTTAAAAAAAATCTTCCATAAGTAGTTTCTGGTTGGCTGCTCATAAATCCTAATCAGAAAAGTTATGATTTCACATGATTATTTTTTAAATATTGATCTCAAAAAATTCTTTCATTTCTTTTTACAATCCTCCATTATTGATTCCCTTTGCAGTAAAGTTTGCTTTAGCTTCCCTTTATGTTCTAACTCTCTTCTTGTATGTTAAAGACACTAGATTATTGAAAGTCTGGCAGTATCTCTCCACTTTGCTAATACATGTACCAAGATTTTTAGAAATCCAAAATGTATCTATTCTTCAACAAGATCTTTTTTTTTCAGAGAAGTATATTTTTAGTTACAATTTCTATAGATTTAAAGTTATCCATCATTTAAAAAAAATACCATCAGTTGTTTTTTAATGCCTTTCACAGAGATTCTGTATTTTTGTGGGCAAACTATGCCATTTCAGTCTCCTAAAAAACACCAATTTTCATATGGGAAATCTATTAGTTTTTCATTGTCCTTTAAAGAATATAGCTTTGTTATCATTTGAGGCATATATCACAATCTTGGTTTTTCAAATTAATTTCAACCCCTACATATTTACCATAATCATCAGTCAATACCAGTTTTGATCATAGTTGTGGGTTTATAAACAACTCATTTGCTTACTTGTCCCTGACATAATAAAATGTTGGCTCAAATTTTTATGAATCAAATATTTTTGTCCTTTTACTTACATTTCCAATAAACCAATTATATCTTGCTTTAACTTTTTAAAATAGTGAAATACTTTTTTCTTTTCTGCAAGGTATTTGCCCATTTTGTATTCCACATTAGGCATTTAAAATTGATGTTTACACTGTGAACATAAAAAGTCTACACCTGTAGTGCCTATCACAGTAGTCTCTTCCTCAATCTCTTGCTGCATTTGCTACCTAGATCCTTTCTTTTGAGCCTACTTGTATCTCCTCTATTTTCTCTTTAAATTTTTCAAGGAAATATCCTGCTTCTTGGACTGAGTTAAGTAGAAATCTCTGCTGCTTAAATAGCACTTAGACTTATATACCACTTCACAGTGCTTTACAGCCTTCTCTAAGCGGTTTAGAGTCTGCCCCCAACAATCTGTGTCATCATTTTACTGATCTCGGAAGGATGGAAAGCTGAGTCAATCTTGAGCTGATAAGGATCGAACCCCTGCAATCTAAGCACTGCGCCACCACAGCTTAAACTTAAAACTCTTATGTGTATTTGTTTTAGATTTTTTTCTAACTTATGCAGGAGATCTTCAATTTAAAGAAAAGCATAAGCTACCAGATATATTGCTTCCTGAGTTTTCTATGTCTGTGTAGAGCAAATACATGGGTATTTTATTTACTTATCAAATTTATTTGCCACCCCATCTTGTGGTTCAAGGTGACTCTCAGCATATCTGAAGGAATAAATCTTGAAGGGCATTGTGTTATTCCTATCTGTCGGTTATGTTTCATTTTGTTTTTCAAGTTGCTTTGCATTGATTACCTTATTATTTGTTACAATTTGGCTTTCTTTTGAAGAGATCACTGGAAAAACCTAGAAAAATGCAAGACATTGGGGCATGAGACAGACATTTATTTTTTCAAATACTGCTTTAGCAACATGCAAGAGCTTTTCATTATCTCATGCAGATATTTTAATTTTTAAAAAACACCTTGATTTTACATTTTACTGAAAATATTGCTTACTATTTAATTACTATTACACTCCTATAAGCTGCTCAGGGTGGCACATAAAAATCTCAATATCAGTAAATCTAGTATCTTTCTGCTGTAACATCAGCATCACTCTGTGAAATATCTAAATACAGACTAATCTCATTTTTATGTAGATAGCAGAATGCTAAGAGACTATTACAGGATATATTACTAGAATTAACTCTGCCCCTGTAGGAAATTACCAGGTTGAACCCGAGGAAGGGCTTAAACCCGTCATCAGTCTCAAGTCCCTTTGTGCCCACAAGAGTTCTACGTCCAGTCCACCTTGAATTCCATTTACTCTTACCTGCCACCAATTTGCTTTGACTATTAGTAGTTCAGATTCACGTAGAGAGCATTAGCATACACCTATATTCATTTGAACTGCCTGAATTCTTGATTTTTTGTGCTTGATAGCCCATTTTATTATAATCTCAGGTAAGTGCAATGGTGTTATAATTTATTTGTAAGGGGATTACAAATTAGAAGGAGAAAGGAAAAGTTAATTTCATCCATTCTTTGATTGGTTCAGCAACATAGTAGCAAAATAAGTTTCAGTTAACCAAGTGCTAATCCCAAACTAAATAAATTATCTAGTGGATTACCCTCATTTTTATTTTATTTTTCTATGTAGAGGGTGTGAAATTATCTCAAACAATTCTACATGAAAAGAATGAAAAATGTGTTCATGAAGTAAATTAGTTAAACATGGGAAGTTTATTTTTGTGCATAGAACATCAGCATTTCTTCAAAGAAAACAGCAATTCCTAGTTCACTTCTCCTACCTGCTTTAAATTAGTGTTTCAAGAACATTTGTCCTCATCCTACATTAAAATATTCCACAAACCATTTCAAATATGTGACACAAACCCAGCTGCATCATCTTGTGTTCTTTAAATATTCTAGAAATGTCACTCCAATCCTTATTGGCTATAACATGATTTATGTGTTGATTAAGTTAAACTCTTTGGTTGTCTTAGGATAGTACCAGCTGTTAGAATAACTACTACAGTTGCTCTTGAAGAATTTGCTTGGTGATTGTTTTGTTGTGTACTGGTACACATTTAAAATATATGCAATAATAGAGGCAATCATTCTTTCAGATATATTTAAGATCCTAATTTTTAGTGTAAATCCTCAGAAAGACTCAGAAGTAATAATGCAGAAAAGAAAAATACAGTGTATATCAACAAAAGTATAATTTCCAAATAATGGAAGTAATTTCCACTTTATTCTATCCTGATCAATAGATATACTGATTATTGTATAAAGATGAAGTTAAAGGTGGTTATATCAAATGTGATCATTAAGAGTAAAAGAAGAACAATGGGAACAATCAGTTTACTAGGTAAAAATTATATAAAGACCTTGATGGAAATCGAGGATTTCACTTTCATAAGTAAAGACTGAGATGGGATATGATAGCACTTTTCAAGGATCTGAAAGAATGTAACACAAGGTAAAAACTTTTTTCCCATTGTTCCAGAGTACAGAATATAAACTAACAGTTATAGTTTTTAATTGAATGTTATAAAAACTGTATTTCTGAAAACTGGTAGGCTCTCCTTTGTCAGTTGTGCTCAAAGTCAGTCTAGAGAGCCATCTATCAGAAATGATTTAATTTGGATTTCTATCCCAATTTATACGGTTTAGATCATGGGTGTCAAACTGGCAGTCCATGGGCCGGATGTGTCACGCACAGGCACGCCCACACTGGCTCCGCTAAGGCAAAGAAATATTGTGATACGTCATGTCACATGACGTGATCGAGTTTGACACCCATGGTTTAGATCATAAGATTTAATCACATCACTAACCTTGTAAATCACCTTCAGAAACAGAGCAGGGTAAAAATGATAAAAAATACTACTTTTTTTTTAAAAAAAATTGTTGTTCTCAATCAGTTCCATAAACCAAATAATATAATTTATCTGCCTAACAGCTATTTGAGAATGAACAGAAAGAGAAAACTAGATCAGAAGTCGTTTTAACAAGCAATGGCAGTTGCATAAGACCCTTAGATAAACAGTATCCATGTATTAAGAAAAAAATGCAGATTCTGTAGTAGCTGGAGAAACTGATAAACCAGACTGTTTACCTTATCTTTTTTTTTTCTAGTGAGGAAAGTTCTTGAAATCTGCTGAAATCCCTTCACTGAATGATTTGTGCTGTGTTTGGATGGTTTATTGCACAAAGCCTCATGATCTCTCAATTGCTTAAAAATGGCTGAGGTGGTCCTTTCCTTTGATCCATCCTGATAGACCACAAGTGAAACAGATTAAACATGACTAAGTGTCATGCAGTATCAATATGGCATTTCTTTTTCCTGATTTTTTTATAAACTTAAAGTGTAAGAAGGAAAGAAAACAGTTCTGGCTTCTGAAATAAACAAAGATACTATCTGTAGCTTTATTTTGATAGTACATCAGATGAAGGCTGTCAGCGTTCCATCAATTGAGCAGAAGAGAATGCAATTAGGACACAAACTCTATATGATTCACTAGTGTCAGCTCTTCAAGATAGGCCAGGCCAGAAAACAGACACTGCAAGAATTCTTTGAAGTAAATTATTGTAGGGTACAATAACAGATCTTGAAAGCCTGCCAGAAAGTACCCCATTTAAATTCTTGGAATTACATGAATTACAGAATTCTCCCATTTGCAAACTAAGAAACTATTACAGGGCTTCTCTGTGATCTTGTAGTTAATGTTATTGTGAGTTTAGCTGCAGGAAACTGAAAATATATTTTTTACTTTTCTGATGCAAACTGGTTCCTGCTACTTGTTTTAAGTAAGTTCTTATGTATTATGTAGTTCATATACTATATTATACTATATTATTGCAGTTTCTTCAAGAGTTCTTTAACATCCTCTGTAAATAACTTCCTTCAGATTAGCATTTAAGCTGTTTTATGTGCCTCTGAATAGAAAAGTGAATAACAACTGAATTATATAGGTAATCCTTGTATAACAACCAATCATTCAGTGACTGTTTGAACTTATGATGGTGCTGAGCAAAGGGGACTTACAGCCAGTCTTTATATTGCAGCCATCCCGATAGACATGTAATCATCATTCTAGAGCAGACATGTCAAATTCGCAACATCATGTGACATCGCGCGACATTGCCGGCAATGAGGTGGGTGCGGCTTCTGAGTGATGTGTCCGGCCCGTGGGCCGGGAGTTTGATACCTCTGCTCTAGAGTTTAGCAACCAGCTTGCTATTACAACAGTCTAGCATCCCATAATCACGTGATCAACATTTGCGAAGTCCACTGCTGGCTTCCAACAAGCAGTCAATAGAGAAACCAGCTCGAAGTCACCAATGGTGATCATATGATCATGGGATTCACCTAACCATAGCAATTGGGACTGATGGAACTGCCATTGTAAGCAAGTGCGCTCATGAAATCATGCTTTATGACAGTGTTGCTCAGTGATAATTCTCAATCCCAATTACAATCAGTGAGGACTACCTGTAATAAAAATATGATCCAGATAAAGGTGCCGTAATATACAATTGGAACACATCACTACATATTTGCAGCTTCTAGCTGTTATATGCTGACAATTGACTAGATCTAGAAATTAAGATCTCTTTATTTAGTACAAAGGATCTCTTCTAGTTTCCTAGAGGTCTAATTAACAGAATCTATTAGAAGAAAGATTCCAGTGAGTGCTCTTTGTTCAAATTAAAAATCTATATAAAGACAACTTTAACTGGCTTGTTTATGTTTATTTCCTCCAATTCATCCTATGTAAAGAGCTTCTTGCTTTTCAGTAGGGCAGTTTAAAAGTATTATTTTTAAATGACTTTTGTCTTTTTAAAGGTTCTTAAAGATTTTTTGTTGTATTGTTTTTAATTTTGCACATTGCTCAGAGTCACATTTATGAGATGACCAGCTATATAAATTTACAAATAAATTTACTTTGATGTCCGTCAGTTATTTTATCAGTGTGAGAAATAATTCACACAAATTAGTGGATGACACCATTCACTCATCATATCTGACTGAAATCAAAAGGAATCTTACTTTTGGGTACTTCAAAGAATAAAGGCAAAAGCTCTGAGGAAGGAAATTGAGATTGTAAAGTTAAGTCCAATTATTATGGTTTGTCTGGATAATTCAGTTCTGCACACAGAACTTTCAAGATAGAAACATAACATTGTCCTCAGATGTCAACATTTTGTGGCTAGATGAACATGACACTGTTATGACAGCAATTTGCCACAGTCTTCTTCGAAGAGGTTTTCTGAATTCTTAATTTAGTATATAGGCCTAGCATTCATTGACGGTCTCTGATACAAATACTAATTAACTTAATCCTGTTTAGTTTCTGAGTCCAGACAAGTCTGGCACCTGTTCATAGTCAGCATCGTCTTTTTTCAACTGATGAGATCTTGCACTTTTTTAGTTCCGTTTTGCTGTCCTATACCATCTTGGTTCAGCATTACAAAAATATTCCCCTTCTTCAATGTACCGTATATACTTGAGTATAAGCTGAATTTTTCAGCCCACTTTTTGGGCTGAAAAATTCCACTTCGGCTTATACTCCAGTCAACAAAAAAAACTTACCGAGGACTTGTGCGCGGCCGAGGCTTTGGTGCTTCCGGGATCGCCCGCACCTCTCCCAAGCCACCGCCGTCCGAGACCTGCCGAAGTTTGGGGAGGTTTGGGGAGGTGCGCGCGCACCTCCCCAAACTCCGCGCCTTGCCTGCCTGCTTCTTTCCGCAGCGGAAAGAAGCAGGCAGGCAGGGCGCGGAGGAACGGAGACTTGCCGACGTTTGGGGAGGTTTGGGCGCCTCCCCAAACCTCGGCAGGTCTCCGTTCCTCCTGCCGACCTTTGGGGAGGTTTGGGCGCCTCCCCAAACCTCGGCAGGTCTCCGTTCCTCCGCGCAGACCTGCCGACCTTTGGGGAGGTTTGGGCGCCTCCCCAAACCTCCCCAAACCTCGGCAGGTCTCCGTTCCTCCTGCCGACCTTTGGGGAGGTTTGGGCGCCTCCCCAAACCTCCCCAAACCTCGGCAGGTCTCCGTTCCTCCTGCCGACCTTTGGGGAGGTTTGGGCGCCTCCCCAAACCTCGGCAGGTCTCCGTTCCTCCTGCCGACCTTTGGGGAGGTTTGGGCGCCTCCCCAAACCTCCCCAAACCTCGGCAGGTCTCCGTTCCTCCTGCCGACCTTTGGGGAGGTTTGGGCGCCTCCCCAAACCTCGGCAGGTCTCCGTTCCTCCTGCCGACCTTTGGGGAGGTTTGGGCGCCTCCCCAAACCTCCCCAAACCTCGGCAGGTCTCCGTTCCTCCTGCCGACCTTTGGGGAGGTTTGGGCGCCTCCCCAAACCTCCCCAAACCTCGGCAGGTCTCCGTTCCTCCTGCCGACCTTTGGGGAGGTTTGGGCGCCTCCCCAAACCTCGGCAGGTCTCCGTTCCTCCGCGCAGACCTGCCAACCTTTGGGGAGGTTTGGGCGCCTCCCCAAACGTCCCCAAACCTCGGCAGGTCTCCGTTCCTGTTTGGGGAGGTTTGGGCGCCTCCCCAAACCTCCCCAAACCTCGGCAGGTCTCCGTTCCTCCGCGCAGACCTGCCGACCTTTGGGGAGGTTTGGGCGCCTCCCCAAACCTCCCCAAACCTCGGCAGGTCTCCGTTCCTGTTTGGGGAGGTTTGGGCGCCTCCCCAAACCTCCCCAAACCTCGGCAGGTCTCCGTTCCTCCGCGCAGACCTGCCGACCTTTGGGGAGGTTTGGGCGCCTCCCCAAACGTCCCCAAACCTCGGCAGGTCTCCGTTCCTGTTTGGGGAGGTTTGGGCGCCTCCCCAAACCTCCCCAAACCTCGGCAGGTCTCCGTTCCTCCGCGCAGACCTGCCGACCTTTGGGGAGGTTTGGGCGCCTCCCCAAACGTCCCCAAACCTCGGCAGGTCTCCGTTCCTGTTTGGGGAGGTTTGGGCGCCTCCCCAAACCTCGGCAGGTCTCCGTTCCTCCGCGCAGACCTGCCGACCTTTGGGGAGGTTTGGGCGCCTCCCCAAACCTCCCCAAACCTCGGCAGGTCTCCGTTCCTGTTTGGGGAGGTTTGGGCGCCTCCCCAAACCTCCCCAAACCTCGGCAGGTCTCCGTTCCTCCGCGCAGACCTGCCGACCTTTGGGGAGGTTTGGGCGCCTCCCCAAACCTCCCCAAACCTCGGCAGGTCTCCGTTCCTGTTTGGGGAGGTTTGGGCGCCTCCCCAAACCTCCCCAAACCTCGGCAGGTCTCCGTTCCTCCGCGCAGACCTGCCGACCTTTGGGGAGGTTTGGGCGCCTCCCCAAACGTCCCCAAACCTCGGCAGGTCTCCGTTCCTGTTTGGGGAGGTTTGGGCGCCTCCCCAAACCTCGGCAGGTCTCCGTTCCTCCGCGCAGACCTGCCAACCTTTGGGGAGGTTTGGGCGCCTCCCCAAACGTCCCCAAACCTCGGCAGGTCTCCGTTCCTGTTTGGGGAGGTTTGGGCGCCTCCCCAAACCTCCCCAAACCTCGGCAGGTCTCCGTTCCTCCGCGCAGACCTGCCGACCTTTGGGGAGGTTTGGGCGCCTCCCCAAACCTCCCCAAACCTCGGCAGGTCTCCGTTCCTGTTTGGGGAGGTTTGGGCGCCTCCCCAAACCTCCCCAAACCTCGGCAGGTCTCCGTTCCTCCGCGCAGACCTGCCGACCTTTGGGGAGGTTTGGGCGCCTCCCCAAACGTCCCCAAACCTCGGCAGGTCTCCGTTCCTGTTTGGGGAGGTTTGGGCGCCTCCCCAAACCTCGGCAGGTCTCCGTTCCTCCGCGCAGACCTGCCGACCTTTGGGGAGGTTTGGGCGCCTCCCCAAACGTCCCCAAACCTCGGCAGGTCTCCGTTCCTGTTTGGGGAGGTTTGGGCGCCTCCCCAAACCTCGGCAGGTCTCCGTTCCTCCGCGCAGACCTGCCGACCTTTGGGGAGGTTTGGGCGCCTCCCCAAACGTCCCCAAACCTCGGCAGGTCTCCGTTCCTGTTTGGGGAGGTTTGGGCACCTCCCCAAACCTCCCCAAACCTCGGCAGGTCTCCGTTCCTCCGCGCAGACCTGCCGACCTTTGGGGAGGTTTGGGCGCCTCCCCAAACGTCCCCAAACCTCGGCAGGTCTCCGTTCCTGTTTGGGGAGGTTTGGGCGCCTCCCCAAACCTCCCCAAACCTCGGCAGGTCTCCGTTCCTCCGCGCAGACCTGCCGACCTTTGGGGAGGTTTGGGCGCCTCCCCAAACGTCCCCAAACCTCGGCAGGTCTCCGTTCCTCCGCGCAGACCTGCCGACCTTTGGGGAGGTTTGGGCGCCTCCCCAAACCTCCCCAAACCTCGGCAGGTCTCCGTTCTTCCTGCCGACCTTTGGGGAGGTTTGGGCGCCTCCCCAAACCTCCCCAAACGTCGGCAGGTCTGCGCGGAGGAACGGAGACCTGCCGAGGTTTGGGGAGGTTTGGGGAGGCGCCCAAACCTCCCCAAACAGGAACGGAGACCTGGGGAGGTTTGGGGAGGCGCCCAAACCTCCCCAAAGGTCGGCAGGTCTGCGCGGAGGAACGGAGACCTGCCGAGGTTTGGGGAGGCGCCCAAACCTCCCCAAAGGTCGGCAGGAGGAACGGAGACCTGCCGAGGTTTGGGGAGGCGCCCAAACCTCCCCAAAGGTCGGCAGGAAGAACGGAGACCTGCCGAGGTTTGGGGAGGTTTGGGGAGGCGCCCAAACCTCCCCAAAGGTCGGCAGGTCTGCGCGGAGGAACGGAGACCTGCCGAGGTTTGGGGAGGCGCCCAAACCTCCCCAAAGGTCGGCAGGAGGAACGGAGACCTGCCGAGGTTTGGGGAGGTTTGGGGAGGCGCCCAAACCTCCCCAAAGGTCGGCAGGAGGAACGGAGACCTGCCGAGGTTTGGGGAGGCGCCCAAACCTCCCCAAAGGTCGGCAGGAGGAACGGAGACCTGCCGAGGTTTGGGGAGGTTTGGGGAGGCGCCCAAACCTCCCCAAAGGTCGGCAGGAGGAACGGAGACCTGCCGAGGTTTGGGGAGGTTTGGGGAGGCGCCCAAACCTCCCCAAAGGTCGGCAGGAGGAACGGAGACCTGCCGAGGTTTGGGGAGGTTTGGGGAGGCGCCCAAACCTCCCCAAAGGTCGGCAGGTCTGCGCGGAGGAACGGAGACCTGCAGAGGTTTGGGGAGGTTTGGGGAGGCGCCCAAACCTCCCCAAAGGTCGGCAGGAGGAACGGAGACCTGCCGAGGTTTGGGGAGGTTTGGGGAGGCGCCCAAACCTCCCCAAAGGTCGGCAGGAGGAACGGAGACCTGCCGAGGTTTGGGGAGGCGCCCAAACCTCCCCAAAGGTCGGCAGGAGGAACGGAGACCTGCCGAGGTTTGGGGAGGCGCCCAAACCTCCCCAAAGGTCGGCAGGAGGAACGGAGACCTGCCGAGGTTTGGGGAGGTTTGGGGAGGCGCCCAAACCTCCCCAAAGGTCGGCAGGAGGAACGGAGACCTGCCGAGGTTTGGGGAGGCGCCCAAACCTCCCCAAAGGTCGGCAGGTCTGCGCGGAGGAACGGAGACCTGCAGAGGTTTGGGGAGGCGCCCAAACCTCCCCAAAGGTCGGCAGGAGGAACGGAGACCTGCCGAGGTTTGGGGAGGCGCCCAAACCTCCCCAAAGGTCGGCAGGAGGAACGGAGACCTGCCGAGGTTTGGGGAGGTTTGGGGAGGCGCCCAAACCTCCCCAAAGGTCGGCAGGAGGAACGGAGACCTGCCGAGGTTTGGGGAGGTTTGGGGAGGCGCCCAAACCTCCCCAAAGGTCGGCAGGAGGAACGGAGACCTGCCGAGGTTTGGGGAGGTTTGGGGAGGCGCCCAAACCTCCCCAAAGGTCGGCAGGAGGAACGGAGACCTGCCGACGAGCCGCGGCCACACAGGGTATTCCTGTGTATTCAGGCTTGCAAAATGGCGGATCGAGCCTCTGCTGGCGGCAGAGGCTTGCAGAACGGCGGATCGGCTTATACTCGAGTCAATAACTTTTTCCAGTTTTTGGGGGTGAAATTGGGGGTCTCGGCTTATACTCGAGTCGGCTTATACTCAAGTATATACGGTATATGTAATTGTATGGAGAGCAAAGCTTTTTCCAGTTCTATCTCTACAGAAAATCCTGTATATCTTTCATTTATCCTATCTTTAAGATATTTCTGAGAGGGATCATAAATTCTATTTGTCCTTTCTCCTGATTGACCAAATTTCAGAAATATACTTCTGAGCTGCCCAATTCTGCAGTGTGTCTCCTTGGGTTCATTTCTCCGTGGGACTGGAAAATGTATATTAATTTTAAATGTTACCTATTTTCATTTTTAACTATTTTATTTCTTTCCATCTGTTGGCCTTATGGCCATAATAAAAATTTGATTTGATGTCCAGTAAGTGCTGGAGACCTTTTTTATTATCTTTATATTATTATAAATTATAATTAAAATTATAATATAGCTTTATAATATTGTGATACTTATGTATCATACAATCCTTCAAGCGCCAAGTTCTCTAATGGACGCCTTTCACAAATCAATTTAAGTGAGAGTGATTCCCACAAGTACTTCATACCTTTTCAACTTTGTTTACACTAGCTGCCATACAGACCTGAAGCCTACACTATTAGGATTCAGGAACATTTGGAAGCCTTCAAATGTACATGCAAATAATTTCAGTGACATCAGAGTGAATAAGGGGGAAAGGCTATTGTTCACTTAGTAATAATACAGATATACCTCCCAATGACTGTGGGTGGTTCACAACCTCAAGATAATCACAATAGAATGGATTTTTAAAAAATGTAAAACAAGACAAGAGTAACAGAACAGATGGAATGAAGGGAAAGATCTCACTCTCCCTTACCAAAGGCCTGAGTGAACAGCCAGGTCTTCATGACTCTTCTAAACAACAGCTGAGTGGGGTCCATCTAGATCTTAAGAGAAACCTCATTCCAGAGGGCAGGCACTGCTACAGAAGGCACATTTCATGGATCTTGATAGACGACATTGTTTAATTAAAGAAACCCAGACGATGCTAATTCTACAAGATCAAAGTGGTTGGGCAGATACTATAAAAGAAAGGTGGTGCTTCAAGTAATCAGGCCCTATGTCATGGAGGGCTTTACAAATAACAACTGCCAAACCCAGAAGCAAACTGGCAACCAGTGCAGCCTGCAAAGCAAAAATGTTATATGGGCATATCAAGGCATGTTCACCACGCCTCCCACTGCTGCATTTTGAACTGTTTGAAGCTTCTGTGTTGCCTCTTTCCAGGCAGCTGAAAATGATGAATCTCTCTCTAGTCCAAGAGGAATAGTTTTTACTTCGCAAATAGACAGTGCTTCATTTGTTCAAATATTATAAGCAAAGTGTTTGAGTAAAGGTTAATTAATTAAAAAAATTAAAACACTTTTAAAACAATTTCAGATAGACCATTGTAGGAGTTATAATGCTAGAAAGAATACATTTAAATTGAAAATGAAAAGCTTAAATATTCAACAACAGAATTACATTTGTCTTCAAGTGTCCTTGTTATTCATTCCCAACTTAATAGCAGTAACACTTACACTTACATACAGATCCATGTAAGCTTTACAGCTCTCTCTAAGCGGTTTACAAAGTCAGCATATTGCCCCCAACAATCTGGATCCTCATTTTACTAACTTGGGAAGGATGGAAGGCTGAATCAACCCTGAGCCGGTGAAGATCAAACTCCTGGCATTGAGCTGAATTAGCCTGCAATACTGCATTCTGTGCCACTATGGCTCCAATTAAGTAAATATATTCCTCTCTTCAATGAAGATAGATATACTAAGCAGAAATGAAAGATTTGTTCAACATTTATATAAACACTTTATAAGTACCCTTTAAGATTTTCATCAGCATCACAATTTTCATAATAGCTTTGAAGGAGAAAGGACCACACAATCTTTGAACAGAGTAGTGTCTTCCTCTTTCCCTGTAAATTCTTATTAATTCTTTCTAGCAATCCCTATTCACTTTATACAAGTATAAGAGACTTGCAAGGAATGCACATAGTTTTCCTTCACTCTTTTGCCATTTTAGGTAGAACGTCAGATATTTAAGCTTTATTGACAGAGTATCCAGTGTCTATTTAGGTTTCAAAATGCTAAATACAGTATTGCAAAAGCTAATACGGTGTTGTGGTTAAGGTTCTGGACTGAGAAGACTACAATTCAAATTTACCCTTTCATATGGAAGCTGACCAAATGACTTGGGGCCAGACACACTCTCTCAATATATTTCATGGAATTCTTGTTTAAAGAAAAATTGAAGGGAAGGCTTTGTACCCGACCTTCATCTCCAGGAAAAAAGGGCAATAAATCTATCAAACTCTAAAGAGCCAGATAACACAAGACAAGTACAAGAAAATAGAAAGAACAAATTGCGTATTAAATAACCTATTAGCTGTAAGTTTGTAAAATTTATAAGATATTGAAAATACACAATTATAGAAAATAGTCAATATATTCCAAATCCATTGCTTCATTTTTTACACTGAAGTGCCTTGGCTGGTTCTATAATGAATTTTAAATATTTATTTATTTATTTATTATTTATTAATTTAATTTGTATACCGCCCTTCTCCCGAAGGACTCAGGGCAGTGAACAGGGCAATACATAATAAAAACAAGATACAAAAATTAAAAATTATTAAAAAGTAATTAAACAGCGATGCCCGTAATAAATTAGTACAGATTAAAAGTTAAGACCAATTTATAAAACCCAACCCCATCCCATCAGGTCAGGCTGGCTTGTTCAAAAAGGTGGGTTTTAAGATCGCGCCAGAAGGAGCGAAGATCAGGCGCCATCCGGAGCTCGACCGGAAGATGGTTCCATAAATCTGGTGCGCCCACAGAGAACGCCCTCCCCCTGGAGGCCACCAGTCGGCATTCTTTGACCGGTGGCACCCTGAGGAGGCCCTCTCTGTGGGAGCGTACTGGGCGGAGGGAAATTGACGCCGGCCGCAGGTGCTCCCCAAGGTATTCCAGACCCATGCCATGTAGGGCTTTGTAGGTCATTACTAACACCTTGAACCTCACCCGGAAGACAACTGGAAGCCAATGCAGCTCACGGAGCAAAGGTGTGACATGGGAGTGTCGGGAAACTCCCAACACAACTCTCGCGGCTGCATTCTGTACCAGTTGGAGCCTCCAAGTGGTCTTCAAGGGTAGCCCCATGTAGAGAGCGTTGCAGTAGTCAAGACGAGAGGTCACGAGCGCATGAGTGACCGTACGTAAGGCATCCCGGTCTAGATAGGGCCGCAACTGGCGCACCAGGCGGACCTGGGCGAAGGCCCCCCTAGTCACAGCTACTATATGGTCTTCTAGGGAAATATTATCTGGGATGCCAAAAAAAGTCAACTTTGACATATAGTATACACACAAAAACAAATTAATCATTACAGGAAGCACTTGCCTTAAAGTGGTGGCAACTTGCATAGGCATTACAGTCTCAGTCCTTGTACAGAAATGTAAATAGAAAATTTTTTGCTCCAAAAATATTTACTATGTAGATAATGAGTCCAAATGCTTTTTACTGGAGAAAATTTAACTAATTCTTATCAATTTATTTGGATGATATCTTCAAAAATTCAAAAATCAGGACAAATATTACATTAAAATGTCATTTCATTATATTGTTATAGTCAAAATACAAAAGAGAAGAATTATCCATAATTTGTTACTAATAATTTTCATTTAGTGTTATGACAATACTGAAAAAAATAGGACTTGCAACCAGTCCTCAAACAGTGCCTTGCAAGAGAACCAGGTGATCAGTACCAGGCTCTTCTCATTTGGTAAGCTACTGATGAGACCCAAGAGGAGATGGGCTCCTAACAAAATGCTCAGAGGTTGCTTGTCACGCTGCAGCTCAGAGATTGCTTGGGGCAAGAAGCTTTCAAGCTATGATGTGGCAAAATGTCCTAGAGCTTCTCGCTGCATTGCAGTTCTGAGACTGCTTGTGCAGCACGGTTCAGGGGCCTCTTGGTATGCTGTGCCATGGGGTTTGAGATTGCACACCTCAGTGGCAGTGAAGAGAGAAAGAATACAACAATTATGCCGAGGAGGAAGGTCCACTGGGGGCCGCAGCGGGAGAATACAACAGCTTTTTTATGGTGTGTGGGTGGCCAAAAGGGCAGAGATGGAGGGGTGACAGACTGATAGGGGGAGATGCAGGGGAGGCAGTCGGTTGCCTTGGAAGAACAGAGGCTTGAGGATAGAAAGACAGAGTGGCAATTGCTTGGATCGAGATCAGTCCTCGCCTAACAACCTGCAGGATTCATTTAATGATGGAACTGGTGATACTGCCATTGTGAAGCAGGGTGGTCACAACTACCTAGCAACCACTTCGTTTACTGATGGAGTTACCAATCCCAATTAAGGTTGTAAAGTGAAGACTGTCTGTATCCCATATTTTAAAACTTACGGCACAATTGAGACCAGAATTTCAGATTTTAAGCAAGGCCATTGTTAAGTGAGTCAAGCCCAATTTTATGATTCTTTCTGGCCATGGTTGTTAAGTGAACTATGCGGTTGTGAATCTGGCTTCCCGTCTTGACTTTGCTTGTCAGAAGCCAGCCAAAGGTCACAAATGGCAATCACATGATCCTGGGACACTACAACTGTCATAAATATGCCGGTTGCCAAGCAGCTGAAGTTTGATCACATGCCCATGGAGATATCATGACAGTCGTTAAGTATGGGGAATAATAGTAAGTCACTCTTTCAGTGCTATTGTAACTTTTAATGGTTGTAAGTTAAGAACTACCTGTACCCTTTGAAAAATATCAAGAATACGAAAAACAGTATAAATGTTATTTATACTGGAACATCACTGAGTGTTATCTGAAGGCATCTAACTGCACCCTCTAGTGTTCAGAGTTTAAAATGGCGTTTTAATAAGTTTAGAAAATATACAGTCACCTATTATGAAGTTATTTAGTAATGTTTTATTGCCTTGTCAATTCATGTTTTTAAATCTTTCTTGAAAACTGCGTTGAGTTGTTAGTCAAATGAGAGGCCCTATAAATCAAAGAAATAAATGAAAAGGCTACTGTGCATCACCATCCCAATAGAAGGAAAATGTTGGCTGTGTTGCTAAACTAAACTACATGATGCTGACAATGGCTTGTGTGCAAAGGCAGTACTGTACTAAAGTCAAATAATGAGGAAATAAAATTTTGGTTCAAGAACCCAAGCCAACTGCAAAATCAAATTAGGTTGGTAAATATATGTAGGAGGCAAGACTATTCCACATTCTATCTCTATTAGCTAAAAAAAGTTAGTAGTCCTCGACTTACTGTACAGTCACAATTGGGATCAGAACTGCGGTCATAAGTCAATACAGTCATAAAAGAGAAATGTCACGTGACTCACTGAATTACTATGGCAACCCCAGTTCTTCCTGTTGCGGTTGAGAATCACAGGTCTTTAAGGAAATACCCGCCCCAATCCAAGCCATTCCCAGCTTGATCCCTACCAGCCTTGAAGTTCATTAAGATAAGAGACAGCCTCCAACTCCCCCCACCCACCTAACGTGCTCCCTGCTATGCCATTTTGGCCATCCAGTTTTGCAGGGTGTCAAGCAGTCCGAGAACCACACAACTCTGGACTGCTTGTCACATTCTGGGAAGCCTTCACTCCCCAGCAAGTGTCAGAATTTCTCTCCCCAGCTGTCCCAGCAAGTGGCAGCATACATGAGCTTGCCAGCAAGCGCCAGCATTTGCCAACAAGCGCAGCATTTGCAAAGGGGAGTTTCATGTGTTGTGATGCCTTTAAGCTGCTTTCTGCAGGGTTTTTTTTTCTTTTATGCTATGTCAAGCCAGCCCCATATAGCCCAGCAGGTAGGCCAGGCAGGCCTCATCATGAGTGGGACTAAGAAGACCATGGTGAATGGAAGGGAGGGCAATGGAGTACAGGATGGCAGGGGGCGAACAGGGCACAGATGGAAAGGCAGGCAGGGTGAGTTGCAGCACCCTGGTGGTCTAAAAGCAGGCAGGCTGTCAAACACCCGGATTTTGATAACTTGAGGGTGTGAATGTGGAGGTGATGCAATAGCCGTAACTTTGGGCCCTTTGTAAGTATCACCATTCAATGCCGTCATAACTTCAGTCACTGAACAAATGATCACAAATCGAGGACTACCTGTACAGATTTTTTTCCACTTCACATCTTAATATATAAGGGACTACCTTTCTGTTGTTACTTACACTGTAGATCCTTGTTTCACCTTCACAGCATTTGAAATAGTATTTTCGTTCCAATAACAGGCTTCAAGTTAATTTCAGTAACTCTCAGCCTGTCTCCCTGACATCTTACCTGTTTGTTGTACTTGTGTTAGGTATATGTCTGTTGCCTAACTGGTTGGGTTGGCAATATATAAACTACTACTGTATGATTGCAATAAAAACTGTAATGCATAACTTTAAAAGTAAATGTATTCCATCATACCTTTTGCCGATTGTCTAGCACTGATCCCAATGGCCATAAGAGGGAGCTAGTGACATGGCTTATTTCTCTCTGTTACAATCGGTGATGTTTTCACGTCTCTCTGCTATACTCTCTGTTTATTGTGGAGTGTGGATTTTGCTACTGTTTGTAAAGTCTGAAGAACTCTGTTTATTGTGGTTGACTTAAAGACTGGTAAGACGGCTCTGTAGTGGATAATCCTTAGACTGTTGTTACTGACTATCAACTAATTACTTATGAATGACCTGGACTATGCTTTATTCTACAAGTAAAAGCTTTACACATCCCAGTGCATCTGTATGGTTACTGTGCATAATTCACTACTCTCAAAATCCCGTTTTTCTTTGCAAGCTCTTGCTTACTCAAGAGTAGCTCTGCACATCACTAACAACTTGGAATGAAATTGTTGTGGAACAGTTAATCGACAAGCAGACCGTCTTCACAGATATGCTAAGCTACATCTGGCAGTACTACTAGAAATTACCTACTTATCTGACCATGGCGTGCATAAGCACAAACCACAGCAACCTTTGTGATGGCTAGCTAACATATTCTTCTTTTTTACTTGATTCTTTTAACTTGTAAATACCTCAAATTAAAAATGAAAAGCTTCAATAACATTGGCAGACCTGGGAATAGCAATTCCTTCTTGTACTCCCTCTTTTTTATGGCAAAGAGTAGAAAGAAAGGTAATCACAGCTGTATTCTATGCCAGGGATCAGCAACAGGAATCACACTTTATATTTTTAGGGTGGATGTAATAACGCAAAGTGAATAAAACATATTTTTAAATGGCTATTGTTTTTGAAAGGCAGTCTTTCTTACAGATGATTTTTTTCTTGCTTTTTAAAGCTATGTTAAGCCTATTTTTGGAATTATATTACAGTTTTTTGGGGTACTTCTCATCTCAGAATGGCAGGGAAATATACCGGTAATACCAGTTTTAAAAACTCTGGTGAAAGGCTTATCTAGAAGACCATGTCCCATATATATGGGTTGCACTGTGTTTTAAGGGAGTTCACTCATGATAGCAATGATTACAAATAAGAATTAAGGCATTTCTTCTTAAACAGTTTAAACCATGATTCATATTCAGATGTCATGCTAGATTTAGCCACATTACAGCTTAGCAAGTCATGCAAGCAAATTAAATTCCTAATTTCTAATATATTAAAAGCAGAAATATTAAAATGGAAAACATTTTCTTAACCAAAGTTCAGAACATCAGAAAAAATATGTTTCGTTATTCAACCAGGTTTTGACAGCCTATTACACCAGTACTTTGCAAATACAGATTTATAAACAAAAGTAAAAAGTTAAAATATTTTCCTGCAAAATCTGATGCTTCAGAAATTCTGAGAATAAGCCTATTTATAACTACAAAAAATTAATTCAGAAATTAGAGAAAGAAAAGTGCTTTGAAGTAAATCTTAGCATAGATTTTAAGAAAGCAAGAACAGAAATAGTAATGCTATTTTTATTTAGTTACAGGGTTTTTTTCAAAGAAAAATGTTTGAACAGTGCTACAAATAGTTGATAGTAAACAGAATATATTCATCTTGGGAACTTTACTCTCTACATTCTAAAACTGTACTTATAAGTATTTAAAGTTACTCACCTTAGATTTAATATAGAATGGTGATGACTGCTGATGTATTGCTAAATCCATATTACCATTGGAATTTATGATATTGTTACAATTAGTTTGCTCATCTCTGCTGCTTTCATCAGATTGATCAAAATCATCACTGTCTTGATCCATTTCTTCTTCCTCCTCTTCCTCCTCTTCCTCTGGTATGCCAGTATGTTCATCTTCTTCCTCCTCTTCTTGATTGCCAGAATATTCTTCATCTACTTCAATAAATCTGTTGTTGTTTTCTTCCAATTGAGATTCATTTCTATGACACAGTCCAGGTTGGCCTTCACCAATTTCCCCATTTCTTGCAACAACTTCATCTTGTTGTCGTAACTGTTGTTCCTCCTCCACAACTCGATTCATCTGCTCTTCATCCACTTGGCTTGATGTATTACCTCGAATAGACCCACCAGTTCGTCGTCTCTTGCTGCCAACAGATATGAGTTCCTGATTCATTTCCAAAAGCCAGTTTGCTACTTCTTGGACCTTCCCTAAACTATCTGAAGATGCAAAAGTTTTTACATTCTGAGAAGAGAAAAAGAAGAGAATTATCACAATTATAAACTTTGTTATACTCTTAATTATAAAGATTTAGATATTAAGAATATCTCTTAACACAGAATACTTCTGATGTAACACATCAACTTAATTTTATATTGCAATGAACTTATTGCAAATAAAATCTTGTTTCTATGCATTTTAAGTCTGTTTTATATATTAAAGTAAATCTAAGTGGTACAAGAGGAAATATTAAGAACAAAACACTAGATGCCCACAGTAATACAGTAAGAATCTTATAGACTATTGCACTTAAATTTGACATTGATGGTAGTATCAAGTATAATGGAAATATTTTAAATAATGTTATACATTTTGTTTTGAAAAATCTATTTCACAATTGATTATGGGATGTATTTTCTCTAATTATGGAAATACTTTAGGGGAATGGAAATGCATGAAACAATATACACATATGTGTAACTGACAACATAAAAACTACTAAAGATTTTCAAGCTTATACAAACATTTGGCTAAAAGATTACAAAAAATGTTAAATAATTCAAAAACCATTCTGTAAATCCTTACAGAAGATGTTATGTCTGCTAAGACCAGAAGCATTGCTTCTCCATTACTGATCAATATTGTGGAATAAACTCACGTGTAAGATCTGAATAGACTCCACTCTAGTAAACATGAAAAAGTAGAATTGGCTCTTCCTTCAAAGATTAGCATTGAGCATCTGCATTCTACTGTATACAGTCATGGCCAAAATTGTTGGCACCCCAGAATTTTTTTCAGAAAATCAAGTATTCCTCACAGAAAAAGTATTTCAGGAACACATGTTTTGCTATACACAGGTTTATTCCCTTTGTGTGTATTAGAACACAACAAAAAAGGGAGGAAAAAAAGCAAATTGGACATAATGTCAAACAAAACTCCAAAAATGGGCTGGACAAAATTATTGGCACCCTTTCAAAATTGTGGATAAATAAGATTGTTTCAAGCATGTGATGCTCCTTTAAACCCACCTGGGGCAAGTAACAGGTGTGGGCAATATAAAAATCACACCTGAAAGCAGATAAAAAGGAGAGAAGTTCACTTAGTCTTTGCATTGTGTGTCTGTGTGTGCCACACTAAGCATGGACAAGAGAAAGAGGAGAAGAGAACTGTCTGAGGACTTGAGAACCAAAATTGTGGACAAATATCAACAATCTCAAGGTTACAAGTCCATCTCCAGAGATCTAGATTTGCCTTTGTCCACAGTGCGCAACATTATCAAGAAGTTTGCAACCCATGGCACTGTGGCTAATCTCCCTGGTCGTGGGTGGAAGAGAAAAATTGATGAAAGGTTGCAACGCAGGATAGTCCGGATGGTGGATAAGCAGCCCCAAACAAGTTCCAAAGGAATGCAAGCTGTCCTGCAGGCTCAGGGAGCATCAGTGTCAGCGCAAACTATCCGTCGACATTTAAATGAAATGAAACGCTACGGCAGGAGACCCAGGAGGACCCCACTGCTGACACAGAGACATAAAAAAGCAAGATTAGTTTGCCAAAATGTACTTGAGTAAGCCAAAATCCTTCTGGGAAAACGTCTTGTGGACAGATGAGACCAAGATAGAGCTTTTTGGTAAAGCACATCATTCTGTTTACCGAAAACGAAATGAGGCCTACAAAGAAAAGAACACAGTACCTACAGTGAAATATGGTGGAGGTTCAATGATGTTTTGGGGTTGTTTTGCTGCCTCTGGCACTGGGTGCCTTGAATGTGTGCAAGGCATTTTGAAATCTGAGGATTACCAAAGGATTTTGGGTCGCACTGTAGAGCCCAGTGTCAGAAAGCTGGGTTTGCGTCCGAGATCTTGGGTCTTCCAGCAGGACAATGACCCCAAACATACATCAAAAAGCACCCAGAAATGGATGGCAAGAAAGCACTGGAGAGTTCTGAAGTGGCCAGCAATGAGTCCAGATCTGAATCCCACTGAACACCTGTGGAGAGATCTTAAAATTGCTGTTGGGAAAAGGCGCCCTTCCAATAAGAGAGACCTGGAGCAGTTTGCAAAGGAAGAGTGGTCCAAAATTCCGGGTGAGAGGTGTAAGAAGCTTATTGATGGTTATAGGAAGCGACTGATTTCAGTTATTTTTTCCAAAGGGTGTGCAACCAAATATTAAGTTAAGGGTGCCAATAATTTTGTCCAGCCCATTTTTAGAGTTTTGTTTGACATTATGTCAAATTTGCTTTTTTTCCTCCCTTTTTTGTTGTGTTCCAATACACACAAAGGGAATAAACCTGTGTATAGCAAAACGTGTTCCTGCAATATTTGTGAGAAATACTTGATTTTCTGGAAAAATTTCTGGGGTGCCAACAATTTCGGCCATGACTGTAGGTCAGGGGTCTGCAACCTTGACAACTTTAAGATTTGTGGACTGCAGCTCCCAGAATTCCTCATCCAGCTATGCTGAAGTCCACAAGTCTTAAAGTTGTCAAGGTTGCAGACCCCTGGTATAGGTAGTCCCCAGCTTACAACCACAATTGGGACCAGAGTTTTAGTCATTAAGTGATGTAACTTGAAACTGTCACTAAATTATCATAAATCAAGAACTAATAATCCTATTTTAACCATTTTATTTTAATTGGTATTCGGATGTAGTAGGGTATTTACTGTGTTCTACTGTGTTACTCTAAACTGCACAGAATATTTGTAAATTGGGTTTTACAAACACTGTGAAACAAATAGCGATTCTTAATTAATATTAATCTTCTAATCTAGTCTAATCTTAATAATTGACTCCAATCCTAATTTTTCAAAAATATTTAAGAACTGAGATTGTTTGAAAATCAAAATGCACATTAAATAGTTTTAAAGCCACTTGTCATCTGTTTGATTTTATACTATTTTGTTTGTTTAGCACACAGTATAAACAGTATTTATATAAAAATATAAATGACAGACATTGATAGTTCTCAAATTAACTTTTTAAAATTTTATCCTTTTATATAAAACAAATGAAAAGGCATATGTGCTATTAAAATATTTTAAGTTGTAAATTAATATTCATTCTAAATTTAAACTAAATCTTCAGGTCAAAGGAGTAATTTCCAATAGTCTTCAGAAATATGAGACTATGTTTTTAATCTTTAATGCTTTTTTGTTTTACTGACTGTATGAATAAGATTTGTAGACCTAGAAAAAACAAGATTATGGAATACTAATTTACATTAAGTGGTAATAAAGAACTAGCTATTGACATTTTTAATTGGCTAAGTATATAATATTACAATAAAACTGGATGAAAATACGACACAAACAAATATTGGAATTCAATTCCTCCAGTTAAACTAAACTGTTTTAGAAATCCAATCGTGCATTTAAGGAGTCTTAATCAAGAAATCAAAGCCAAAGAATCTTTGATTACACAAAAGTACTATTTGGTTCTTTAAACTCTGACCAAAACAAAAACAAAAAAAACTCCACAGCACAATATGATAATACATCAATGATATAATACTGAAAAGCCAAGTAATTTAATTTGTAACAGAAGATACAGCATCAATTGTTCCACTGTAATACACTTTTATTCACTGAATTTCTCTCACGTATGGAATGATATGGAATCTGATTTCAAGCCAGATTAAAAATGAGAAACATATCATATCAGATGCATTTGCACATTACTCCACTAGGGGGTAGCTCTTTCTGCTTATTAAAATAACTGACAAATTATTTTAAAGCATAGTATGTAACTTAAATCATAACAGCTCTTTAATGTGTCATTTTAAAATACACCTTTTATTCTAATGGCAACTAAATAAGGAATATACAGATTTCAGAAGTATCTGTAATGAAATCTTTCTATAAATTTGTTTCCATAAATGTTAAATTTGTCTTAAGAGTGCCTAATTCTCAGATTGTCTTAATTTCATTAATATCTATTTATTCATGAATATCATGAAATAAAAGTTTCAGCAGCTTAAATCATAGGATGTTGTGCTGGAGTGAAGATTATTAACAAAAAATAATTGTTGGGCTACCTAAAATTAGAATACAAAGAAGGTCCAATTACGAAGTTACTAGGACATAGAATTATAACTACCTTAAAAGTTCAGATTGCTAATTTTCTTTCTATTCAATTTGATGTCTTGGCTAAATTTGGAACATTTATTTTCTATATTTCTAGGAAAAAAAGGCTTCAAATTTAAGGACACCTCTCGATCTTTCTTCCAGTCTCCTAATCAGAGCTACTTAAAATTAGTTTTGCAATTAAGAGAACAGGAAAACCCAGGTTAAACTTGTGCTTGGCTATGGAACATTCTGTGATTTGGGGTAATCATTCAGTCTCAACCCAGTTAATACATGAAATTATTGTTGACATAAACGGGAGAAGAGATGCTTGCATGCCACTTTAAGCTCTGAAAAAAGTGGTTAGGGTAATTACGCTATAAATTGTTTTACAGTCTTGAATTTGACGGCAAGGTAAAGAAAACAGAAGTTTATAACTGTTTCCTAGATTGCATAGGGAGGATTGCTTCCTGAGAGGCATACACAGAATGAATAGGATCTAAATAGAAGCAGACAGTTCTGTACCTATTCAGGTGCCAAGCTATATAGATCTTCAAAGATGAAAACTGTTTCTAGAAGCTTACTGCACATGGAAATTATAAAAAGTACTTCCCAAGTCTTAAAGCACAACAGTGGATGTTCTTCAATTAAAGGGAGTAGAGATTAATGAATACAGAATTCCCAGTTTCATCTACTGTCAGCCCACAATTCATGTGCATCTTTATGGAAAAGCAGCAGTTTGTCCTTCTCATCCAACACCAAAACCAAGTGGTCTGATGATACAGACACCAATCATAAGTCTCACTGTCATTAGCTATATTTTTATATTCCATAAGAATGGTTGGAATAATTCATACTTCCTCAAGCATTTGCTTCATTTTTACTCTGGATGGGGAAGAGGCAAAGCACTCTAAAGTCCGAAGGATTGTTTAAAGCAGGGGTGGTTAAACTCGCAATGTCACGTGACATGTCACAACGTATCACAACTTTTTTGCCATTGCCGGCAATGGGGTGGGTGTGGTTTCACTATGATGCATCCGGCCTGTGGGCCAGCAGTTTGACACCCCTGGTTTAAAGAATGTTTCTCCTAACAAAAAGACTTGAGGTCAAGTTATCCGATTAGTAACCCCTTCCAGATTTATCAAACCTACAGTTTTTGACACAAGGTTCTTCTTCGGGTCCCATATCAAATAAGAAAAATATTTGTAGTTATGGGTTTTTTTGTCCTAGATTTCTGACTATTAAGACAATTTATTCTCAAAAGCGTTAACTATTTCTACATCTCAACTCTATTTATTCTGATGCTCGCTTTATTTTGACCTTATATACATTTTTATTTTTACCTTAGTTTTATTACTCATTTTTATTGTTCCATTTTATAAGTATAAACCTTTATTTAAAAATAATTGTGCTATTATATCACAAATTCTTAAGTAGCGAATTTCATATATTAATTATTCATTGTATAAAACTATAATTTTTGCCACTAATATAGGTTATAGATGCAATTTGGTTAATAGTTACAGAATTAGTCATGACACTGAACAATTCCCTTCAGCAAAGACTTTACTACCAAAAATTATTATAAAGTTTTCTCATAATAGTTCTATTTTGAAGTTGTTATGTCAGAGAACTATTTTTACTTTTATTCTCTATTGTTCTATTTTTACCTCTCTCTATTCCTACTTTATTTACAGTTCTATCTCTAATTATAGTTCTAACCTATCCACTTACTTTTATTGTTCTACCGTATATTCTAACTTCATCCTTTATTTTATGATTCTGGAGTTAAATATGATTCACATTCTTGAATCTTCTTTATCTATTTTCCTTTCAATTCTGTCTGGGCTATTCCTTTCTGAGTCTGGTGATTCCCCATCTATTCTGTCCCATGGCTCATTTATTTGATCTCAGTAGGGGGGGGGGGAGTCTGTATTATGTATGGCTTCTTACCTCCTTCTTCAAGGCTGCAGCTGCTGTCAGGTACTTAGCCTTCCTGACACTCTAAGCTGCAGCTTTCATTCTGGATCATCTCCTGTAAAGTTCCTCACCTTGCCAGAATCTACCCCCTTGGAATTGCAGATTTTCTGGTCCCTTGTATTCTGCCTCTATTCACTATTGGGAGGGAGGGAAGGAGTTGGTTGTAATATCACTGCAATATTGTGACTGTTACTGGCACTTGTCAGCTACTGCTATCTGAAAGTTCTGCTGCTTCGTTTTGCTCAGTTGCAAAGCCTTTAGCTCTTTTCTGTGCATTTTTGTTTTCTCCTCAGCTCAGTTTTGCTCAACTGTTCTTTTTTTTTGCCACTGACACAGCTATGCCCTCTTTTTAAAGGGCACATCAAATAAAATAAGGGAAAGCCCTTAAAAGATCATGGAAGAGGGAGGAACACAATTTCTTTCCTGCACATCCTTCATCTAATAGTACATCTTTTCCCATGGAAATTTTTCACTCTTAATTTAGCCATCCCAGGACCTTCCACATGGTATAGACAGGAATAAGAAGCATACCAGGAGTCTAAATGGTTGGATATTTATAGATACAGCTAGTCCTCAACTTATCACCAAATTGAGACCAGAATTTCCATTGCTAAGATGGTTCCTAAGCAACTCATGTCCAGTTTTATGACTTTTTTTGCCACAATTGTTAGGCACTGCAGTTGTTAAATGAATCATGCTGTTGTTAAGCAAATCTGGCATCCCTCATTGACTTTTCTCGTAAGAGGTTGCTGGACACTCAATTGTTGTAAATACATGCCAGTTGCCAAGCGCCAAATTTTGATAATGTGACTAGGGAGATACTGTGACAGTTCTGAGTGCAAAGGCACTTTTTTCAGTGCCACTGTAAAAAAAATTTTTTAATCCCATTTATATCCCGCCCTTCTCCGAAGACTCAGGGCAGTTTACAAGCTTAGCAGTAAATCTGAATGGTCACTAAATGAATGGTTGTACAGGTAGTCCCAACCTATGACCACAATTGGATCCAGACTTTCTATTGTTAAGCAAGGTAGTTAAGTGACTTGTGCCTGATTTTACAACCTTTTTTGCCATGACTGTTAAGCAAATCACTGCAATTGTTAAGTGAATTGTGTGATCATTAAGGGAATTTGGCTTCTCCTACTGATTCAGCTGATAAGAAGCTGGCTGGGAAGGTCACGAATGGCAATCGTATGACCTATGGATGCTGGAACCACAGCAAATACGTGCTGGTTGCCAAGCGCCCAACCTTTGATCATGTGATCGTAGGAACGCTGCAATGGTTATAAGAGTGAGTACTAGTGGCAAATCACTATTTTCAAGGCTGCTGCAATTCTGAAAAGTCACTAAATTTAAGTTGAAACTACCTCCACTGCTGCATAAATTTTAAATCTGTGTACATGGCATTGCTAAGATAGCAATAGTACTTAGACTTATAAACCGCTTCACAGTGCTTTACAGCCCTCCCTAAGTGGTTTACAGAGTCAGCATATTGCCCTTAATCTGGGTCCTTATTTTACTGACCTCGGAAGGATGGAAGGCTGAGTCAACCTTCAGCTGGTCAGAATCAAACTAGAATTAGCCTGCAATACTGCATTCTAACCACTGCACCACTACAGCTCTATATGAACAGTTCCATACATATTATAGAGATTAGAAGTAAGTATAAGAACTGCAAATCCAAACCCTTTGGCCTGTAAATTGACCCAATTTTCCTCCCAGAATGAGCCCAGAACATGATGGACTAACGTTTACACCTATGAAAGTATTAGTTACTAAGTGCCTATGCAACGAATACTAATTTTATTTTAGTATCATTTAATATGATCTTGAGCTATTGGCCAAAATTATTTAAATGTGAATTTATAAGTGAAGTCATATTGCTTCTTGATATGTCACTTAATATTTCACGTGTACATGTAGTTATGTAGAAACTACTTAAAAAGTAATTTCCTTTTTTATGAGCACTGCCTATAAAGTCCCATCATCACCATGGATGAGAGAATAAGAAAATACTATTGATGGAATAAGAACAATTCATACACACAATTCAGAAGCCATGAACTTTCCGTTGTTCCTCCTTAACAATGCCAACCTCTAGGAGGAACTGGCAAATGTTCTTCCTCTGGTCACCCTGCAACTGGGATCACCTCCCTGTATTCAGGATGCTCCATCACAGTACCATTACAGGCAAATTTCTTTTTGAATGCTTTCACAAGTTTCTTTTTCTCATAATCATCAGTTGTTAAATGTTTTTCTACCGTTTCATTGCTGGATCTTTATATGGATATAGTCTTCAGTCCCTGTCGGGAGTAAGTTGTCACTCTTAGTTGCATCAGCAAAGGAGTCAAACGATTGGAGGTTCTGGATAGTGGCCATGCGCTTCTGCGGCTAGGCACCGCTTGTAGGGAAAAGACCCCAGCTAGTTTCGCGGGGGACTCCCAGGTTCAGTAATGGGGGGAAATAAAGGGGGGGAAAATGCAAACTAGCAAAACCTGAAGGGCAGAGAAGACGCAGCTGGGGGGAGAATGGGGGAGGCGGCAGCAGCTACAACAGCAACAGTCGCTCACAAAATGGCTGTCATATTGTATTTCGGCTGTCATTTTTGGCTGTCATATTGTAAGCCACTGTAAATGTTTGAACTCTGCAATATTGGCCATTTATTTATGTACTGATACAAAAAACTATTGAAAATGATATTAGAATGAGCACAAACAGACTAACAAATTATACGAGAGAAGAAAAATAGTTAGCATCAACACAGGGATTTATGAAACTGTAAATCACAGAAAAGAAATGAAAGAGATCAGAAAACTGAAACTACAAAAGAATTATAAACTGATATCTCAGATATTTTACCTTTAGGATCTGTAACATATAGTTGGCTGTTTTCAAATGGAAGAAAGGCTATTAATATGATTTCCAAGATTTTTTTCATTTTACTATTTAAAGTTCAATTAGTTCCTCAAAGGCTTACTTCACATAGTAAAAAGCTTACACGTTTTCCTCAATTCATGACCAGTTGCTTAGCAACCATTCAAAGTTACAATGGACCTCCCCCAAAAGCTACTTACGACTCAGTCCTGAAGTTTTGAATCTCACCCCAGTCACCTCACCACATTTGGTATTTGGTAACTGGCTCACAAAGGGACGCGGTGGCTCAGTGGGTTAGGACGCTGAGCTTGTCGATCAAAAGATTGGCAGTTTGGCGGGTCAAATCCTGAGTGCCGCGTAACAGAGTGAGCGCCTGTTACTCGTCCCAGCTTCTGCCAACCTAACAGTTCGAAAGCACGTAAAAATGCAAGTAGAAAAATAGGGACCACTCCGGTGGGAAGGTAACAGCGTTCCGTGCGCCTTTGGCGTCTAGTCATGCCGGCCACATGACCACAGAGACTTCCTCGGACAAGCGCTGGCTCTTCGGCTTTGAAACGGAGATGAGCACCGGCCCCTACAGTTGGAAACGACTAGCACGCACGTGTGGGGGAACCTTTAACTGGCTCACATTTAGTACCATTTGCAGCCCACCCTGGTATACATGACTACATTTTACACTTTTTTCTGAAAATCTGCATTTACTTCCAGTTTCTGAAAAAAATGCTCCACAGTAAACAATGTCACTTAACGACTGTCCTGTTCACTTAGTAACTGCCACAAAAAAGTTGTAAAGCGAGTTTGTCATGTTATATGACTAATAATTGCCTGGCTCAACTACAGTTGTAAGTTGAGGACGAACTGTATTACTATTTTTTCCAATATTTGGAAGTTTTGAATATTTTTAAAAAAGTTTTTATGAGCATGAACAAGTTGAAATTGTGTCTTGAGAAGAATGTGGCAGTATAGGTATAGAAACTAATTATTCTGGAGAAAAGTTTGCAAAGTCAAACTTGCATTTCTCTCAAGTGACCAAACATGTATTGCTAACTGGGCAGGTTCAAGCAAAACCAATTATTAGGAATGCTTTTTACTAGTTTATATGGTATGTGTACTTGAAACTGAACTGGAAGGGATGTAATTTCAATTATTCATGATAACATCATTAGGCTGGACTAATATAATGCACTCAGTATGTCATAATAGACAGGCTAGCTGAAGGATGGTTTGTGTCTTCCTCAATCTCAGGTCTTCTACCGGAAGCCTGGGAGTTTGAGAGTTCTCTGCAGAATCTTAGCTCCTCTTAGCACTGCACTCTTCAGGACAGAGAGCTCTGATAAAGCCCTCTCTCAGCTTAGGAGTCACAACCCTGAATGCTCCTACTACCACTGGCACCACTTTCGCCTTCACTTTCCACATCCTCTCCAGGCATGACTCTCCTGGTTCATGTGTCACTCTCATATTTTGAGGTAGGCAGGTGAGACGTTAGGGGGTCTTTGCCCAAGGACCTCTATTGGTAAGTCAGGTACCAGCAGATTTGACCTGCCCCGGTCTCCTCCATCAAAGATGGCGCTCTAACCACTACACTATCCAGCCACTATTACGTATATGTAGTAGTACTGCTAATAATACTAAGGTACTAGACAACCAATATAATTAGAATTCATTGAAGCTCTTATCTAAATGAGAGTTTTAAATCATTTGAAATTATAAAACACATCATGCTTTATAATAGCATGTACTGTACGTATATATTAACACATATAACTGAAATTAATATATATTGTTGTCATATACTATGAAGTATTAATTTACAATTATGTGAATAGAATCAAAACAAAACACTTATGGTCTGGCTGGACATTCCAGATGGCAATTTTTTTTAATTAACATGTCACTTTATTTCATTCTTTCCATCCATTCATCCAGCAGTAAACATCACAGGACTGTTTCTACTTTTCTCCCAAATGTTTATTCCTTCCTTCCTTCTCTTTAAAGGCTGATCCCACCCTTCCTACAGATTAATAGTGTTATCTGATATCAAAATTCATCTCTAATACAGTACTTATATATGCACTTTATACCCTTTAATATATTTTAAGATTCCAAATAAAATATTCAGCAAAAAATAAGACATGTAGATTAATTTATATTCTAGCTTCCTGTATTTCATCAAGCTCCCTTCGTCCTGTGCGCTCCCACAGGGAGGGCCTTCTAAGGGTACCGCCGGTAAAAGATTGCTGGCAGACAATACCCAGGGGAAGGGCCTTCTCTGTGGGTGCGCCGGCCCTTTGGAACCAGCTGCCTGTAGAGCTTAGGACTGCCCCTGACCTTCGCTCATTCCGCCAGGACCTGAAGACCTGGCTCTTTGAGCTTTCTGGCCTGGACTGAGAGTATTAATTGGGATTGGATTCTAATTGGGATTTTTATTTATTCAAGGTTAATGTAATCATTTATTTATTTTTTATTTTTTGTTAATTGTTGTATCGTTTTTTTTAAAAAAACCTTGTGAACCGCCCTGAGTCCTATGGGAGAAGGGCGGTATATAAGCCTAATAAATAAATAAATAAATAAATTTCTTTTGTCTGTGAATTAAATAATATTTAATATTAATGGCCAAATCACAGAATAAAGGTTCACATTTAACAAAAATAAAGTGTGTAAATAGAAATCAAAATTCTTTTAGTAAGAAAACTAAGAAGAGGTAAAAGTGAATAGGATAAATGAATACAGCAATTTTTTTACAAAAGATGGGCAGTGTAGAAAAGTGATAAATACTTACAATTACTGGGACCAAAATGTAAAGTACATTGTTACCATAGAGCAGGGGTTGTCAAACTGCTGGCCCGCAGGCCGGATGCGTCATGGTGAAACCGCGCCCACCCCATTGCCGGAAATGGAAAAAAAGTTGTGATATATCGCATCACATGATGTTGCGAGTTGGACACCCCTGCCATAGAGCTATGGTAAAGAATACCTAAAAAATATTCTTCTGACTGTACATCATCTTTATATTTAGTAACAGCTGAAGCAGCAGTATAGATGCTTCATAGAACTAATTAGATTACTTTCTGTTTCAAGGTAAATTGATATATACACTCCAAAGAAACATAAATGCCACCAATTTAATCTATTAATGTAATTAGATTTAAACTTTCCAGATGAATGAAGTGAAATGAGGGCAAGAATATATTCAACCATTAACATGACTAAAAATAATATTATTTCTTATAAATAAGATTTCCTGCACCATATAACTGTTTTACTTCCAGAACAGTTTTGTTTTTATTATAATATATATAATGTAAATGCACATTTATGCAGGCTTTAAAAGAGGAACCCAGAATTCACAAGCAGCATGGAAAAACGTTTTAAGAACAGAATCATCTTCATTTTATGGCAAAAGAAATAAAGAATTGTGCTGATATGAAGTGAAGGTCTTCAGTGATCCATCTCTTGGCTCAAAATAATCATTCTATGATCTCAAATTTCACTTTTTCAATACATGTAAGAAAATATTTTAGCAATGGTCTATATATTTTAGCTACCAAATATACATGTAACATAGAAGTAGAAACAAACAACTTGTTGATATAAATCTAGTTTCTAATTTATTTTCATATCTATATCTTTTTTGTGTATGTGTTTTGTAAAGTGAAGAGTGCTTGCTCATTTCACTAAAATTTTTGCAGTGTATTTTGAACAGCTTCCACAATGTAGTCCTTTTTCAATCTAATAATATTTTTTACTAAAACAGATTCCTCTTCCCCCCTCAAGTTGCTTTCAGGACATTCCAAACAAGCCAAGATTCCTCAACATATCACAGATGCTTTGAAAAAGAAACTTGCTTATCGTGCTGTTTCTTGGTTGCATACAGATCTTCATTTTTATATTGTAAGTAAATCATTGCCATTATAGCAGGCCATTAGTGAAAATCTATCTTTTTCCCATCATAAAATCATAGTGCACATTTCTAGACTGAAGTTCTGAGGACAGGTTTGTTTGTTTTTTCTTTTCATTGTTACATATGTCACTCAGGGAATTTTTCTCACTGAGCAGCTTGGTATATAAGTTTTAAATAGATTCTTCCCAATGTACAATCATGCTAACTAGATTGAAATAGACTAACTGCCAATTCTAATACTGGAGAACCATATAGAATACAGTTAATCATGGACAGATAAGAGAAAGAAAATAGTCTGAACAGTTTTCAGTTTTAATTGTGCTACATCAATAAACTCTTCCTAGCAGAGTCAGTGTTGGGACCACATATATTGGGACACAAGGTAATGCAGCAAACTTACCGTATATACTTGAGTATAAGCCGAATTTTTCAGCCCACTTTTTGGGCTGAAAAATTCCACTTCGGCTTATACTCCAGTCAACAAAAAAACTTACCGAGGACTTGTGCGCGGCCGAGGCTTTGGTGCTTCCGGGATCGCGCGCACCTCTCCCAAGCCACCGCCGTCCGGAGACCTGCCGAAGTTTGGGGAGGTTTGGGGAGGTGCGCGCGCACCTCCCCAAACCTCCCCAAACGTCGGCAGGTCTCCGGACCTCCGCGCCCTGCCTGCCTGCTTCTTTCCGCTGCGGAAAGAAGCAGGCAGGCAGGGCGCGGAGGTCCGGAGACCTGCCGTTTGGGGAGGTTTGGGGAGGTGCGCGCGCACCTCCCCAAACCTCCCCAAACTTCGGCAGGTCTCCGGACGGCGGTGGCTTGGGAGAGGTGCGCGCGATCCTGGAAGCACCGAAGCCTCGGCCGCGCGCAAGTCCTCGGTAAGCTCCGGGCGGTCACTTGCTTCGCGTCTCCTGAGGGAAGGGGGGGCGACTGGAGCGGGCGTGTTTCCTCGCCTGCTGGGCGCCGCGATTTGCCCGGGGAACGCGCGGGCCCCGAATGGCAGCGTGGAGCGAGGAAGCGGACAGCCAGGGCTTCCCCGAGAGCCGCGGCCACACAGGGTATTCCTGTGTATTCAGGCTTGCAAAATGGCAGATCGAGCCTCTGCTGGCAGCAGAGGCTTGCAGAGCGCGGATCCAGCCTCCGCCGGCGGCGGAGGCTTGCAGAACGGCGGATCGGCTTATACTCGAGTCAATAACTTTTTCCAGTTTTTGGGGGTGAAATTGGGGGTCTCGGCTTATACTCGAGTCGGCTTATACTCAAGTATATACGGTACTTCATAACTGTGAGACAGCTAAATTTCCACTCTACATTATGATAGGAAAGCAACAACAGTAGAGCACAATAATTACAATGCACTACTTTAAAAAGGCAATTTCAGCAGAGATTGAAGCTAGAGAATGTGGTTGTGACAGGAGAAACAGTGAAAAGGAAGAAGCCGATTATTAGTAAAGGTAAAGACTGAATGTAAAATGAGAGTGGTTAAGATGCTGGTCTGGAGACTGAACTCTGGTCCTGCCTTAGGCACGAACCACTCCTCTCTATGTCGTTATAAGAAAATGAATGTTCTGTCACAAAGCATTATTTTCCTTTAGAAAGAAGTCAGTTCCAATCTCTTACCTTTTTCAAAAATGCAAACACATTTGTTTTTCATTATACTTTATTTCACCTGTGTTTCATTGCCAATATAGTTACGATAATATATAAGTTACACAGATATGTGATTCATTTGACACTGACTCTGGAACTTCAGAAATTGATGAAAATTGGCATTGACAATGAAGTGAATGTGTCCTCTTACAGAGAGCATACTAAACATGGGAGCCATCATATGTTATTCAATTAGCATTAAAAAAAATTGCATGGTGTCAGAAAACTTGCTTTTAGTCACTTACATTTAGCCATTTTGTTGATGTATTCATTTACAATATCTGTTACCAAGACTATATTTTATGAAGATATTGTAAAGAATAGTAGTTCTTTTTAAAATGCAGTTCAAATAAAATATTGTAATCATTAGGACTTTGTTTAGAAGGCATTTCAATTCTTCTTCCAGTATTCAAGATAGGATTGAAGAGGAAGAAAAGTAGTGCGATGCCTTAAAAATACACTACCACCCCTCCCAAAAGAAAAGCTTGAAGCCATTAACACAATATAGCAATATGTATGCCATCTGTGTAATTATATTATCCCATTCTATACATAATTTAGAGGCACTAGACAAACATGCCTCCTACAACCTGGTTTAACAAATAATTGGTATGTGGGTTTAATCCAATGCCCTCCAGATGTTTTGAGTGATGGTATTGTATGGTTTTATGGCAGTTTTAGTTCCAAAAATTTAGAAACCACCATCTGGTATACATTTACTTTGAACAGTCTGAAGATAGAAAAATGCTGTAGATCAGGGGTGTCAAACTGCCGGCCCATGGGCCAGACGCGTCATCTGGAAGCTGCACCCACCCCATTGCCGGCAATGGCAAAACCATCCCGATATGTTGTGCGATGTCACGTGACATCACAAGTTTGACATGTCTGCTGTAGACCGTTCAGATCACCTTCTGGTACAGATATAACTCTATGAAATATTCAAGTTACAAATACAAAATACAAAAGATCTGGTTGCTAGGTTCTCTTATTGAAGGTTCAATAAACAATATGAAACTCACTACTGTAGGTTTCCTCTGTCTCTGGGGTCTCCTATTTTGCCATCCAGGTACTTGCTTAGGTAGCCCTCCAAGCCAAGCTAGCTGCATTTCAATTCTCTTATATTCTGATTTAATGATCTTATTCATAGTGGCCTGGCTACTAAGTCAGGTATCCGCAAATAATTTCCAGCAATCAAAATAAGCATGATATTTGGGCAGGGCATGTGTTTAGAAAAAGGATAAAACTCTCTATAATTTGGGGAGCATTTTCCTATCAGTTGGTATGAAAACACATCACAATAAGGATTCTCAGGAATCTACATCATAAAATTCAATAGTCATCATAAAATGCAATATATACTACTAATAAATAAATGCACTTTCACAGTTTGTAAAAGACACATAAGCAGTCAAACTTATTTAAGTTTTTGGCAGAGAAAAGGGGGAAGCTATCTTCAGAAATCTGAAGGGCTGTCACATTGTAAATGGTTCAAGCCTATTGTCACCTACTCCAGAAGGTAAGTTTAGAACTAACAAGATGAAATTTCAAGAATGTAGGTACAGATTAGATATTAGAAAAACCTGTTAACAATAAAACCTGTCAAGTCAGTGGAATAGGTGACTTGATAGTGATTTCTTCCTCTTCACTGGAGGACTACAAACGGGTTAGTTATTTTGGGGGGGGGATATAGCAGTGAATCCTGTAGTGTGCAAGCAATTGGACTTGATTTTAGGTCCTTTCTAACTCTGAGGCTTAAACATATTTTTCAACCAGAAATTTTATAAGGGAAATGCATAGGAAAAGTTTTTTCTTCAGAACAGAAGAAGCAGAAACTTACCTATTAAATCATATTTTTCCCATTTAATTACTCTCATTTTTACTTTTTTCTATTTTTAGAATTTACAAATTCTGTGGAACCTAACAGTTATTTGATCACTAAAAAAAGATTAAATAAATCAATAGCAATAGCACTTAGACTTATATACCGCTTCACAGTGCTTTACAGCCTTCTCTAAGCAGTTTACAGAGTCAGCATATGGCCCCCAACAATCTGGCTCCTCATTTTACTGACCTTGGAAGGATGGAAGGCTGAGTCAACCTTGAGCCGGTGAGAATCGAACTGCCAAACTGCAGGCAGCCTGGAGTCAGCAGACGTAGCCTGCAGTACTACTGTGCCACCACGGCTCATAATTAAAACCTCAAAATATTATCCAAATAGGGGATTTTAAAATAAACTTTAAGAGGCCATGATGCTAATCATAATACATCTGACTTGAAATTCAAAATCTGATATTTACTGCAGTAAATACTATACAAAATCTTTGCATCTCCAAGTTACTAGTGGTAATCCTCAACTTATGACCACAATTGAGCCCAAAATTTCTTCTAAGTGAGACATTTGCTAAGTGAATTTTGCCCAATTTTACAACCTTTCTTGCCACAGTTGTTAAGTGAATCACTGCAGTTGTTAAGTTACTAGCATGATTGTTAAATGAACATGGCTTCCTCATTGTCTTTGCTTATCAGAAAGACACTAAGGTGATCACTTGACCTTGCCATAAATATGGGTCAGTTACCAAGCATCTAAATTTTGATTACATGGCCATGGGGATGCTGCAATGGTTGTAACTGTGAAAAACGGTCAAAAGTCACTTTTTTCAGTGCTGTTATAACTTTGAATGGTCACTTAAAGAACTGTTGTAAGTCGTGGACTACCAGTGCTTCGTAATCTTTAAGAATTACTTCTATACTTCTAAAGAAATTAAAAATAGTTCAGAATGATATCATTAGTGATACAGAATAACACATATCCCATGTGAATGTAAGAAAATGTATGCATAATTTTAGGAATTTGCACAGTTGCATATTGATGGCCTTGTGCGCTCTGAAGCTGCTTTGTGTCTTTATTTCAAAATTCTGAACTGTATTATACATTAAGTGTGTACAAAAACACAGCCACATCAGCTGAATTGTTAATATAAAATAATATCAGCCAATCAAAAGTTTCCTCCTTCCACATGGCTATATCTATCCATGACACAGGAATGATAATTAATAATCTACTTTAGAGACACATTAGGTATTATATATTGATTCTTAAAGAACTATAAAAATGACAAATATCTTCAGATACTGAGACATTGGAGACATTGTTCAAAAAAACAAAACACTTCATTGGGCATTTGTGGTATTTTAGTAATATCTGCCTATTTGCTCAAGGATTACATTTCTGTGGCTCCCACTGGTTTTTGAATCTTCAGTTTTCCCACATATCAAAACGTAAATAGCAACACAAAAAGAACAAATAAAACAGCAAAATATATATGTATGCTTCATTAAATTTAACAATAATAGTCCTCATATATAATACCTATACACTAACTTAAATTATAAGTCACAATGTTTAATTGTATTAATAAATTAATTTATCCATTAATTCAAAGAACAGAATAAATGTAAATTATACCATAATTTAAGCAAGACCTAAAATTGGGAATCACAGACTTAGGACTGAAAAGAAAATGCCAACTGCCCTGACTACCTTGGCTGTAGTCAGTAATAAAAAGCAACTGAAAACCTAACAACCTTGCAAAGTCACAGTTTTATTTTAAACCACAAATGGTCAAAGACATTGATCTTTCTTGTTGTCTAAGAATATTGTTAAAATTGGCACCATAAATGTTTACAAAAACACAGTATTATTAAATTCTATAAAACATATTTTTAAAACTAGAACCCAACTTTTAAAGAAAGTAATGCATATATAGAAGAACTGCAATAAAAAGAAATCCAGCCATTTTAATTCAAATGAGACATTCCAGAATGTCTAACCCTCTTACAGCAACTTCATACTTTAGTTCAGGATGTTCTTAAAGTGTTCCACAATTCAGAGCAAGCAAGTGGTTATCAAGGAAGCTAGTAAATCACCTGATTCCATTATAAAATCAATTACTGCAGCACATTTCTTTTGCTACACAAGCTAGAGATAGCAAAAGCATATTAGATAGCTGCTGCAAGGTCAAGAAACCTAAAGGCACTTTAAAATGTGGCTTAAATTTAGCTCAACATTGTATTTGTATTAAAGGAAATATTTTAAATAAATCTAAATAATTACCTTCTTTGGCTGATTGGGATATTTGATGGATAATCTCTGCAACTGGTCTGATGTATGGCTACAAGATAGGAGATCCGAGCAGCAGGTCGAACGGCCCAGCCTCTTCATTAAAGAAGAAATAATGCTGCAGCCACAGCCACACATTGACTTGCTCATCAGATGAGATTATTTCTTAAGAAAACGGAACTGGTACTGGCCCACAAACAACCAAAATTGGCTGACTGCCTCATTCTGCAGCTTTCTGGCAAAAAATAATACTGCAAAAAAATTTAAAAAGTGGTTCTCTAAAGCTGATGCTAGCCACTCTCTCTACGCTAAGCAAAGCTTGCAATTTTAAAGTGCCTTTTACAACTACACTTTCCATGAGAAAAGCAATTTTGATAATGTCTACTGCTTTGTAAAAGAGCTATTAACTAAAGTAACAGACGCTATACACTAAATAGTTTGTTGTTTTGTCACTTCATGTCTGCAATGACATTCTCTGTCCAAGTTATTCCCGCTTTGAAAGCTCAGTCCTTAAGCAGCCAACAGAAAATAACCACGCCCTATTCTGTTCCCATATTCACTATGCAAGATCCGCCTAATATCTAAAAAAAATTTCTTTGGCATTGGTAGGAGTAGAGACTGTGAGCAATTTAAATTACAATTGAAATATAATTTGCAAGAACACCTGCTACTTAAAGTGTTTAATAGATAGAGTAGCTATCTATTACACTTAAGAATGATTTTTTTTGTTCTTAAAACTTTCAAGTTCTGCCTTTGTTACAAACATAACTGTACTTAAACTTAAATTAAAAGGAAAACTATTTTCTAAACATAAAACTGAGCAAAGAGACAATTTAAAGCAAGACATCACAATAACAAAGAGGGGAAACAAATTTCTGCTAAAAAAAGCCAAAGCAATAAAAAATAAGATCCTTGCAAGGAAAACATAGCATTGTTATGCAATGCCAACTTAGAAATATGCTTGCAAACTATATCATACAAGTTGGAAAGAAAAGTAAACAAAAATAAAATGTCCTTTGTATATAAAAGCGCTGATAAAATATTTTAAAATTGACCTTAATAGCAGTAATTTTTTAAATTTCACTTAAGTGAATTATAATGTAAAATAAATGCATACAGATAACTTGAAGCAGTACTAAATGAAAAACCCTATATACTAAAAGATAACATACTGTCCTTTAGCTATTAAAAGCAATGCATTTATTTCATTTAATGCAGCACACATTAAAGCAGAGCGCACTCACATTAACAAAGATGCTCAACCCAACTACAGTATAATCAGACTTGAAATAATTGTCAGTTATACTGATGGCAGTATTAGCAGCTACTACAAAATCTTAGTCATCAGATAATTTAATAAGCAAGGGACAGGACAGCAGCTTAAGCACACATATTTAAGCAAAACTTCTTGTTTTCACTCTGCATCAAAAGCTATATTTGTTCTGCCTCCTCCCCTCCACACAAGACTGATTATAGCTATATTGTGCCAGCATTGCTTCTTCCTTCAACCTTGCTCTGCCCTTTTGATATTCACATTTTTATTAATTCATTTTACAGTAATATTTAAATTCACACAGCCAGTGAAAATTAAATTTAAGAAGCCTTTTGTATTAAAAGATTCTGCATGCAAACAAGCAAATAATGCAGTAACCTTTTACTCGCCTGCTGGAGGTACTGTCTGCTGCATAGAATTTTAAATCCTCATCTGCAGATGCAACTGAGCTGGTATTGCCAAGGACTTTGCTCTTCCTGTGCTGATTCTACACAGCTATTCATCAGAGAAAAACATTACAGGGAAAATGTAAAGTAATATAAAGTGGAATCACTCAAGGTGACATGAAACAGGTCAACTTTGAAAAAGTCAACTGCGTCTTGCATAGTCACATTAATGTGCTAATAAAGTATTATTCCTTAAGCAGGTTTGCACTGGTATGCAGCACATGAAATCACGGAAAGCTAATAAAAACATATGCAAAAATTAAAGTTCATTGATCATCCTTAGCCTGATAACTTAAAAGTGTCTTTTCTTGCACCTACATCTCAAAGGAAAGATTTCATACTGTTTTCCACATTCACCTTTTTCATGAATGTCCAAGTGCATAATTCTAGCAAATGATTAAAACCATCCCATACAATTTTGAAATATTTTTTCTAACTTGGGTTTTAGCTCGCTAACAACTACTACTACCACAGAATTTATTTACAAAAAAGAACAGATTTACCTGATACCATGGTATGAATGAAAATGTAAGGATCAATTTGAACTGGGCCAGAGAAGGCAAAATAAATTTTAGATTTTTAAGTTTTGGAAGACTGTAAAAATGAAGCTCTTGCTTTGAACACAGATACTGATTTGAGATGAAAATGATACACTTAATAAGGCTGCTTCATCAACTTCTATATTTGTATTTTTTCTTCAAGAAAATCAAGCTTTAATGTGCATAAGATCCAATGCCATTTTAATGCCATTGTCTAGTTAAAAAGAGAAACTGCTTCTAATCTATAGTACATATAATTCAAGATTACTAGTTATAATAATTTTGGGCTATACTGAATATAAAACATTTCAATGAAATTTACATTTCCCCTAACAGGAATGAAAGATTAGCAATTAAGGTTGTTATTCATTATTTATGTGCTTTCCCTCTCACCTCATGTCAGTCTCCTTAATGTACTATTGATTCTCAAGATGCATAAAGTTGGAGCCAGTGACAGACCACACATAGGAAACCATCCAAGAAATAAAGCAAGGTGATATCTTCACAAATAATTTGAGATGCATAAAATCTGAGTGACAAATATGCAAATAACACTGTTTTGAAGCAAATGTTAAATATGAACCAGTTTTTTTAAAGCAATTAAATCATCAATATCACTAAATGAAACTTTTAAACATGACTTGTTGAACACACAACAGTAAGCTGTTTTAATGCTATACTATACTCAGTAAATCCACACATCACTAAACCAAAATAACAATCCATTCTAGTTTAGTACAATGTATAAACCAACCCCATTAACTGTATGATTAATCCACTTCAATATTCAAATCAATTATTTTAAGACACAAATATTTTACATTTAGTTATTATTATATCTGTTCATGCATTAGTATCATTTAATATTGATATTTCATTATAATATTGATGCTTTTAATGCTAAATCTAAATTTCTACAAATGTGAGTAATTTCATAACTTTAAAAATTATGATAACCATTTTGGATATAAACATGTTATGAATACTGGAAAATTAATGTATGTGTATTACAACATAAAATGATAAACGTGAACTTGGCTAAAAAAATCATTATCATATTATTATCATAATTATCTGATGATGAAACAAACTTTTTTTAAGAAAAAATACAGGTAATCCTCAATTTACAACAGTTCATTTAGTGACTGTTGAAAGTTACAATGGCACTGATTAAAGTGATTTATGACTGTTTTTCACACAACTCTTGCAGCATCCCCATGGTCACATGATCAAAATTCAGATGCTTGGCAACCGGTTCATATTTATGATGGCTGCAGTATCCCGGGGTCGTGTGATCACATTTTGTAACCTTCTGACAAGTAAAGTCAATGGGGAAGCCAGATTCACTTAACTGTGTTACTAACTTAACAGCTGCAGTGATTCACTGAACAACTGTGACAAGAAAGATTGTAAAGTGGGGCAAAACGCACTTAACAGATGTATCATTTAACAACAGAAATTTTGGGCTCAACTGTGGTCATAAGTCAAGGATTACCTATATCTGTAATTTGTGTTTGGAAAAATTTGGAAATTTAGATCAGAATGAGATTATTTGGAGGACTGATTTAGCAGTCAGTTTCCTTGAGACAATGTGCATAATTTGTCAGTTCTACTCTGACAAACAACAGACTGGGTTGTTTTTCAGATATAAGTAACATAGCAATAGCAATAGCACTTACAAGTTATATACCACTCCATACTGCTTTACACCACTCTCTAAGTGGTTTACAGAGTCAACCTATCACCCCCAACAATCTGGGTCCTCATTTTACCGACCCCAGAAGGATGGAAGGCTGAGTCAACCTTGAGCCAGTCAGGATTGAACTCTTGGCAGTCGGCAGAGTCAGACTTCAATAGTGCATTCTAACCACTCAAACCACTACACCATCACATCACATCAATATAGTTCCAGTGAGTCCTTTCTGGTCTTCCTTTGAGCCACAGCTTTATCAAAAGGTAGAATTACTAAGAAAATGGATTAAAGGCATTGGTAAAAGAAAATCAGTTCAAAATTGTCTGAAGCTTTCTGAGAATTCTGACTCTATTTAATTATATGTATATCTACATTTGAACTGCATTAATTTCTTACGGTTACAGGCCAATTCTATATAACAAATGTTAAAAAGAAAAGCATTAATGCAAATAATAAAATATTACAGGCGTTTATTGCATGATTTATTTATATACTACCTGTATTATTTTTACAAATAACTCTAAGGAGCAAATACATCCAACATACATATTCAATACACCTTCCTCCTGTTCTCCCCACAACAATCCTGTGAGATGCTTGGGCTGAAAAAGAATGACTGGCCCAAAGTCATCCACAGCTGGCTTTCATGGCTAAGGTAGCATTTGAACTCATAGTCTTCCACCTTGTAACCTTGTGCCTTAACCACTAAACCAAACTAGTGCACTCTCTCTCTCCTTCCCTCCCTCTCTCCTTCCCTCCCCCCCTCTCTCTCCTAAAAAGTCAGTATTTTGCAGCTATATGAAATGAGAGTCCTATGAATTTCAGGGGACAGTACATTCCAATGAGAGGGGGCTACTACTGGGCAGAGAATGTTTACTTTGGGGGCCATCTCTCCTTTAGCTCATGTGTGGAAGCCGAAACCAGAACATTTTCTCCTGAATCAAACAGGATGTTTAGATTAGATCTGATACACAGGAAACAGTCCCCTCGGTACCCTAAGTCAATGGATTCTTACCCTACTGTATGGAAGCTGCTAAGTTATGCACCAGTTGTAGTTTCCAAGTAGCTGTCAAGAACAGCCCCACACAAAGGACAATGTAGTGATCCAACTGAGAAATCATGAGGATATCAGTTATCACTGCTATGGGAATCAAGTACAGCAGCAACTGGCACACCAGTAAACACTGCAATCAAAAGCCACTGAGAAATCAGACCTGTGCCTATCTAACAGAATAGTATCTAACAGTAATACTACTAGGTTAACAGAGGGCCTCTTTAAGTGGGCAAGTGCCACCACCTACTTCGAAGGGGCAGATGTTAACCCCTTCCTTAAAGAAAGATATCCCCAACCCAACCACTCATCCACAGAAGCCCAACCCATTCACTTCCCATAGGAGCTGTATAGGGCATCAGGTAAAATGTTGCCTCAATTACTTCAACATGGTGTTAAGATCTTAAGAAATATGAATGATTATGTTTAGCAATCACATAGAAATTTAAAGGGAGATATTACAAACTGCTCTTTCAACGGAACTATTGGGATTATGCACTGCTTATCCAATCCTGTCATAGATTGAAAGCAAGAGTAATCAATGCAATTTCTATCCTATGCTGCTGTCTGAATACTAACTGGAAAGAATGTAGATTGTCCACCCTGCCACCTTCTCAAAAACCTTCCCAAAAACAAAAGGTTGGACACTACGCAAGAGTTGACCAGTAGAGTGAAATCTTTAGACAATTTCTTGAGAAGATGCATTAATAACTTTGTCAAACACATCAGCACTTTCCCCTCACAGCAAGTCATTCACTACAGCCCAAATTCAACCTATTGCCCTTAACTTCATATTCAAAATCCTCCGTCATGTCTCCACTCAACTCCCCCAGCATCCATCCAATCTTCCACCTCAATCTCCTCTTTCCCTATAATAACACAACCTGATTTTCTCTCTTTTTCTTTCTCCGTTCTAGCACTATTTTCTAATTTAATTCTTCAACCTGGATTCCTATACTTTCTTCTCTCTTATTTATATAATTCTAACTTCTAATACAGTATTTTAATCTGGTCTCTCCCATTCTCACCTTCAATATAGTCCTTCAATTTAATTGGCTGACTTCACTTCCCTAACTCCAATTCAACCCTCCAGCATAGCCCTTCTTTCGGATTTTCTCCACTGTTGACTCTTTCTTTCTTCCTACCCAAACTATTTTCACAGTGGGTGCCTGCATGCAATCTCCTAACTGGCTGCACTAAAGCTTTTCCCAATCTTTCCTAAGCTGCACCAAAACTGTTCACAATCTCTTAACAAAACATTTGTTTTTCTCTGAACAGCACTACACGTTTTAATGACAACCAATTTGACTTCCACCTTCAGCCCTTTAAGTCCATAGATCTCCAGATAGATGTACCCACAATGGCTCTGAAAAAGGTAATTTCCATTCTTGCTTTTCTGCTTCTGCTGCACAGAGTTCACATGGCACCATTTTTGGATCCTGCTCACTGTCTCTCCAACCAACACCCATTCTGTCTAATTCCACTATCAATCAAGTTAGCTCAGTCTCAGTTTACTTCTCTCCTTTCTCATTATCTATTCCAACCACACTACTTAACTATCATTCTGTAACATACTTCTTAAAGAAAATTCCTTATCTTTAATCTCCAAAATACCCATGTAACTACCTGATTGAAGACTTCCTTCCCTTCAGGATTAATTTAGTTGCCAATTAGATATTGTAGAATATCATTTACTAAAGAAATGCAGAAAAATAATATATCTCAGAGCTTTAATTTATCAAGGCCTATAATCCATATTTCTATTTTTTCAGTTATTCATATCTTTTCCCTCACAAAAAATGTTTGCACGTGAGCATCCTCAAAAGTGAAGGCACTTGCAAATAATTCATTGAGTTTCTGTGCAATATTATCTTTTGTTTCTTATAGTCCCTGTTTTCCCCTATAATATATTAAAATATTTTTAGCTGTTGTTCTTAAGTGAGGTAAGCCTCATTTACCATCCTTTCATTCAGTGACTGTTCAAAGAATTACAATGGCACTGAGTGAGGGATACTTATCGCAGCTTATTGTAACTGAGGGCACATACTAGTAGTATCCACATAGTGATGTGATTACAATCTGGGCATTTGGTGACTGGCTTGCAAATACATTGCAGCATTCCATGGTCACATGATCATTTGCACTCTTCACAGCCAGATTCTGGCAAGCAAAGTAAATGGAGAAGCCAGCAGGTTACAGACTCACCTAATGATGGCAACTGCCAGAACTGCTATCTTAAGTTGATGTAATCACGTTATGCCTTACAACTTAGAACTGGATTTCCCAGTCTCAATTACCATCGGCAAGCAAGGACCACTTGAATCATTTGCCCTATCAAAATTAACTTTTTTATATTCTTTATTACCAATGTGCATTTCTTTTGCTCAAGTTTATATTCTTGCTTTTAGTTCTATACTTAAAAGAAAATATTCTTTTCTCTGACAATTTTTCTTACTCTGTTCATTAATCATATTTCATTGGATTTGGTTTTTATTCTTTACCTGAAATGTACATTGTAAGAAAATTTCTATTGTTATAGTTTGAGTATTTTTCAACCATTATAAAAAGATTTTGTTGTTTTTTTTTATTGAAAAGTTTTAAAATACATTTTATCTTTAACAATCCCCCCCTCTCCCTCCCTTACCTATCCCTCCCTACCCCTCCCCCCCTTTCCACCCTCCCCCCCCCCCCGACTTCCCAGAGCTAAGTACAGGGTATAAAAACAAAGAACAATCATGAGCATCCATATGCTACCAACAATAAATTCTTAAATCTATCACTCTCTAGCTCATATAAGATAACTACAAGCAATACTAATATTTCATATAGAAAAAAAAAGAAAATAGAAAGGAAGACTTATTCAAATGCTAAATGAAACTTTTTAGTCCCATATTTGTTCTGGATATATTCAATCCATTTTTTCCACTCCATAATATAACATTCTTGCGAATGATCTTTCAAATAAGCCGAAATCTTTGCCATTTCTGCCAGGTCAGAAACCTTTAAAGTCCATTCTTCTATAGTCGGCAGTTCCTCCTTCTTCCAATATTGACCTATTAAAAGTCTTGTGCTGTAATTAAATTCAACATCAACTTGGTGTCCACAACAGTAGCATCTGCAATTATACCCAACAAAAAGAATTGCGGACAAAACTTTATCCTTTGCTTGAAGATCTTCTGCATGTTCCACCAAATTTTTATCCAAAAAGCCTTGACCTTTTTACAGGTCCACCATATATGAAAATATGTTGCATCTTCGCCACCACACCTCCAGCATTTTGGCTGATAATTCGGATACATACTTGCAAGCTTTTTAGGATCTAAATGCCATCTATAAAACATTTTATAAAAGTTCTCTCTTAGATTTTGAGCTTGTGTAAATTTTACGTTCCTCACCCAGATCTTTTCCCACGTGTCCATTGTAATAACTTCTTGGATATTCTGGGCCCATTTTATCATACAATCTTTAACAAGTTCTGTTTCTGAGTCAATTTCTATCAATGCAAGATATATCCGTTTGATATGTGCTGGACCCTGATTTCTAATTTGCTTTATCAAATTTTCATCAGTCATTGCAAAACCAGTTTTCTGATCTTCTTTCCACCTGGCCCGTAACTGAGTATATTGAAACCAGGTTTGAACAATCTTCTCATCTCGCAAGAGGTTATACGATTTTAAACACCATACACTTCTTTCCAAGCTTAAAATCTCCTTATACGTAGTCACATCATGTTTGAAACCAACATTTATGTTTTCTATTGCGTGTTTTGCAATTGCCCACAATGGCATCTTACAGTCTAACTTATGTCTATACTTCTTCCAAACTCTCAACAATGCCTGTCTTAAAATATGCACTTTAAACACATTATCTACCTTCTTATCATACAACAAATATGCATGCCAGCCAAATAACAAGTCGTGGCCCTCAAGATTTAATAATCTCTCTTGTGTCAAATTAATCCAATCACTTATTCCTGCTAACGCAGCAGCTTCATAGTATAATTTAAGATTGGGCATTTTAAGACCACCTCTTTCACGAGTATCCTGCATAATCTTAAGTTTAACTCGTGGCCTTTTCCCTGCCCAAACAAATTTACTGATACCCCATTGCCATTCTTCCAAATTAGAATCTTTCTTAAGAACCGGTATCATTTGAAATAAGAATAAAAATTTAGGCAGGACATTCATTTTCACTGCTGCGATTCTTCCCAACAAAGACAATTGCAATTTTTCCCAACTCTCCATTTCTTTTTGAATTTTTCCCCATAATTTTTCATAGTTATTTTTATATAACTTTGTATTAGAGGGTGACAAAAACACCCCCAAATATTTGACCCTTTTAGCAATCTCACCCCTTCATGGATTACTGTCTTGTCGTGGCGAAGGGGCTTGCGTAATTCAATGAAGCTATGAGCTATGCCGTGCAGGGCCACCCAAGACGGACAGGTCATAGCAGAGAGTTCTGACAAAACGTGATCCACTGGAGAAGGAAATGGCAAACCACTCCAGTATCTTTGCCATGAAAACCCTATGGACAGTACCAAAAGGCAAAACGATATGACGCTGGAAGATGAGCCCCTCAGGTTGGAAGGTGTCCAATATGCTACTGGGGAAGAGCAGAGGGCTAGTACTAGTAGCGCCAGAAAGAATGAGCGAACTAAAATGGACAGGAATGGGTGAATTTAATTCAGATGACCATCAGGTATACTACTGTGGGCAAGAATCCTTCAGAAGAAATGGAGTAGCCTTCATAGTCAATAAAAGAGTAGGAAAAGCAATACTGGGATACAATCCTCAAAATGACAGAATGATCTCAGTTCGAATCCAAGGCAAACCATTCAATATCACAGTAGTCCAGGTCTATGCCCCAACCACCAGTGCTGAAGAGGATGAAATTGACCAGTTCTATGAAGCACTACAGTGTTGTGACTCAGGGCCAGCCTGTGGTTTCGGCAGCCGGCTCAGATGTGTCGGATGACTCAGATGAGGGGGAGGAGGACCGTGTGGGAGACGAACCGGTTGATGATGGCGTGGAGGCTTGGCAGAGTTCCCAGCCGGGGCCCTCTTCTCAGCTGCGTGAGCCCGATAGTGCGGAAGATGATGACCCACAGCTGGCCCTGTTCAAGGACGCCCGACGCAGGAGGCAGTCGAGCAGGAACAAACAAAGAAAGAATGTGGGACTCCTCGGGAGGAGGCACAGGGAGACCACGCCCTGAGCTCTCTATAAAAGGAGTGTTTGGGGAGGGGCTGGTTGCTGAAAGCAACTTTTCCGCTTGAGAAGACAAGCTCTAGTGTTTTTGTTAACTGCGTAATAAATCTTGGCGGATGCCTTTTAGCCTTGGACGCTCTCCAGTCTCTTCTTTCTAAATAGGGGTTTGCCTTTACAAGGCCAGAAGAGGGCTGGTTCAGAACATACAGCACCTTATAGAACTAACACCAAAAAATGATGTTCTTATCATCATGGGGGATTGGAATGCTAAAGTAGGAAGCCAAAAGATAACTGGAATAACAGGCAAGTTTGGCCTTGGAGTGCAAAATGAAGCAGGGCACAGGCTGATAGAATTCTGTCAAGAGAATACAATGGTCATAGCAAACACTCTTTTCCAACAACCCAAGAGACGGCTCTACACATGGACATCACCAGATGGTCAACACAGAAATCAGATTGACTATATGCTCTGCAGCCAAAGATGGAGAAGCTCTATACAGTCAGTAAAAACAAGACCAGGAGCTGACTGTGGCTCAGACCATGAGCTTCTCCTTGCAAAGTTTAGGCTTAAACTGAAGAAAGTAGGGAAAAGCACTAGGCCACTCAGGTATGAATTAAATCATATCCCTGTTGAATATACAGTAGAGGTGACAAATAGATTTAAGGAATTAGATCTGATAGACAGAGTGCCTGAAGAACTATGGACAGAGGTTCGCGACATTGTACAACAGGTAGCAACCAAAACCATCCCAAAGAAAAAGAAATGCAAGAAAGCAAAATGGCTGTCTGAGGAAGCTTTGCAAATAGCTGAGGAAAGGAGGGAAGCGAAAGGCAAGGGAGAAAAAGAAAGATACACCCAATTGAATGCAGAATTCCAGAGAATAGCTAGAAGAGATAAGAATGCCTTCTTAAATGAACAGTGCAAAGAAATAGAAGAAAATAATAGAATAGGGAGGACCAGAGATCTTTTCAAGAAAATTGGAGAAATGAAGGGAACGTTTAATGCAAAAATGGGCATGATAAAGGACCAAAATGGCAGGGACCTAACAGAGGCAGAAGAGATTAAGAAGAGGTGGCAAAATTACACAGAAGAACTATACAAGAATGAGCTTAACGTCCCTGATAATCACAATGAGGTGGTCACTGACCTCGAGCCAGACATCCTAGAATGTGAAGTGAAGTGGGCCTTAGAAAAGCTGAGCAACAACAAAGCTAGTGGAAGTGACAGTATTCCAGTTGAGCTATTCAAAATCTTAAAAGACAATGCAGTAAAAGTGCTACACTCAATTTGCCAGCAAATTTGGAAAACTCAACAATGGCCACAGGATTGGAAAAGATCAGTTTACATTCCAATTCCAAAGAAAGGCAGTGCCAAAGAATGTTCAAACTATCGCACCATTGCACTCATTTCTCATGCTAGTAAAGTCATGCTTAAAATCCTACAAGCTAGACTTCAGCAGTATGTGGATCGAGAACTACCAGAAGTGCAGGCAGGATTTCAAAGAGGCAGAGGAACTAGAGATCAAATTGCCAACATACGCTGGATCATGGAGAAAGCTAGGGAGTTCCAGAAAAACATCTACTTCTGCTTCATTGACTATGCTAAAGCCTTTGATTGTGTGGATCATAACAAACTGTGGCAAGTTCTTAAAGAGATGGGAGTACCAGACCATCTTATTTGTCTCTTGAGAAACCTATATGCGGGTCAAGAAGCAACAGTGAGAACTGGACACGGAACCACTGATTGGTTCAAAATTGGGAAAGGAGTCCGGCAAGGCTGTATACTGTCGCCCTGCCTATTTAACTTATATGCAGAGCACATCATGAGAAAGGCAGGGCTAGATGAATCAAAAGTTGGAATTAAGATTGCCGGAAGAAATATCAACAACCTAAGATACGCAGATGATACCACTCTAATGGCAGAAAGTGAAGAAGAACTAAAGAGCCTCTTGTTGCAGGTGAAGAAGGAGAGTGCAAAACTTGGGTTGAAACTTAACATTAAGAAAACCAAGATCATGGCATCTGGCCCTCTCAATTCCTGGCAAATAGATGGGGAAGAAATGGAGGTAGTGACAGATTTTATTTTCCTGGGCTCCAAGATCACTGCAGATGGGGACTGTAGCCAAGAAATTAAAAGACGCTTGCTCCTGGGGAGGAAAGCCATGGCAAATCTAGACAGCTCACTAAAAAGCAGAGACATCACCCTGTCAACAAAAGTGCGTATAGTCAAGGCTATGGTCTTCCCAGCTGCAACGTATGGCAGTGAAAGTTGGACCATAAGAAAGGCTGAGCGCCAAAGAATTGAGGCCTTTGAACTGTGGTGCTGGAGAAGACTCCTGCGAGTCCCTTGGACCGCAAGGCGATCAAACCGGTCAGTCCTAGAGGAGATCAATCCTGACTGCTCTTTAGAAGGCCAGATCCTGAAGCTAAAACTCAAGTACTTTGGCCACCTAATGAGAAGGAAGGACTCACTGGAGAAGAGCCTAATGCTGGGAAAGATCGAGGGCAATAGAAGAAGGGGACGACAGAGAATGAGGTGGCTGGATGGAGTCACTGAAGCACTAGGCGTGAGCTTAAATGGACTCCAGAAGATGGTAGAGGACAGGAAGGCCTGGAGGAATGTTGTCCATAGGGTCGCGATGGGTCGGACACGACTTCGCAGCTAACAACAACAAGCAATCTCAAATCCAGTTAATCCTTCTAAAAGAGCCTTTTGCAATACTGTCATATTTTTGGCCAGAATTTTAGTTTTTTGTGCATTAACTTTAAATCCAGAAACCCTCCCATATTGCATTATTATCTCCATCAGGTCCACAAAAGAGTTTTCTGGCTGGGTCACTGTAACAACCAGATCGTCTGCAAACGCCCTCAATCTATAATCCTGATCTCTAATTTGTATACCCTTAATTCTTTCCGAATTCCGTATTTTTACTAGTAATATCTCCAATGTTAACACAAATAGTAAAGGCGATAACGGACACCCTTGCCTTGTGCCCTTCTCAATATTACATGCTTCAGTCAAACTATTGTTAACTATTATTCGGGCAGTTTGTTTTTGATATAATGCCCTAATTGGTTGCAAAAATTTATCCCCAAAATTCATTTTATCTAAAACTTTCATCAAAACTTGCCAATTCAATTGATCAAAAGCTTTTTCAGCATCTAAAAAAATTAGCGCCGCAGGGATCTGGTTGTTCCTTTCCAAAAACTCTAACACATCAACTATATGCCTCACATTATTTTTCATTTGCCTACCACTAATAAACCCAGTTTGATCCCCATGAATCACCTGTTGCAGAACCCTCATCAATCTGTTAGCCAACACCTTAGCAAATATCTTATAATCTGTATTTAAAAGTGATATCGGTCTATAGAAAAAAGATTTTGTTTACTAGAATGTTTTATCACTGTTTTTTTTCACTTTGAGAAAGTCTACTTTCTAATGTTTAATTTTTTTGCTCTTTCTTACCTAGTACCTAAATCCAATCTAACATCATCTTAAAAATGGGCTTTTTATCAAAACAATTAAGGATAGTAGCACAACAGGCTGCAGAGCAAATTACAGTTAGCAGCTTTGCTAAAAGGAGATAAATGGCATCCTGCAGAAGGGAAAAAATGCAGTAAGCTAAAAAATGAGCAAAGTTCTATCTTTAACTGGTTCTAAATTTACTACCTCAAGTAATCCTGCCTAATGAAAAGGTTAAATAATTCTGGCTATTTCATATTATGATAGATAAATTTCTTTTGTAGCTTACTAAGAACCAATATTTGAAATATTCACACATGATTTTGAGTATTACATACAGGGCTTTTTTTCTCATAGAACGCTCAGAACGGTGTTCCAGCACCTTTTTTTGCAAAAAAAAAAAAAAAAGGCTCCCTCTATTGGCTTTAGGAGTAGGCAATCTTGGCTCTTTTTTATGACTCGTGGACTTCAACTCCCAGAAATCCTGAGCTGAGGGGAAAGAGAAAGGTTTTAAGCTGAGCCATGCTGGCTCAGTAATTCTGGGAGTTGAAGTCCTTGAGTCATAAAAGAGCCAAGGTTGCCTACCCTGCACTAGAGGAGGACATTAAAATTATTTACAAGGTTACTTCTTTAGGAACTAAACTTTTAGAATCTAAAACAGCTAATTCAAAAAAGCCAACAGGAAAGAACCTCACATTTCTCATCTGCTTCTGTCTTTAGATAACAAAATAATCTATTTCCTATGTTAACAGCTCTGCAATGAAATCAATAAAGATTTATTTATTTTATTTATTTATTTAATTCCATTTATATCTCGCCCTTCTCCGAAGACTCAGGGCGGCTTACAAGCTTAGCAGTAGCCTTCATTCTATGTATATGCCTGCTTATTAGGGCTTTCACACACACCCCAAGCGGCATTATTACAAAGTCAGCTTAATTGCCCCCAACAATCTGGGTCCTCATTTTACCTACCTCGGAAGGATGGAAGGCTGAGTCAACCTTGAGCCTGGTGGGATGCGAACCTGCACTAATTGCAGGCAGCTGGTGTTACTTAAGGAGGCATTAGCCCACTGCTCCACCAAGGCTCTTCTAACAGGAAAGAAATGAGAAACATTTTTCTCAATGTAATATGTCTAATTTAGCTGATGCTAGAAAAAAAAATTGTATCTTTTGTACACTCTTGAAAACTATTTTGAATCTATAAACATCTATTACAACTAAACCACTTTAAATTAAACAATTCTTAAGAATGAAATATTCTTAATTTGGACTTTACTTTTACTGTTTGGACTGTTGTGTGTTTTGAAAAATAGATTATTTAGAATCTAGTCATGTTGCACTTCAGTTCGAAAGCACGTAAAAATGCAAGTAGAAAAATAGGGACCACTCCGGTGGGAAGGTAACAGCGTTCCGTGCGCCTTTGGCGTCTAGTCATGCCGGCCACATGACCACGGAGATGTCCTCGGACAAACGCTGGCTCTTCGGCTTTGAAACGGAGATGAGCACCGGCCCCTAGAGTCGGAAACGACTAGCACGCATGTGCGGGGGAACCTTTACCTTTACTTTATACATAACAATATATGATTTTCCCATGGTGAGCTTAACGTCAATAACAACATTTATTAAAAAGGATAAAATAATTTCTGGTGGTATTATCTGTACATTAAAATTTTGTTTAGTCACAATCTTTCACTTTTCACATTCTGGACAAACAGTGGTCATGTATCCTAGCAAAAGATGTTACATATATGCAAAAGTGTAGTCAGTAGCATATGCCTTTTTAAAAATATCAAACATGCAAAGAAACAAAAATAAGTCCAAAATATCTGTATTACATCCCAACTTTGCAACCAATATTTCTCATTCATAACTATGGCACCCTAAGGATACCTGCATACATGCAAATGCTTCTCTGGGATCAGTAACGCAGCAGGGATTGCTTTTTCCTTCCAGTTACTGATTGCTGGGAAATACCAAACATGGCCTTGAGAATCCCAATGTTTGTTACAAATTTTTCTGGATGTGGTTGGAAAGAGGCTGTTTGGTGCCAGAGACCACTGCCACGAGGAACACAGCTCTGGGTCGGGGTTCGGAGCAGCTCTGGGTGGGGGCTCAGCACGGGTCGCGGTGTGGCAACTGCGGGGAGGGGAATCCCCACGGCGGCTGTGGGGAAGGGAATCCCCGCAGCATGTGGCTCCGAGCCGCAGGCACGGGGGTGCAAAGGACGGGCAGCAACGCCGTAGCAAGACACCGGCATCGCTCCCAGTGACAGCACCTCTGAGTTCCACCACCTTTTTTTAAGAAAAAAAGAACTGATTACATATATGTAAATTTCTCCAAGGTCATTACGATTACATTCTACCAGAAGATAACTGAAAACAGTTAGAAGGGAGTTGGTCCAAGTCCAAGCCTGTAAGAATTTGAAGACCCTATTAAAACATTTATGTGTAGTGATATATTTAAGACATTTAGCATTCAGAGGATAAAAATAAGACAAATGGCCTAACTGGTCTTTTCACAATTCCCAGAATTTCAAAAGCAGATGTTGGTTTAAGAATTACCAAAGAGTGAATGTATTTTTAAAAATAACATATATATCCCCTCTCAAACTTCTATTGTATTTTGTAGCACACAACAAATTCCACTGATACAAACACAAATGTCTTAAGACACTTAATTTTTAAACAAATATTTAGCTTATAAGATTTAAATTTAAATACATTTGAAAACTCTTATTTTACATGTCTGTCAATATATTGCATGTACATCCTACTTGGCGAAGTGTAGCAAAGATGTACTGATTTATAACTTAAGTCTCTAGAATAGAGATTCTAGAGGTATATGGAAGATTTCAATGGTGAGAGAAAAAAATGGTAATGAGCTTGAACTAACACAAGAAAAAAATAGATATATTCCATATTTACACAACTAAGGAGGAAGAATATACTACATGTGAGAAGAGGTAGTCTGATGGGGTGGAGTAGATTTGAAAAATACATACAAGGAACAAAGATATGTATTTCTAATGAATGCAAAAACTAACATGCATAAAGTATTATATGATATCATTAGACTGCTGTGAATACATATAAAAATGAGAATTCAGTAGTAGATGAGAACTAACTGTTCCATTTCATAAACAATAATAAATCAAAAGAGATTTGGGGGGTTTTGAAATTGAAGTTTTGGGGAAATTGTGAAACATTCTGTGTGATGTGACCCACGTTAAAAGATTATTCTGTTAGGTGATATAAATGGACTGAAAGAAATTTGATGAATGTACAAAAACAATTACCAGTCATTCAGAGACCCATAAATGAATAAGATGACTGATGATCATCAGCTTACAAAACAGTCTGTTTTCAAATATCTACTTTAAGAATAAGTCTATTCATGCATGGAAAAGCAATAAATTGGAAAACATGACTTTTGGTTATTTATAATAAAAGATTGAGAGAATTTGGGAAAGATACAAGAGTAATAAGATATTCTAAACGTTGATAGTGTCAAAATGAACAGAAGAAAAGAGAGAAAGGTGACAGAAATGAAAGCAGAATGACTGCAGGAAAAAAACAAATGAGTCCTATATTAAAATATTATTACTAGACATATTAATATCACAACAGAATGAATATGTATGATAGAAAATATACTGTGCATTGTATTTGAAATAAAGTAAAAAGCATGGTGTTACAAGTGCCACTAAAGTATGCTGGAAATATAAAAAAGAATGACTGATGAAGCAATGAAGTAAAAGTTTGTAGATGACAAAAAAATACACATCAGATAAAGCCTGCCACAAAAAACTAAGCATAAAAGATGCAATATGTATACAGAGAAAAAGATGGTTGTAAGAATGGAGTCAAAGAGAATGACTGAAATAAAAAAAGTTTTTGAAGTATATGAAAAAGGATAAGCAAGGAGTCTTCAACAGGGTGAATGAAATGAAAAATAAAACTAATGAAATGATTTCACTTGAAAAGAGGGACTGCTAGAAGCAAATATGGTTAGCAATTATATGAAAAGATGAAGTATATTCAAATTGAATTAGATTTAGCTATATTTCTGTTGCTTTTATGTGATATTATTTTCTTTTGCTTATTATTTCCTAAACATTTTTGCATTCTGCAGAATATCATTTGTTCCAAAAGGAAGAGAATAAAGGAGTCCCAGTGGTGCAGCAACTACAGTACTGCAGCATTATTAACCATATAATCTCAATCCATAAGGAAGTGAAGCAGGATGAACAAGAGGAACCATGTTCTCCCACTCAATGATAGACCGATAGATAGTGTGTTACAGCCTCACCTTCCCAGATAGGGTAACAAGAATGGTAATGAAGAAATGAGAACCTTTCTCCTTTCTTCCTCCTTGCTTTTATATGCACAGGCTATGTAATATAATAACAATTCAGAATAACTATAATCATATTGAAATTCTGCATAGGACGCTATTACTTGAACATAGAAACTACCTTGTAGTCAACAGCATACATTTTCCTCTGTACTGTATTGTTTTGGGCAAAAGCTAATAAAGAAATGCTAAACTAGTATGGTCATAGTTGTCAGTTTCATGGAACTCTAAATAAAATAAATTTCCGCAAATAAAATATAGTTTTCTTCCATACTTTCATGGGGATAAATCACATTAAACTGGGTGACCAAATATGTTTATTTTCAATCTTCTCAAAAGAAACTTGTTCTAGTCAAGTCACTAGTTCTACGTGTCTCTTTCAGTATGAAAAGCAGTTATATCAGAAAATAAATAATACTTGTAACAGTTGCCAGATTCTCAGAATTTAGAACGTTAAAAAATAGTAAAAATTATAAAAGCTTTAAAAATATTTTTGATTTAAAAATTGTATTTGCTTTTGCAAAAAAATATTTCATTAAGAAAGAAAACATTTCCAAACATAGCTCACATTTAAATATTTATGTATTAATAAATATCCTATTTTATCAAGCTATCTATAGAGATTGGGCCCTTTCATGGATTACTGCCTTGTCGTGGCGAAGAGGCTTGCATAACTCAATGAAACTATGAGCTATACCGTGCAGGGTCACCCAAGATGGACAGGTCATAGCAGAGAGTTCTGACAAAACGTGATCCACTGGAGAAGGAAATGGCAACCCACTCCAGTATCTTTGCCATGAAAACCCCATGGACAGTACCAAAAGGCAAAAAGATATGATGCTGGAAGATGAGCCCCTCAGGTTGGAAGGCGTCCAATATGCTACTGGGGAAGAGCAGAGGGCTAGTACTAGTAGCGCCAGAAAGAATGAAACGACTGGGCCAAAGCCGAAAGGACGCTCAGCTGTGGATGTGTCTGGTGGTGAAAGGAAAGTCCGATGCTGTGAAGATTTTTTCTCCATAGGAACCTGGAATGTAAGATCCATGAAACAAGGAAAGCTAGACGTGGTCAAACAAGAGATGACAAGACTGAACATCAACATCATAGGAATCAGTGAACTAAAATGGACAGGAATGGGTGAATTTAATTCAGATGACCATCAGGTATACTACTGTGGGCAAGAATCCCTCAGAAGAAATGGAGTAACCTTCATAGTCAATAAAAGAGTAGGAAAAGCAATACTGGTATACAATCCCCAAAATGACAGAATGATCTCAGTTTGAATCCAAGGCAAGCCATTCAATATCACAGTAATCCAAGTCTATGCCCCAACCACCGGTGCTGAAGAGGATGTAATTGACCGATTCTATGAAGCCCTACAGTACCTTATAGAACTAACACCCAAAAATGATGTCTTTATCATCATGGGGGATTGGATTGCTAAAGTAGGAAGCTAAAAGATAACTGGAATAACAGGCAAGTTTGGTCTTGGAGTACAAAATGAAGCAGGGCACAGGCTGACAAAATTTTGTCAAGAGAATACGATGGTCATAGCAAACACTCTTTTCCAACAACCCAAGAGATGGCTCTACACATGGACATCACCAGATGGTCAACACAGAAATCAGACTGACTATATGCTCTGCAGCCAAAGATGGAGAAGCTCTATGCAGTCAGTAAAAAAAAGACCAGGAGCTGACTGTGGCTCAGACCATGAGCTTCTCATTGCAAAATTTAGGCTTAAACTGAAGAAAGTAGGGAAAAGCACTAGGCCACTCAGGTATGAAGTAAATCATATCCCTGATGAATATACAGTAGAGGTGACAAATAGATTTAAGGAATTAGATCTGATAGACAAAGTGCCTGAAGAACTATGGACGGAGGTTCGCAACATTGTACAAGAGGTAGCAACTAAAACCATCCCAAAGAAAAAGAAATGCAAGAAAGCAAAATGGCTGTTTGAGGAAGCTTTGCAAATAGCTGAGGAAAGGAGGGAAGTGAAAGGCAAGGGAGAACAAGAAAGATATGCCCAATTGAATGCAGAATTCCAGAGAATAGCTAGAAGAGATAAGAATGCCTTCTTAAATGAACGGTGCAAAGAAATAGAAGAAAACAATAGAATAGGGAGGACCAGAGATCTCTTCAAGAAAATTGGAGAGATGAAGGGAACATTTCATGCAAAAATGGGCATAGTAAAGGACCAAAATGGCAGGGGCCTAACAGAGGCAGAAGAGATTAAGAAGAGGTGGCAAAATTACACAGAACTATACAAGAACGAGGTTAACGTCCCTGATAACCACGATGAGATGGTCACTGACCTCGAGCCAGACATCCTAGAATGTGAAGTGAAGTGGGCGTTAGCTATTCAAAGTCTTAAAAGACGATGCAGTAAAAGTGCTACACTCAATTTGCCAGCAAATTTGGAAAACTCAACAGTGGCCACAGGATTGGAAAAGATCAGTTTACATTCCAATTCCAAAGAAAGGCAGTGCTAAAGAATGTTCAAACTATCCCACCTTTGCACTCATTTCACATGCTAGTAAAGTTATGCTTAAAATCCTACAAGCTAGACTCCACCAGTATGTGGATCGAGAACTACCAGAAGTACAGGCAGGATTTCGAAGAGGCAGAGGAACTAGAGATCACATTGCCAACATACGCTGGATCATGGAAAAAGCTAGGGAGTTCCAGAAAAACATCTACTTCTGCTTCATTGACTATGCTAAAGCCTTTGATTGTGTGGATCACAACAAACTGTGGCAAGTTCTTAAAGAGATGAGAATACCAGATCATCTTATTTGTCTCTTGAGAAACCTATATGCGGGTCAAGAAGTAACAGTGAGAACTGGACACGGAACCACTGATTGGTTCAAAATTGGGAAAGGAGTCCGGCAAGGCTGTATACTGTCGCCCTGCCTATTTAACTTATATGCAGAGCACATCATGAGAAAGGCATGGCTAAATGAATCAAAAGTTAGAATTAAGATGGCTGGGAGAAATATCAACAACCTAAGATATACAGATGATACCACTCTAATGGCAGAAAGTGAAGAGGAACTAAAGAGCCTCTTGTTGTGGGTGAAGGAGGAGAGTGCAAAACTTGGGTTGAAACTTAACATTAAGAAAACCAAGATCATGGCATCCGGCCCTCTCAATTCCTGGCAAATAGATGGAGAAGAAATGGAGGCAGTGACAGATTATATTTTCCTGGGCTCCAAGATCACCACAGATGGGGATTGCAGCCAAGAAATTAAAAGACGCTTGCTCCTAAGCCATGGCAAATCTAGACAGCACACTAAAAAGCAGAGACATCACCCTGTCAACAAAAGTGCGTATAATCAAGGCTATGGTCTTCCCAGTTGCAATGTATGGCAGTGAAAGGTGGACCATAAGAAAGGCTGAGCACCAAAGAATTGAAGCCTTTGAACTAGGGTGCTGGAGAAAACTCCTACGAGTCCCTTGGACTGCAAGACGATCAAACCGGTCAGTCCTAGAGGAGATCAACGCTGACTGTTCTTTAGAAGGCCAGATCCTGAAGTTGAAACTCAAATACTTTGGCCACCTAATGAGAAGGAAAGACTCACTGGAGAAAAGCCTAATGCTGGGAAAGGTTGAGGGCCAGGGAAGAAGGGGACGACAGAGAATGAGGTGGCGGGATGGAGTCACTGAACCAGTAGGCGTGAGCTTAAATGGACTCCAGAAGATGGTAAAGGACAGGAAGGCCTGGAGGAACATTGTCCATGGGGTCGTGATGGGTCAGACACAACTTCGCAACTAAAAACAACATAGAGATCGAGACATTATTAATACCAAGGAAGTGTATTTCATAATGTTTCATTTATGCCGCAGAGGTGTTACATGCGCAATCTTTAGGATGCTGAAAATTGCTCATGTGGCTGCAATTTGTACTAGCTGAAGGTTCCAGATTCTCTTCAGCAGTAGCCTCATGTAGAACTCTCTGCAGGAGTCCAAATGAGAAATGTCCAGGATGTGATTGACTAGAAGTGGAGTAACTGGTGCACAACATGCTGCTGAGCAAATGACCTCCTAGCCATGCTGCCACCTGCTCCTTGAGCAGGAGCTAAGAGTTATAAGGGACCTCTTTATGCACTGGGCCTGTCTGGGATACTGCCATTCCATCCAAGACTAATGATGATAAATCTCCAGATGTAGTGAAATTCGTGTGCGCACACACACACACACACACACACACACACACACACACACCAACTCCATTTTACCAGAGTTTATCTGAAGCCTGTTGTTCCCCATCCAAACCCCATAAACATTAGGATACTACAAAAGAATGTCAAAAGAATGTCCACAGCATTATTTAGCTATGACAGAGATGTATACCTCATCCCATAGTTATTTATTTCGTTCAGGCATTTAATCTATATGTCAAAAAGGAGTAGAAAGAGCCCCGAGCCCTGCAACACCTTACAACAGTGGGCTCGATCTCTCTCTCTCTCTCGATACTGATTGGACCAGCCTTGGAGAAAGACAGTGAACAAGTATAAAACTGTACCTTCCACCCACCAACTCCCCAAGTCAATCTAAATGGATATCCTGGTCAATGGTATTGAAAAGCAATCAAGAAATAAAGAACAGCAAGGATGGATATACCATCTTCATCCCGCTCCTACCAGAGATTATCTAAAAGTACAACCAATGCTGTTTTGTCCCATATCTGGGCCTGAAACCTGACTTAAAGGGTCTGGATAATCCATTTCATCCCGGATTCTCTAGAGTTTGCAATGCCACTATCTTCTCAACCACTATCTCTGAAAAGAGATAGTGTTGGGAAGGTGGGAGTCTGGACAAAAATTGTCTAGAACAATAGGGTATAGTGATGGCTTGAGGGACAGTGTGCATCACCCCGTTTTACAGAAGCCAAAAACATCCTCTCCATCAGTCGGACTCACCCATGTCTCCTCCTGAGTGGACTTTGACTTTGTTCACTTCCTTGGACAAACAGAATCAAACTATTCCCAGATAATTGAGTACATTTGCTACCCCGGCATCTTCATAGGCTTGACATCCAAATGTGAATAAAATCAGGCAATTTTATCTGCCAGATGCACAGAAAATTCCTCTACGTGGTGCTCAAAGTAGATCTCTGGACCGCCCTTCCCCCAATTGGTCAGGATGATCCTGGGTATCTCATTTCTCTTTACTTCCAAGTTTCATTGCTTTTCGTCTAATATCACTTTCCTTTCTGCAGCTATTGACAAATCTTTCACCCAAACAATGCTCATCTGATTTCAGTTAAAACCAAAGAAAATGTATTACCCAAAATCAAGTTGCTGTTCAATGGAGCCATTCCCATTTATGCAGGAATATAAAATAAGATTTAAAAACTTGTAAAAAAAACCCTACTTCCTGAACATGAATTTCAGATATCCTGATTCTCATTCAGGCTACTTTATACAAACATTTACACAAATATTCCAATGAATGAGAAGGGTGAAGATGAAGAAGAAATTCCTCAACCATTTTCTCACAATAGGTTTGGCAGCTCTGTTTTAGAAAAGGGACAACCTAAGCCCGTGGTGGCAAACCTATAGCATGTGTGCCACAGGTAGCACGCAGAGCCCTCTCTGTGGGCATGTGCACCGTCACTCCAATCCTAGGCTTTCAGCTGGGCTTTATAAAACCTTTTCGCTTTAGGCCTCCACCGCCATGTGCAAGAAAAGAGAAAAAGGTTCAATCAATCAATTTCAACTTCTCATGGGGAAAAAAAAGATCTCGCAAAGTTGGAATTGATTGATTGAACCTTTTAGTCCCACCCAGTATGCCGTTACCACGGCAGCCACACCCACCCAATCGGCCACACCCAGCCAGCACCCGATGATACATAAGTGGGTTTTGGGTTGCAGTTTGGGCACTCGGTCTCTAAAAGGTTCGCCATCACTAACCTAAGCAGTTAGTTCTAAAATGTGTAGGGGTTTGGCTTGGGCAAACGAAAACGAGCACTGCTATGCTTCCTCCTCTCTAACTGTGTATTCCAAAGTTCAACTGAGTGCTCAGCTGAAACCTAGCCCATAAACAATCAACAGGATACAAAATGCAGGTTATTATCTATTTACAACCATCTCTGGTAATAACGCTAAATGACATTAAGCAACTTGAAATGTGTGTGTATGCACCACCTTTTAATTCTGCACTTTAATTATTTTGGTGAAGGGCTGTTTTGAAGAGCTATAGAAGCACCCAGCCATTTATGGCTTACCTTCAGAAAAAATAAGCAGAATTGTTAGTTCTTGAATGGGAGATCACTATGATAAAACTTCATGAAAAAAATATCTCTGTACTATTTTTGAAGTCCTTTCTAGCCAATTGATAGTGAATACAACATTTCAATTTAATTTCACATTATAATTTCTTCAAATTGTCCAGGACACCAATTTAGTACAAAAGCTATGTAACATATATTATTATATATAACATTATTTACAGCTATATAAATTTCATTGTGTTTTGAATAAAAAAAAATTCATGGATGAAATATATATTAAATATGAAGTTAAATTTTTAAGCAAGTCCACTAAAAGATAATTAATACTATATTTTTATGGCTATCTATTGAGAACAAAACAAGAGCTTGTCTGAACACACAAGCTATGAAGGCATTGCAGCTTTCCTTGCATACTTCTCTTCTTCACAAAAAAACTTTTTATTGTGCTTTAGTAGAAGGTCAATGGCTATCACTTCACTACTTGAGCACAATAGTGAATTGAAATAAGAACTCATTGCTGTTTGGACCTACAAAGCTACCAGTATGCCTAAGCCAATAAAGCGATTTGTTCATTAAAGCTACTAATAAAGCAACCTTTTGTTAGTCTATGAAACATCAGAAGCATCGGAGAATGCATCAAACTGCAATATTTCTGGCTTTCCCACAAAGTCTAGAAATGTCTCTTAAAAGTCTTAGTTTTTTTATATACAGTTGCAAGAAAAAGTATGTGAACCCTTTGGGATTACGTGGAGTTTTGCATGAATTGGCCATAAAATGCGCTCTAAATGTCATGTAAGTCACAACAATAGAAAAACACAGTCTGCTTAAAATAATACTACACAAACATTAGCTGTTGTCATGTTTTAATTGAACATAAGATGGAAACATTCACAGTGCAGGGTGGAAAAAGTATGTGAACCTTTGGACTTAATAACTGGTTGACCCTCCTTTGGCAGCAATAACCTCAACCAAACATTTCCTGTAGTTGCAGATCAGACCTGCACAACGATCTGGAGTAATTTTGGACCACTCCTCTTCACAAAACTCTTTCAGTGTAGCAATATTCTTGGGATGTCTGGTGTGAATTGCTCTCTTAAGGTCATGCCACAGCATTTCAATTGGGCTGAGGTCAGGACTCTGACTGGGCCACTCCAGAAGCCGTATTATGTTCTGTTGAAGCCATTGTTTTGTTGAATTACTTGTATGCTTTGGGTCATTGTCCTGTTGCATCACCCATTCTCTGCGGAGCTTCAGTTGGCGGACAGATGGTCGTACGTTTTCTTGCAAAATGTCCTGATAAACTCTGGAATTCATTTTCCCATCACTGACAACAATCCGTCCAGGCCCTGAGGCAGCAAAGCAGCCCCAAACCATGATGCTCCCTCCGCCATGTTTTACAGTGGGGATGAGGTTTCGATGTTGGTGTGCTGTGCCTTTTTTTCTCCACACATAGTGTTGCGTGTTTTTCCCAAACAACTCAATTTTGGTTTCATCTGTGCACAGTATATTTTGCCAGTAGTGCTGTGGAACATCCAGGTGCTCTTTTGCAAACTTCAAACGTGCTACAATATTTTTTTTGGACAGCAATGGCTTCCTCCGTGGTGTCCTCCCATGTACTCCATTCTTGTTTAATGTTTTCCTTTTTGTAGATGTGTCAACAAAAATGTTAGCATGTGCCAGAGATTTCTGTAGGTCTTTAGCTGACACTCTAGGATTCTTCTTTACCTCATTAAGCATTATGTGCTGTGCTCTTGCAGTCATTTTTACAGGACAACCACGCCTAGGGAGAGTAGCAACAGTGCTAAACTTTCTCCATTTGTAGACTGTCTTACCGTGGACACATGAACATCAAGGCTTTTGGAGATACTTTTGTAACCCTTTCCAGCTTCATGCAAGTCAACAATTCTTGATCGTAGGTCTTCTGAGAGCTCTTTTCTGCGAGGCATGGTTCACATCTGACAGTGCTTCTTGAGACCAGTAAACCCAAAACAGGTGTGTGTTTTTAAAGGGCAGGACGGCTGTCAGCAACACATCCAATATCATCACACTGATTGGAGTCAAGGTTGGCTCACTCCTGGCTCCAATTAGCTCTTGGAGAAATCATTAGGCTAGGGGTTCACATACTTTTTCCACCCAGCACTGTGAATGTTTCCATCTTATGTTCAATTAAAACATGACAACAGCTAATGTTTGTGTAGTATTATTTTAAGCAGACTGTGTATTTTTATTGTTGTGACTTACATGACGTTTAGAGCGCATTTTATGGCCAATTCATGCAAAACTCCACGTAATCCCAAAGGGTTCACATACTTTTTCTTGCAACTGTAGGTTGAAAACATTACCAATTCCCTATTTTTTGCCAGTTTCATAACTAAAAAGCAAACAGTCTCCTTACAACCACTACACAATAAGAATATACTGTACTTTTAACATTAACCCAAAATATGTAAAAACATAGACTGAAAACAAATTAAGTGAGACATCAGCCCTACTGTGATGTTACTTTGACAAAGTTTCACATGTCTGCATGTCCAAGAGGCAACACTCAACAGGATTCATCCCCATTACTGAAACTGAAACACAGCAGAGTTGCCCTTTTTTTGTATTGAGTGATGGGACATAAACTGCTCTAAATCTAATTTTCCCTTTCCTTATGCAGTTTTTCATCTCATGGCTAACAGTTCATTTTAAGTTCAGCATTACAAATATCAATTGTCCATTCTATAAAAGATTAAAGTAACATCCCAAACTATGAAACATCTCTTCTTCCTTTCACGTATTAAATATTGTAACTAGGCCAATAATCCTATGCTTATGAAATAACCAAAATATTTGTATTATTGTAATGTGGGGCTACCCTTAAAGACCATTCAGAAGCTACAGCTAGTGCAAAGTGCAGTGATGTGGGCAGAATGGCCCCTGTAACACCACTGCTCTGCGAGCTGCATTGGTTACCAGTCTGCTTCCAGATGCATTTCAAGATGTTGGTTAGGGTTAGCTCTTCATAGGATGGATCCAGGTTACTTGACGGACCATCTCACCCCACTGGAATTGGCCACTTGTGCCGGCAGAGGAGGCCTACTGCAGGCCCCATCAGCCTGATTATTCTGGCTTTCAGGATCCAGGAAGAGGGCCTTCTCTGCTTTTGCTCCTGCCCTCTGGAACATCTTGCCTCCTGATCAGCCCCAACCCTATCCTTTCGTAAGGGCCTACAAACATGGTTCTACCAGTTGGTTTGGGGCCCCAGTGGGGGAACAGCACAGTGAAGGTGGCTGATAGAGTAACAGCAGATCCCACTTTCCCCCACTCTCCCCACATGTCCTTAGATGTTAATGTTTGCTTTTAATTTATGTTTTAATTGTATATGTATAGACATATTTTTATGACTGTAAGCCACCCAGAGTTACCGTATGGTAAGATGGGCGGCCAATAAATTTTATAACATAACATATCCATAGAACTAGGGCAAACTAGCATTTTGTCTAAATCACTTGAAAATCCTTTTTTTTTCTTTATCAAAAAATTGCCAAAATAAATATGGTGGCGTCAGTTTTCTCTTTTTCTGTTCCCTTTTAGTTATATAAACCTCTCTTATCTACCTATAACCTTTTATCTTTTTTGATGTTGCTAATGGAACAAAAGGGAGGTATTTGTGTATACAGGTAGTCCTCAACCTATGACAAAATTGGGACCAATTTTTCTTTAAATGCAGTCATTAACTGAGGCATCACATGACTATACTCAATTTTCTGGCTTTTCTGCCAAGGTTGTTAAGTGAGACATCACATGACCACAACTTATAATCTTCCCTACTGGTTTCCCCATTGACGTTGCTTGTCAGAAGCCAACTGGAAGGATGCAAATGGCTATCATGTGATCCTGGGATTCTGTCCCTCTCATAAATGTGAGATGGTTGCCAAGTACTTGGATCATGATCACATGATCATGCAGGGATTTTGAGATTTCCTAAGTGCGAGGACCGGTCATAACTCACATTTTTCAGCACTGTCATAACTTTGGATGGTCGCTAAAGCAATGATTGTAAGTTTATCATGTCTGTGTGTATGTGTGCAAGTGGAGGTTTTCTGTGAAAGAGATAAATGGAATATGCAATGGAGTTCTTATTTTTCAGCTAATAAACTTAGACCTTTGGACTGTTTTTGAAAAGCATTTCTAAAATAAAGTTGTTCTACAGGACAGGAGGATTGGGGTCAAATGGATCTCAGGAAATAATATTCCATTAACTTAACTGTTTTGTTCAGAATGTATGCAATATGAAGGCAGGTGGAGTCAGGATCTCAGCTTAATATAAATGCAATGACATTTTAGATCCATTGCTTTATTTATTGGTATTTTACTGTGGCTATATGTACTTTATATTTTTATAATTTTATCTATTTTACTTGTCTTTTGTCTGTTTGTACTCTTTCTCTAAAATGTTTAAAGAAAAGAAGGAAAGAACAAATCATTTGTACTTACAGTGATCACACATTTGGTATCACACAAATGATGGACAAGCAATTAAATTTAAATAAGAAAATTCTGAATTAATATGCCAGAGATAGTATTTCAAAAGAAAAAGCATTAATGGTACTACAAAGCCAGTTTAAGTTTCATGCAATTATCATCAGCAATGCAGTGGTCTTGTGAATCCTCAATATTTATGCACTAATTTAGTATAGTATAACTTAGCAATAGTATAACTAACTTAGATTAACTATTTAAATGTTTCCCGGAGAAATTTAGCTTTAAAGTTTTATATAATATTTGTTATTTTAGAAAATATTTCTCTCATTAAAATGATTAGCCAGCTTTGAAGAAGTCAGTATCTCAATCTAAATACACAATTAAGTTACTTTAATGCTATTTGAGATAATTTTTTAAAAGGCAAGAATGCAAAAATAAAAAAGATTTTTATTTTTATTTTATTTATTTTAATTCCATTTATATCCCGCCCTTCTCCGAAGACTCAGGGCGGCTTACAAGCTTAGCAGTAGCCTTCATTCTATGTATATGCCTGCTTATTAGGGCTTTCATACACCCCCCAAGCGGCATTATTACAAAGTCAGCTTAATTGCCCCCAACAATCTGGGTCCTCATTTTACCTACCTCAGAAAGATGGAAGGCTGAGTCAACCTTGAGCCAGGTGGGATGCGAACCTGCACTAATTGCAGGCAGCTGGTGTTACTTAAGGAGGCATTAGCCCACTGCTCCACCAAGGCTCTATTTTAAAGATATGTAGCTTATTTAACTGATTAAAACCTATGTTACTACAAACTAAATTTCAGCATACTATTTTTCTTATCCATCCACACCATTTATCTCCATTTGATCTACCATATTAATACTTCTATAGATATTTATTATACTTAAAGCTACTGTTTTAAGCAAAAATAAATTCCAACTTAATTTCATTTTGAATACTTGATACTTCTGGTCTTCTTTTTACATTTGCATCTTTTCATATAGTCAACTGTTTTTCTAGGCCTATCCAAATTCAGTGTGTATGCTGTGCTTGGAAATTTCCAGCTTTTTTCTGAAAGCTATCTTGACTATCTTTTTCCTTCCAGCTATGACTTTTTCTTCTTCTGGGAAGAGAAACATCTGTTTTGCTTCCCATAAAAGTAAACCCATGAACATAAATAAAAAATTAAATTAGGAAAGTCAAATATGTTTAAAAACGTGGGTAAAAATACATCTATGATATATCTTGAAGCAAGTGCAAGTAAAGCAATTCTTTTGACTGACAGGATCTAGGAGAAGGGCCTTCTCTGCTGTTGCCTCCGCCACTTGGAATATCTTACCCACTGAGGTAAGGCAAATGCCTACTCTTCTGGTTTTCCAGCAGTTAAGACTTGGCTCTGCCAATTAGTATGGCAATTTAAAAGCAGGGTGATTGGTGGCTTGAGGGCACTCACTCTGCCTTGTGAACTTTTTAGTCTTCTCAATTTTCTTTTTCATCTTTTGATTTTCACTTTTTAACCTGTAAATTTTAACCTTATTCTATTTTTCACTGTGCTTTTAGAAATGTATATTATTTTATTATGTTGTTGTAAACCACCCACTTAGGTAAGTGGTGTAGAAATCTAACAAATAATCTTCAAAATCTTATGCAAATCATATATTACATTAAATAATGCTATCAATAGCAAGGATATTCAGTGCCCAGTCAAAGGGACAAATTAAGCCAAAAGACATGGCTTACACCACATATGTACTACAATTTAACTCTCCATTATACACTGCCCTTCAAACAGGTTTGGCGGCTTAACATGTTTAATTTTCAGTCAGGACGAGCAGTAAATTTCATTACTGAGGTACAAATAGTGCACACAACAACAACCTATGTTCATTATTTTAACACACTGTGCAAACACAATTACCAATAATACCTTGTGCAATATTGGGTCCAAATCTATAAACTTAATAGCTGGTAAGTACTAAAGAAAAACTTACAGCCCACTTTTAGCTGAGAGTTGAAACAGATAAGGACTTATTCAAGGCAAAATTTCATGAAGTAATAGCACCTACAGATTGGACCATCTTTGAACAACTTTTAAAAAGTCAGTGATTTCATATTAAAAATGTAAACACACTTAAATATGTCTTTAATTCTTTATTATGGAATATACTTTACTACTCTAAATTTAAATCCTGAGATACAGAATTTAGTAAAGTCAGTAAATATTCAGAAGACTAAATCTACAAACTGTACAACAGCAAACAGCTAATAATAACAAATGCCAACCTATTTTAAGTCATATCAGATACATACACTTTGTGAGGAGACTAGAACAAATAATATGCATTCAAGACTGAGCAAAATTTTAGTTACAAAGCAGCACATAATTAGATAGGCATTCCCACTAAACATATTTAAGCAGATTAGAAGTGAATTGTGTTCTATAAATGAAGTTCCAAAATACAACCTTAAAAATCTAGGTTTTATTCTGTTTCCAGTTTATTATGGGTAAACTAACCACCAGCAAAATGAAATTATAAGTAAAATGGTAAAATATAAGTTTTAAATACCAAGCATTCTCTGTACTACAGTAATATTATCAATGATCATTAAATATTTTGAAATACAAACTTGGCCACAATCTCAGTTATTACTGGAACATCTGTTCACATGCAGTGTGCTTGTAAGAAATGCTTAAAGATATGATTTATTTATACCATTGGTATATTTAAGACTCATTTGTCTAAATAAGAAAATAGAGTTGTCCTTTTCAATTTTATTAAGACAATTTTATTCAGTCTTGAAATCATCTTGATGTATCAAGTATTCAGTTCTTAATAGTCAGCCTATATACTGTCACATCTGGTGGGCACAAAGTTGGAGAAATTGATTATACAAAATGATCCACCATATTAATTCTTACTATACAAGTATCAGTTTTTCAAAGTAGTTTTTTATATCTCAAAATCATTGTTATGCACAATACCAACTATTTTAAATAGTATTTTCACATAAACTATTTATCAAACTGAATGCTACCTATTACTAATATCTAAAGACTCTCAAATTGCTTATCCCCAACACTAGATTAGTATCTTATGTCTCTCTGCAACTAACAGAGGATATTTATCAAATTTTAAAACATTATAAAAAGATTCTGCCCATAGCAAACTAACATGAAAACAATTTCAGAAGCTGAATTCACAGATACAACCTACAAAAATAGGATTGCTTATACTTCTATTATTAACGAATAGAAGGCCACTTTTCAGAAACTAAATGTCCAGCATTCTTTATATCTTCAACAATACAATGTTAAAAATCAAAACAATTTGTAATCAAAACACCCTGAAAAATTTGTGAAATTCTAACTGGAAGTTAGCATTTCCTATTGTGCGTGTTTGTTATAATACAGCTTTTAATTAAAGTGATATGCAATTTTTGCTATACAACCCCAACATCAAATAACTACCTAGCCAACTATTAATATGTTTTACATATAGTTATCATTTCCAATTCATCAGTGAATGAGAGAGGGATAGTCTCCTTTCCTCAGCAGTACTTATATATAACATGTATAACATGATAGTGTCTGTTTCAGAGGTATGAAAGACCATATAGAGCAGATTTTGGGAGGGAACAAGATATAACAGGGAAGTGAAAAGGGTAATTGTCACTAGTGTAAAAATTAATCTTGCCCTTATTCTTCAAATCAACTCATATAACTGAGTATAAGAAATTAATATTGTTACTTTGAACCAGCCTAGCTAAAACAGGGATATGTCAAGCAAAATTCATAGTTGCTCCTAAATAAGTCAAATCAAAAAGACAAAGTTGATAAAGTAACCCCTGAAAACAAGGACAAATTCAGATCAAGCAAAAAAATAAAACTAAGAATTAGAACGATCTGGGAAAAGCAGCTATTTCATATTTTCCAGGAGATAATGTGTAAGTATTTCACTATCAGTCTTTAACATTAAGACTGCAATAAAAATAATTTATGTACTTTATAAAACTATAGTGCACTCATTTCCATTATTTTCTGATGTAATACTGGCAAGTACACAAACATAATTCAAAAAATGCTTATTCAGAAGCATGTACTCTTAAATCCAGTAAAATTTATTATCTAAGATATTATTTTAGGATTGCATGTATAATAGATACCTGTTATTCCCTCCAGAGTAAAGCAATTCATTCTTAACATATATTCCTTCTGTAATAAGCCTATAATTTCCGGCTTAATTTTACTAAATAGAAAATATAAAAAATATAAAAAATTAACTTGTGTAGACTGTGCAGAATTTAAAACAAAATATTTTTGTTCAAGCCCTTTCCATTTTCTATCAATAATTTATCTCAATAGTTTTAAAACTAGATTCTTTATAAATTATATTTGAACTACCACTGTAATACCAAAGAAGCTACTTAAACAACCTGTGAAAATATTTCAAATTAAAAAGGGAAAAGTCCATTTGCCATGACTCAACTTCCACCCAGTATGGTTTTATTTAGACTCAGTATATTGTACAAACCCTTTATGTTTTCATATGTATTGCAAACTCATACTATTGTGATTTAATAAATCATGAATAAGCAAATTAAGCCTTATTTAATTACATGAATGCTTCCTTTGATGTAAATGCCTAAGTTCATTTAAAATCAGTGCACAGAAAATAGTATAATTGTAAAATGCTATGCAGAAAAAATAAATCTATTCAGAGACATTTCCCACTAAATAACAATTAGTGCCAAGTAAATATATAGTCATGGTTGTTTCTGTCTGCTTCTCCATTACCTGGGTTTTCACATAATACACATATAATCAAAAATATACACCAAACACTCGATAGGTATCTATTTTCAAAAGATCATTGGGTTAGTTTGTTGAAACAAAAGCAAAGTCCTGTGTGATCCTTAAGACCAGCCAATGTATTATGGGATAGTTTTTGATGACTAAGGCTCACTTCATTACACATGGAATTTAGAAAGCAAACTATACATTTATGTTTGGTAGTATATTATATATACAATTTATATAAAATAAATCATATACACATATATGATTTTCTTTCAGGATAATATTCTATGCATCTAGTGAACAAGACTACAGTAAATAGAGACCTAATTCTGCAACAAATGTACCAGTAGGCATTATACACATCTTCATTGTTTTAAACAGAATGCAATGAATATTTTTATATGGGATTTTGAAGCAATGTACTTTAAAAGTATGCAGTAGAAGAATGCAAGACTCAAGGCATAGTTTGGTTCCTCCAATATTAAGGAATCCCTAACTTTTAGGCAACATTAAAATTAATTATTATAACTGCTGATAATTTTATTTCATAACACACTACTGCTTCAATATTGTGTTGCACATTGTGTGAAGTAGGCAGAATATACTTAAATGCATTTTAGTTTTATTGCACATTGTGGAACCCATTCTGGAGCAATAAAGCTTACGCTATCGAAGGCAAAATGCTAAACCAGAACACTTCTCATCACCCAGCAATCAGCCTCTAGTCGAATGATTGCCTGCATGGTGCAGAGATCAGTGTACTTAAAACTACTTTGTTACTGGGGGGGGAAAAGAAAACAGCCCGAGAACCCTTCTGTTCTTTCATTAGTTGTTCAACAAAGGCATTTAAAGTCCCCTCAAGATGTACCAATGCTTTGGGGGGGGTGCGACCCTGAGGGAGAACTCCCCATCGTAGTTAACAGGGTGGGTCACTGAGCGCAGCAGACCATGCAGACAGTCCTGCAACGTGAGGCGCATGTGAAACAAGGGACAGCGACTGCCCTTTATATTCCACCACAAGCCACATTCAGGACAGAGCCCATCCCTTCATGCGATACCGGGGCGGCGTGGGGGGGGGGGGGAAGGCACCACGTGCATCACCCAACTACCGAGCCAGGATGCTAAGATGAGCCCCACGACCTCCCCCCCAACTTCATTCTCCGCTCCACTCGCCTTGTACGCTTGGGGAACTAAAGCAGCAGCGGCGGCGTCCAACCGGCTTTCCAGGGATAACGAAGCAGACCTGGGACCAAGCGGAGAGCTTGGCCGGTATCACCTTTCTTCACCCCAGAGGAGGAGGAGGAGGAGGAGGCCAACAAGATTGGGAGCAAGTTCGAGAGGACCGAGGCTCCTCCACTCGGGGGCTTCTGCGGCGGGCACCGCTTGACGTTCCAGGACTGGTCACCGAAGCTTTCGTCGCCTCAAGGCTGCTGGGAAACTCAGCAGCAGCAACAGCAGCAGCGGTGTGCCCTGACTCGCTTCCCGCGGAGCAGCCGCTGCCGCCTCCACCACAGCGCTACCCGCCGCTTCCCCCGGGACCGGTCCGGCCACCCCCGGCCTTGGAGGGGGAGGCGGCCAGAGGGTCGGGCGGCGGCCCCAGACCGGCTCTCGTTTTCATACACTCCCGAGTTACTGCCGCCGGTGGTGCTAGGGCCCCAACCAGGCAGACGGAGCGCGGAAGCGGCGCCGGACGGCCAGGGTCAGCGCCGCTCCCGCCCCGCACCCAGGCATGTGGGTAACTAATTCTCCGTGCGGGCTCCGGTCACTCCGCAGGACGGATTCTGAGGGACGCGGAGAGCCGCTTCTGTCCCGGAAGGAAAGATCGATAACACGGAACCACGAGACGGTCTGCCCGGTAGTCCAGAGCCGCTTATTTGCTGTCCCTCGCATACAGCCAGCGGTGGGAGGGAGGAGGCAAAGAAGGGACGGCCCGTCCACGGCGGCGCAGGTAGATGACATAGATCGTAGCCTTGGCAACAGGAACCTTCTACCCGCCTCCCGCGGACGCGAATTAATGACGTACAGAGGTTGAAAGGCTGTGTGCCTTCGTGGAGGGGTTGTGTAATCCCAGACGCGGGGATAAATCAGCGAGGCGGAAAAGCCTGGCCCATTATTTGGTTGTGCGCAATCGCAGTTGGTGAATTAAACAAAGAAGTGGGAGTTCGGTAAAGAAGGTTACTTCATTAATAAGACAGCAGTTGTGGCTAATCAACGTGGAAAATAGGAGCAGTAGTTGGTGGAGAGTGCGGGATTTGCCAAACAGAAAGTTGATATTTAGTTGGTTCTGCTCTGTTATAATAGACAGTGGCTGTACTCCTTGACAGTACTTACTGTGGTTAATTCTCCGTTCATTCAAGCAGGGCTTTTTTGGACTCACAAGTAAGCTCACTGGTGGATTCACTGTACCGTAAATGAGGTACAGCCATGGAACTAATTGGTTATGTATATGCAGTATGATATAGTTTGTTCTGGATTATGTTGTGTGAACCCAGCCATTGTTGGCATACTATGGCTAAACCAATAATGGTTCACAAATGATTCTGTAGTATGTTGTATGAATTGCCTACTAACTTCACTTATTCTGACCTTTGCAAAATCAAAAGGAGGTGGTAGCATCTTTTCACAAATTTTCTTCAAAGGCATAAGCTAGCATGAACTGTAGCTAAAGCTCACATTGACATTTATTTATTTATTTTTTATTATATTTATATACCGCCCTTTCCCGAAGGACTCAGGGCGGTTTACAGGGTGATTAAAACAAAAAATACAAAAGTTAAAAACAGATTAAAAAATTATATCCGTCCCTGAACAAATAAAACCCCAGTTAAAATTAAAATTCTCAGCCTGGGTCAGAGAGCTCAAAGAGCCAAGTCTTCAGGTCCCGGCAGAACGAACGGAGGTCGGGGGGGGGGGGCAGTCCTAAGCTCCACTGGCAGCTGGTTCCAAAGGGCAGGCGCACCCACTGAGAAGGCCCTATCCCTGGGTGTTGTCCTTGATGCAATTTCTGATTTTTGTCACCATAGCTTGACACATGGCTGTCTTCCTACAATGTCTACAAGATTGACAATGCTTCCCAGGTATGGAATCAGTCCCTTTAGCTAAGCAAAGACTTAATACTAACTTGCACACTGATATGGCTGAGAAACTGTGGTCAACCAATAAAACCCAGTGCAGTCATGTCCAAGTAAAGAAAGCATAAAGAAATCCCCTCAGTCATGCCTTTAACAGTGATATTAAAATTCAAGTCTTAAATGGGTAAAAGAACTGCAAGAAGTGGTGACTGAGGCAAAATAAACATTACCATCTCCCCAAGCCATAGAAACTTGGACATTCCATAAGAACTAAAAGCAAGCCAAGGTAACATCGAATCAGAAAAGGACATGTGATTCAAGGGATGGTTTGGGAAAATACAGTGAAATACGTTCAGCACTCTTATGGGACTTTATGCTTTATTTTAATGTGTGTCTGCACATTAAATGCTTTAATGTCTGACATTTTAGTATCTGCAATCATTGTCTCTTGATTTATATGTATTATATGCATGTCTGGTGGATTGTATGTGTTGGAGAGAGGCTTACTTTGGAATGATTGTTATATCAGAGTATTATAAACAAGATCAAAGCAGTAAAACATTGCATTGTCCTTCTCAAGAACATCTTTTTATAATTTTATGGGAGTCTTCTTAAGGCATTTTCTATGACTCGCACAGCACTATAAAATTATCTAGGATTATGTTCTTCAGTAGTGATGGTTTTCACAGGAAACTGCTAAAATAGAGAGGAAAAATTATGTTGTCCCTGATTTTATTTTTAATAAAATTTATAATTTTTATTATCTTGCTCTGCCCCAAGCAAGGGAAGCATGTTTATTTTAGCACCCACCTCAAGCTCACACTACATTTGTAAGAGATTATTGTAGACTTTTCTTCACTTTTATCAGTCTTGATGAGGGGGTCTTCAAACTTGGCCTTTTTATGACTTGTGGACTTCAACTTCCAGAATTCCTCAGCCAGCATGGCTGAGGAATTCTGGAAGTTGAAGTCCACAAGTCATAAAAGGGCCAAGTTTGAAGACCCCTGGTCTTGATATTCTTTCTTTTGCTAATACAAAGTGTAGGATCTCTATCTGCCCCATTTTCAAGGGTATAAGAGGAAAAATATTGTGAAAGGAGTTGAATGTTGGCAGCCATAAAACTGTCAAGCAACTACCAAGGCAGAAATAGGGCCCAGAGCAGGGCTTTTCAACCGGTGGTACGCGTACCACTAGTGGTATGCGAGCACATAGCTGGTGGTACGCAAAGAACCAGTTGAACAGCACTGTAAAAAAATGTGAAAAAAAAGTTTTAAAAAGCATTTTTTACTAACCTGCTTTCAGCTGCATTCCGTTTCTCCATTCGCTTCTCAGCTTTCAGTGTTTGTGGGACAAAAAAAAAGTTCCATGAGACTTTCTAACTTCTCGCGAGATCTCGCGAGAAGTTAGAAAGTCTCGTGGAACTTTCTTTTCTTTTTATCGATAGTCCCACAAACTTGTGGGGAAGGCTGAGAAGGGAACAGAGAAACAGAATGCAGCTGAAAGCAGGTTAGTAAAAAAACATTTGGGGGAGGCAAGGGCATCTGGGTGGGGACAGGGGCGGTCACCTTACCCTGCACAGTGGCGGGAGGGTTAATGGGTGTGGGGGACCCAGGAGGAGTTGTGTAAAGCAGGTGGAGGGGAGGCCATATAGATTGTGGGCGCTGCTTGGGGTGGAGGGCGATCGCACGGTAGAGGCGCTGCTTGGGGCCGGAAGGTGATCTCACAGTAGAGGCACTGCTTGGGGTGGAGGGCGAATGGACAGTAGAGGTGCTGCTTGGGACCGGAGGGTGATTGCACGGTAGAGGCGCTGCTTGGAGTGGAGGGCAATCGCATAGTAGAAGTGCTGCTTGGGACCAGAGGCTGATTGTACGGTAGAGGTGCTGCTTGGGGCTGGAAGGTGATCGCACACGTGAACAGGACAGCCACACACGGCAGAGGCGCTGCTCGAGGCCAGAGGGGAGGCCAGGCAGATTGTGGGTACTGGCGCGGAGGGTGAATGCACACGCAAGCGGGACAGATCCGCACGGCAGAGGCGCTGCTCAGGGCTGGAGGGTGATCGCACGTGCGAGCGCCCTCCACATCAGCACTGCCGCCAGTGCCTGCAATCTGCCCGGCCTCCCCTTCGGCCCCGAGCAGCGCCTCTGCCGTGTGTGGCTGTTCTGTTCGCGAGGCCTTCTCTCGCCTGTTGGATATCAGCAGCCTAGATTTGGTAGCTCCACTTAAGACCTGCTGAGGTGATTTCTCTTTGCCGAGCAGGAGATGTGACCCAGCACCTGCCGCCGTGGCTTGCTACTGTTCCCCATGTTTTTCAATTGACAACCCGTAGCTGCCCTTGAAAGCGGCTGGCTGGAACTGGGGATCTAAAAGCCTGATCGGCTGAGACGTCTCCTCCGACCTCCTTCACCTGCCCGGTTGCCTGGCTGGGACCCAGCTCTCCTGCCTGGTTGTGACACAGAGGCTTCTGTGCAGTGCGGCTTCCAGCTGGTGGAGGTTGCTGTGGCAGCGGGCGGGCGAGGGAGGCACGGCGTTGGCACTCTCCTCCCTTCCCTTCCCCTCCTCTCCCTCCGCTTCTCCCTGCGGTGTCCTTGTCTCGGTACAGATAAGGCTGAGCGAGCATGCGGGAGGCAGCATCCTCCGGGCGCACACGGAGCCACGGGAAGGAGCAGCTGGCCCTGGGCAGAGCTGCTCCGCTGTGTTGCACGAGGATCAGGAACAAGCTCAGCTTCCTTCTTCCCAGCTCCGGGAAGCCGAAGCCCTCCGTGCCTGCTGCGGCCACTGCCTGGCCTGCCGGCTCCTCCTGGGGAAGGAAGCTGTCCCACCCTGCCCCTGAGGTGTCTTTTCCCACAGCTGTGGGAAGCGCCCTGACTATGCATGCCTTCACTTGCCGGCATTTCTCTGCCGCTTGGGCTGTCCAATTGCAGCAGCCGGAGCAGCCCCTGAGCAGCTATGCTGGCTCAGGCATCTGGGAGTTGAAGTCCACGAGTCATCAAAGAGCCAAGTTTGCCTATCCCTGCCTTAGCCCTAAGGACGCACCTGTCTCGGGAACCGGGTGGGCAGGCGGGCTGGCAAGTGAAGGTGTCCCGCTCGAAAACCTGCAGCGGATCTCCCGTTTGGTCTGCGTAGCGAAAGCGGGACCAATTGGAGGAGAAGCTGCAGCCGGAGGCAGAGTCCAGTGGATTCTCTCCGCTCTCTCCTCACCAGCCCCTCCCACCCCCTCCAAGCCTTAGACTTAGGGAGGGAAGGAAGGATGGAAGGAAAGAAGAAAGGTAGGGATAAACAGTAACATGCCTTTTGAAAAGTTTGGTTTCCCTCCTGCCCACTCACAATAGTAACCCATGGATCCCCCCCATACACAAAGGTACCCTGCAACCTGAGGGAGGGAGAAAGGGAGGGAGGGAAGGAGGAAGGGACAAAGAAGGAGGAAAGAAAGGAAGGAAGGGACAATGGGAGAGAGGGAAGAAGGAGGGCACCCACCCCAGTCAAACCCCCCTCCATAAGAGACCCATGGATTTCCCCCACACAGGCACCCTGCAACCTGAGTGATTAGCTGCCCCCACCCCCTGGCCATTGACTTTGCTTGTCAAAAAGTTGCAAAAAGTGACCACATGACCCTGGGACACTGTGACCGTCATAAGTATGAATCAGTTGCCAAGCATCCGAATATAAATCACATGACGCTGGGGATGCTGCAGCAGTCATAAGTGTGGAAAATGGTCATAAGTCACTTTTTTCAGTGCCGTCATAACTTCAAACAGTCACTAAGCGAATTGTTGTAAGTCGAGGACTACCTGTACTTTATCATTTTTTTTCTTTTTTTTTTTGGTCAAGTTTTTGACAACTTGCTGGGCGACTAGTGGTACTCGGACATTGCCTTATCCTAAAAGTGGTACAATGGGTGAAACGGTTGAAAAGCCCTGGCCCAGAGAATGCATAAAATCGTGAGGATTAACACTCTACTTTTCCCCTTACCATTACATTACCTCGTTTTTGTTTTTTGGCGTGCCTGCATATTTTTGCCACTAAATATTGACAAAACTGTAAAGAGAATCTGAACAAACAAATCATATCTAGGTTTGGTACGTGTTAGGATGAGAAAAAGGGGACCAACTCATTTACCCATATCCTCAGATTAAAACTGAATTTCCAGAAAAAAGAGAAGGGCAGGTAAAAAAAAACATGCATGAGATCTTTGTTCTAAGAACAACGGCTATTTCTGTAGAAAATGGTATTCATTCTAACCTGGGTTAACATTAGATTATTTCTCAAAGGCAAATAGTAATAATATTATTTATCTCTGCAGTGTAGTAAATTCTGTGTAATTTCAACTTTTGTCAATTCTCACAGAACTGTAGAAAGATAATTTTACTTATAATTTCATAGTCTGGTTATAAATTGCATCATCTCCCCGTCTAGCCGAGAGAAATTTACGCAACATACAGATCAAGAACAGCTTCATGTTCCATATGAAATGAACCATATATAGTCGGATACCATCTGTCAGTTATAATAGTGGTCAATACTAAAATAATTGAAATTTCCTAGTACTTTCAAGACCAGCCTTATGCACAGGTGCATTTCAGTAACCCAATTGCAGGGAAATAGGTGAATGAACCTCTGTTGTGGAACAATTCCTGACTGGAACACCTATAATTTCATTATCCAGTAACACTGAATAGCTGGTGACAAAAGAGTTCATTTCTACCCATAGTTTTAGGTGAATTACTTAACTTCTTCCTGAACAGTATTTTAAGGGCATCTGCAGGAAACAGTAAGGGGGAGCAAATGATGAAATGTGAAGGGTATCATGCAAATACCACAGCATATGTATCTTTCTAAGTGTTAGGATTTGAGTGATGTCACTACAAATGCTATTTTGGCATCATCGTGGCTTTTGTGGCCTCAGTGCTTCATATTTCATATCCATGGAACATAGTTATGTTTATTTAGAAACAACATTATAATGGCACCCCTCAATCTAATGCTAAGTTTGCCTGATGTATTTATCAAAAAGAGAGAGAAGTTTAAATCTGTGACTCCCCGGCTATTGCTATAATACAATTCACTGGGCGTCTTATCACAGACCATAGAAGATAGACTTTCTGTGAATCACCGCACAGCCACAGATTTCAAGCCATGAAACAGTGATGAAATATCATGAGCAGAAGTGATGGGGCTTTGGAATGTCAGCTAACAAGCTATGCATTTTCCACTAATATTTTAGAAAAATTGCTACAGATATTCCTGGATGCATTTGATTTTGATTTTTCTTTGCCCTTATCTTTCACGCAACACATCCATCTGCCCCAGTGTTATCTTGTACTTATCTTGCACATTATCCAGGGGGGGGCAGGGGAGAAAGGCAGGGTAAATACCATGAAAGCTGTCTGATAGCTTGCCAATTTTGTTATTGACTGTCTTCAATTACTGGCCAAAAATATTGGGTCAAAAGCTGTCTTCCGGCAATAAAACAGGGGTGTCAAACTGCCGGCATGTGGGCCGGATGCGTCACTCAGAAGCCACGCCCACCCCATTGCCGGGAATGGCAAAACAGTCCCGATACGTTGTGTGATGTCACATGATATCACATGATGTGAGTTTCACATGTCTGCAATAAAGGATTAGGCATCTTAACCATAGTGACATGAATATTGGATGTTGGCATATCCAATTCTCACTAACTGAGTGACTGGAAGAGATCCACATATTTGCAAAGTTATACTAGCGATATTAGTAAAAATTAAACAATAGAAAACATTGATCCTAGGTAACATTCCACAGGTGGCAAATTTATGGTTTACATCAGGCATGTCAAACTCATGACGTCGCATGACGTATCGGGACTTTTTCCCCATTGCCGGCAATGGGGTGGGTGTGGTTTCAGCATGACGCATCCGGCCCGTGGGCTGGAAGTTTGACATGCCTGGTTTACATCATCCCTTTTGTATCTTTCTTAATACTTGCAAGTGTATTTAAGGACTAACAGAACACCTAATGCTCCCTGTTGTTTAGTTGCTGAAAAGGCTAGTTTTTGCATATCAAAAGAAAAAATGGCTTTGGCTAAAAAGACCATCATTTCCTGAACTTCAAAAGTAGGTATGGATGCCATGCTAAAATATCTAAAATTCCAAGTATCACTAATAGCTCAGCTGCATTTGGTCAACACTGGGAACAATAGAGATTTAAAAGTATTTGATGTGATGTACTCACGTAGGTAAATCTCAGATGAAATCCAGTTGCTGTTCCCTGAACTATCTGATATAGCCCAGACTTCAAAGGTATTATAATGTATAGGTAGTTCTTGATTAATGTCACTCTGTTTAGTGATCATTCAAATATATGAAAGCATTGAAAAAGTAGCTTTATGACTAGTAGTCCTTGAACTTATACTGTAGCTGTTGCAGTGTATCTGTGGTCATGTGGTTGCATTATCTCCTTGACTCCATGGAACTGATAGCATAAGTTCAGCAGGGTCATGTGATCTTTCACTTAAGACCATATCCTTTAGTAACAGAGTTGCTAGTCCCAATTGCAGTTGTTACTGTGAGGACTATCTATAAATATAATACATTGTAGTACAGTAGTCTGGATTTTGTCAAAACATTGATAAATTGATGAGATTCATTTCTCCTCAGGAGATAGCACTGCTGAAGAACAATTACAGGTGGTGGTGGTGGTGGGGAAATCCTCTGGCTCATAGATACAAACTGAATATCCACCAGCTGAAAATTTGATTTTTCAAGGAGACTGTAATTCCTTATAGCAGAGGCTGAATAGTATTTCTTGTAACAAGAGCCATTATGTTCCTTTACTGGGAAATCAGACAAGGTTTGAAGGATATCAATACCACAGATTCTTCTGTGTATTGATTGGGAATTCGGACATTTGAAGGACATCTGGATGGAAAGGGTGATTCACATGCATCATTCCAGCTTAATGGATACAGATACACACTACCAGCTCTCATCTGATTACACTAGAAGGCTGGTAAAAATGATTCTATTCCCAAGAGTAGGATTTATGAAGGGAAATTTTCAAATTGAAATAATGATCTCTTACATTTTTAAGAATTTCATCTGAAAAATTTTGGCTAAGGATCTCCTCCTCACTGCCCGCTCCCCTTGGCATCGGATGCTAAACATACTATATTTTACTTATGCCAGAAAATAGCTGGCTGTTTTCTAAGAAATGCTGAATTATTTATGTAGTTCATAATTCTTCTATGACTGTGGTTACTTCAGATGTTGGCCTTGCATTGTTCCAGCTTTTAAAAAATTTAACAGCAACAATAAAAAAAAAGCTCTCCCAAGTCTGTTTCTTCTGCCACATTGTTATACATCATTATTCAAAAAGATGTTTCCAATTATTTACACTGGCTTCTAGAGCAGTACACGCAGCCGTGCTGTACTTTTCACCACATCATTTTAAAAACGAAAATAATTATGCCCAGTTGACTTTAAACTTGGAATGGATAAAGCAGGTTTTTATCTGTATGATATCTGTTTTGCATGTAGTCAATCAATTATTGCAGTCATAAGCAGAGTACAAGCAGAGTGGATTAATGAATGAATGAAAATGTAATGTGTGTGTGCATTCTATCTTATTGAAGATAAATTAAAGTTTAAGAAAAAGTTAAAATGCATTTGTAAAAGGACCTAAGTGATATCTGTAAGTGAGCTCCAGGTTGCAGTCTACATTTACATGTAGTCATTGTATGTATATTTTGAGCGATATGGTGGTCTACTAGTGAAGACACTCACCTCCCATTCAGAAGGTTGAGAGTTCAATGCTAGGTAGCGGCAGATGTTTCTCTCCTAGAGCGCAAAGAAAAAAAATCTGCAAACTCTGTGTGGTGTCAGGAAGGGCATCCGGTCAATAAATGCTCAGCTCCATCCAGTCGCCCCAACTCTATTCCAAATTAAGGGATTACAGGGGGTCATAAAAACAGTTTAGTGTATTATGTTTCATCACATTTCCACAAAATTCTGCAAATATGAACAAAGCATGGTTTCTGTACCCCTTTCCAACCTCTCAAAAATAGTTCCGTTGAAGCTCACCTGACTGAGAATGAGTGGGGCTAAAAACGGAGCACTTAGCAACATTCTGAGGTGCTACTGAACTGCCACCTTCCATACAGAAGCACTCGCAGCATTTTTTCTAGTTTTTTTTTCTTTTTATTCTTGCCTGGGCCATGACCCTTTTTTGAATTTGGTCTTTCTTTTGCTCTTTTCCCTCACATAAATTTGGTCCTGTTCTGCTCAGTGTTCAGAGGTAAATTACCTTGCTGATGAATATACATAGTGCTGGGCTCTCCATGTAATTTTTTAATGTAATTTTTTCCAACATTTTACCAGGCTGGAAGGAAAGCCTACAGAGCATGTTTCATTCAACCCTTTTGCCTTGGCTGCATCATCAGAAGGCAGGAAAAAGGATGGTTTGGGAATGAAACAGTCAGCAAAATGTGACCTACTGACTTTTTCATTAAAGATACATGACAGAGATTTTTTTTTCTAGATTTTTTCCATACAGTTTCTGGCTGGATCTATCCCAATTTTGAACTTGACTGTCTTTTGCCAGATTATCCTGACATACCATTTGATCTTGTTCTGGTTTTGTAGTTATCCAGTTGATAAATAATCAAAACAGACCCAGTACAGAATTCATTTCCAACATTCTGTTGTGCTGGCAGGAATAAAAAGAAAGGCAATGTGTATTTTCATATGTATTCCCTTAACAAATTTTTTTAGCTTATATTACAATTTAGTGCAATATACACACCAAGATCTGATCACTAGGGAAAAGAACATTTCTGCCAGGTTAAGAAGAATGCAAAAAAACAGATATAAAAATCGTGATTACATTATATTATTCTCTGCCATGATCTAAACATTAAAATCTGCAATTCTCCCATACCAAAAGGACCAAAATAGCAAGCAGGATTTGAGTGTAATTTCAGGTCTATTCTTCCTAAAATTATACAGAATACAGGTAGTCCTTGACTTACAACAGTTCATTTAGTGACCCTTCAAAGTTATAACGGCACTGGAAAAAGTTATTTATAACCATTTTTCACACTTATGACCATTGCAGCATTCCGTGGTCACATGCTCGACAGAATTAGTGGACCAGAGGAATGCTGTGGATATAATTTACTTGGACTTCAGTAAGGCATTTGATAAAGTAGATCACAACCTACTACTTGATAAGATAGAAAAATGTGGGTTAGACAACAGAACCACCAGATGGATTCGTAGCTAGCTGACCGGCTGTACTCAGCATGTGGTCCTCAATGGAACTGCATCTACATAGAGGGAAATGTGTAGTGGGGTGTCCCGGGGCTCTGTTCTGGGCCCAGTGTTCTTCAACATCTTCATCAATGATTTGGACGAGGGGATAGATGAGGAATTCATCAAATTTGCAGATGACATCAAGCTGGCAGGAATAGCCAACACTCCAGAAGATAGGCTTAAGATACAGAAGATCTTGACAGACTTGAACATTGGGCACTATCTAACAAAATGAAATTCAGTGGTGAAAAACGTAAGGTTCTACATTTAGGCAAGAAAAACCAAATGCACAGGTATAGTATAGGTGGCACTTTGCTCAGTAGTAGTAACTGTGAGAGGGATATTGGAGTCCTAGTGGACAATCACTTAAATATGAGCCAGCAGTGTGCTGCAGCTGCCAAAAAAGCCAACACAGTGCTAGGCTGCATTAGAGGGATAGAATCAAGATTATGTGAAGTGTTAATACCAAATTACAATGCCTTGGTAAGGCCACACTTGGAATACTGCATCCAGTTTTGGTCACCATGATGTAAAAAAGATATTGAGACTCTAGAAAGAGTACAGAGAAGAGCAACAAAGATAATTAGGGGACTGAAGGCTAAAACATATAAGGAACAGTTGCTGGAATTGGGTATGTCTAGTTTAATGAAGAAGTCCTTAAAGAGATGGGCATACCAGACCATCTTATTTGTCTCTTGAGAAACCTATATGCGGGCCAAGAAGCAACAGTGAGAACTGGACACGGAACCACTGATTGGTTCAAAATTGGGAAAGGAGTCCGGCAAGGCTGTATACTGTCACCTTGCCTATTTAACTTATATGCAGAGCACATCATGAGAAAGGCAGGGCTAGATGAATCAAAAGTTGGAATTAAGATTGCCGGAAGAAACATCAACAACCTAAGATATGCAGATGATACCACTCTAATGGCAGAAAGTGAAGAGGAACTAAAGAGCCTCTTGTTGCGAGTGAAGAAGGAGAGTGCAAAACTTGGGTTGAAACTAAACATTAAGAAAACCAAGATCATGGCATCCGGCCCTCTCAATTCCTGGCAAATAGATGGGGAAGAAATGGAGGTAGTGACAGATTTTATTTTCCTGGGCTCCAAGATCACTGAAGATGGGGACTGTAACCAAGAAATTAAAAGACGCTTGCTCCTTGGGAGGAAAGCCATGTCAAATCTAGACAGCACACTAAAAAGCAGAGACATCACCCGGTCAACAAAAGTGCGTATAGTCAAGGCTATGGTCTTCCCAGTTGCAATGTATGGCAGTGAAAGTTGGACCATAAGAAAGGCTGAGCGCCAAAGAATTGAAGCCTTTGAACTATGGTGCTGGAGAAGACTCCTGCGAGTCCCTTGGACTGCAAGGCGATCAAACCGGTCAGTCCTAGAGGAGATCAACCCTGACTGCTCTTTAGAAGGCCAGATCCTGAAGCTAAAACTCAAATACTTTGGCCACCTAATGAGAAGGAAGGATTCACTGGAGAAGAGCCTAATGCTGGGAAAGATTGAGGGCAATAGAAGAAGGGGACGACAGAGAATGAGGTGGCTGGATGGAGTCAGTGAAGCAGTAGGTGTGAGCTTAAATGGACTCCAGAAGATGGTAGAGGACAGGAAGGCCTGGAGGAACATTGTCCATAGGGTCGCGATGGGTCGGACACGACTTCGCAACTAACAACAACAAAGTTTAATGAAGAGAAAGATGAGGGATAACATGATGGCAGTGTTCCAATAATTCGTGCTGCCACAAAAAAGAGGGAGTCAAGCTATTCTCCAAAGCGCCTGATGGAAACTAGTCAATGAGAGAAGCAACTTAGAACTAAGGAGAAACTTCCTGACAGTTAGAACAATGAACCAGTGGAGCAACCTGCCTCCAGAAGCTGTGAATGCTCCAACGCTGGAAGTTTTTAAGAAGAGACTGGACGGCCATTTGCCTGAAATGGTATAGGTTTTTCTGCCTGAGCAGGGGGTTGGAATAGATGTTCTCCAAGGTCCCTTCCAACTTTATCATCATCATCATCATCATCATCATCATTATTATTATTATTATTATTATTATTATTATTATTATTATTATTAGTACAGAATGCAGCCGCGAGAGTTGTGTTGGGAGTCTCCCGATACTCCCATGTTACACCTCTGCTCCGTGAGCTGCATTGGTTACCAGTTGTCTTCCGGGTGAGATTCAAGGTACTAGTAATGGTGTTTAAAGCCCTACATGGCAGGGGTCCGGAGTACCTTAGGGAACACCTGCTGCCGGCATCAACCTCCCTTCGCCCTGTGCGTTCCCACAGAGAGGGCCTCCTCAGGGTGCCACCGATCAGAGAATGTCGATTGGTGGCCCCCAGGGGGAGATCCTTCTCTGTGGGCGCCCCGGAGCTATGGAATCAGTTACCGGTTGAGCTCCGGATGGCGCCCGATCTTCGCTCCTTTCGCCGCGATCTAAAAACATTCTTATTCGAACAAGCCAGCCTGGCCTGATGGGGGATTGGTGGGGTTTTTTACTGTTGTTTTATTGGGGTTTTAATATTGTATTGACTGTTTTTAGTGGGCATGTATTTAATCCTTTTTTAATTTTTGTAATTCTGTATTTTTATTCTTGCCCTGTTCACCGCCCTGAGTCCTTCGGGAGAAGGGCGGTATAGAAATATTATTAAATAAATAAATTATTATTATTATTATTATTATTATTATTATTATTATTATTATTATTATTATTATTATTATTATTATTATTATTATTATTATATTTATGATGGTTGCCATGTCCCAGGGTCATGTGATCATCTTTTGCAATCTTCTAACAAGCAAAGTCAAAGGGTACTGGATTCACTTAACACCTGTGTTACTAATTTAACAGCTACAGTGATTCACTTAACAAATGTGTTTAGTCCAGGTGATGCTTTAAGATTCCTGCCTGTGGTTGGTAAGAAAACAGCTCTTTGGTAGGAGATTGCTGCCCAGTTTCAGCTGGACTAAAAGAGAGTTCCTAAAAAATAAAAAACTATTTCTTACCACACATCACTGGCAACTGCACAGGTTTCTTAGCAACTGTAGCACTAGAGCATCAATTAGCATCTTTCCAGTTTAGGATGGTGCCTTTGAAACATCTAAATTTCTGAAATAATGGTATGAAAATCGTGATCACAAATGCTCTTAAAAACCACTCTGCTTTTGTTAAAAAATTCAAGATCTAAGACAAATAATAATTTGAACAGGAATGCCAGTTGTAAGCACCTTGCTGTGGTACTTAGATCTTCACTGAATTCTGAACTCGCATTCCTGTTCAAATTATTATTCTACCACAATTTGATAGGATCAGTTCAGAATGAGCAGAAGGAAAGAGGGAAAGAACTACACTGCAGTCAACATTTTTTGCAGGTGTTCAAAGAGGCTCCTTACAAAATACATTCTAGGGAAGCAAATTCTGTGAAAAGCTAATTGAGAAAAGAACCCGACTAGCCCCCGGATAAGGCCGCCTCAGTTTCATCTCAATTTTCAAAAGCAAAGGGGAAAGGCATATTTCATTAACAATAGAATTTGTTTTTGTAAAATTTATTGTCTTGTATGATCTCAGTTTTTCTTTATAGGGATCAGCTTCCTATTTATTTGTATGTGCATTTAATTATTAGACTTATGTCCTGCTACAGTAAAGAAACTTTCACACTTTGAGAGTTATATATTAACTGTCATCATATCACCATTTTAGCCATTGTCTGTCCACTGCAGGATGAAGGCCTCTTCCACATGTTTCCAACCTATACAGTCCTGAGCTTTCTTTTGCCAATTGGGCCCGCAGTGCTTGCTGATGTTGTTGATCCATCTTGTGTTAGGTCTCTTTCATGGACACTTTTTATCAAGTGGAATCCAGTCTATGACTGCCTCGGTCCACCTGCCATTAGTTCTTGCTATGTGACCAGACCGTTTCCATTTCAATTCTTTTACTCTTTTGATGATATCGTATACTTTTGTTTGTTCTCTAATCCATATGCAGGTTTTTCTATCTTGTCTTGTAATGCCAAACATGTATCTTTCCATGGCTCTTTGCACCACTTGTAGCTTTTGTATAGATTATGAGGCTAGTGTCCCATGTTTCACAGCCATATGTTAGAACAGGTAGCACACATATTAACTATGTGTTTTGTATATTGCATGTACAATATACAATGACTTTTGTTAAAGAAAACAATAATTTGCCAATTATATCATTAAAATAAAGATCTTTTAATACTATATATTTTGACTGAATTACATTACTCATAATGACTAGTGTTTTTATTCCCTCTGAAATTTAATATAGATTTTCCAGCCTCAGAGGTATGTAATTTCTTTAACAGTATAGAAATCAGATCTAATAAGGAAAAAAATGTCATTAAGTAGGCATATTCATTGAGCTGGAGGCCTTATACAGTACCAATCCTCAGATGTCAAGAGAACAGTGACACACAAAAAAGCAAAGTCTGAGGCCCTACAGATCAGGATTAATTTTAACAAGTGAATAAGTTAATTCAGCAATTCTCAATATTTTCCATCATGTGGACCACTACATGATAATTGAAATGGTACAGAAAGCTTCCTTCCTGGGCTCTGCCAGTCAGAAATTTTTAGCTGGCAGCGTCCACAACATTTTATTTATTTATATCCCACCTTTATTATTTTTACAAATAACTGAAGGTGGCAAATGAATCCAAAATGCCTTCTTCCTTCTACTTTCCCCACAACAACAAACCTGTGAGGTGGGTTGGGCTGAGAGAGACCCCAAAGTCATCCAACTGGCTACCTTCCCTGCTACCTTTATTGGCTATGGAACGTGTAAGATGTCTTACTTTCACCCAGTTTTGTCTTTGATTTCTAAATATAAATGTAAATTTCTAAATATAAAATATAAATCTCTTTCCATGACTCTTGAAGGAGTAATTAAAGCTGCAGGAAAGGTTAGCGCAGAATCTACAGACAAGAGAAATGGCAAAATCCAATCCCCCAGGACCTTGGAGAGCAGCAAATAAATTGGGCTGAGCTTTGTTCTGTTACAGCAATAATCTAATGCTTTCTTCCACACCCAGAAGATTTATATTAGATAACAAGGACTTTATTTTGATTAGCTCCAGTGCTTAAAGAGTCTAAACTGTTGATGAGCCTACACTTCATTTTCCAACCTCATGCTTTTAAAAGGAAAGGAATATGGAGATTCTGCTGAAGGGTCTCTTGTGTCTTCCTCCAGGAGGCTTCTGAATCTTTTGCCTTATGCTGCAGTTTAAGGGCTTGAAATCATGATGGGTCCTTTCTTATTCAGAGGATGTCATAGTCCAAATGCAGGGGAGATACTGCTCATCTGCTGTTGAAGCAACCAAAGAGATTTTCCTAGCACCACTAGCAAACAAATGCTTCATTTAAACTTGTAAATGCATTTAAGTTAATTTTTTCCTACAAAACATCCAAATCACTTTATACTGAGCACAGGTGTGCTCAAGAAAATAACTGTTTTTATTTTATTCTTATTTATATTATACAAATGTGATTACAGTATAAAACATTTTTACCAAAAAATTACAATGCAAGTTGTAAATAAAAAATAACTGAATACACTACAGTTAGCATGACTTCTACAAATGTTACCAAATGGTTGTGAAGAATGCTTCATTTATCTTACTGAAGATATTGTTGAGGCATTTGTGTGTGTGTGTATGTATGTATGTATATATATATATATGTATATGTGTATATATATATATATATATATATATATATATATATATATATATATATATATATATATATATATATATATATATATATATATATATATATATATATATATATATATATATATATATATATATATATATATATATATATATATATATATAATGTAAGATTTGGGGAGCAATTCAGGAATGCCTTGCTCTCTTGGGATTTCTGTGAAATATATAGTTCACAGATTCTGTAAACTGTGACTGATGTCCTTGTCATCTCTTAATTGGCTACTGCAGTTTACATAAGGCTCCTCTTGAAGATGACCTGGAACCTACAATTGGCACAGAATGTGACTATCCACCTGCTGATTTGTGTCAACTTATTTAAAAGCATTGTCTTTATTGTAGATGTTAATTATTAAATATTTTATACCTTGAATCATCATTATTTTTGGAATGATTTGCAATACACTGGTACTTTGATATCCAACTGCTTTGAAACTCATCAGATTCGATACTCAATACATTTTAATCAAAAAAATTTGTCCCGGTACTCGAGTATGTTTGGTATTCAACTCACAAGCTAGAACTTGTTGGTGTCGGCTGCCTTGTGACTCACTACAGTATTGTATTCTTTATGGGAGAAATCTGTTTGGTACTCATTGTTTTTGGTACTCATTGAGCCTCCTTGAACCAATTAATGATGAGTACCAAGGCACCACTGTATGTTGAATCTGCCCACCCAACCTGAAAGATCATGAGTCTAGGGCATGGAGAATAGTCTAGCCAGGAGCAATCCCTTCATTCTACAACAGTTTGTTTCCCAAAGTCAGAATGATTCCCACCCTGCTAATATTTAGTCTCTTTAAAATGTACTTTTCCACAAGGTCTTTCAATTGATTATATTTTAAGTTGTATTTAGAATTAATTATTGTTTTCACACTTTTATAATTGTAAGCCACATAGAATCTTGCGTGAAAGTGACATAAAACTGATTATATATAGACTTGCATACATTAACATTTTATTTCTCCATTTTGTTTATAATTATTTACTATACATCTTCCTTCCCAAAGTTCAAGGCAACCAAAGTAAAATGAAGCTACATTATCCTTATTAAAACTGTATAGCATAGGCATGGTTTATTTTGATTATCCAGGGCCATACAGTGAATAACATGTCATGGCTGAGAGTATTAATCTAGATCTTATTAGTTCAAATCCATCAACTGGGCATTTTTAACCAGTAGACAGGAGTTTCATGTTTCATTATGCCTTCCCTCTTTTAAAGTTGTTGGTCCAAGACTACATAAGACTGCTAATAGTGCTGATGTAAAGTACAGAGCCCTTCCAAAAATTGTTGCCCAGTTATAATATGATAGAAAAGAAAATGATTAAATGCATTAGAAGTAATCATTTTACTCATAATTAAATTTTAATTTCATTTAATTTAACTTTTGGCCTAACCTTGATCTATTTCTTTGCCTTGGACACAGGACTTTTTGAAATATGCCTATTGGCACATAATCCAAAGGCCGAATGTTGCCCTTGACTTTGCAAAGGTTTCCTAGTCCTAGTGCCAGTATCCTGTTAGTGATCTCTTTGGGGATTTCTGAATTGTTTCCTGAAGGATTAATAGCAATTTTGCTACTGCATTTTGACCAATGTGATTCTGAGAAAAAATGTGTTGTGATAAATAAGGAATTGTTCCCTGACAGTGATAGTTCAAATGCTGAGTCTCAACTAAGTAAGAGCAAAATATAACTTGTGTCAAGTTTCATTTTTTTAACTCAGGAATTTTGGGAAAGACCAAGTTTATTATACAACCTACACAATTAATCTACTGTACCCTATGACTGTTCAAGGCTTTAATCTACTTAACCCAATATTGTTATACTCTGAATAGGAGAATAAATATTTGATTGACCTGATAGGCATGCTATCGATCTTGAATATAAGGATTCACTCTTCTTGAAAGTCAGTGTCTCCCCAGTTTGTTATCATTTGGGTATTTAGGGCTACAACTACCAAAATTTCCATTTAACATAGTCAAAGTATATTAGATGGGCACAAGTTCATATTTAGGCATGGAAAAAAGTGAACTACAGATTGTATCTTTGGGCTTTTATATATTGGGTCATATTGCCAAGAGTAACATGAAAGTGGATCCCAGGAATAAAATCAAGTCTATACCACATGTGTCTTTTTAAAAAATTTCTGATTCACCATATTTTATAGTGTTCCTTAACTGAGTTACATAATAAATACAAAACTGAGTTAAATATATTAATTCATGTAAGAATTTACATCTGTATGATAAAACATCTATAAACTAGAGGGATCATGGGCATTTTTATATTTATAGATTGCATTTGTCATTTGCAATCATGATAGGTCCTTTCTTACTCAGAGGATGTCATAGTCCAAAGGCAGGGGAGATATTTCACATCTTCTGTTGAGGCAATGAAAGAGATTATCCTAAAACCACTAGCAAACATTTGGAAATGCTTCATTTAAACTTGTAAATATATTTTTGTTAGTTTTTCCTACAAAACACTCAGAGCACTTTATATGGAGCACAGGGGTTGAGCAACGTACTACAATGTAACAAAAGTTATCCTATATCAGGCGCGAAAGATCAGGTCAAGACATGAAAGTCGATTTCAACTGAGGACTTCCGGTGGCGACGCGACGCTGAAAGACAGCCGTTTTTGGGCTGCCCGCTCCGCAGCTGTGTTTTTCCATCGTAAACAGCGTCGATCAGCTGTTTAGATGGATTTGAAGCCCCCTCCTCGGGAGAAGAGGAGGGGGTGAGGCCCCAGGTAGGGGTTGAGCTCTCCGGGCCGCCTGAGCTGAGAGCTTGGGCGGCTGAAGGATGAGCCCCCCCCGAAGCCTGGGTTGCTCCGAGCTGCGCAGTGCCTCTGCTCTGGGATTTTTGGAGCAGAGCCAGGCGTTAGCAACCACCCCTGCCAAAAGGAAATACTTTTGATTATCAAGATGCAGGCAGAGCGGTACAGGAGGTCAAGGTGAAGTGGACTCTTTATTTTTACTCTCTAGCTCAATGGATTTTATAGCTTTAAAGTGAAAGTGCGTAATAAGTGAAAGTGGGGGAAGATGGCGGCTAAAACTTCTAAAGCTCTTCGGAATGCGGGGTCTTCCCTGGTGCAAGAGACCTCATTGCAAGCTTTGCTTCCTCCTGCATCTCCCCCGGTATTGACGCTTAAGGATTTACAAGACGCTCTTGGAAAGCATGCACAATTGATGTCTGATATGATGGATGAAAAGTTGAAAAAGCTGGAGGAGAAAATGGAGAAATTGGAGAAGAAGATGGAAGAGAAGCTGAGAGCAATGAGGGTGGACATCTTGTCTATGGTTGAATCCGTAGCTGAATGTGTGCTACAGCTGGATATAAAATTGGAGGACCTCAGTCAAAAGAACTCTATATTAGAAGCAAAGGTATTAGAAAATGAAAATATAAGGGATAAAATGGACGAAGAATTGAGCCTTGTTCAGTATAATCAGATGCAGTATGCTATTAGAATTAGGGGTTTAAAGGAGAATGGTAAAGAAGATTTAAAGCAGCTGATTTCTGAGGCTCTGGAAGGGGTACTGGGCCAGTCAGCATCTGAAATTGAGGGAAATATGGACAAAGTTTTTCGTGTAAATTCATGGATTGCAAGACAGAGGAAGTTACCCAGAGATGTGGTGGTCTATTTTACAAAGAGAGTAATTAGAGATGAAGTCATTCAAGCTGCTTATGATACTAATTTGGTAGTGGTGTTCTGAACCAGCCCTCTTCTCGCACCCCTAATCAAAAGAAGAGTCTGGAAAGCGTCCAAGGCTAAAAGGCTTCTGCCAAGATTTAATTACGCAGTTAACAAAAACACAAGAGCTTGTCTTCTCAAGCGGAAAAGGTTGCTTTCAGCAACCAGCCCCTCCCCAAACACTTCTTTTATAGAGAGCTCAGGGCGTGGTCTCCCTGTGCCTCCTCCCGAGGAGTCCCATAGTCTTTCTTTGTTTGTCCCTGCTCGTCTGCCTCCTGCGTCGGGCGTCCTTGAACAGGGCCAGCTGTGGGTCATCATCCTCCGCACTCTCAGGCTCACACAGCTGAGAAGAGGTCCCCGGCTGAGGGCTCTGCAAAGCCTCCAAATCATCATCATCAGCCGGTTCGTTTCCCTCCTCCCCCACATCTGAGTCCTCCGATACATCGGAGCCGGCTGTCGGACCCACAGGCTGGCCCTGAGTCACAACACTATCCCGCACCGCAGGGCCCTTCCCCCGGGTCTGCCGATCCGGATGCGGTCGGGATGGGAACTGTTCGTGAAACGCAGTCACCAACGCAGGGGCATGAACGGCGGTCGCGTCTTCCCATGTGAAGTCCTCCGGCCCGTACCCTTTCCACTCGATCAGGTACTGGAAGCGACCTTTCAGCCAGCGGGAATCCCTGATGCTGGCGACCTCGTACTCGGGGGTGCTGTCTCCATCACGAGTTCCTGATGGTGGAGGTTCCGCCTGGCGAAGTGGACAGGCCGGTCGTTCGGGGACCAGCAAGGACCGATGGAAGACGGGGTGCACGCGCAGGGAACGTGGCAGAGTTAAACGATAGGCGACCGGGTTGATGACGGCCTCGACTGGGAACGGTCCAAGGTAACGGTGGTCCAGCTTCCTCGCCGGCCGAGTGGATGGCAGGTTCCTGGTGGACAGCCAGACCCGATCCCCCACCGATAGTGGAGGCGTATCCCTTCTCGACCGATCGGCGAACCTCTTGTAGTCGGCCTTGGCCTTCTCCAGCTGCCGTCGCACCAACCGATGGATCGCCTGTAACTCCGCCATGAATTCGTTCGCTGCCGGCTCCGGTGAGTCCACGGGAGAAAGGGGGAAAAACCGGGGGTGATAACCCACATTGGCCAAGAACGGTGTCATCTGCGTGGAGGTGTGCTGCGAGTTGTTAAAGGCAAACTCGGCTATGGCCAAATAGTCCACCCAATTGTCCTGCTGCAGGTTAACGTAGCAGCGCAGATACTGCTCTAAGATGCCGATGACCTTCTCGGTACCCCCGTCGGTCTGAGGATGATGCGCGGACGAGAGGCAAACCTTAATGTCCAACGCCCGCATCAACTCCTGCCAGAAGCGGGCTGTAAACTGGGCCCCCCTATCGGAGACGACTCTATCGGGAAGGCCGTGCAGCCGGAACACCTGTTGGATGAACATGCGACTAGTGGCGCGAGCTGACGGTAAGCCGCGACAGGGGATGAAGTGCGCCATCTTGGTCAACATGTCCACCACCACAAACACTGTCGTGAAGCCGGAGGATGGGGGTAGATCCGTCAGAAAGTCCATGGACACAGCCCCCCAGGGTCTCTTGGGCGTTGGCAAAGGCTGCAGTAAACCAGGCGGGGCCCCTGTCGCTGACTTGGCCTGCCTGCATGGGACGCAGGAGGTGACATAAGACTGGACATCGTGTCGGACTCGGGGCCACCAGAAGGTACGGGAGACCAGGTTCAGAGTCTTGAACAGGCCAAAATGCCCCGCAGCCGGGTTATCATGACATTGGCTGAGGACGAGTCCCCTGAGTGGCCCTCCTGGAACATAGAGCCGGTCACGATAATACAGGAGTCCATCCGTGACCGACCAAGGCGAATCTGGCCCCACCTCTTCCTTCCGCTGAGCCACCCACGCCTCCTGCTGCTGCGCCTCCCGGATCCGAGCCCGTATATCCATCGGCTCCCGCACCGCAGCAAAAGACTCGACGGGGATCACGGTCCTGGGCGGAAGCTTGTCTTCCACTCGGGTGTACTCGGGCTTCCTGGACAGAGCATCCGCTCTCTGGTTGTGCCCGCTTGGTATGTACCGCACCCGGAAGTCAAACCTCGCAAAGAAGAGGGACCACCGGATCTGGCGTTGGTTCAAATTCCGAGCGGTCTGCAGGCTTTCCAGATTCTTGTGGTCCGTCCGGACCTCGATTTGATGCCGCGCCCCCTCCAGATGATGCCTCCAAGCCTCGAACGCCGCCTTGATGGCCAGCAGCTCCTTCTCCCAGATGGTATAGTTGCGCTCCGAGGGGTTCAATTTCCGAGAGTGATACGCGCAAGGGAAAAGGGTACCGTTGGGCGTCGCTGCCTGGAGCAACACGGCCCCAATGGCAATGTCGGAGGCGTCCGCCTCCACGACAAACGGCCGTTGCGGGTCAGGATGCTTCAAGATGGGCTCCTTCATGAAGGCGTCCTTCAAAGCTTGGAACGCCTGTTGTTCGGGGGCGTTCCACTGGAACCGAGTCTTCTTCTGCAGGAGCCGGGTGAGGGGGGCTGTCAAGGCAGCAAAGCCAGGGATGAATGTCCGATAGTAGTTGGCAAATCCAAGAAGTCGCTGAACATCCTTCACGCGACGCGGGGGTTGCCAACTCTGCAACGACTCAACTTTACTCGGTTCCATGGCGATGCCCTCAGGAGAAATGCGGTGACCCAAGAAATCAATGGTCACCTGGTAGAACTGGCACTTCTCCAACTTGGCAAACAGCCGATGTTTCCGGAGGCGCTGCAGGACCTGACGGAGATGCTGATGATGCGCTTCACGCGACGGGGAGTAAATCAGGATGTCGTCCAGGTAAATCACAACAAACTGGTCCAACAGATCCCGAAAGATGTCGTTCATAAAATGCTGAAACACAGCGGGGGCGTTGGTCAGGCCAAACGGCATCACCGTGTACTCGAAATGTCCATAGCGAGTACCAAACGCCGTCTTCCACTCATCACCCGGCCGAACCCTGACGAGGTTGTAAGCTCCACGCAGGTCCAGTTTCGTGAAGATCTTAGCCTCCCGGAGTCGGTCCAAGAGCTCGGGGATGAGGGGCAGCGGGTAGCGGTTACGCACCGTGATGGCATTGAGTTTCCGGTAGTCACAGCAAAGCCGTAACTCGCCCGACTTCTTTTTGACGAAGAGCACGGGCGCAGACACTGGCGAGGACGAGGGCCGGATGAAACCACGAGCCAAGTTCTTTGTCAGGAAGTCCCGCAATGCAGCCAACTCGGGCTCCGACATGGAGTACAAACGCCCCACTGGGAGAGGCGCATCAGGGACTAGGTCAATGGAGCAGTCGTAGGGCCTGTGCGGGGGTAATTGGTCCGCCTCTGACTCACTGAACACGTCAGCAAAGTCGGACAGTTCGGGAGGCAAGGAAACCCCTGGGGAACCCTCCACCTGGCCGGCACAGATATGGCGGGTGTGGTCCACGCACTGCAAACTTGGGAAGGTGACCAAGTTCTGAGACCAATAGATCTGTGGATCATGCGCCCGGAGCCACGCCAGTCCCAAGACCACGGGGAAGTGCAGATCCGAAGTGACGTAAAACTGAATGGCCTCCACATGGGTACTGATGGCCATACACACGGGTTGCGTGGCGGCCGTGATAGGCCCGGACAGGAGCACTCGACCATCGATGGTCTCCACAAGCATGGGCGGATCCACCGGACACTGGGGAACAGCCCATTTGGCCACAAAGGCCGAATCCATAAAGTTAGTGGTAGCCCCAGAGTCAATTAAGGCATGGACCGGAATCCCCTCTGGCTTGCCAGGGAGGATCAGTCGTGCCTCCAGAATCAAATGCCGTGGAGGTTCACAGGCACCGTCGGAACGGCGTCGCTCGGCGTGATCGTTGTGGGTCGCCCGATCTTTCACACCGTCTAGATCGGGCTCGGGCCGTTTCCCGATAGCAAAGCAGGGGACTTTCTCGGGGCAGGCTTGGTCACTGACGCCCGCTGACGCTTCTTCGGGCAAGAAGCAGCCAAATGTCCAGGGTCCCCACAGTAAAAACACAACCCCTCCGATCGTCGTCTGTCCATTTCCGTCACCGATAGACGGGACCTGGCGGCACCCAGCTCCATTGGCTCCTCCCTCTGGACTGGGGGCTCACGCACAACAGGGGCGGCAGGGGTCTGTGGGGTGGCACGGCGACTCTTAGGCTGCTGCAGCCGGGCATCGATCCGCAGACAAAGATGGATCAGCCCATTCAGGTCTGAGGGAATGTCCACGCGGGCCAGCTCATCCAACATCTCCTCTGACAAGCCATCCTGAAAGGCATCCACGAGCGCAGCCTCATTCCAGGCGGAATCCTGGCTAAGCAGCCGGAAATCGCTGATATAGGCCTGTAGGGGGCGCTGACCCTGCCTCAAAGCTTTCAGACGTCGGGTGGCGGTCTGCGCCTTAATCGGGTCCTCGTACATGAGGCGCATATGGTCACAAAACCCCCCAAAGTTATCCAACAAAGGGCTAGGCTGTGCCAACAGAGGCGTGCCCCAACGAGCTGCATCTCCCGACAGAAGGCTCAACACGAATCCCACCTTATCTCGGTCAGTGGGGAAATCAGCTGCTCTCACGCTGATATAAAGCTGGCATTGTCCCAGGAAGGCAGGAAACAGTTCTGGTTTACCAGCAAATTTATCCGGCATAGCTATCTGACATTTCCTCCTGGGTGGGGGGGCAGCATGTACCTGAGCTTGCAGTTGAGCCACCTGAGCTGCCAGCAAGGTGAGTTGCTGGTTGAGCTGGGCATTCTCGGCAAGAAGCTGCTCCATCGTAGTATTAAGGGGTGGACGGCTGAAAGCAAACTGTTCTGAACCAGCCCTCTTCTCGCACCCCTAATCAAAAGAAGAGTCTGGAAAGCGTCCAAGGCTAAAAGGCTTCTGCCAAGATTTAATTACGCAGTTAACAAAAACACAAGAGCTTGTCTTCTCAAGCGGAAAAGGTTGCTTTCAGCAACCAGCCCCTCCCCAAACACTTCTTTTATAGAGAGCTCAGGGCGTGGTCTCCCTGTGCCTCCTCCCGAGGAGTCCCATAGTCTTTCTTTGTTTGTCCCTGCTCGTCTGCCTCCTGCGTCGGGCGTCCTTGAACAGGGCCAGCTGTGGGTCATCATCCTCCGCACTCTCAGGCTCACACAGCTGAGAAGAGGTCCCCGGCTGAGGGCTCTGCAAAGCCTCCAAATCATCATCATCAGCCGGTTCGTTTCCCTCCTCCCCCACATCTGAGTCCTCCGATACATCGGAGCCGGCTGTCGGACCCACAGGCTGGCCCTGAGTCACAACAAGTGGCTGAGCAAGAAGTTTTGGTTTTAAAAGAGATCCCTCCGAAGATCCTAAGGAGAAGGAAAGATTTTGCATTTCTAGTACAGGAACTTAAGAAACGTGATATTAAGTTTAGATGGGAGATTCCAGTTGGATTGGTGGCGACGCACGAAGGTAAAAGACATCGTTTGGTTACTGTGGCTCAGGCACGTGATTTTTATAGTAATGTGTTAAAAGCAACCCCCCTATCATTTTTGGAAGCTGCAAAAGGATACGGTGTGGGAAAGCTTCAAGATGTTGCAGATAGACAGACAGAGGACAATGGTGTTGGAGGGGATCAAGTCACAGTCTCATCGGTTGCTGCAGGAGGCCAGAAGATGACGCGTGCCGCCCTAAGAAGAGCGAGACGAGAGCAAGAGCAAGACCAGCAGAAAGTTATGGAATCTTCAAAGTGTGCTTACAGTGAAGATATGGGAGGAGAGCGGTCTAAAGAAGTTTTGGGGGTCATGACAGAGGTGCTCCAAAAGTTTTGGGGCGTTAAGATTGCTGATTAAATTTTTAGATTAGAATGTCAATGGAGTAAAATTATTATAGAGGAGAAAGAAAGTTTTTTTTTTAATATTTTACACAATTTAAGATTGATGTTATTTGCTTGCTAGAAAAGTATATTAGGGTTATGGACTTAAAGTATGTGTTGAACTAAGAATGGGTATGTAAGCTCCTAATTAACAACAAGTTGTCTTAGAGATTGCCTAAATCTTTTTTTTATATACTCTTTTTATTTGAACTTTTATTTGAACTTAAGGATGATTTGGAACTGCGAGACATTTGGCGTGATACATGCAAGAACTATTTTTGATCATAGTTTAGTTTGGTCGGAGATTATTAAGATTAACAGAGATAGGCGCTTTTGGTGCGTAACTGAGAATTTGTTTGGAAATTAGAGAAAGGTGGGAGAATGAAAATAGCAGGTGAAAGTTTTTTTTTCTTTTCTTTTTTTTTGAAATTAATATGAATAAGGACTGGGATTAAGAAAATTTATTTTGAGTAAAGCTCTTTTTCTGTTTTCCTCTTTTTCTACTTTATTTGTAATATTAATATTGTTTGTACTCATTTTATATGAGCTAGAGAGAGATAGAATTTATAGTTTATTGTTGATAACATAGGGGTGTTTATGTTTGTTTTTTGATTTTATGCCCTGTATTTAGCTCTGGGAAGTCGGGGGGGGGGAGGAGGGAGTGGGGGAGAGGGATAGGGAGGGTTGGATAGGGGTGGGGGAGGGGGGGATTAAAGTCAAAATGTATTGTAAAACTTTTTAAATAAAAAAAAAAGAAAAATAAAAAAAAGAAAGTCGATTTCAACTGATTTATTTCTAATCATACCTATGTACAGGAATCTTCTCGACTGTTTACACCTGCTTTGAGTTAGATAAGGGTCAACCAAATTTAAGGAGGGGTTGGACTTAGTTTGCTGATCCCTCTTTTAATGCCACCCCTTGGTTCTGCTACTCTTCGATATCCTACCACTTTCTAGTATTTTAGTAGGCAGAAGATGAATTGTTTTATTTTGGCTTTGGCATGTGTGTGATTTTCTACCCAGATTGAAAGAAGATGTTATGTCAGCTGGTGAATTACCATGGACAGGGTTTCCTCCATCACAGTATACTCCAATTATGGTGCCATTCCTAAATGTTTTGTTTTTAACCAAAAACTATTTTTTAAAAAATCCTACTCTTAGAGATATTGGAATGTGTGTCATTGGTGATTTTTACACATTGAGCAGATCCTTGGCTGAAATTTGCACTGAAACTTTATGCCTTATGAAAACTGTGATTAAAAGGCTTAGAAAACATACAGTCAAGAAACTAGGCATAAGCTTTAGGAAACTCTAGATTCTTCCCAGATAAAGTTAAAGCCATTACTATCTAATGACTAAATGATGTAATGACATTATCCACAAAAAATCTTTTTAAACAAATCCTATTAGTTACCTGCTTATTCCAAATCTACTGGTTGCACTTAAGTATTTGAAATGTTGGTGCAACATTCTCTATGCAAGCTTCATTTCTGCTGCCCTCATCTGTACAAATCTTCATGAGGTATCACAATCAGCAAAATCAATGCCGAGGATCATATTTCAGAACAGTGACATTTGCTTTCCAGACCAAGAAAATTCAGTGTGAAGGGCACAGTACTATTGTATTTACATGCACTGCTGTAATAGGCAACTTTACAAAATATATCATTTGTGTCTAACAAAAGAGAGAACAAAGTGCTCTGAGGAAATACCTGGAAGAATGTCATTCTGTGCACATGCTTCCTCACATTCACAGTGTTAAAAATTGATTTCAGGATTTCCATCTTTCAGAATTTTATCAGTGTATAAAACAAAACCATCAGGAAGAAATAAAAAGAACTAACTGGGATCCATGACCAGGTGAGATGAAGATACTTCATATCCACAGCATCTCAGAACTCAGCAACAATATTACTTCTGCTTTTCTTCCCTTATTTCTTAAGATTCACAGTCACTGTATAAAAATTTTAAAAGATTAAACTTCATCACAACATTTGAGCAAAGTTTTTTTTTAATGCTCAATCTTCATTTCTTCTTTCTAGTTAGGTTTTGGCCACTACAATTTCAATGTTTAACTGAGTCTTTTATTTTATTATTTTTAAGGCTAAAGGTTCTCCCGCACATGCGTGCTAGTTGTTTCCGACTCTAGGGGCCGGTGCTCATCTCCGTTTCAAAGCCGAAGAGCCAGCGCTTGTTCGAGGACGTCTCCTTGGTCATGTGGCCGGCATGACTAGACGCCAAAGGCACACGGAACACTGTTACCTTACCACCGTAGTGGTCCCTATTTTTCTACTTGCATTTTTACGTGCTTTCGAACTGCTAGGTTGGCAGAAGCTGGGACGAGTAACAGGCGCTCACTCTGTTACGCGGCACTCGGGATTTGACCTGCCAAACTGCCGACCTTCTGATCGACAAGCTCAGCGTCCTAACCCACTGAGCCACCGTGTTAAGGCTATTTGTCATTAATTAAATATAAGCCAGGAATATATATTAATATCAGTATATAATTGTTTGAATTACACCGAATCTACTATCATACAGAATAACAGATTTGCTGCAACTAGTAGAATGATTGTGAAATGTAACAAGAAAGTATTTACAATCTTCCATGCTTGCACATAAATTAATCAAGGAGAGAACCAACCTCGTTCTAAGGAGAAATTTCCTGACAATTAGAACAACTAATCAGTAGAACAACTTGCCTCTGGAAGCTGTAGGTGCTCCAACACTGGAGGTTTTTAAGAACAGACTGGACATGGTATAAGATCTCCTCCCATGGGGAGCGGGTTGGACTAGAACCGTGGTAGCGAACCTATGGCACGCATGCCACAGGTGGCACGCAGAGCCCTCTCTGTGGGCACGTGCGCCGTCACCCCAGTCCTCAGCCTTCAGCTGGGTTTTATAAAACCTTTTCGCTTTAGGTCTCTGCCACCATGTGTGCAAAAAAAAAGTTTCAATCAAATCAATCAATTTCAACTCACATGGAAAAAAGATCTCATAAAGTTGGAATTGATTGATTGAACTTTTTAGTCCCACCTAGTCTGCTCTTACCACCGCAGTCACAGCCACCCAATTGGCCACATCTACCCAATGGGCCACACCCACCCAGCACACAACAATACATAAGTGGGTTTTGGGTTGCAGTTTGGGCATTCGGTCTCTAAAAGGTTCGCCATCATTGGACTAGAATATCTCCAAGGTACCTTCCAACTCTGTTATTCTGTCAAGGTACTTATACACATTGAGCAAAGAGATCCCCTTGCCCATCTGTTTTCCCATAAACTCTTTTCATTTTTTGCCTCAACAAAAATACATAAAATACTTTAATTATTGGCCAGTCTGAAACCCACATCCCTCTAACAGGAATCTATGATGGTGATATAAAGTTAATCATATTTCTTTCACTACTTCATTAGTTATAGAATTGCCATATCTTCTGTGGGATTCTGTACTGAAAAAAGATTTCCACATGTCAGATCCCTTCCTGAATCTTTATTTTACTTCTTGTTTTTTTGCCAAATACCTCCTTCTACTTCACCCTTACCCACCCATTCCTGGGTCAATAACCTGTAGTGCTCTAACTATATGCATATTTGTAATTATACATCTAAATTATGTCACAGGATCTTATGGCCAGGAGCTAAACAAAATCAAGCAGATTATAGAAAATCAAGAGAGATGAGGTTCAGTGATGGGGCAAAAGGTTTTAACTTTCAGTCGTTATACAAAAATATTTGCCTATCTCTTAAAAGAGCAAAACAACACAAATTGACCCTAAAACAATGGACAATGAACTCTTATCTTTCTGAGCTATAATGCTGGAGATTATATTTACCATTAAAAAAATACCCATATTTTAAAATCTATAGTGACTTCACATAAATTGATTACTTGTACATATTTTAGCCTTCATGTCCCATCTGTAGAATACAAGTGTTAACTTGGGTGCTTTGGATTGAACTCTTATGTAGCTCTTTTGTTAGTTCTACAATAGAAATTGAGTTTAAAACATTGATTTAGAGTAAACTGAAATGATATTTTTACAGGCCACAGGAGATCATACTGTATGTTAACTGGTATAATAGTTAATTGGGACTTTTCCAACATTTTCCAAGTTATCATTTTGTACAGGATTTCTGACATGCACCAGATTGTAGACCTCTCCACTAGAGCAAATGGTAAGAGATCACCCTTCCGAACGATTTTATTCAATTTTATTTTATTTTTTTGGCTCTCATGCTGCAGTTATCTCAGAGAAGCTTATTTTTCTACATCTTTTTACTTTAGCAAAACATGCATTTTCTGTGAATTAGAACAAAGGTATATGAACCTATACTTGCACCATGATTTACAATAAGATAGAGCCATCTAGTGGTAACAACCATTCTTCCTTTCTCTTTCTCTTTTCCTCTCCATCTATTTGGCTTTTTTAATCAACAAGAGATAGTCAAGGAACTTCATCCAATGTATTCTACTGGACTCTCCATTGAAAATGTAACTAAGATGGGGAAATTAGATTTACTTGCCTTCTCAAATACAGCAGTATTTTAATAACCTTGAAAAGAGCTGTAGCATTGAGAGGTTAAGGCTTGAATATGTAAAGGCCCATTCATTCTTGGACAGTGACAGTAAGGAAAAAATTAAAACCATGTTTTAAATTATGTTTTTATATTGTACAATATCTATAGTATTATTCTAAGTTGCATTAGAAAAAAGTGAAGTTATCTTGATAGCTTGCATAATTAGGTGCAAGTACATTTAAGGTGTTAACTACTATAGCCACCCAGAGAACCTCTGCTCGTCTTCCCTGCCACAAAATTAATTTAGAAGCCTTCCCCCCAATTTTCAGGTTTAGAGAGCACAGAAAGGAAATAGAAGAAAAGAAAAATGTCATTTTCCCCAGTACTATACAGTTGGGTTTGTCCGTGGAAAACTGTTCAGTTGCAGTTCAATAATTATAGAACTAAGTACAATAACAGGCAAAAGTAGTGCTCTGACCTGAATTTCTATGGCATTTCTGGTAGACCATTTACAAAAGGAAGCTTCTGCTCAATCTCACAAGAGAAAAAATTAAATTCCCATTGTTTTCTGTAGGAACCAAAGTAAATATAGGCTATACTTTGAGGAAAATAATAATTTGGTTTATTAGAAGCAAGTGAGATATCAAGGAATAAGGAGGAAAAGGAAGACATAACATTTTTGCAATTGTGGATCTACTGACAGTGTAACTTTTAGAAATGAGAATTATAAATACCTTGGGTTGGTGTTATAATCTTTCTCTTCTTTTACAGGAGGCAAATAATCACATTCTGCTGTGAAAAGACAATGCACTATTAGCCTTGAGAACTGGAGGGACAGCAATTCGGTTTGAATAGCAATGTCTACATGATGGGCTCTTGCAGAACATAGATGTATTTTTTTTATAAAAAATATATGTTTATATTAAAAAGAAACATTCTGAATGTCTCAGAAGCTATAATAGCCTTTGTTTCATTTATCTCAATGCATTCTCTGTACAGTATATACAGCTCTACTCTCCAATATTTTGCCAACCGGCTAAAAATAAAATGGATAATAAACTGTCCACTGTACTATTGTGAATTGTCATATCTGCATTCTGTTGGTTTACTCTTGCTGTGGAGTTTATCGACTCTTGTTGATTTTATGCTGTGATTTTGTACTACCTATCAAGTACGATGCTGCAAAACCATGCTCAAAGTTGATTGAGAGTCCACAGATTATCTTGTGGTAAAATGGGTGGCCAATGAATTTTATTTATTTATTTATTTGTTTGTTTGTTTTAATTATTTATAAATTTACTGGCAAGTAGCATCACATATAATGCCTAGCACTCCATCTTTACTACATAGTAGAAGATCAGATTTGTTGTAACTCATATTGTTTGACAAGTGTTGCAAACTAGAGATAAGTGTCATTGCATTGTATGCAGTGTACAGGTATAGAATGGAGGTTTAACCCTAGTGAAAGCGCTCAGCCTTTATAAAATCAGATCCTTTTGTTATTTTGGTATAAAACTATACACCCTCCTTTTATGTCCTATGTCATATGTGCAGGTATTTTGTGGTTTTCCAAAATGATTTACCTAGCAGGAGTATCTACCAATTTGCTTATATAAGACCCGTTTAGATGGACCCAATGGAGTTGGGTTTCATGGGATTTTGCTGTTGAACACGGGAAATCTATTTCTTTGAAGAGAGATGAAAGTTTTGAAGAAAAGAAAAATACCATTAAAATATATGCAGTATCAGAAAATGGAGTAGATTTACTACTGTGGCTCTGTAGCATACAAGTCTTGTGTATGGTCTTAGAGCTCCTTTGCAAATTACTGTCAAATTACAAATTGAAATAATGCAAACGGGAAATGATTAAATATACGGGGAATAGAAAAATTAAACTGTATATGATTAGTTGAATTTAAATTCAGTCCAGTTTAGTTATGTCCTGGTGTGACATTCAAATTAAGTATGTCCTTAGTTGCAAAATGGCTGTGCAACTTGAATGGCTACAACCCTCTCCTAAGAATTTATAGAAATTCTTAGTAATTTAGTCTTCAGGTTGATCTATGGTCTAGAAAGCTTTATGAAACAGGAGGGTAAGGAAGTGTGTCACTTTATTAAAATAATTATTCCTATTCTGCCCTGAAGCTCAGAGTTAGAAAATGAGATGGGCAGGTTTATGAATGCTGTTTAAACAAATGAGGAATTAGGCCATTTCTGCAAACTGAGGCTTAGTTTTCATACAGCTTAATCAAGACCTGTGATTATGCCTTCCTCAAGCCTTATTTAGCTTAAAGTCATTTCAGTATTGGACAATCATGGCTGGACATACAGTATGACTGTAAAAAAAGAATGAATGTTCACTGTGAATTAATGGGCTGGCACCTTTAAGGATATATGTTTTTTAATCAGGGCATGGAATTGATCTATGTTAGACTAGAGAAAGAGATTTATAAAATCTAAACATTTCCACTCTTAGTTGGAGCAAGTGCACCCATAAAACATTTACTGTATCTACTGCTTACTGTCTGCATGGGTATCTGCTAATAATACACATTTTAATAATCCTCTAATAGCCTGCTTCCATTGCTTTCTCTTATGCAAATAGATTTATAAATTCCTATTGTGCAAATGAATAATAACACATTCAATTATCTGCAAGTACTGTGTATCTTCTATCCTACTACAAGGAAAGAGCAGAAGCAATCAAGCTCTGGCCACTGAGTAGAAGATAACTTTTGTGGAAAGTAACAAGGGATCCTTGGTGCTCTCTGAGCTTGCTTGTTTTCTTGCAGACGTTTCATTACCCAAACTAGGTAACATAATGAGTGCTAATAAGGACTGCTGTTTGCTGTCAGTTTATATTCTGGTGGCTTGCCTGTCAGTGTTGGTGGGAGTGGTCTTAAGAGATTCTGGTTGGGCTGTTTACTGTTGGCTCTGAGAGTTTCTTAATTAGGGTATGTTTACTTGATTGTTGGTCTGAAGTTAACTTTGGTGTTAATTTAAGCTGATCTGGGTGCTGATTCCTGGTGGAGAGGTGCTTAGGACTTTTTGTTCCCTTTTGGGCTGGTTGACTGTCTCTTTTGCATAGTCTATAGATGTTGTTAATGTCTATGTATCTATAGATGGCTAATTTGTCAGAGTGCCAGGATTCTAGAAATTCCCTGGAATTTTTGGATTCTGTCTCGTCTAGGATTGTCACATTTCCCCAACTGAAACTATGGTTAAATCTGTCTATATGTTGTGAAATTAAAGAATTTTCATCATATCTTCTAATTGCTCGTTGGTGTTCATGGATACGTTCTGCCTGTTTGTCCTACCTAGTTGATGTTGCAATCCTTACATTGTAGGGATTGTAGGTGACTCCTGTTTTTTCTTCTGGGGTTGCTGTGTCTTTTGGTTTGCTTAGGATGCTTTAAGGGGCATTAGTTGGCTTGTGTGCTACGCTGATTCCGTGTGGTTGTAGTAGTCTGTTGAACTACTACAAAGTAACAATGCATAGGTTTTATATGGACTGTACTTTAGAGTGTAAATGGTGATGCACAATTTGCATATGAATTGTACCTGATATGTGCAGTTTCCTCCTTACATGGCTGCCTTTTTTACATTTATTCTAAACTAGATTCTTGATGTGCAGGGTTTCAACAATTGAACAAATGAATTAAAATCCATAGCTATCCAGGCTAACCCAACTGGAGTGATGGGGGTTATAAACCAATCTATCAGGAAGGTGCCAGGCTAGAAAGGGGACTTTTAGCCACTGTTTTGTTTGTTTGCTTACAATTTTTACAAATTTAAAAGATTTGTATGGCTGCCCATCTTACAGCACAATTCTGGTAGCTCACAACAATAATGAAACCACAAACACAGCAAAAACCGTAAAAACAAAACTAAACACTAAACCCCACGCCCCAATCATCCTCCTGGGGTACCCCAAAAAACCATCTACAAAGAGTACTCAACCTCTTGATGCCCACATATATTTCTCTTCTTTTCTAATTTATATGTCATCTTTAACAGCCAAACATTGTTAAAATCCTTCCTGGACAAACAGCTTGATCCCATATTCCCCCTCCCAAGCAGCTTGATTTAATCCAGTAAAAGAGACAAGCATGCATAGTGATTAAAATAAAGAAGCCAAGAAACATGTCTTAAATATAATTGGATATGCAGTCTTAGTTTCCAGACTGGAGTAGAATCACAGCTTATAAAGGGGGGAAAAATTATTCCATTACAGTTAATGGCAGTTAGAGGGTCAATTTAAAAGGTCTACACAAATGGCCCAATGTGATCATTGCCTATTTTGTAGAATTATCCCAAAGACAGAATTGAAGAAAAAGCACTAGAAGTTGTGAATTACTTGTAAAGTATATTATAAATTAATGCCAACACCCTCCCTTTCACATTAAAATCCTGCTAATTTCAACGAACACCTGGTACATTTTAAAATATTACAAACATTTATATGTTCAGAATAAAATATTCTTTATGTAAAGGACAACTTTTTGTATTAGCTCTTCTTTAAAAATTAAAATTCTTAAAATATACAGCATATCTTTCTGCTCGCATTTTATGATATGTTATTATCTACAACTGTTTAAAATATTTATCAATATGAGAGACAGATATACCAGGAAAGAAAAAAGTTGAGAGTCAGATAGGGATAAATACCATTTTTTTTTAAGCTGTTCATCCATTTATCCAGTTCTTCCATCTCAATTTCCATTACAGAGGGCGTGTCTTCTTCAAAAATAGGGCTGAATTAAAAAACAAAAAAATATATTGGAGCTGGCAATTTAGAATTGCTCTTCTTTAGTTTTTTTTTTTTAAATAAAATTGTTTATATCGAGGCACATGCTCAGGAATAGCTAAGTGGCTACCAACTAGTGACTTTAGTTTAGGAAAAAAATATTAATTACATTACATGGCAGTTGAATTACAACTGCAGAATGTAGATATGGTAAGATACCTAGATGTGTACATGCAAAAAAGCTAGAAGATTTGGGATACAAATGCATACTCTGATTCAAAGAATTATTAAGATTAATGCTGAACACTTGAAACTGGGCTTTTGCTCTTGAGACTAGTGGTTAAACAGTTGGGAAAAAATCATGGAATGTTGTTTTTATAGATGATAACCACAATGATGTTATTGTACATGCAAAGATGGAAAGATTTGACAGTACCTACAATGGAAGAATAGTTGGCGAAGATGATAGAACTTGCTGAGATGGTGAAATTGACCTATTTGATTAGAGAAAAGTCAATGCAGGTAATCCTTGACTTATGACCATGAGCCCAGAATTAAGGTTATAAGGCAGCCATTATTAAGCAGGTCATCACATTACCATGACTGATTTTACAACCTTTTTTGCAGTGGTTGTTAAATTAATGCCATGGTCATTAAGTGCATGCAGCGGCTGTTAAACAAAAGTAGCAGTTGTTAAGCAAACCTATTTTCTTCTAGGGGCCACACAACATAGACTTTGTAGTATTGTAGTATTGTTGTACTTGATAAATAGCATAGGTTTTTCTTGCATTTTAATTTGATTTTATTCTCCTCTTTTAATTTGAGGTTAATAGCTTATTAAACTATTGCAGACTGGAATGTAGAAAGATCTTTATTCTGTTGCTGGATGGATTGATTGATAATTTCTAACATTCCTAAACTGCAAGATAAAACTTATCTTTGCTCTCTGGGGAAGTCCATCATATCTTCAAATGGTTGCTAAGTGACTGGTCATTAAGCAAGGACCACCTGTCTCTACATTTATTACTGACTGAAAAACTTTAAGGATTTTCTTTGCATAAAACAGTAAAAAGATGAACTTATGATTAATGGTTCTGATGATTAAATAGGACAGATTATAGAAAGAAAAGAGCCATGATGTAACTTTAGAGCAGCAGTGGGGAACTATGGCCTCTTTATGACTTGTGGACTAACTCCTAGAATTCCAGAGCCAGCATGGCTGGCTCAGGAATTCTGGGAGTTGAGGTTCACAAGTCATAAAAGGGCTATAATTCCTCACCCGTGATTTAGACTATATATATAGTCTTGTTTTGTTCACCAGAGGTCTCTGTCTAAAAGAGCACAGTGATAGGAACAGCTAATATCCTGCTCAGAACCCTCAAACTCCCAGGCCTCTGGTAGAATTCGTGCAAAATATAAATGACAAACGACAAGAAGCAGACCTATAAATCTCTTACCTTTTACCATTTTCACTTCCTAGCTCATCTGAGGAAAAAAAAGAGAGATGTGCTTAAGCCAGCTGGCTGGGAATCATTGGAACTAAATCCAATACATTAGAAGAGCACAGATTGGGAAATAGCGCATGCAAACTATCCACCAATGTTACTAGTGAAGAAACTTTAATAATCTACAGCACATTTATACAGCAGAAGAAATATCCCTATAATGACTTGTCTGCAACACTGATAAAAACAAATGCAGACAGAATAAGGCCCGAAGCAGAAAACCTTCCCTTGCTCTTAGAAAAATAATAGTTAAAATCTTTTTTTTCCTTTCAGATTGAAATGATAGGGCCTATACTGGCATAATTTATATTTCCCAGTTGTTTAACATCTTTATTCACCTCTTTTGAAGCCCCATTAATAAAAAATGGCCTGCTTCAACAGAACAATGTCCCCTGCTTATAATAGCCCCTGGCCTGTTTTCTTGGACTTCTTAGTGCCAAGACAATGATCACATAGATATTCTGAGAGTGCACTGCAAGGAATGGACAGGTATAATCTGTTCTCCATCACTTTTCTTTTTTCAAGTTGAGTCCAATATGAGTTATATGTGTTTTAACACACTGATATGTCCCTACATTCTGCCCTTGGGGACCTCAAGGCACTCCACAATGAGTAAGTAAGAAACAAGATTCTACTTGACTCAGCCCACCTTCATATTTGTCTGCTAAAGGAATTGCCTTATGCTGTGCTTCTTAGAGAAGTTGGGACTGCTACTCCCCACCAAAGCATATTGGTTGGAAATTGGGGAACTGCAGCCCTGCCATACTTGCATACCCCTGGGTATGCAAATATTAGATGCTCTAAGATGTATTAAATGTAAACTAAGATGTATTAGATGTGAATGAATAAGAAGGTGAAGATAGATAGACAGACAGACAGACAGACAGACAGACAGACAGTTAGATAGATAGACAGACAGACAGACACAGACAGAAAGACAAATGATGGATGGATGGATGGGTGGATCTGTATATACTTGGAACAAGGTTTTTTACACAGTCACTAAGCTTAGAAAACTTTATAAGATATAAAATCTAATTGGAACATTACTTTTACAGCATGAATGCTATTTTCTCCCATGTGAACCTTATTTCCCTTTTACCCAAGGGAAATAAAATATTTACCTTCTTGGCTCTGTTTCTGTTTGTGACGTCTTACAATAAAGATGACCAGGATAATCAAGAGGACTAGGAGCACCACTATAGCAATTCCAATTATCAAAGCAGTATATAAAATAGAGTCATTCCCATTCATTTCTGGGGTAGTAACCTTAGTTTCAGTTGGTGTTGTGGCATTTTGTTCTTCCGATTTATTAGCAGAAATTGAAAATAAAACAGAACTAATAGATCCTACTGTAGTTGTCACAGTAGATGATATGCCATCACCAGAATGTTCATGATCTGCCATTGTAGTTATGGACTCTACAAAAAAGGAAAAACATAACAATTCAGCTTTTGTGAATATTTTGATCTCTTAACATTCTTACAATATAAGGCAATATAACTGTTCGAGAACTGCTATGATAATTAAATTATAATTTGGGGGTTCTCTTGTAACTATCTTCCCCTAATTATATAATGATTCATACTTCCTCTTTGGATTGATACTCATCACAAGTTTGGTCAAGGGTTAAAGGGTAAACTTTAAAATAACAATCTTGATGTATGATTCCAGTTGAATGTTGTTTTTTTTTTGCAAATAACTACAAGGCATTCAGGAAAATAAAATTAAACCCAAACTGTACAAATCTCAGTGGACAGTGACAAAAACTTGAATTAAAAAACTAGCAGGAAATTTACTAGAAGTTTTTCAGTAAAGTACATGCACACATAAGAGGCATTTTTTTCATGTATGTTTGTGAAGTTTAATTTAGCATTTGAGTATAATTGCATTTGCTTTTTCATTCAAGTGATACATCTCTGTGATTTTCATATTTTCCATCCAAATATGTAAGTGTTTGCATTCCGCTTAGGTATTTATACATCTTTCAAGAAATACTTGCCACATTGCTTTTCTTCCATTCCTTTTTCAAGCAAAAGTATTATAAGAGTATGCAAGAGTATTTTAAGCCAGAGGTCCCCAACCTTTTGGGCACCAGGGACTGGTTCATGGCCCGGGAGCGTGGTTTGGTGTGCTGCCTGCATCCCGTGGATGGGGCTTTCTTTGTTTGTGCAGCCTGGTTGCTGGCATGCCACGGCCTGGTACCAGTTTACGGCCCAGGGGTTGGGGACCCCTGTTTTAAGCAATGGAAGAGCTCCCACTATTTCTTATGTTTTCCACATTCTACAATGATAAAATAATACCCCTCTTCTCTCCCTCGAACCTTCTGTGAGACCATGCAGGAGTGAGTATTAGTAACAAAAACAAATAATGTTTAGGTGGTATGCCAAGCCAGCCTTTATGGGTATCCAATTTATTTCTACCCCTTTTCTATCTAGGACATTAGAAACATAAGTTTTCAAATGCCAAATAGATTATTTTAAATAACTGAACTACTGAGCAAATTCTTGCTCATTTGGTTTTATATGTAATAGTATTGTATTGTTCCCACTGATTTTTGTAAGAATAAACAAATGAAACTTTTACACACAGAGGTATGTATGTATGTATCTCTATATGTACACACACAAATACAGATGGTTTCTGAAATAACTGCAATTAGTCAGGAAAATAAGATTTTCGAATTCATAGCAAAAAGTTTACTGCTAACAAAATTATGGATCTGGATCTATTAAAAAAGAGAAATCAATGAACAAAAAGCTTTTTAAAAAAGATATTCTGATTTATTAATCAGTAAAACATCATGATAATAAATCCATTCTCTACAAGTATTGAATTGAAAATACATTCTGAAAGCTTGATGTTATCATTGGTGAGAAGTAAATATTTGTTCTTGCCTTCAGCAGCAACACATACTTCAGACACTTTGCAAATTAATTGCTCCCAAAATAACTTCAGTCTGAGCTCTATCTCTCCCCCATTTATGCCAGATGCTTACGGAGCAATAGGGAAGAGAGATAAAAGTATGCAACAGTTGATTGCTGCAACATACCAATATTATGGTTAAAGATCTTCTGACTACGTGACTAGGATAACTTTGTCAATCTTTATTTGATGCAGAAGTCAGCATATCAAATGAATTCACTAAGAGTGAAATAAAACCATTACAATTACATTAACCATTTTTTTTCAAATTCATCCCCAAAGTGATCAATAAAATCCAGCTATATGACTATTGTATGTTTCTTCTGAGAAAACTCTATACAGTCAGTTCATAAATTATTTTGCAAACCTGTCTGAAAGCAAAAGTATATCTTTAAAAGTGATGCCCTTCTGAAGAAAATGTATAAAGTTGAATGTTGGCCAGATATTTTGGAGAATTTCCACAATCTCTTGCCATTGGCCATCCTAGCTGAAGAAGATGGAGGTCAAACTCTGAAATAAGTTTACAGCATTAGGTTGCCTGTTCCTTGTTTAGATTATGAGTAGACAGTCTGCAATAAGTGCTGCTTGATGCACCACATTGAGCCTGTGTAGAAGGAAGAACATATTCAACTAACATGTCCATATCCCTCTTTATCCCAGTCTCATTTAAGCATACTGACTTGCAGATTGATCAGTCCAACCATTCAAAAAGATCTCTGCTGTGGTGGTATGCATGGTGATGACAAGGAGCAAAAAGAAAAAAAAGAGCATCAGACTGTAATAGGGCAATGATTGCAGAGTGACTAATGGTGGGCACAGCAGGCAAGTCTTGGGAATGGCCAGAGGGGAGGTTTCCCAAGAAAAATGTTGACCAGACCTTCGCCCAGGTGCGCCTGGTGCGCCAGTTGCGGCCCTATCTAGACCGGGATGCCCTGTGTACGGTCATTCATGCGCTCGTGACCTCTCATTTAGACTACTGCAATGCTCTCTACATGGGGCTGCCCTTGAGGACCACTCGGAGGCTCCAACTGGTACAGAATGCAGCCGCGAGAGTTGTGTTGGGAGTCTCCCGATACTCCCATGTTACACTTCTGCTCCGTGAGCTGCATTGGCTCCCAGTTGTCTTCCGGGTGAGATTCAAGGTTCTGGTAATGGTTTTCAAGGCCCTACATGGCATGGGTCCGGAGTACCTTAGGGATCACCTGCTGCCGGCGTCAACTTCCCTCCGCCCTGTGCGTTCCCACAGAGAGGGCCTCCTCAGGGTGCCACCCGTGCATTACAGCATCATCTTGTAGTCTAGGTAAGTAAAATCCTTCTCTCAAGTTGGGTATAAACATTCTAGGTGAATCAACATCTTCTGCCCTTAAAAGGCTATCATTATATTGTTCTTAGAAAAATAAATAGTTGAGGGAGTGATGTAGGTGAAAAGAAAGATTCATGCTGACAGCATTTATATTGGCTATGCAAGTCCTGTGAGCAGTTACTTCTGTGTGAGCTAAAATCCTGACAGTGGACAGTTCCAATCAGGATGGAAGCATGTGCGTCTCTAGGCAAAAGCTCCCAGATGCAGATAATACTCTTTGCACACATAGAGACTATTAAACCTAGATAATTTGAAATTTTAGGGCTCTTCTTATCAGGGCTTTTCACACTTTATTCTTCAGTTGACGTATTCTTCAGTTCTCATAGATAGGCATATACATTATGTCCATGTTTGCATAAGCTATCTTGATTTGTATGTCAAATAATCTTTATCTATTTTAGAACTTGCCTGAGCAAGAACTGCATTCTTTTGTTATTCTTTTGAAGGTCCCTTTTTAAAGAGTTTCTTTTAACAGTTTAAAAAGTTTACAAGCTTATAATATCTTTCGTAAGAATGTGGCAATAACACGGACACACATTTATACATTTGGTCTTTATATAGTCATGTGTTTAGAATATATACCACTTTGCAAGTGCAGAAGATGGAGAGATTCATGTATGATAAAAGCTACTGTGAATGACATTTAAAGGGTGACAAACAATATCACATAAGTATTTATGAACCAAATATTATATTCCTAATTTTAATTAGTTCTGAGTGGCCAATGGGTGAATGAGAACATCCTGCCTCTCTCCATTCCTCTGTATTTTCCTGCTAAATTAAGAAACAAAATAAATGTGTAAGAATTCTGTGATTAGCCTTTAAATCTGATTTAAGCTATTTCACAAAAAAGGATCAGAAAGTTTAGCCCCAATTGCTGTGATATCATCCCATCAGAAGTTCTGTTCCTGCAGCCTTCAAGAACTGCTGTTTTCATTTGTACAGTGCAAGTATTGACCCAATTACAAAATAGTTGTCTACCTAACATTAGGGCTACAAGATCCGATACTGCTTTTATTCTAAATAGCAAGCTAGGACGTGCAGAAAGTAACTCAGCAGGTAAGCATGATGACATCTACAGAAGTGAAAGACATGAAGCAGACTGGTGTATTTTGTCCTTTGCAGTTAACTTTTTAGAGATTTGTTTTCCTTCATAACATTTGAGAGATAAATCTTTAAATATTAGGAAACCAAATGTCTCATCTAATTTAGGCATTTCCTTAATGTAAGTATAGCATATTTAGACAATGTTTTAAAATTAAAATAAAAAGCAAATAATTAATATTTTAATATAAAAATATTTGGTTCATCCTTCCCAACCGTTATGATCTGCACATTTTAGATTATAAACTACATCAGTCTGGCCACAGATAATGGTGTTTACAGTCTGTTGCTTTGGAAACAAATTAGAAAAACTTGGTTTTATATATATAATTCTACATATATGACATGAAAATTATTTTTCTAATGATTTTTATCTGGAACAAAAACACCCAACACATTTTTTTTGTTCTTTGACAGGGTGCCTCTCTGAAAGTTAAATACACATCTTTTAAATTATACTATCTTAAACAGCAAGGTTTCCTCTTATATATTATTTTAGGAACTTAATCCTTCCTTAAAATTATATATGTTCTACCTATCATAGTAGATCAATACTAATATTGCAACATTTCCGTGAAATCAGCTTAGAAAAATAAATTACTTGGATTTATTAAGAGTACATTATAATAATAGGAATAGAGGCTTTATTTATTTTTTAAAAAATCCAAGTGAATTAATATCTTAAGCACAGTTAACAATGGGTCAGAAACACAACATTCATTCACAGATTAACACACCTTAGATTTGTAGTTCAAACTGGATCCATGGAAAGACAAGTCAGCATGCAGTTGGGAAACTACACCGAAAGAAATGGTGCAGGCTTGTATAGTCTTTGCAGGGACCAGATTTTCTGGGTGTGACCCATCAAAAACAGTTCTATAGCCTGGAGCATAACATTGTCTGTGTGGTTATTCTTAACAATGTAGAAGGCATGTTCCTACTTACCATGGAAGTCAGATACTCCACTCAGCAACAGAAAGGAGGACAATAAAAAGTTGTACTTCTTCATGTTACTTCTCTAACGCAGATGTGATACTGCTTTCATTCTTTTGTACATTTCCTGCTTACTGCTTCTGTGGTGGATGTGTAAGATGCCTTAGGAAGATGTACTACGTTCAGTTACTTTTAGGAAGTGATGTAATTCAGTTTGGGCCTATCAAATGAGCAAACAATTGCAAAAGGTTCCTGGAAAAGCACTGATTCAAGTGAAAAAAAGTGAACAGTGAAGTCTCCCTAAGAGAATTTTGCAGTCCTTTTGTGTCTTCAGAACCTGAATGCTATCCAGATCATGGTATTTAAGAGAGAGAAAAGGGGAAAAAAACTTTTCAAAGTGAGTTGTGTAGCGGGTTCTTTGGCGCCAGAATGAAGACGAGGCAAGTGAGTTCAGGAAAGCTCATGGTTTATTACATGCAAGATCTGAACTGAGAATTGGGCTGTAACTAGCCGCAATATATAGTCTAGCCCCTAGGCGGCAGCCAATAGGTTTGAAGCAACCATTGCCGCCTAGGGACAGCCAATAGCAGCACTGGAGACTTGTAGTCTGGGTTGCTGGAGAGCCGTTAGCTGCTCCAGCAACCCACGTGGTATTACTATTGAGCCCAATACATAACACCCCTCCCCTCTTAGATCAGACAATATTGTAACACAATTTAGTCTTAATACAATTATCAAGATTCATTATCAAAACAATCCTAAATAATAGTAATAGAAAATAAACCCATATAGGTTACAAGGTTAACTTACAGCATCTGAATGAATAGGCTTCATTGACAGCACAGTAGACAGTTAACATCATAGCATCTGAATGAATAGGCCTTCATTGACAGCACACTAGACAGTTAACATCATAACTCCCAGTTTCTGTAGTACAGTGGCAAGTTGCAATACAACAACATTATAGATCTTTATTTTACAATGTAATCAGCAAGATATGAAGGAGGCTTGTGTGTCCTAGAGGAACGTCTCGGAGTTCCAGTCACTTTGTGGTCTACCAGCTTACCCAGTGGGCTGGGTAGACCCATGTCCCTTGTTGCTCCTGAGTCAAGGGGATTAGATGCTCTCTGGCTGGCCTTTCCAGGTTGGCCCACCCCAGAGTCAGACTGATCAGCAGAGTAGGCACAGCGGTTGCTGAAGTCCGGTTGGCTTGCTCCTGCAGGGGATCCATGTTGCATTCCTGGACTCCCCACTTCTCCATCTGGTTCCTCATCGATTATGAAGGAAAAGTCCTGAGAGTCCAAGTGAGGACTAGCTTGGCCACAAGTTTGAGGACCTTGGGAGGGACTTATGATGCAATCCTCACTTAGTGGCCGTTCTGGAAACCATTTTCTCAGTTGATCAATGTGGCGTCTGACAACTTGCCCTCCCTCCAGCCCCACTTCATAAGAGAGGGGCCCAGATGCGTTGGTAGTTTTACCAGGAACCCACAGATTCCCATGACCATAGTTCCTGGCCCAAACCCAATCGCCCATTTGCAGTCCCCTCGGGGGTTTTGGTTGAGAGGCTTCTGCTGCCACTCTATCTGGATGCAACCTGTCCAGTTTAGTGATCAATCACCTCCCCCAAAGCAGTTCTGCAGGACTTTTGCCTGTAGCAGTGCAGGGCGTAGAATGCTGGCAGAGTAGAAAATCTGCCAATCTGTGATGCCAGTCACCTGTTACAATGCACTTGAGTGATTCCTTCGTTGTCCTCACCATATGTTCAGCTTGACCATTAGAAGATGGATGAAAGGGCACAGATGTTGCACGTCTGATGAGATTTGCTCTAAGGAAGGCCTGAAATTCAGCAGCAGTGAATTGGGCCCCATTGTCTGAAGCTAAGACATCTGGCAACCCATGTGTGGATAAGAGTTTTCTCAGCACCTGGATGGTTCTAGCAGTAGTCATGTTAGGGACTGGTATTACTTCCAGCCATTTGGAGTGGCTGTCCACCACTATGAAAAAGAGCTGGCCTTGAAAGGGCCCAGCGTAGTCTATGTGAATTCTAGACCAGGGAGTGTGCGTTTCCTCCCACCTGTGAACTGGAGCCTGTGGCATTTCAGGCCTAGATTGCTGGCATGTATAACAACCATGGACTTGTCCCTCAATGTCCTTGTCAAGGCCAGGCCACCAAAGGTAGCTTCTTGCTAAAGCTTTCATTCTGACAATGCCTGGATGGCCTTCATGTAATGATTGTAAGACCCTGTCTCTTAAGGAAGAGGGAATTATGACTCTGTTTCCCCATAAATTGCACCCTTCGTGGGCAGAAAGCTCATGTCTTCTGACAAAATAATTCTGAAATTCAGAACCTGGGCTTTTATCCAACCACCCCGTGTATACCCATGAAAGTACTCTACTAAGTGTTCTATCTGTAGCTGTTTCAGCAGCAATGTCCCCAGCATGGAGGGGAAATTCAGGCAGGTCCTGTATGGACAGAATTCTGGCAGCAGGAGCTGGGTCTGGTTCCATTAGTGGCAGTGGTAGTCTGCTGAGGCCATCAGCATGGCCCATTTCTTTGCCCCATTTGTGAATAAAATTAAAATTGTATGCAGAAAGAAAAATAGACCATCTCAACATTCTTGGGGACAGTATGTGGGCAGTTTGTTTATCTGTTGTGAAAAGTCCCAACAGTGGCTTGTGGTCTGTAAAGACCGTGAAGTCCCTGCCATATAAATAGTCATGGAATTTTTTTATTCCAGCAACAATGGCTAGGGCCTCTTTGTTAATCTGAGCATAGTTGCACTCAGCAGAGGACAACGTCCTTGAGTAGAATGTTATAGGAACCTGTGTTCCATTCTTTTCTAAGTGACTTAAAACTGCCCCCACCCCATAGGGAAATGCATCACATGCAAGACATACTGGTTTAGACTCTTTGTAATGAGTTACAGTGGACTTTTCTGACAATAATGCTTTTAAGTCCTGGAAACGTTTTTCATGTAAATTAGTCCATTTCCATGGAGCTTTCTTATCTAAAAGCCTGTGCAATGCTGCCTTATGAGGTAGAAAGGTGTGATAGAAGTTAAGGAGACCCAAGAATGCTTGTAGCTCACCTTTGGATTTGGGCCTAGGAGCCATTTCAATGGCCCTCACTTTAGATTCAGCAGGGTGAATGCCATTAGCATCAATTCTGAATCCCAAGAATTCTGTTGAAGGAACCCCAATACTACACTTGTTCTTTTTCAATTTGAGGCCTGCTTCACGAAGCCTCTGTAAAACAGCTCTGAGCCTGCTGGCTAACACTTCTGGGGATTCCCCAGCAATAAGAACATCATCAAAATAAGGGCAGACGCCCTGAATGCCCTTAACTGTGCGTTCCATTATTCCCTGGAAAATGCCTGGGGCAACACTGACTCCAAACTGTAAGCGTTTTACTTTGAAAGCCCCCCCCCGTGAGTCACGATTGTCTAAGCCGCAGCTGTGGCCTCATCAGCTGGCAATTGCTGATAGGCCTGTGCTAAATCAAGTTTAGCAAAAATAGTTCCCCCTTGCAAGGAGGCTAAAATGTGGTTGACCACTGGAACTGGGTAAGCGTGTTGCTTGAAGGCTTTATTTAGAGTGCATTTATAATCAGCACAAATGTGAATTTCCCCGTTGGCTTTAAGTGGGGTGACTATACGAGTTTCCCACTCCCCCCCATCAACTGGCTGTAAAATGCCCTGTTCTACAATCTTGTCGAGTTCAGAATCAATTTTATGTTTTAAGGCAAAGGGGACCCTTCGAGGCTTAACCCTAATTGGAACTACATTGGGGTCTAGCTTGAATGAGATAGGCAGGCCTGTGTATGTTCCTAGGGCAGAATCAAAAACATCAGCATAGTCCTCACATACTGACAAGAGGTTTGCAGTTTGTGTCCGGTTGATACCAATAATCTGAATACCTAAGGCATCAAACTAATCGAGTCCAATGAGACTCGTTCTCTGGCCCCCTACTACTATGACATCCAGGTGCCCATAAAACCCCTTAAATTTTACAGTCAAGGTGGCTTCTCCCTTAATTTTAACTTGAGCATTTTGAAAGTCAGTTAGAATTATGTCTGAGGGCTTCAGTTTGGCCCAATTGTTACTGTGCCTACACACGAAATTAAAAGTGTCTTGAGAAATAATGGAGACTGCAGAGCCAGAGTCCAATTCCATTTTACAAGGAACTCCTTGTAGCTCTACCAGGAGTCTGAGTTTAGGTTTGAGGGGCCGTCGGGCCCCAGTGCAGCACACGTTTCTACGGCTTCTGAAAAACCCCACACTAACCAGACCCTGGGCCCCAGTCCCTCTCCTAGTCGGTTCTTCCGACTGGTGTTTGGGTGGCCGGTCCCTCTGGCAGGCTCTGCAAACCACTGTGATGTGGCCTGTCCGGCCACAGGCTCTGCACGTGACTGGCCGGAATGTGCAATCGACAAGAAAATGGCTGCCGCTGCACCCTTTACATCTAGGTAAGAGAACTGCCTTGTAAGCGTTCTCTTGCTGCTGGCTGTTGTGGTGTTGTGCATTGGGCTGCTTTTGAAGTTTGTTGATTTCTGGTTCTTCCTCCTCGGAGGACTCTTCGTGTTTGGCGTCCTCGTGGTGGACCGTTTCTTCATGCTTTGTCGTTTTGGCAGGCTGGACTGCTTGAACTGTACCCCCGGCGGCTTCGTTGACCAAAACTTCGTCTTCTGCTTCTGAAAATGTTAAATTTGGTCTGGCAAAGAGTCTTTGTTGAAGCGTTCAGTTCCGTAGGCCACAAACGAGCTGATCTTGTAGTCTCTCTTCTAAGTTCAAAAATTTGCAAAGGCGTGCAGCCTGCCTCAGGCCCGCGATAAATTCTGAAGCTGATTCACCGAGTTGCTGCACTCTCTGGTCAAACTTGAAACACCAGGCCATTTCAGACATCTTGGGGTAGAAATGTTCGGTTAACTTCTTCCTGAGGTCCGCATAGGAGACCGATTCTATTGGCATTGGAGCAAAGAGGTTCTCGGCCAAATCAAAGGTTGCTGGGCTGCAGAGGCAGAGTAGCGTTGTGGCCTTGAGGCCTTCTTCCACGATTTGGTTTGCCCGGAGGTAGTTTTCTACCTGGGACAAATAAGGTGGCCATTCTTCTGGATGCTTCACATCGAATTCTCAAAGTCTTCCGACCTTCAGCATTCTGTTTCTTGCTGGTTCCTGCGATTTCTTCCGATACTGCTTCCCAGGCTCAGGGAATGAGTTCGCTGAGCACGAGGTCGCTAGCGTAGCTTGCTAGCTGACCTTGAGGGAGGGGGGGAAATGCCTTTTCCCTCTGGCGTGGGCTGCCTTCCCTTCTAAGACTTCAGCTCTTTTTCAGGGAAGCAGGATCCCACCTTCATCACCAGAGTTGTGTAGCGGGTTCTTTGGCGCCGGAATGAAGACGAGGCAAGTGAGTTCAGGAAAGCTCATGGTTTATTGCTTGCAAGATCTGAACTGAGAATTGGGCTGTAACTAGCCGCAATATATAGTCTAGCCCCTAGGCGGCAGCCAATAGGTTTGAAGCAACCATTGCCGCCTAGGGACAGCCAATAGCAGCACTGGAGACTTGTAGTCTGGGTTGCTGGAGAGCCGTTAGCTGCTTCAGCAACCCACGTGGTATTACCATTGAGCCCAATACATAACAGGACCAATATAATATGGGCCACTGTGGATATAATACACTGAAGTTGCAATCCAAAAAAAAAAAGTTGTATAGACACCAATGCAGGAATGTATGGGGCTGGGTGCTGGTTTGTTATCCAACTTCTTCACACCTTCTGTATGATTAGATGCCTTCTCATTTGTTATGCAGGAGGTTGACTTATAGCAAGCTAGACCATTAACCAATAAAGATGAATTAGTAGCTGCAGGAAAGCGATTTCTGGTCCTACCTTTAGTCTGAGCCTGAATCTGCTCTGCTTCTGAGTTATATAGATTTGTCTGCATTTCTCCTACTTTCTATCATCAATGAATGGACTTGTTTGCATATTTCTCCCCCCCCACACACACTTTTTTCTCCCTCTCCTTTGTTCTTATTATTTAAGTTGCATCATCTAATCAACACTATTGTAAGCAAAGATGCTTTTCTTTTGTTAAGTAGTTCAATGGGAAAAGTATTTATTATAAAGCATAAGTAAATCCGGGTTCCTTTTGCACATATTTAGTAGTCAAAATCTTCAGTTTAGCATGTCATGTAACTCCATGTCAATTGCCATTTGGATTTCTGGAAACTAGAGATTTTAAGTTTAACACAGATGATTTTTTAAAAAAATTGATTAAATATGCACAATATCAGTTTCACTTGATTCATGACAGTTTACAGGAAATGCCCACAGAACAGATACTGCTACAAACAATAAAAGATCCACAATAAATATAATACTAATATATTCATAGTAATAACATTAAAATCCTTAACATGGGATTATATGATAGATACTGATCAGGATGCAATAACATTAATGGCAAGAAATCATTTAACTCCTGAGGGCATTTTGGAATACTTCTACTTTTAATAATTTCTGGATGAATATCACAAAGAAGTTTACTCTAATATCCAAGGGAAGATAGTTTCATAGTTCACATTCAGATATTATATTAAAACAAGCTTGGAGAACAAATCACAGCCAAGATCTAAAACCTGAGTATTTTCTATCATTTCATAGTTTCATAGTGTTGATGCTGCCATTGCCATTGTCCTATAGCTTTCAGCTTCCTCCCTTCCTCCTTCCAATGACTCATGAAAATATGAGAGTATCAGCAGCTTTTTCTGTGATAGATGTACAGGATGAGCTGAATCTTGCCAGAGAAAGTAGTCCTGAAAATTCTTTAGTGCAAGCTCTTAATCCTACCAAAGGATTTCATAGGTCAAAACCCAACATTTTGATTTGTATTCAGAAGCCTGTTGGTAATACATCCAGAGCCTTGAGGACCAGCATGAAAAGCTTTTAGACATTAATCCTGGCCCCGTAACTTTGCAGCAGTTGTAGTTTCCAAATGGTCTTCAAAGGCCAGAGCAATAACCTTTATGTAAAGAGGATGATACTACTGTTGCAAGGTCTTAGTGCTTCAGATAGGGGCACAACTGCTGCAGCAGCTGAAGATGGGCATTCACATGACCAATGATGAGATGGTACTATCAATTTTCATTAACAAAACTTTTGGGCTTAGTGGTCCCATGCCAACAGACCTTTGTTGTTCTTGCATCTCTTTTTGTCAGTTATGAACAATTAGATCCACACCTAAAGAGTTCAGTTAGCTATTTTATTGCTCAAGCTTCTAACACAGAAATCTTCTCAGACTGGCTTTTGTCCAGACTATATAAGGTTCAATAGCATTCAAGGTTGTGGTGGGCAGACTTTGCACTCTTGTGCCAATGTAAAGATTCCAGACTAATTCCCCATTTAACTTCTCCCCTTTGCTCGGCCAATCTCTCATCAACATTTTCTGCTTTAATCAGCTTTTGCATATTGCTTTAATAAAAGGTGTCCTGAAAGACGACATATTCATTATAAATACATCAGTGAATAAATGCATTCAACAACCACAAGATTAATGAGGTTGAAAGATAGTTCCTATCATGGAGTCATCTGAAAATAATTCTTAGACAATCCTACTGAGCCAAAAATCCTATTGAGCCAACTCAGCAAGGTTAAGCCTAGGATTTGAGCCAGAATCATTACACAATAGATCAGGAAGACTCTGATTTACACTCACTTATGCAATACTAGGGACACAGTGGCTCAGTGGGTTAGGACGCTGAGCTTGTTGATCAGATGGTTGGCAGTTTGGCGGGTCAAATCCCAAGTGCCGTGTAACAGAGTGAGCGCCTGTTACTCGTCCCAGCTTCTGCCAACCTAGTAAAATGCAAGTAGAAAAATAGGGACCTCTACGGTGGGAAGGTAACAGCGTTCCATGAGCCTTTGGCGTCTAGTCATGCCGGCCACATGTCCACGGAGACGTCCTCGGACAAGCGCTGGCTCTTCGGCTTTGAAATGGAGATGAGCACCGGCCCCTAGAGTTGGAAATGACTAGCATGCATGTGCGGGGGAACCTTTACCTTTACCTTTACTATCCCTAGAATACAATTCAGAGTTTAACTGTTTTGATTGTTTTTGGATTTTGTAACCTATTCATGGTCTGCTGAGGTGGATAACTACAACAAATTTAAATGACTAAATAAACAATATTTCATTTGAGGCAAAGCACTTCCATTTTCTGTAGGGGAAACTGAACCAAATTCAAAATACATCCAATATTGTTGAGTAGATAACATAGATAATAACATTCATAATTTAATATGTAGCATTTACAAAATATAATTGTAATGATAATTAATGCTGAAACATTTCAGCTGAATTAAAAACTCCCTTTTTATGAGCCTGCAATCCCTTAATTCGGGGTAGAGCCAGAGCAACTGAATGGAGCTGAGTGTTTACTGGCTGGATGCCCTTCCTGATGCCATGTGGAGTTCACAGCAGATAATTTTTGTCTTTGCGCCCTAAACTACTGCCACTACCTAGGATTGACCTCTCAACCTTTCAAACAAGAGTAGATCATCTTCACCACTAGGCCACCATGCTGCTCAACATTTCTGCTGCATTAATGTTATATAAAGAGATGTCGTAAAACTTCAGTTATACTCTTTACATTTATGTTTAAAAGGACTAAAAATTAAAAGCAGTATTATCAAATATTCATATATTTCTTTTATAATAATTATCTATTGTATAAAAGTATCTTTTTATGGTTAATTTAAGAGAAATTATACTTTAAATTTTCAAAATAAAATTTCTAGATCAAGCTTACTTTTTTATTGAAACCATATGAAAATGATTGCATCTTTCTTGTTGTATAATAGAGCAAAATTAAGAGCTGCCTTGACCCCTGCAGAACTCATTATGAGTTGCACAAGTGGAACACAACACACCCATGCTGGATTCACACATAGCACTAGCAGTGTTTATTTTAACAATGGCTATTGACTAATTCATAATAGTCAGATTCATTCATTTTGCAAGGTTTGTAAACCACAATCTTTTTATTCATATAACTAAGCCAAAGCCAAATAAACTATATTATGGCTTAATATGGTATTTGAATGCAAACATTTGAAGTTAAACTGAAAATAGGGAAGAGATATATTTTTACATGTTTTTTTCCAAAGTAATACATAGTTCATAGAACCTTTTGGCAGGTTTTTTTGGTGGGGAGAGTTATGGCATAATATAATTGGAGAATGAAATTATCTGTTCAGATATCTGTAAATATAAGTCTGATGGTTGTAGTTTTTTTCAAGAATACAGTAGACTGATGAAGTATGATAAGAATGTAGCTTCAAGTACATTCAGCCTTACAACCTTAACATTCACAATAGCCTTACTGTTCTTTCCCTGGCCTTCTCCCTGAAATTCACATTGTGTACTTGGGCATTTCAGGTTTTCTTTGAGCATGCAGACTGCTAACAGTACAAGTTTCAGCAAGATTGGGATCAGAATTAGGGTGGAGTTGTGAAGCATATTCGCTGGAGGTTGAACTTAGGGACAGAGTTATTTACAGATTATAGAGTATAGACTGTTCAGTGTGACAGCAACTGAAGTGTTTTTCTTCTAGGAAAACAACATTCTGAAAACTCTGTTGCTTGCATTGCCCTCTGCTGTTTTACTTCAGACCCATGTCTTGAGGTGGAGGGCAGGAGAAGCAGCTCTTCCGTTGTCAGTTCACTTTACAGGATTGGACAAACAGCCACCAAAAGAGCTGTCCTTGCTCACCTCTACTCTCTTCTCTTGCCATACATGCTCTAACTGATAGGAATGGTGATTCAAGGAGGGTGAAAGGAAGGGAAGCAGATCTTGGTGCCAGGGAACTGCCCCTAGAAAGCCTCACTTCCCCTCTTCTCTTCCCACTGGCTGCTTCTCTAAGTTTGAATGGCAAGAGAAGCAGTGAAAAGAGCAACTCCTTTGCTGTTAGTGCAGGGGTGTCAAACTCAATTTCATTGAGGGCCGCATCAGCATTGTGGTTGCCCTCAGGGGGCTGGGTGGGCGTGGCCTACTGGGTGGGCGTGGCTAGAGTGTGTATGGCCTACTGGGTGGGCATGGCCAGCTCTACATTGTTCGCATCAAGGGTGCCTATGGGGGCCTGGGCAGGAGTGGGACAGATCTGAGGGTCTCTGGCAGAAGGAGGGTCTCTGGGCCAGGGCCAAGGCAGTGGGGGCCGTTCCCTCACTGTTTCCAGGATGGCTTCGCGGGCCACATGAAACCACTTTGCGGGCTGGATCCGGCCCCCGGGCCTTGTGTTTGACATGTCTGTGTTAGTGCTTTTGTCCTGTGAAGTGATCCCTCAGTGGGACCCAAAAAACTGATACTTGAAGACCCTGTGCCCCCTTTCTTTAATCAAGCTGTTACCCTATATATTAGGATTAGGCATGGCAACACCTAATCCATAAGTAGACATGTATTTTTGACCAGTATCTCTCCTCTTAACTTGACCATCATCTCACCTATTTTCTTTTGGGTTAATTCTATGTCTTCCTCAATTCACCCACTGTGAATTCTAGTTCATAATAACAATAGCATTTCCTGTTTTTCTTTCTTGTTTTAACAAAAATGTTTCACAATGAAGCCACTGACTTACAAGTGCCCATCTTTTACTTACATCTTTTACTCCATCATCTTCTCTTATGATCCACTTGGATCCTGGATCTATAAAGAGGGCAAGGACTAAAATTTCACATGGACGTCACTCTCAGCATGGCTTCTTATCATTTAAAAATAAAATGGAACAATGGGGAAATTATAAAAATAAATAAATGGACAACTTCTTTCCAGCAACCACTGCATCTTCAACTTCTATTTGGCTTAAACATAAAGTTGCCTTTCAGCAAAGCTCAGCTCTTAGTGACTGGACTCATTTCACATCATTTGTTTCCTTGATACTAATGCAGAAGTGCTTTGCTGTAGCTTATCTTCCTGAGATGTTTTTTTTTTCTCACCAGTGCAGCCTGCGGCCCTCGACTTCCAAATGACCTATCATCCAAGTGTTAACCGGACCAATTCTGTTTAGTTTTCAGGATTGCCCAAAATCATCTAGATGCAGCTTACCATAATTTAAAACAAAAATCAAAACCATCTGGCATCATTCCAAATAGTTCAAGGACTATGAATTTGTATTGTTAATCAGTTTGCTTTTTGTTTGTTGTAAATTTTTAGGATGGAATTTAGTAGCCTCGGAAAACAACCAGCAAAACGTGTCTAAAGAACAACTTAAAGATTAAATTAGAATTTGGCAAAATGTTGTACCATTAAAAAAAATAGAAAAAAATTGTTCTGTTCAGGAGACAGAACAAATTTGAAGGCAAGATGAAACATACACGACACAGAATTGACAGAAGAAACCCAGCAAGTTTCTTGGTTTTATCAAGTTTGAAGGTAATACCTATATTTAGCTCTAATTAGGCCTTCATCCTGAGTGATCCTGAGAACACCAAAAGTTGTAACATCCATTATGCTTTTTGCTTCATCGACAAATATCTAAAAATGCCTCAGTCAGCATCCAGCAGGCTTCCTGCTTCACCTGGTGTTTCCCTTCTTTTTCCCTTTTCTTTTAAAAGAAAACTTTCAGGAATTCTTGCTAACAATATCCTTGCTGCCACTTAAGATCATAGAGCATGGGAGAGGGTCAGAAAATACAAGATGGCAATCAAAGGCCTACTCCCAATGACAACAAGAAATGGAGACACATCCTATACTGGCAGGGCTTTTTTTCTCATAGAACGCCCAGAACGGAGTTCCGGCACCTTTTTTGGATGGAACCTTGTAGGGTAGGCAAGGTGGGTTGTACGACATGTGTGAGTTCCAGCACCTTTTTCTTTTACAAAAAAGCACTGTATACTGGATGGAATTAATTATAGAATTATTATTAATTTTTCCAATTTAATAGGTCCTTGAACATTTCAGTCATGGAGCTAAACTAATTACCAATATTTCTGGCCTGAGAAACTATGATTGTAAATGTAAGTTTTACATTTTGATCACAAATATTACATCTTGATTACCTTGGACCTTCTAGATCTCTTTTTCTATTGGCACTAAGTGGGACACAACATGGGTTGCAGTGGATAATTTTGCTTCCATGTTGTTTTCCTTTTCTCTGTGAAAGGCTGGTGCAGCTTTTCCCCACCGGGTAAAGCAGACTTGCATAGTTCCTTAAAAGGGCTACAGTTGAACTCGCTTGCTTAACTGTATTCTCAGGTTCAGAGAAAGATTTTGCAGGAAGCTAAAATGACGAAACAATGAAATGACTAATGGTGGCCTTTCTGACCTTGTAACTAGAGGAAGTTGATGTTTATGTTTTTCATGTATGTAGACCTGCAGATAAAATTCAGCAACTCAGTTCTTAGGTAATCATGGTCACTGCCTAGTGCCTTTATCAGTCAAGCGATAGGGAATAAATTTTCAAAGACGTCAAGTTTCAGATGAGAAAACTGCCCCATTCCATATTACTGTCATAAGATGGTGTAATAAGATGGAGGGTTTGTGTCACTGTAAGTTGGGGGTGGGGGAACAAAGGGAGGCTCAGCCAATCTCAATGTATACATTTATTTATTTTATTTATTTTAATTCCATTTATATCCCGCCCTTCTCCGAAGACTCAGGGCGGCTTACAAGCTTAGCAGTAGCCTTCATTCTATGTATATGCCTGCTTATTAGGGCTTTCACACACACACCCCAAGCAGCATTATTACAAAGTCAGCTTAATTGCCCCCAACAATCTGGGTCCTCATTTTACTTACCTCGGAAGGATGGAAGGCTGAGTCAATACTTTGACAATAAAGGTTCATTCATCACAGGTAGATGTTTCTTCACTCACGGGTAATGTTTGAGACAGACGTGGGCAGAGGAATCACTAGGTTAAACCAATCTTTTTGCTTAAACATCCTACAGATAATCAGACCAATACTATTTGACCACAAACCAGAAAAGAGGCAAAAGAGGCAAAGGGGAAAGCCAAAGCATACGTGTACATTTATTCCACATAAATGTATCGTGAGGTCTGGGATAATCAGTGTTCATTTTTTAAAAGCATTTTTCATTTTACTTAATATTTCCCACCATTTTACAAGATTTGCATGGATGGTTTCCATGGCGCTTCTCTTTTATTCTCGTAAACTCTAATATTCTGAGATTAGATTGAAAAGGTCATTGTTAAGCATTGCATCCCAACAGATGTTTGAACGATCCAGAAAGCCTTATCTGCATGTGCTGGCAATGCTTAATGAAACTGGAACAGAAGACAGAGGGACTGCTAAGAAAGGTTTACTTATTTATTTTATTTTATTTATTTTAATTCCATTTATATCCCGCCCTTCTCCGAAGACTCAGGACGGCTTACAAACTTAGCAGTAGCCTTCATTCTATGTATATGCCTGCTTATTAGGGCTTTCACACACACCCCAAGCGGCATTATTACAAAGTCAGCTTAATTGCCCCCAACAATCTGGGTCCTCATTTTACCTACCTCGGAAGGATGGAAGGCTGAGTCAACCTTGAGCCTGGTGGGATGCGAACCTGCACTAATTGCAGGCAACTGGTGTTACTTAAGGAGGCATTAGCCCACTGCTCCACCAAGGCTCTTAGCTATGGCATAGGAATTTTACTCCACAAAGCTCAGTGATTTGCATAATCCATTCTACAAGTGTAGTAGGATAAAAAAAGATGCAGAATAAAAGTAATTATGAAAATTTTATGTTTTTATTAGTCAATATTTTCTTGATAAGGAATTGTAATATACAAAATTAAAAATTATTTTTTATATATATTTTATGAGCTGCACTAGCACATGGTGCTCAGATTCTGTTTCCTTGATGGCTGAATGTTATAGTTATAGCCAAGGATTGCCAAATAGCAAAAACCAGAAAATTACCTATACAAGCACATATGATAAATGTCCACATTGATATTTGATAAGCATGGCTTGAATTCTCGCTCTGTTCTCCAAATGAACCAAGAGCATTTTTTTAAGCATTCCACTCATAATAGGGTATTTTGCAACATAAAAATGTGATTTATATTAAGTGTCTTGCAACATAAAAGTGAGATTCAGTATACATATTTGGAATAAATTAAAAAACATGAAGCCTTCCCTTCCAGAGAGTATTATAGTCATGTACTCATGCATCATTTATTTATTCTATGCAGAAATATATTTTAGATGATTGTTCCCCAGCTGTGGAATTCTTTGTGTTCTGTAGCTGTCATATGATCTGAAAAAGCCTGTTTTCATTTCAGTAAATTATATGAAAAATAATAAAAAGAACAGTAGCATATTTTACATTTTCTAGTTTATTACACAGTTGTAATGTTTATATTGTTTTTGTATTGTTGAATTAGGATTGGGAAGACTTGAGTTCAAGTTCAGTTATGGTGGCTTACTAGATCTACAGTCAGTCACAACTTTTACTAAACAGGCAGCAATGCTGTCTATTGCTAAATATAAATAAATGTGCTTTAACTGCAACCTCAAATGTCCTGTTTTCTTACCACAAATGCAGATTTCCTGCCACCTCAGAAGCTTGCATTTAAATGTACTCTTAAAGTCTATAGTTATGGTTTTCATGTGCTTCCCTTCTGAAGAAGGAAGAAAGCCCCAGTTCTGCAACAAGGTTCTGCATTCTGTAGCTGAAATAAATGAGTTAGGAAGAGGGTTTGGAGAAGAACCAGTGTAGAAGGCCACAAGTCGCTCATACCCGAACTAGATAAATTACAAATTCCGATTTAGCAAGAAAAACATATTAGGATCACGTTCCACATTTATGAACTGTTTAAGTTATCTAAGTGAACATCTATGCATTTTGAGGAAGCTTCGTTCATCCGTTGCCTGCATGTTAATTGAAGAAAAATAGAGACATGTAGACTCATGCAGAAAGATCTGCTTGTATTCTGCATGTGGGGGGGGGGGAAGTATGTTATTTCCAAAACTAACTAATCTGCCCCACTTCACAATGCTTTTGTTTACTGCTGTACAAGATTGAGATCAGTAGAGTTGATCCCCACCCTCAGCAGCCTTGGCAGACTCAGATGCTTCATTGGAGAGAGCCCCATAGGAGACTAAAAGAGGATGTCAGTCAAGCAGTGATGGATTTTTGCACAGAAGTCATGTGGGAGGGGTAAATGAAGGAGACAGGAGGAGACAGCAGCAGATGTAGTAGTGGTCAACTCTTAGCTATTACAGTTCATATAGTCATATAGAATAACCACTCAGAAATGCAGTCTTGATCCTATTTAGTTTTGGTTCAATTGCTGATTGTTTTTGTCAGAATCAACCCTCTTCTCCCTCTTTTCTCCCCACCACTTAGAGCCTCCTCAGTTGAAAGTTTATAGTAGTCTGGGCAGCAGCATATTCTTCAGCTGCATACATTGTGAGGCCTGTCTTAGTAGACGGGGGAAGAAAGGGTACCAGCAGTATTGTTGTCTTAGCTTTTATAGAAGACCCGGCTGACCCTGAGGGAGGGGTCAAACGTGTCATCAGTTTTGAGTCCGTTCGTGCCCACAAAAGATCTAAGTCCAGCTCACCTTGAATTCCTTTGACTCTTACCTACCACCAGTGCTTTTTTTCTTAAAAAAAAAGGTGCCGGAACTCAGAGGTGCTGTCACTGGGAGCAATGCCCGTCCTTTGCACCCCCGCCCCTGCGGCTCAGAGCCACATGCTGCAGGGATTCTCTTCCCCACAGCTGCCGTGGGATTCCCCTCCCCACAGTTGCCACGCCGCAGCCCGTGCTGAGCCCCCACCCGGAGCTGCTCCAAACCCCGACCCAGAGCTGTGTTCCTCGTGGCAGTGGTCTCCGGTGCCAAACAGCCTCTTTCCAACCACATCCAGAAAAATTTATAACAAACATTGGGATTCTCAAGGCCATGTTTGGTATTTCCCAGCAATCTGTTACTGGAAGGAAAAAGCAATCCCTGCTGCGTTACTGATCCCAGAGTAGCATTTGCATGTATGCAGGTATCCTTAGGGTGCCATAGTTATGGATGAGAAATATTGGTTGCAAAGTTGGCATTTCTGGATGTAATACAGATATTTTGGACTTATTTTTGTTTCTTTGCATGTTTGATATTTTTAAAAAGGCATATGCTACTGACTACACTTATGCACATATGTAACATCTTTTGCTAGGATACATGACCACTGCTTGTCCAGAATGTGAAAAGTGAAAGATTGTGACTAAACAAAATTTTAATGTCCAGATAATATCACTAGAAATTATTTTAGCCTTTTTAATAAATGTTGTTATTGATGTTAAGTTCACCATGGGAAAATCATATATTGTTATGTATATACTAGGTTAATTATTTAAAGACTGAAGTGCAACATAACTAGATTCTAAATAATCTATTTTTCAAAACACACAACAGTCCAAACAGTAAAAGTAAAGTCCAAGTTAAGAATATTTCATTCTTAAGAATTGTTTAATTTACAGTGGTTTAGTTGTAATAGATGGTTATAGATTCAAAATAGTTTTCAAGAGTGTACAAAAGATACAATTTTTTTTCTAGCATCAGCTAAATTAGACATATTACATTGAGAAAAATGTTTCTCATTTCTTTCCTGTTACCTTTATTGATTTCATTGCAGAGATGTTAACATAGGAAATAGATCATTTTGTTATCTAATTTTACCTTCCAAAGGACAGAAGCAGATGAGAAATGTGAGGTTCTTTCCTGTTGGCTTTTTTGAATTAGCTGTTTTAGATTCTAAAAGTTTAGTTCCTAAAGAAGTAACCTTGTAAATAATTTTAATGTCCTCCTTTAGTGTAGGGTAAGCAACCTTGGCTCTTTTATGACTCAAGGACTTCAACTCCCAGAATTCCTGAGCCAGCATGTCTCAGCTTGGAAACCTCTTTCCCCTCAGTGTGCTTGGCTCAGGATTTCTGGGAGTTGAAGTCCACGAGTCATAAAAAGAGCCAAGATTGCCTACTCCTAAAGCCAACAAAGGGAGCTTTTTTTTTTCTTCAAAAAAAAAAAAAAAAAAGTGCTGGAACGCTGTTCTGAGCGTTCTATGAGAAAAAAGCCCTGCCTACCACCAATTTGCTTTTAGCATTAGTAGTTCAGATTCTTTTAGAGAGCTTAAGCTTGCAATAAATCTTTATACTCATTTGAACTGCCTGGATTTTCTGATTTCCTTGGGGCTTGACATCTTTCTCAATATTGCTTTGATGGCAAGGAGCTTACCAAATGGAATATTATCCTCATGGCAGATGGTTGGGGGAGAGGCACTTCTGCTTTTCTTCCAAGAAAAACCCAACAGGTGAATGAGGGTTGGACAGGGGGGTGAGGTGGTGTAGAGAGAAGCAGGATGGCAAAATCAGACTCTAGCTTGGCTCAGCCCTGATGGATACTTTTCTTAAAATTTCCAGGCTGTTCCAATCAACGCATGCAGCCAAGATGGCTTTTTGGTGTGCAAGGCAGGGTGTGGGGCAGCCAAAGTGGGGGAGAGACAGATGGGTAGAGAGAGTTGCAGTGCCTCTCCAAACTTAAATGTGGGAGGTGCCAAATGTCTAAATTTTGGTCAGGTGACTGGAGAGGTGTTGCAACAGCCATAACATTGAGCAGAGATCATATCCCATAATTCAGTGCTACTGTAACTTTAAACAGTCACTGAATAAATGGTCATAAATTGAGGACTATTTATATAGAAATGCTTATAGAATCACAGAGCTTCACAGTCATATGGCAAGATAAAATCCTGAAGAGGATCAATAGTTTGTTCACTTTCCAAAAACTCTTTCCTGTAATATAAAATATATAGGATTGATTCCTACGTGTGTGTGTGTGTGTGTGTATGTATGTGTGTGTATCCATCTAGAGCAAGGGGTCTCCAACCTGTGGGCCATGGCCTGATAGTGGCCTGTGGCCTCCTGGCCACCGGGCTGCAGGACAGGCTAGCCAGTCTCAATTATGCTAGTGATGCTGCCGCACGGTGTATAAACAGGCTGCCACCATGCTATGGGGCATGAAAATGGGCGCTGCCATGCTGTGGGGCGCAATGGGCCACCTCCGCATCAGGGGTGCGAAAATGGGTGCTGCCATACCACGGGGTACAAAAACTGGCTGCCGCCACTCTGCAAGGTGCAAAAATGGATGCCACCACACCATGGGGCACAGAAACAAAGCTCTGCAGCACGCAAGTATGGGGTAGGGCTAGTATCACGCATGTGCTCACATCCCTGTGCACTCGCACGCGGACACATGTAAAGTGCTTCCCCCTCCCTTTTCCTCTGGTCCATCAACCAACAAAGGTTGATGACCACTATTTTAGAGCATCTTGACCTGACTTTAGCAGGCTAGTACAAAGATAGATGTCCCTGCAGATTTTACTCCACTAGTCGTTGCCAACTATAGCAGGCTGTGCTCATCTCCATTTCAAGGCTATTAAGCCAACACTGTCTGAAGACATTTTCACAGACATGTGACCAGCATGACATCATAGAGCAGTTATCTTTTCACCAAAGTGGTACCTATTAATCTACTCACATTTACATGCTTTCGAACTGCTAAATTGGCAGGAGCTAGGTGAAGATGGGAGATTACCCAGTTTGTGTGGTGCTTGGGTCTTGAACCTGGGCTGCTGGCTTTTCCAGCCAACAAGTCCAGCATCCTAACCACTGAGTTACTGCGCTGCCATTGTGAGGACATATCTTGAGGGGAAAAAACATAGTCAGCTTGTCTCAGAGCTAGGGAAAGGAGGGTATGTGGATAAGCCCCTAAAATAGAATATTTTATTTATTTGTCTGTTTGTTTAACCTTAACAGGTGGCAACAGTAGCTAACTTATTGTCCAGCATATTGCATTAAGTGCAAGAAAACAAAACAATCTACAATTTTCCATTATTTGCCTGCAACTGTAAATTCACTAAACATATTGGTTGACACTACCTTTGACTTCTTAATATTACACAGTATCAAAGATTGTTCCTGTTCCATTCAATAAACTTAGAGAGACCTTGGGAAGAATTCCATGGATGAGAATCCTAAAGGGGAAATCAACTCAAGAAGCTTGAGAAATTTTGAAAAGTGAGATAATAAAGGCCCAGTCTAGTACAATACCAACAAAGAAGAAAAATAACAGCTTTCAAAAGAAACCAGCATGGCTGCATAAAGAACTCTCTTCACTGCTTCAAACAGGAAGGCGGTGCAGAGAGTGGTGAGGATGGCTGAAAAGATTTATTGGCAGTTCCCTCCCTTCCATCCAGGACATAGCATATAAGCATTGCTCGAGCATGATCCACAGTATTGTCTGGGACACTATACATGCTCTTCACGACCTGTTTTCCTTGTTACCTTCTGGGAGGAGGCTCCCTGGTATCCAAAGCAGAACATCCAGATTCAGTCAGTTTTGTTCCATACAGTATTAACCTTGTGAACTCTAAAGCTTCCTCCTTCCGTTATGTATTCAAGATGGACAGTGATTAATATTTATGTTACTTATATGTAAGGGTGTAGGTTTATGCATGTTGTATATAGTATGTTTAAATGTGTTATGTATGTTTATACTTTGAGAGCAAACAACTAAATTTCATTTTTAATGTGTGCCATTGTGCCCACAGTAAAAAATGACAAGGCTATCTATCTATCTATCTATCTATCTATCTATCTATCTATCTATCTATCTATCTATCTATCTATCTATCTATCTATCTACCTACCTACCTACCTACCTATCTATCTATCTATCTACCTACCTACCTACCTATCTATCTAAGTAGTGTTGTCAGTATATCTCAAACTATTAGGTTCTAACTTCTGCTATTGTATTTTTTTTCTTTTTTCCATTCTTATATTTGCTGCACAACTGTGGCAAGAAAGGTCGTAAAATGGGACAAAATTCACTTAACAACTTAGCAACATAAATGTTGGGCTCAACTGTGGTCGTAAGTCGAGGATTACCTGTACAATTTTTTAAAAAATATCCAACCCAGACAATCTGCTGAAGCTGCCACCACTAACATCCACGCAGACAAATCGTTTTCCTTCTCGTTTGAAGCTGTTTATAAAATCTCAGCCGCAGCCTGTCTTCTGGAAAACAAAATCATGCAGCCTTAACTTCTTATTCCCCGTGAGACGCCGCCCTAGGCGAAGCTCAATCACTGGATACATTCTAGGAAATCACTTTACTACTCATTTCCTTGAGATTCGGAAGCGTCTCTATCATTCACTGAATCTATGACCATTTCTACTTGGTTCTCTTCCAAAGGACTACCGTAAGCAAAGAGCGCATGCGACGAGATAGACCCGGATGTTGTTACAGCTCCGCGGTAAGCAGGCTGTGCCACGCGTAGCGGTCTCCTAGAAGGGTCCTACTTGGGAGGGAGAAAGACGATAGAGTTGAGACTTGAGGCTCCACTTCCGTCCACCCAGTTCCGATCGCTGCCGGAGTTCTCTGGGCGAGAAAGGCTAAAAGGCGGAGGCAACCGGTCTAAGCAGAGTTTTCTCAAGATTTCTCTGGCGCTCCCGGCAGAGTAGCAGGAAGGAAGTGGGTGACCGACGGTGAGAGAGAGAGAGAGAGAGGGAAGGTGAGCCGGTTAGCGGCAGTCTTGGCTCTTCGCCGGGGATGGGAGCTGGGAAGAAGCGGGTGGCCGGGAGGTAGCGGGGCAGCAACGAAGTTTTCTCCGTGTCTGCGTTGCTCGTGGAGACGGCCCAAGGCTTGCGGTCGAGGAATGGGGGTGGTGGTGGTGGTGGTGGTATGCCCTTCCTCTGGCATCTTAATCATATTAGCTGTAAGATTCCCATAAGGTCATCGGGGGCAGCTTTTTTTCTGCATGGAGACGGACTGATGGAGAAAGTTTGGCTCATTTCACAAACAGTCGCTTCTCACTTTTTAAAAAAAAACAAGCAAACCTGGACCTTTACCAAGAGAACGAGGCAATCCTGCTACACACCCGGATTTATTATCTACCCTGAAGCAGGCGGGGCGGTAATGATGCAGAAACAGGAGGAAGTACTGTACTCTTGTTGATCAGAGACCTTCAGCTTACTTGTGAATGCCCTGAATAGTTTTCCATCTCTTTCCTGCTTGCTTTGCTTTGCTTTTCCATTGCTTGGTGTTTAGGCATTCTGATCAAATGTTTGGGACTGAAATGTCTGTGTTGTAGTCCTCTAAGTTGGTATAAAGATAGCTGGCAGTAATTTTTGTTGAAAGGTGCAAAAAGTGAGTTGGCTAGAAATAGAATATGCTGTAATCTTACACCCAGTCGTTTCTTTGATTTTGGATATCTGTTACGTTATATAGTGCCAATATTAGCAACAGGTGGAAAGTAGAAAGTGCCTGAGATTCTTTTGGGTGGCTTAATTACACTTTCACAATGTGCCTGAATAGGATCTTAGCTTTGAAAGGTACTCTCTCTTCACAACACTGTAATACCATTATTTAGTGGATGTTTTGTGGGAGAGGTCCCGTTAGATCCAATTGTCAGTTAAATCTAAGTTCATATCACTTGGAATTAATATGTCATCTGATAATTAAAGACATTATTTGAAGTAAAATCTCAGTTTGACATTAAACAGGGTGAACTGCAAATGATAAATTTATCTGTTGTGTCCATAGTCTAATGAACTAAGGTCAATTAACACTAAGGATTTAATGTATTTTTAAAAAGTTTTGTATCGGTAGCAACTTGGTGATTAAATATGACATTGCTTTTGAGATATATACTGATTAGACTTAAAACTAAGTTTATTTGAACTTTAATAAAGCTAAACTTCTGAATAGCATGTATAAAACTGTAGCTTTATTTGTATAAGGAAAGATGTACTGTATTATCTTGTCTGTACATTGTAAATATGCATCATGATTTATATCCTTGTAAAAGTATAAGGAAAAACTAGTGTAAAGAGAAAGTAGGTATATGCTATATATCTTTTTAGATTTTTAGACTTTATTACTAAGTGTTAAATATTTCAAGATACATATAAAAAAAGTAAAAAGGAGATCCAAACTTTTTAGAGAGAGAGAATTTTGTGGATTTATACCTAGTGAAAATGCTCTAGTGGTTCTCAATCTTTTCTTCATCACGGAAACCTCTTTAAATACCTTTTGTGGTCATGGGCCATGGTCACCTTCAACCAAGACTTAAGATTTAAAACATATCATTTTTTAAATCCTTCATGGACCCACTGTGATGACAGTGTGGATCACAGGCTGACAATCACTGCTCTAAGTACAATAATGATGTATATTTTATAGCAGGAAGCACGATGAGAACATCCTATGGAAAGTAATGCTAGATAAATTGCTTAGGGACAGAGTGTGCTGCAAATTAATTCCAATTACTTGAAAATACCCTCAACATTTCTGAATGAAATTGCATAAAGCTGTAATTTCACCAGGCTATTGTGCTCCTTTAATGCCTTAAACTGATATAGTATGGCTGTAAAAATTACACTGTGTGTATTGAATGGAGACTGAAAATGACTTCTTGAATTGTCATCTGCTAAACAAAGTGGAATGTCCCAGGTGATACAACACAGTATATGTATCTACTACCAGTGTAACTTCTTATTTACCTGTAGACAGTGATTGCTACATTCTATTATAAGATGGAGGGTGATCACAATCTATCACAAATGCATATACATTGCTATTCCTATGTGTTTATCTGTATAAACACTTTGTTTTTCATTGTTAAAAAACAGCAGTTTACTATTAAATTCAATAACAGTTAAAAAGGACATGATCAATAATTTTTAATGATTGAAGTGTTCTGTGGGCATGTTCAGGCAATTAAGCCTTTAGCTGAATATATTGCTGATTTCCAATGTTTGTTATATAATTGTTAATCATTTCTATGAATTTAGTATGCATAGAATTACTAAAAACTCAGAAATAAATGTCCTAAGTCATTTTTGCTGCACATCCCATTTTAAGATGTACAGAAGTTATTTATACTTATCACTAATTTGACTATTATTGCCATTTTTCTTGTTGCAATGGGAATATGCTGACTTCATTTACACTATGCAAAGCCAGATATTTTTTAATACGCTGATAAGTACACCAGTGACCTTTTTGAAAATGTAAGGGACTGTATTGTTTTGGTTTTCCACAATCAAAATAATAAAAAAACAGTATGGCATCAACAGAGCCCTATCGGATACTGTGCAGAAGTAAACTACTTCTATTACAACAGTTGTAATAATAGAATATTGCAAGTCTGAATGTGCTACCTTTCCTGTATCTTTTATCTGCATGAGAATTTGGAGGAGGTAGACAGAGCCATTTGCATGGATTACAGTACATTTTTGGTTTGGGTTAAGATTTGTTTATCTGATTGTTGCCTTGGTAGCAGATCTTCCTTTTGTCCTTCAAGGCCATCCTTTTTATCCACTACAATAGACCAAACTAAACTAAACTTATAAAAATACAGCTAGCAAGTATATAGAATCTGGTAACAGTCAGAAAGCACTTCTTATTGATAAAATACAAGTAAACATCTTGTGTTTACTTGCCTTCATCTGCTCTGTTTCACACATAGCTGCAGTGGTCAATATTGAACAGTAATGCAAAAATGGCAACCCACAGGCTCAAGATTGGTGGATGATAGGTAAATGATCTTTAAAATAATTCTATAGTTTTTGATAGTAAAAAAAAACCAGACCTTCGGCACATCTTCCCACACCTTTCCTGACCCACACCCTTCCTGACCCATGCTGTGACCCACATGCACTGTCCATGATCTGTGCAGCACTTTTTAAGCACTGCCCAGCACTCCCAGCACCTTCTAATCCACACCATCTCCAACTAGTGCAGTACCTCTCACACACCTCTGCAATCCCCATGCATTCTTCTTGACCTGTGCTACCTTTCCACATGTTCTACTTGATCTACGTTGCAACTCTTACACATCCCCGTGAGTCCGACAAGCCCTTCTTGACCTGCACCACCCTCTACCTGAACCGCACTGCACTCTTGTCCCAGGCACCCTTCCCGACCTATGCAGTTTATATGCTCTTCACAACTCACACAGTATCTCTGGTGCACACCCATACACCCTTTCCAAACAAGGAAGATAGATTTCTGATGCTCCCTGCTAGCTTTTCATAAGGCACCTCAATGAAGAAGCTGTTAGGAAGTTGGAAGACACTGCCATTCCAGCTGCTTTTTTGCCCACTTGCGATAATTCTGCTTTGCTCTTTATATAAAGAAAAATGTCTAAATGATGACCCAATGGGAATGAATTATCTAGTAATATTAAAAAAAATCCTAATTTACTTGTGCTTCCATTATTAGTCGTCTTCTGAACACCTATAAAAGTCCAAAACATTTTAGTTTTCTGTTTCTTGCCTCTGTGCTGTAAAAATGTTTTAAAGTCATAGTATTTAGTTTACATCATCCTGTAAATGTGTGTTGAATGGTTCAACCAATGTAATTTTATTTCTATGTTTCAGCTTCTAAGAAGTGTTTAAGTAGAAATTTACAGAGAAGTTTTTAGCTTTGAAAGAGTGTTGTTCCTGTGTTTAATTTTGTAACTAGTTCCTAGATTTCATTTCATCCAACGAAGTAAAAGGATTGCTTAAGGTTTGAAGTTTCTCACTTTGGTAATTGTAAAGATAGTAAATTAATTTAATATAGTTGCAAAACGACTAGCACGCATGTGCGGGGGAACCTTTACCTTTACTTTTTATATTTTAAGGATAGATATAAAGATGTCAACATAAAACATTTTTATATGTTCTCAGGTGCATGCAGCATAATAAAAACATTGTCTAATACTTTATACTGTGGTAATCTCTTAACTCAGTTCCTGAACTCTGTTCTTTAGCTGGCAATTTAATTTTTAAAATGTGCTACGGTAGAAGCAGTTCCTGTACTTTGAAATTAAGACAGAACAGCTTGCGACTCATAAAGTATTTGTTCTAGCTTATCCAGCCTAGAATAAAGGCTTGTAATGGTGCTCAGAAATTGTATAAGAGCGAGTTCCATGAGAGGAAGAAGAAAGCAGGGGTTTTTCTTTCTAATCCTTTAAAACAGGGATCTTCAAAAGGGCCAAGTTTGAAGATCCCTGCTTTAAAACCTCATTTTATTCTAATAATCAGTAGATTAATTAAAGCTATTATTTATAGGCCTACATACCACTGAAACTCTTTAACCAAGTTGATAAATATCAGCATAAGTAAAGTTTGGAGAATTTCTGAAATCTTTCTGTATTGTGTGAGGGAAAACATAACCTTGTTAGTGAGCATGTCTTGATGTAAATTCTTTCTCCAATTTATTTCACCGGCTAAATAGTGTAAATCAGTACTCCACAATCCGTCCTAAGTTTGAGTGAGCTTGAGTACTCACAGTGGGACCATTACATTAAAAAAATAGTTAACTCCATCTAAAAGTCAAAAACCCAATCCACTCCATATATTAGGCAAAGTTCCAGGGGAGAAAATGAGAAATGATGGAGGCCGGCCTTTGAAGAGTTAATACTCTGGATCACAAGGTAATTTAGACAGGGGCTACTTTTGACTAGATTTTAATTTCTAAGTTGCTGTGACTTACAAGTCCTGTGGCAGCTCCCTTTGTGATAGCACCTCTCACATGGGTTAAGCATTGCATAAAAGGTAAAGGTTCCCCCGCACATGTGTGTTAGTCGTTTCCGACTCTAGGGGCCGGTGCTCATCTCTGTTTCAAAGCCAAAGAGCCCGCGCTTGTCCGAGGACGTCTCCGTGGTCATGTGGCCGGCATGGCTAGACGCCAAAGGCGCACGGAACGCTGTTACCTTCCCACCGTAGTGGTCCCTATTTTTCTACTTGCATTTTTACATGCTTTCGAACTGCTAGGTTGGCAGAAGCTGGGACGAGTAACAGGCGCTCACTCTGTTACACGGCACTCGGGATTCGACCCACCAAAATGCCGACCTTCTGATCGACAAGCTCAGCGTCCTAACCCACTGAGCCACCGCGTCCCTAGTATTGCATAAGTGAGTGTAAATCAGAGTCTTCCTGATCTATTGTGTAATGATTCTGGCTCAAATCCTAGGCTTAACCTTGCTGAGTTGGCTCAATAGGACTTTTGGCTCAGTAGGATTGTCTAAGAATTATTTTCAGATGACTCCATGATAGGAACTATCAACAAGGCCAGGCCAGCTGTTTGCAGTCAAACACTGGACAGTGTCCAGTTCAGGAAGATTATAAGTTTTTAAGACTCATTTTAGACAGTTTCTTTTTGTACATTACCATAGTTGAACTATCACTCCCAAAATTGCTTTTTGGGATTCGTTCATTATTTAACATTTAATACTTAAACTAAAAAGATTTTTAGAACTACCAACAGAAATCATGGGGAAAAGAAATCAAGTTCCTAAAATAGTAGAGCATCTGAAGCAGAACATTCCCAACTTTATAACCTTGTATTTCTTGTATTTATTTAGTTATTTTGATATATTTTATTTATTTTTTATTTTTATTTTATTAAATTTATATACCGCCCTATTCCCATAGGACTCAGGGCGGTTTACAGGGAAGGTTAAAAACATAACATACAAAAATTAAAATCAGATTAAAACAAGTAGATCTTGCTTTTTTTTTTTTTTTGCTTTTTCCCCCAGTCAGGTTAAACAGATGGCACTGCCATAAACAACTTTCTCTACTTCATTTCCTCCTTCCTTGATTGCTATGGATTAGGGTTTAAAAGAAGTAGGAACAATATCTAAAAAGATTTTGTCTGTCCAGTTTGCAAATGTTCTCCTTCCTCTTAGTCCCTTCAGTCATAACCCATCCAAAAGGTATTGCTGGAATGTATAATAATATTAATAACACTATTACTATTGTATTATTAGATTTTTATCCTGCCTTTTTTATAAATTACTGAACGTGATGAACCCACTTTATACTCTTTCCTCCTCCTATTTTCCCAAACAATCCTGTGAAGTGTTTTGGGCTGAGAGAGAGTTTTTATGTACTTTTATGCCTAAGGGAGGCCTAGAATTCACAGGCTCTAGGACTGTGTAGTAATGACTACACCAAACTTGCTTTCATATATGTTATGGTGTGGAGTGGCGAGGTGTGTGTTATGTTACATTATGTTAATACGTACTTATATATACATATATATTATAAAGCAGATATAAGTTCTTGTAGGAGCTTATTAGAATACATTTAGTTACTTAAAATAATACACACTCAACTTGTTTCATTTTCAGATATGTCAGAACACAGCAAGAGTTCCCCAACGGTTGATGAACTTCATCAAGCTCCAGAAGGAATCCAGTCTGACTCTGAGGTGATTGGGTGATACATATAGTGATAGTTATTCAGAAATCAACCAATCCTTTAACAGGCTCAGACTGGAAAAACAAATTTAATTCAATCTCTATTATATGGATGTTGATCCAATATTCCTACTTTTTTGGGAGGAACTATTGGCATTACTGACAGGTTTGCAGAATGGGTGCATATTGATCTAGATCAGACATGTCAAACACAAGGCCCGGGGGCCGGATCCGGCCCGCAAAGTGGTTTCATGTGGCCCGCAAAGCCATCCTGGAAACAGTGAGGGAACGGCCCCCACTGCCTTGGCCCTGGCCCAGAGACCCTCCTTCTGCCAGGGACCCTCAGATCTGTCCCACTCCTGCCCAGGCCCCCATAGGCACCCTTGATGCAAACAATGTAGAGCTGGCCATTCCCACCCAGTAGGCCATACACACTCTAGCCATGCCCACCCAGTAGGCCACGCCCACCCTGGCCATACCCACCCGGCCCCCTGAGGGCAACCACAATGCTGATGTGGCCCTCAATGAAATTGAGTTTGACACCCCTGATCTAGATGGTTTCAATGCATACCAATGAATTCGTTCATTCGTAGGTAACCACATCCTCTCTCCTACTTTGACAGGATTTTATGTTGCTCTTCTGGGTGCATTCTCATGAGGTAGATGGTTGGCTTTTCTCATCCCATGTTTGAGGAACAGTTACTTTTTCTGTAGGAGAGTCAGTTTCTCTTAGTTTGAAGAATATCTTATTTGGTTCCTGTTTAGCTTCTTGCAAAGTAACCTAATGTGATGCATAGAAGACACTAGATTGTGTTACAGTATTAATGAACAGTTTTAAACATCATTCAGATTAAGCAAAAATGTTTTTCAAGTAATATACAGCATTGTTGCTATACAGGTAGTCTCAAGTTACAACCACGATTGAGCCCAAAATTTCTGTTGCTAAGCGAAGTATTTGTTAAATGAATTATGCCCCATTTTAATACCTTTCTTTCCACACTTGTTAAGTGAATCCCTGTAATTGCTAAGTTAGTAACACAGTTGTTAAGGGAATCTGGTGTCCCCATTGACTTTGCAACCATCATAAATATGTGTCAGCTGCCAAATGTCTGAATTTTGTTCATGTGACCATGGAGATGCAGTTGTAAGTGTGAAAAATGGTCATAAGTCACTTTTTTCATATTAATTTCAAATGGCCACTAAACAAACTCTTGTATGTCAGGGACTACCTGTATCAGTTGTGCTCATTGTGCCTAAATGTAAGGATAGAGTCTCTTTGATTGTGGTATTACACAAGGCTTTTATAATCTGTCTACTTAGGCGTAAACATATAGCATTTGGAAAGTTCTGGATTTCTTTTAAACATTTGAAAAATGTATTTATACTTTTAATAAATGCGGTTAGTAAATGCTGAAAACCATGGCTGGTTAAACTGGTATGATTAATAACACCGAGTGTATTTGTTGTTCTGAAAAAGCTTACCATAAGGTACCCAAATAGCTCCTGCACTATTTATTTTTAGGAAGACCATTACAATTATTCTGTTTCACCAAACATTTGTAATTCAAGTAAGAGTTAAGAATGGCTGCGGTTTTCTTTCTTAATTTCTTATTTAATTTTTATATTTATTTTTAGCAGTATACTCTTAAAATTTTGGGGTTTAGAGTTTATGTACTATTTAAATTGTTTTTTTGATTGTGAACTTTGAAACTTGTCATTGTAATAAATCTTGTGATTCAGGTGAATATAAATATTAAAATTAATTATATTAATTAATTTTTGTGAAATATGTCCCACATTATATCTCTTCTAATGTTTAATTGTTTGAAATAAGATATATTTTTTTCTAAAAGTAAATCATTTGGGCATATGAGCCACATGTTTGAAAATAATACCTGATTTACCACATTTCCTTCTAACGTGGCAGTAATATGGAATAACTGGATAGGTAGAAAAAGCCAAAGGCCTAACTTAATGCATAGTCTTGTAAATTTAAAAACTTAATTAGTTGGCAGTTCAAAATTTCTTCTCTTGGGCATTGTAATAAGCTTAGCAATCCACCTTGCTGTTAATTTTAGTGAGAATATCATGATTATTAAAACCATGTAAACAGCCTAGAATGTCTACAGTAGCAATAACGTGTACAGGGAGTCTCCATCTTAAGAACAAATTTGTTCTTAAGTTTGTCTTTAACTCAAATTTGTATACAAATCAGAGTTTGTACTTATGAATGGATTGCCTATTACTAAAAATGGCAGACTTTTCTTCTTCCTTGAGCTGCAAAACTGCTGAATTGCTGAAAACAGGTTTTGTATTAAAAATGTGTGACTTCAGTGGTTCATGAAAATATTGCATGGCTTTAGTGGTTTATTGGCTTGAGGAAGGAGAATGCCATCCACCATTTTGAATAATAAACCTGGTCATATGTACAAGTTATCTATAAATCAAATGTTCTTAATACAGGCACTGCCTGTATTACAAAGTAATATTTTGGGAAATTCTGAACTCAAGGCAGGTTACAGTCTCCCAGTACCATATTGAGAGCCAAGGAGAAATGCAGTTCTCTCCAAAGGCTTGAGTGTGGCCCAAAAGATTTTACTTAATTACAATATTTAATGTAATAGAATAGGGAAATTATTAAATACAGGGGGAATAATTTCATAATCTGTAATCCATATTATTCCAATAAATTCTTTGAATACAGATTCTAATATTCTCCTTAGCCTGAAAAAGTTTACCTTTGCTTTGAGTCTTCAGTTCTACCAATCTGAATTGTTCATTCTCTTTCCACTGAAACACTACAACTAATATTTTAATGAAAGCCCTTGAGTGTTCAACGGCTTCCACATGAGGGCACTCTGGGACCATTTAAATTGTTTTCAATTCAATATTCATATGACCTTTAGCTGGTTTTAGCCCATTATATAAATAAAACATATAGAATTGTTTATGTGATATAAGTTGTATACCAATCTAGATCCTACATTCTTGAAAAATAGTCATTGAAAGAGGAAAAAGGAATAGTAGTAATAATAATGATTGCAAATATGAGCTATAAAATACTTGTATATTTTTAAAAATTAAATAAGTAGCTTCATTTCAGTAATAAATTCAAGAGCATCCTCAATTATTATAAGAATGTCAGTTCAGTATTGTTGAATTGTTGAAAGACATGTTAAGCACACACAATCTTTGTCATTAGCTGCTTGTTTAGAGCAAATAATTACTTCTAGCCAAGTAGTTTGCCAAATATTTGTGCAAACCTCTGCGATACATTCTGCTTAACACTAGAAAACCTTTTTTTCTTTCCCAAACAGGTTGGACAAACACATAGTTTATAATATGCAGTTTGTTGCTAATGCATATTTCCCCAATAATATTAGGGTGGCACTGAATAATTTCAAATGATACTTGTGGAGAATTCTAGCACAACAGGATTTTTTGCAATCTGCAGTTCTGTAATGTAGCCAACAGTACTGTATTTAGAATTACTTGTTTATAAGTTTCAATATATTTAAATGGAATATTTGTGTTTTTTAAAAGCAAAGAACTAGAAACTTGAGCACAGAGGTTCACTTGCATGAAAGGGATGGCTCCAAAATTCTGCAGGTGTTGCAAAAGATATAAATAATGCTGAACAGAGTAGACTCAAAAGATAATGACTGTTGCCTGATTAAAGCTATAACAAAGTACAGTACCTCATACTATTCTTGGGAATTCTTATCTTTGTGTGGCATTTTTAATAAGTGTGAGATTAGGTTCAGGACCAGAGGATTGGAAAGTGACACAAACTTTATTTGTATATATAACTAGATAGCAGTCTCCAAAGTATAGTAGATACATTAGTAGATTATCATTATTTCAGAATGGGAAAAATAACATCCAAGTTAAGATGGAATGTATGCAGAGTTTTGGAAACAGGTAAAACAAACTGGCAATTCTGAGAGTTATAAATTCAACATATCTGGAAAGCATAGGATCATGGAATTGGATAATGCCATCAGCATTAAACCTGTGTCCTTGTGTAGGCCACAGTTGGGACAAGCAACTTGGTTATTAAGCAAAGTCACTAAATGAAAAATCATGTGACCATGACTGTGCTTACAATTTTGCACTTTCTTTTGCTTTACAATGCAGAAGGATGTGACCCAAACAGCCGAGTGAGCCCAAACAGTAAGGAGCAACTCAACTCATGAGGAAGCTAGGTGAAAGGGCAAATCCTACAGCCCCCTTTCCCAACCCCCTGCCCTTTGGAATGCTCACCCCAGCATTGGGATAATTAGCAAGAAAAGAATTAATGTTTATTTATTATTTATTTATTTATTTAGATTTATATACCGCCCTTTCCCGAAGGACTCAGGGCGGTTTACAGGGCATTTAAAAAACAGACAATACAAACGTTAAAACAAATTAAAAGAGATTAAATAGAACCCTGAGAAAATTAAAACCCAGTTAAAATGTTTGCATTTACCTTCATTGGAAAGGAAGGGATTACAAGAGACTAAGTCATACAGTGAGGTATACACATTGAAAAGAGTGTGCTACTACCAGTTGTTTGAACTGCTAGCCATTTAGGAGGCAAAAAAAAGTCTAGTATGAATCTGATTGGGTTCTAGCTGATTTCAGGCAGCAGGGAGGTTTCTAATTTCTCTCACAGAACTGAGCTTTTTAACTTGCCCTTGGCACTTTTTAGGGAGATGGTTCTTTGTTTAAGAACACTTGTTTAAGCAATCTCTCTGCAAGATGGGAGAAAAAAACAAGTCAGGTAGAGGATAACAGATACTGGCTGACTGAAAATGTGAGTGGAAAAAAAGGCATTACAAAGATTGTAAATGTAGTCATTGTAACTGTTCTTAAAGTATCCCAGAGATGGAGAAACAACCACAAGCTCCATAGATAGGCTGTGTTACAGTTATTATCAGAAAGAAGTTTTTTCATATTTGGATGACTATAACTAATGCCTATTAGTCAGTCCTCCCTCATGCTAGTAAGCAAAAAAAGCTTATTAGCAAGCAAGTAAAAAAAGGAAAAAGATCCCTGTTTAAGTGCATGTTTTGTGAAGTGAGCTATTACCACAAACAGTAACTGTAGAATAGTTTCAAATTAATTAAATCTATTTTTTGTAATCTGTAAAAATATGGTAGCAGGATTTGGCTCATAAAATCAGCATATGTTAAAGAAAATATGATTTTTCAAGAAATTATTTGGCTGTATATAAACTCTTTGTAATTACATAGACAGGTTTTCTCCAGGATGATACTCTGGAAACAGAGGCCTTGCAGTGATGCATCCATTGTTGGTATAGTCAAGCCCATCAGGCTCACTTCTAGTTGTTCTCTTTCCCTTAGATGCCAATTTTTATTTATACAAAAAGTTACAGGGAAAACCATTGCCTACCTGATTCAGATTTTTGTAGATACAGATACATTATGACATCTGAATTTTTTGGAGCCCTCTGTTGCTACCTGAGCAAGTGCTACATAGCATATTTCTTCAGTGCTGGTCCCTTAATGTTGGTACTGAATCTCAAAGAAATAAAAGAAGCAATTAAAAAAATCAGACTTGGAAAAGCATCACATTTAGATGGGTTGAGAGCTAAATATTATAAAGAATTTGAGAAGAACTGTTGCAACCAATGACAAACACAAGGAATAAAATTAAAGAGACAAAGACAATACTGCCAATATGGGAAGAGGCATGTATAGTTATAAATTACAAAGAACAGAATGATCCAGAGGAAACACAGTTATACAGACCAATTTCTTTGTTGAATGCAGATTATAATTTTTTGCAACAATGCTAGTTGAATATCTAAAGAAATGTATCCTAGATATAATACACATGGACCAAATAGGTTATATGTAATCTTCAGTTAACTGCCATAATTGGGACCAGAATTCTGTCACTGTGTGATATCATATAGCATAAAAGTTACATGACCATACTAACTTAATGATGGCAGTTCTGGTTGCTGTTGTTAATTGGACCATGGTTTATTAAGCATGATATCACATGACCATAGCTTGCAACTTCCTGCTGGCTTTGCCTTTTGGAAGCTGCAATGAAGGTTGTGAATAGCAATCATGTTAGTATGGGGCATTGCAAGTGTTGTAATTATGCACTGGTTGCCAAGTGCCTGAATTTAAGGATTGGCCATAAGACTCGCCATTCAGCACCATTGCAACTTTGAATGGCCACTGAACCGGTAGTCGCTAAGTGAGAACTACCTGTATTACTCAAAAAAAAATAGCAAGACAATAACGGTTTATAATTAGTGTAACAGACAATATCAACAAAGAAAAAAGACAGAAACAGTACACCACATACCTGTTGTCATTAGTTTGGTTTTCTATGTTTTTAATCTTAATCCCATTTTTCCCACTGTGCTTCTTGATTTTCTGTCAGCTTTTTTAGCTCATCTTCCTTACTCAATATCTTTTCATTACTAGAGCTTGCAGATCATTTGCATTTTCATCATCAGCACAGAGCAGATTATTGATGTTTTGCCTCCAGTGTTAAAACCATGCTCATCTTCCAATCCAGTCTTCCTCAATATATATTCAGCATATAAATTGGATAAATAAGGAAAGAATATGTAGTTATATACTAGTATAGGCTTTCATAGCAGGCATCAATTAACTAGTAATAAGTTTTCAGGCTGAATGGCTGTTGTCTAAATGACCAAACTAGACCATGGCCTTTCAGCCCAAAAGCTCATTACTGTTTAAGTATGCATTCTTTTACCAACCTGGAATCAATCTGTGTTGCCATGTTCTGCCTAAACAGTGGCTTCCTAACCTATGTATAAGTTTTTTTATGAGGACAGGGAGGCATTTTGAGATTCCCATTTTCATAAGGATATTCCATAGCTTCATGTCAATGTAATTTAACACCATTCTGTAATCAATTTAGCACATATTTATTTTTTCCTTTGTTTTTCTCAATTATCTAGTGTGCAGCTACAATAATATCTTTTGTTTCTTGTTCTTTTCTAAAACCATCTTGAACATCCAATATCTGCCTTTCCATACATGGGTCTAATTTGCACAGGAAGATACTAAATATTTTGATACCATGTGAAATTAAGACTTATTATATGATAGTTTGCACAGTCTGTTAAGTCTCCTTTCTTTGGCATTGATATGTATGCTTACATCTTTTAATTGATTTTCCAGACTATCAGTCTCCAGATTTGTTAGCATAGTTTGGTCGGTACCTTGACTGGTTCGTCTTCTGTTGCTTGCAGTATTTCTGTAGCCTTTACTAATTTTTGTTGTGAGCTGCCCAGAGTTGCACTCTGAGATGGGGTGATCATTCAAATCTAATAAATAAATAATGACTAGAGTGTTAATCTAACTTCATCTTCTGGAACTAGGTAAAGGTAAAGGTTCCCCCGCACATGCGTGCTAGTCGTTTCCAACTCTAGGGGCCGGTGCTCATCTCCGTTTCAAAGCCGAAGAGCCCACGCTTGTCCGAGGACGTCTCCGTGCTCATGTGGCTGGCATGACTAGACGCCAAAGGCGCACAGAACGCTGTTACCTTCCCACTGTAGTGGTCCCTATTTTTCTACTTGCATTTTTACGTGCTTTCGAATTGCTAGGTTGGCAGAAGCTGGGACGAGTAACAGGCGCTCACTCTGTTACGTGGCACTCAGGATTTGACCTGCCAAACTGCCGACCTTCTGATCGACAAGCTCAGCGTCCTAACCCACTGAGCCACCGCGTCCCTTTTTCTGGAACTAGAGCTTCTTGTAAATAAGGAATATCTTTTAAAGCAGAGTTTCTAAACTTTTTACGATCATACATCTCTTTAATATAACCTTCACATATACACTGTCCCTAAAAATCTAAATACCGAGATGAGCACGAATGAAATCAATGTTGTGAAACTTTGGGGAAAGTGGATTTATTATAATGATGTACTAAAAGGTTCTTCACACTTCCCCTGGCTGGACTCTTTCTACATCTCCTCAAGGAAAATACACCTCACAGTTTGGAAAACTATTCTAAGGAATCTTGAATGTTAACAAATTTATTGTACAGAATTTCAGTATACTTCTTCCCTCTTCATTTCATCTTATTGGAATCCCTTGCTATTTGTCTATTGGTGTCCTTTTGGATACCAATTTGAAGTTGAAAAGTCTTCTTGTGTTTGGAAATCTTTTGGAAATCCTCCCTCTTCCTATATTTGGTATCTTTACTTGTCTCTTGTAACAGCTCTCTGAAACTCTTCGTTAAAAATCCTCCCTGTGATCTTTATCTTTCTTGGCTTTGGTTTCTCTACTTGGCAATTTTCATAATTTATTATGATATTATATTTGCTCTCTTCTATTTCTTAGTCTTTTGTAATCTATTTTCATATTCATCCTTAACAACCTTGATTTCATTCTATAGTTCCTCTGGTTCTCTAATAATGAATTTCAGCCCTAATGTGGGGTTTCAAAATGTGTATATTGTATATACTTATGATAATATACAGGAAATTAATTGGTTTTGCTTTGTTCTGCTATTGCTTGACTTGAAACTTGCACATGATTACTTCATAATGTATTCCACGATCAGTCCCTGGCCATGTTTTTACTGTTAAAACAGTATTTCCACTTTCTTCTACTACTAATATTGTCATTTTTCTTTCAGTGTATACCTTCTAGTATATGTAGATGTCATTTTGATTGCTTGAATACTATAATAGCAATGAAGAAATAATTGAGTTGGCTTCATTTCTATTTCCTAGACCCATCTACATTTTCTTCCCTATTATTTCAAACTTTGATATTCCACTCTCCAACTACAAGGGCCACTTCTTGCTTGCATGGTCTGTTGACCATAAAACTTATCAACCTCCTCTTTTCCATCAGTGGCATATACTAAAGAGCTGTCCACACAATCTGTTTGATAATATTTGGTCATTGACTATATTGTCTCCAAGTAATGCCTTACTATGTTCCACCTAACTATGAAAACAGTGCAGTTTCATCTTTATTTTTCATGTTCTGAATATTAAACTATGAACTTCTGAATGAAGATATCTAATTCCATTCTGATTCAATTCACTTCTTAAGATATTATTATATAATTGATTCTTTTCATCTTAACTATATTGTCCAGTGGTGTCAGATAATAAGCCATTCTTACTCCTAAAGGTCCTAAGTTCTTCCTCAGTAGCATGTTGAATACTATGCAGCGGAGAGGCCAGTTATCTGGCATTATGTTGTCAGTTACTTTAACTCATCTATCCATGTAATTTTGTTAGTAAAATACAGGATCACTTTCTCCTGTTAATGCTGCCTGATATAGGTGCCTGCCTGCTTTAGCTGTGTACCTAGGATCACCTTCATGCCTTGGGTGATCCTGTTGGGAGTACATACTTTTGATTTATAATCCGAGTATTTTTCACTCATCCCAGCAAACACCCTCAGAAAGACAATGAGGTAACATTTGTTGTAAACATTATTATTTGTTCAGACTGGAGCACTAAACCCTCCTGAGGTTTCTAATGTACATCTTTTATCAGTACTAGTCAGAATAGCTAATGATGAGGGATGCTGGAAGTTGTGGTTCATTCTAAGCATTCCAAGACTCACATGGATCAAGAGAACTATAGTGATCGTCTTTTAGTCCTCTGTAAGTTTGAAGCGAGAAATTGAGCAATACAATTTCATGGGCCATCGAGACTGTCTATTTTGCATGATCAGATATGCTTATAACACATAATTTAATTAACATATAACATTAATACCTATTACTTAATAAGTATTAAGTTATTAATACTTATGGTGTGATTCACTTATATACTTTCAGCATGATTTATTCATAACCACTGTGCTAGATTATAATTTTATATTGTGATTATATGTTATCCTACATATGCCATATGCTAGGGGTAACTTTATAAATTTCATAAAGAAATAAATATACTATTGTGGTGGGGAACCCTGACAATGAATGCATAGTTGCTTATTTAGATTCCAGTAACATGGTAACAGAAAGTCTGTTTAGTATAGTGGTTAAGGGATCTGGCTAGAAACCAAGGGACTATAAGTTCAAGTCCTGTGTTAGCCATGAAGCCAGCTTGGTGACCTTGGAACAGACACTCACTCTCAGCCCAAGGAAGAAGCAATGGCAAAGTACTTCTGAAAAAGCTTGCCAAAAAATTAGTAACGACTAGTCCAAGCAGTCACCAAGAGTCAACAGACTTGAAGGTTCAAAAACAAAACTTAGTAATAGCATGTTTCATAACACTCTTATATAAGAGTCTCAAGATACACCTGGGATATAGCAAGATTTCCTCCATTTCCTGCCCCTACCAGGAAAAAAATTACTGAATATCCAAAAGCTGAATATTGATTATGTTTGAGGAAAGCTAATTAATTTTTTTCATATTGTAGGCGTGCTCAATGGCTCAAGAGTCCCCCAAAACGTCAGCAGCAGAGATTTCTGTGACAAGCAATGGAGAATTGGAAGATATGCATGAGCACAACTATAACAGGGTATGAATCTATAAATATCCCCTGAATTGCCTTGCAATAATCCAGTTTTACTAATGATTAAGCAATCCAAGAGCTGGAGAACGTGTGTCAGGGTAGCCAAGATTTCCCTGATGGGAGAAGCCTTATTCATTAAAAATGGGTATTTTATTTCTAGAGCTATACATAAAATAGAATAAACTAAAACTGGACGGCCATTTGTATTTATTTTGTTTTTAAAATGTAGAGGGTTTAAAAAGGAACCTTAATCTAGCAGCATGAGTGAAATTTAAAATAAAATTGATGATAAAATTGAAGTGAGAAATGCTAGACAGACTTAGAGATTTGCATTCATGATACATAAAAGAGTGGAAAAGAAATGAATGCTATAAACTTTAAAGTCCCCCCCAAAAAAAGAAAATTAATGTTTTGTGAAAATGAGTGTGGCCCAGGATGCAAAATTCTCCTGAAGAAGTGAGAAATCATTTTATACTTCACTGTTATGTACAAACCAGGTCACTAGTAATTAATGTTACCTCACAGACAAAGTGATATAGCAGATGTCCTAGTAATTATTGGTGTTAAAGAAGAGGTAAGAAGACAGATATAAATGAAAAGTAAAATGAAGCATAGGTTCAGCAATATGTACCAATTTTGAATATTGTCAACTATGTACTTTGAAATAGCCATTTCATTAGCTTTAAAATGGAATAAACATAAGCCTGGCAAGTATTCCATGAAAAAAAATATTGAAACTATATATCTGTTCTAATTTTTGGAAGCAGTCAAATGAACAGTGAAGGCAAACTTCTGGCATACTTTCATGCCTATTATGGTCATTAACATTGGGGCTTTGAAACTAAAGCTGACAGCTTTTCTATAAAGACTGAATCTTGTAAATGATTAAAGCTTTATCCCTGATTATTGTTCATTACTGTAAAACTTTGGCACTTTGTAGGAAATTAGAAAATATTTTGCAGTTGCCAGAACATGGGCGTGGAAAGGGTTGAGAGAGAATCTGGGATATTTATAGAAATCCCCAGACAGCACAGAGCGCTAACTTTGATTAAAGAAATACAAACATCCAGGAAAGTAAAAGGATACATTCTTATGCTCAAACTTGAAAATTTTATTTAAAAAAAACAAATACCAGCCACACAGCTGTATCGGTGAAGATATGTAGTAGAGACAACTTAATTCAACTTCAATTAAAAAATAAAAAACCTCTTAGTTCAGAAAAACAGGGAGCTCTAGGGAGATTCTTTTGGTACAATGCAAGTCAAAATAGTATTTTAGTCAATTGAACCAGAAAGTTAACATAACTGGAAAAAAGATAAAATTCCTTGTTTAAATATTCATTAATAAATTACTGTTAGCATTTAATTTAAAGAAATTTTTCAGTGTGCTATAATGCTTAATGGCAGAAGCTGGCTTCAGTGCTATGTTTACAATATTTTGTGGATTTCTCTACAGTTTAATCCTCTTGTAAACATTGTTAATGAGCATATTGCTGTTCCATCTAAATAATGATAAATTGTTGACTATGTAATTTCACCTGCATGTACTATTTGGCCATAAATATTTAGGTTTTTGGAGAAATCCCAAGAGATGTCTGCACATATCACATACTGGTAACTTATTACATATGACTGCATGGAGCCTGCCCATTAAGGTTGTATGTTGTAGCAGTCGTAAATGCTTTTGATTATGGAACCTCCAGGTGGGCCCAACCAACAGAATTTTGAATTCAGATCACAAGTTCCCGGTTTTGGCTTGGTTGTATATCAAAGAGTATATATACATAGATCTTGGTTTTGCTATGTTTCCGTCTTCATCCTCCTGTGGAATGCTATAATATGGCAAGATTTCAGTTATTTATCCAAGCAAATATAGTAGATTATCAAGGCCTGGTTTTGCAAATGTATTACAAGCCAAAACGTCATGTTCTGCTGACTTGCTAATTGGAAATGGTTATCCATCATTCAGTTAAATATTGTTTTAGCTTGATAACTGGATTAAATATTATGGAACAGACAAATGTAAAGTTCATTGTATGCATTATATTTTATATTAAGTAAACGCATAATTGCTTCAGTCTCTAGTATTTGTTCCTTCCTCTTATATATGGAGAGTTCCATTTTTTTATCCTTCTCTATCACTTGCTTATCTTTTTCTCCAAATCTGTGGCTTGATCTTTGTCTTCTAGTGAAATCTCATTGAATGGATGAAATAGCAAATTATGGCTTGTAGCAAATAAGGCATGAATGTATCAAATTAGAAACATGAAATGGAAAAAACTTGAAATCCTGAGGCTCTAGTGCAGGGGTAGGCAACCTCGGCTCTTTTATGACTCATGGACTTCAACTCCCAGAATTCCTGAGTCAGCTGACTCAGGAATTCTGGGAGTTGAAGTCAATGAGTCATAAAAGAGCCGAGGTTGCCTACCCATGCTCTAGTGGGTTAATAGCAGTCTATGGCATGAATTTAAATCTCTCTAAATCACGTTGTGGGTGTTACTATAGAGATGTTTAGTATTTATTTATCAGTTTCCCAAAACAGGATAAAGGGGTAAAATTGAAAAGGTAACTTTCTGGATTAATTTTGAATTGCGTCCAAATAGGAACAACAGATTTAATTTGCTCAGTTCATTGTCATAAATTCCAGTTGCTAGCCCCCAACTCTAAAAGTCATTGTACTTGCCCCACTGCCATTTTGCTGAACGGAGAAATTTCATCAACAGAAAAAAGAGTACAGATTCTGTACAAAGATTACTAGTTTACTGTTCAAATACTTATTTTCAGAATGGCTGAAAGAAAAGGACTGTTAGCATTGACTCTCAGAATATTTTAAACGATCTAAGATTTTTGTATCTGCGATCTACGTAAGTTTGCATTGAGTTTTTGATACAAAGACCTAGTTTACAGCTTTAACTTTTCTATGTAAGCAATCACAGTTGTTTAATTAAACTATTGGATAATGGCAGTTTGATCCATAAATGTATCTGTGATTGATCTCAGCTGTTCAAATAGTTAACCCTGTATTAGGAAACTCTTCTTGCAGAAGGCTTAATGATAAGAGTTAGCTAGATTAGTTTCTTTACTGGAAATAAGCAATACACAGAATATCTGCTTATTGCACTAAGTAACATTCAAGGTATCAGTCTTGAAAAAAGCCTTCCAGTTTGGAATCAATCAGTGCTCTAGAATTTTTCCTCCTGTTTTTTCAAAGGTATGCTGGACTGTTCTCTTTAGGGTCAGGGGAAGCATCTAGACTACACAAGGGATCTCTTAAACCTGGAAACTGTTGTAATTGAGCATTGTGTTGTCATTAAAATAGAACATCATGACACCATAAAATAGATTCCAAACTACAGAACACATTTTTCAAGATGACTTAAAGACTGCTATTATGCCTAAGTGTTCACTTATTTGGGATTTTTACATGGATATTCCCTTTTATTCAAACATTTCTAAGGAGTTGAAGCGTTCTTTGCCAGCTGGACTTGGCTTGTCTGAAACACAGATCACAACTCATGGCTTTGACAGTACCGAGGAGGGGACTATTGGAGTTGGACCTTTTGAAGGTAACAGAATTCAGTGTGTATTATTGATAAATAGGGAGCATCCTGTAACCTTCAATTTAAATACAGTGATTTCAGCTGTAAAATGTACATGCTAGCAGTAATTGGTAACAATGGTTGAGAATCTAATGGGTATACACAAAATAGCTCTCTATGTGATTTAATCACCTTATGAAGAATGTAATAGATTGCCTTTTATTTAAATGAAGTCTAATTCACTTCACGTTTTGCTTCAGTTTCACCCAGTATTTTGTGCATTAAAAATATATTGATTAAATGAAGATGGATGTTGATGGCATATGTCCCATTTCCAGGTCCTTCATCATTACCCATGTCTCCTGTTATATCGCCTAGCAGTGCAGCAGCCTGCAGACTGGCTGGACAAGGGAATGATTTAGTTATTCCCAAAGGTATTCAGAGGTCTAAGCAGTTAATGGCTTTGCTGATATAATCCTAACTCCCATGTTTGCCTATACTTCCTTGACTTGTGATTAATTGCTATGGCTAAGTAGAATGCTGCCTTTTATGCTGCTTTGGCTTGCCAAATAACTACCTTTTCTCTTCTGCATACTATCTTCCCTCAGTATTAAGCATGTCCAGAGAAGCATTCAGTAAAATGAATTGTGAGAAATGTTAATTAAAATGAAATTTTGTGTTAAATTTTATCATCATAATACTAAATAATGATTGTGTTGAGGAATCCATTATAATGGAAATACAATTTACAAATCTATATCTATACAAATTTGAGAATTTGTGCTGATGTCTGTACCTTCTTTTAAAGTAAATAACAGAATGATTCTTGGTTTTATGAAAATTATATTACCACTTTTGAAATGCATCATAAGATGAATAAAAATAGATTCAAAAAGATACTAAAACTACTGGTATATTTAAAACACTAAAATAATAACATTTGAAAAAAGGCAGGAAAATAAAGAATTTACTGGGGGTGTGCAAAATATTTCAAACTCAAAATTATGGAATCATTTTGCAATTGAATCAAAGTTGACTAGCTTGGAAGTGTTTCAGGCTCAAAACAATGAGGTTTTGAACTCAAAACTACTTGCAGAAATGATAGCTAGTTTTGCATTCAGAGCAACTTCTTTACTTTCAAAGTGGCTTGGTGTTCAAAATGATTTGTACTTCCCTAGTATTATTTTGGTGTTGAAAGGTTTATAATATAGGTGCCAAGCAAGCTCTTCTGGATGTGCTGGTATCCAAATGTCAACCCCCCAAAATATTCTGTATTGTAAGCACAGGCTTGACTTTATTTGATTCATCACATTTGGAAAAGAATTTCTAAGTTTTAAGTAAACCTTTGAAATGGCAAAGCAATGATGTATTATAATTGCATTGACAGGTGTCAAGTTAAAAGTAACCAGGATGTGAATATTACAATTAGGTTATCTCTATCCATATATCAAGCTAAACCAGGGGTGTGAAACTTGCAAGTCACATGACGTGTCATGATGTATTACAACTTTTTTCCCATTGCCGACAATGGGGTGGGCACGGTTTCGACAATGGGGTGGGCACGGTTTCGTCACACCGCATCTGGCTTGTAGGTCGGCAGTTTGACACCCCTGGGCTAAACAAACAAAAGGGCCTGCAAACTACTACCAAAGTAATTTGTGTTTTCTATGCCTTCTGGATTTAACATTCTCCAGATGTCCCTGAATTGGAATCCTCCAGATGTTCTGGGCTGGTGTTTCTTAAAAGATCTAGCCGTTATAATAAATAGTCAATGCTGACTGGAATTATAATCGGAAGCATCTAGACAATATCAGTTTGGGAAATGCTGCTTTAGATGGAATTCAGACACTCCCAAAGTAGATTATTAATTACATGAACAGATAAACCATCTATGGCAATCTAGATCAGGGGTCCCCAACCTTGGGTACTTTATGTCTGAGGACCCCTGATCTAGACTATCAGTGTTTTTTGTGTCTGTCACCACACCTAAAAGTTTTTCAAAGCACCCAGTCTTTCTGATTAGATGAAAAAGGAGAAACCACTAGATTTCCTTTATATGTAGATGTTAACAATATTGGCAGGGGGCGCGATGACTCAGCATTTAAAGACACTTAAGCTGACAACCCAAGTTCAAGACCCGAGCAGTTCACAATGGGGTGAGCTCCCATTACTTGCTCCAGCTCCTGCCAACCTGGCAATTCGGAAGCATGCAAATGCAAATAGATAAATAAGTACCACTTTGGTGGGAAGTTAACCTTTCTGTGCACTTTGGTGTATAGCCACATGACCACAGAAAGTGTCTTCAGACAATACTACTTCCCTCAGCTAAGAAATGAAGATGAGCACCAACCCCTAGAGTCGGACACGATTGGACAGGAGAAACCTTTACCTTTATCTTTTAAATAATAATGAGAATTAAAATACACTATTTTGGAATCCACAATATACTACCAAAAATAAAGCCATACCTTAATATTACATTGGGATCAGTCATTCAAATAGGAGTAGAACCACTGTATTACTGTATTATAATACTCAAATCTCATTTCATATTAGAAGCTTTTTCTTTAAATTTGTAATAATACTGAATTCTAAAATGAAGAAAACTTCCTTACTTCCATTTTTTCACTGACTTCTGTGAATAGCTGGATTACACTGCTACCTTTTAATTTTGTGGATGATGGAAAACAAAGGATATTAAGCTATAAAGAAGTATGAATCTGGTTTGGAAAATTCAATTATTCTGATATGCAATTGTGCTTCTAATGTTTTCTAATAGAATAAATGATACCATATTTTCCGGCGTATAAGACGACCCGGCGTATAAGACGACCCCCTACTTTTAAGAAGATTTTGAAGGTTTTGTCTTATACGCCGGAAAATACTTACCCACCGGCCCTCCCGCGCTTCTGCCGGCCCCCGAGGCGCAGCGTTTCCCGGGCGGCAGGCAGCGCCGGAGGGCAGCCGCCACCCCGCCACGGCCGGCGCCCCTCCTGCTTCCCCCCCAGGCCTTGAACTTCTCCCATTCGGCGGAGGGCGGGGCAGCTCCGCCCGCAGCCTCTTTTTTAGAACTCACGTGCCGCTTGCCTCTCACTGTCGGCCGAGGCGCGCTCGGCCCGGGCTCCTGGTCCCTCTTCCCGGCCAGCTTCCCACCCTGCCCCTCATGGAGCTGGCCTGGGCGTGCAGCCTCTCGGTGTGGCTGCTTTTCCTGGGCAGCCTGGCGGTGCGGCTCCTGCGCTCCGACCTGTTGCTGCGCCGGCGGCTGCTGCTGCGCGTGCGCGTGGGGCTGCTGGCCGTCCTGCAGGCGCTGGGCCAGGCCGTCCTGCCGCTGCCCCTCAGCACCGCGCTCACGGCGGCTGCCTGCTGGCTCGTCTCGGCCAGCACCGCCCGGCGGAAGCGCATCCCCGCGGGGGGAAGAGCGGTGCTGGTGACAGGTGAGTCCGGAAGGAAGCCTGAGGCTACAGCTTTCCCAAGTTGCTGGTCCCCAAAAGTTAGGCTCCCCAAGTCTCCTTCCTTCCCTCTTTGCCCCATGCGAGTTTGCTCGAATGTTGCAGCTGCTGGAAGGCCCCGCCAAACAGGAAGCTAAGCCTATACCTTCAGAACTGCAAAAAGCCACATGGTTCCTCGCGGGGCTTCCCGGAACAAGGGGCCGGCAGCCGCAGCCCCAAGCCAGGCCGAGAAGAGCGGCAGGCACGGGGGAGGAGCGGGGCCAGAGGGGGAAAGCAGGCCCAGGGGGCGCCGCCCCCGCCCCAGGCCAGACTCCGGGAGAACCTTCAGCACAGGCACGCCCTTCTCGCCTTTGTCCGCCAGCTCGCCTCGCTCCCCGGCCTCTCCCAGCGCCTCTGCCGAGCCACTCGCGCGGGAAGCGCCGCTCGGCTTCACGCGGCCCACCCAGCAGTCCCTGGAGAGGCGCACACCCCCCCCCATGAAGGGAAAGGGAAAAAGCGCCTCTCCGCCGCGGCTCCGGGTCCGCGGGCGTGCAGAGGGCGCCGCTCCCTAGCCCCCGCCCCAGGCCAGGCTCCGGGAGAACCTTCAGCACAGGCACGCCCCTCTCGCTGGGTTTCTCGAGTCCCTTGCCGCCGCCACGGCCGCCGCCTCTTCGCAGAAACACGACTCCCGCTCGGCTGGAGCCCTGGGCTGAATGGAGGCAGGCGATGGCGACCCGTGGTTAAGCGGCCGACGGCAAACGGGTGATGGAAGGCAAACTCGTCAGCTTCTGGGGCGGCTACTGCAGCTGCTGCCGTTGCTCGCTCAAGGACTGGCCGTGCTAGCGCCTCCAATGCTTGGCTGTCAGGTCCCCGACGAGAGGACGGGCAGGCGGTCCCCAGAGGCGCCCCGCTCGACCGTAGGAAGGGAGAGCCTTTGCTCCCGCCGAGGCACCGCCTGACTCGCGCTGACCACAAGAATTGCTTGCTCGGAGTGCGGAACTGAGAGCAGCAGCGCAGCAGGCGAGAGAGCTCAGAGACAATAAGGCGAGGCGCCCCTTTGGCGGAAAGGAGCAAAGCTGGGCCAATCACAGAGCAGGCGGAGCAGGGAAACAGGGAGGGAAACAGGGCAGCGGCTGCTCGATACGACGGGCGCGAGCTAGTCCCGCTCCTCTCATCAGGAACCTGTCAGCCAGCATTGGAGGCGCTAGCACGGCCAGTCCTTGAGCGAGCAACGGCAGCAGCTGCAGTAGCCGCCCCAGTAGCTGACGAGTTTGCCTTCCATCACCCGTTCGCCGTCGTCCGCTTAACCACGGGTCGCCATCGCCTGCCTCCATTCACCCAGCGATCCCGCCGCCCAGCAGAAAAAAGATCCGAAGGTGTTTTTTTTCCGGCGTATAAGACGACCCGGCGTATAAGACGACCCCCCAACTTTTGAGAAGATTTTCAGGGGTTCAAAAGTCGTCTTATACGCCGGAAAATACGGTAGATATTTTCTCTTTTATAACAATGTCTTTCTAGCAGTCACTGGAGTCACTTTGGAACAGAAATGTCTTCAGCTTCTTGTGATTTGAATGACTGATTCTCAATTAACACCTGAAACAGATGAGCTTTAAAAAGAGGCCTTCCTTTTTTAAAAGTGATTTAAAGTGATACATTTTTGTTTAGAAAAAATTCAGAAGAGATTGCATCTGTGATCCCACCTAAAAGCTACTCTTTCTTGGTATCAGTGGAACACTTAAGTGGGGAAATGCACTGGGGAAATGCACATATGTGTGTGTTGGGAGGGAATAGGATTGCTGTATCCACTTGTAAGTTGGCTTTCGCTTCCTTGCCAAAGGTGGGCACACCTGCCATGCAACTCTTGGGATGAAAAAGGTTTCCTATCTATGTGTATGTCCTATTTGTCTTACTGAGCATAAAAGCACTAATGCAGAATAATTGGACCACCTGCAAAAGTATGATAAGCAAACTTGGAGACCTGATCTGAAGTAAAGTCCAGGTTTCCAGCATGGATTCCAAAATTTTGTGATAAATAGTACATTTCCATTAAATGATTTCTTCATATGTTGTTGGATTTATACATTATACTCAATCAATAATAGTAACTGTGAGAGGGATCTCAGAGTCCTAGTGGCAAGCACTTAAATATGAGCCAACAGTGTGCTGCAGCTGCCAAAAAAGCCAACACAGTGCTAGGTTGCATTAATAGAGGGCTAGAATCAAGATCATGTGAAGTATTAATACCACTTTACAAAGCCTTGGTAAGGCCACGCTTGGAATACTGTATCCGGTTTTGGTCACCACGATGTAAAATAGATGTTGAGACTCTAGATAGAGTACAGAGAAGAGCAACAAAGATGATTAGGGGACTGGAGGCTAAAACATATAAAGAACAGTTGCTGGAATTGGGTATGTCTAGTTTAATGAAGAGAAGGATGAGGGGTGACATGATAGCAGTATTCCAATATCTCAGGGGCTGCCACAAAGAAGTCAAGCTATTCTCCAAAGCACCTGAAGGCAGGACAAGAAGCAATGGATGGAAACTAATCAAAGAGAGAAGCAATTTAGAACTAAGGAGAAATTTCCTGACACTTAGAACAATTAATGAGTGGAACAACCTGCCTCCAGAAGTTGTGAATGCTCCAACACTGGAAATTTTTAAGAAGAGACTGGACGAGCATTTGTCAGAAATGGTATAGGGTTTCCTGCCTGAGCAGGGGGTTGGACTAGAAGACTTCCAAGGTCCCTTCCAACTATTATTATTGATGATAGATCATCACACAGTCAGCCAGATGTTCAGACTGGATTTGGCATTTTTGTCTACCTATCGAGTCCTTACCAAGGACCTGGGATAGGCAGATGTGGATGTTTGATGGTATTACAGATATCATCGCAGGATGGAAGAAGTTCCTAGTAAGGCCACCTTTTGCAATTGACTAATGGCGAATTTGTCAATGCCAATGGTGTTCAAGTGGTGCTCCAGTTGTTTTGGGATTGCACCCAAGGCACCTATTGCTATTGGTACTACCCTTGCTTGCCTTTACCACAGTCTTTCTATTTCCATGTGTAGGTCTTTGTATTTTGTTATCTTCTCCAGTTCTTTCTTGTCTATTCTGCTGTCTCCAGGCACTGCCACATCCACTATCCAGACTTTTTTGTCTTTCTTATCGACAATTGTTAAGTCCAGGGTGTTATGTTGCAGGTGCTTGTCTGTTTGAATTCTGAAGTCCCAGAGCAGTTTATCATTTTCTATGACTTTCTCTATTTTATGATCCCACCAGTTCTTGCTTACAGGCAAATGATATTTCTTGCAGATCTTCCAATGCACCATTGTTGCTACTTTGTCATGCCGCTGCTTGTAGTCAGTCTGTGCGATCTTCTTGCAGCAGCTTTCCAGGTGGTCGACTGTTTCTTCAGCTTCTTTGCATAGGCGGCACTTACTGTGTGTTGTTGTCTTCTCAATTTTGACTTTGTATGCATTTGTCCTTAAGGCTTGGCCTTGGGCAGACAGAATTAGTCCCTCAGTCTCTTTCTTCAACTTTCCTGCTCTTAGCCATTGCCAGGTCTTGTTATTATCTGCTTTCCCAGCTATTTTTTTAATGTAATGGCCATGTAGTGCTTTGTCTTCCCATGCCTCTGTTCTATTCTTTATTTGGTCTTTCTTGTAGACCAGTTTGGTCTCTCCAGTAGTCAGTAAGCCTTCCTGATATACTAATTTCAGTGCATCTTCATCATTGTCCTTCAGATATTCTTCCAAAGCCATTTTTTCTTCTTCAACCATCTGATGTACTTGCAGCATTCCATGTCCACCTATTTGCCTTGGTAGATAGAGTCTGTCAATGTCACCGCATGGATGAAGGGCATGATTCATTGTCATTATTTTTCTGGTCTTCCTATCCATTGCTTTTAGTTCTGCTTGAGTCCAGTCCACTATTCCAGCTGTGTATCTAATGACTGGAATTGCCCAGGTGTTGATTGCCTTCACAGTATTTCCTCCATTGAGTTTGGACTTTAAGATCTTCTTCACTCTCTTGATGTATTCACCTCTAATCTTTTTCTTGACTTCAGTGTGCTTCATGTTGTCAGCTTGAAGGATACCCAAGTATTTGTAGTAATCTTCCTCATCCAGACTCTTAATGTTATTTTTGTGGGGCATCTTGATTCCTTCAGTTTTCACTATTTTTCCTTGTTTGAGAGTAAGTGTGGCACATTTGTCCAAGCCAAACTCCATTGCAATATCTTAGCTATATATACAGACAGCGTTCAGCTGTGATTCTATTTCAGATAATGTTTTTCCATATAGCTTCAGATCATCCATGTAAAGGAGGTGGGATACTCTGGCAGATGTTTTTGATGTTTGATAGCCATGTCCTGAGTTATTCAGTATTGTTGACAGAGGAAACAGTAGTGGTGATAATGAATCTCCTTGAAATATTCCTCTCTTGATATTAACCTCTCCCAGTCTTTCACCATTGACCTGCAGTTGTGTCTTCCATTGTGCCATCGATCTTTGCACAAATTTTCTGCTGTTTCTACTGACTCCTGTTATTTCTAGGCACTTGATTATCCAGTCATGTGGCAGAGAGTCAAATGCCTTTTTGTAGTCAATCCATGCCACATTGAGGTTGGTCTTCCTTTTCTTGCAGTTTTCCAAGATCATTTTGTCTATTAAGAGTTGTTCTTTTGTTCCTCTGCTATTGGGGCGGTTTCCTTTCTGCTCGGGTGGAAAGAGATTGTTTTCAACTAGATGCTGTTGTACTGCATCAACTACCACACCAGTTAGCAAGTTGTTGGTAAGCAGGTAATTGGCCTGTAGTTGCCTGGTGTTGCCCCTTTTGCTGGATTTTTCATTATTAGGTAGGTTTTCCCAGTTGTTAGCCACTTTTCAATTTTTCCTCCTTGTAGTATATTGTGAACTGCTTGGCAATGAGTGGGTATATAACAGTTAGATGTTTCAGCCAAAACCCATGCAGTTCATCTTCAACTGGTGCTGACCAATTTTTGATCTTCCTTGCTTTTTTTTCTACCATTTTTGTTGTTATTACTAGTTCTTTCATTTCAACTTCTGTTTTATTTGCATCCACCTCTTTTAACCAAGCTGCATCCTTTTTGTGTTTCTTTGGGTTATCCCATATCTGCTTCCAGATCTGCACTGTTTCTTCCTTGTCAGGTACTCACTAATTATTGTTGTTGTTGCTGCTGCTGCTGCTGCTACCAACATACAGAGGCATAAACCATGATTCATTGTTTATGCCTCTGTATGGTAGTAATAGTAGTAGTAGTAGTAATCATCATCATCACTGACCCTGTTGGGTTGAGACAGTTCCTCAGATAGTCTAGACGAGGTGTGTCAAACTTGCAACGTCACGTGACGTGTCACAACATATTGCGACTTTTTTTCCATTGCTGGCAATGGGGTAGGCGTGGTTTCGGCATGACGCATCCAGCCCATGGGCCAGCAGTTTGACACCCCTGGTCTACACCCATGTCATACAGGGCTTTAAAAGAAATTACCAACATCTGGAATTGCACCCAGAATCAAACTGGTAGCCAATGTAGCTTGTAGAGCAGCAGTGTTACATGGACATTGAGAGTCCCAAGAACTTTCTGTGCTGCTGCATTCTGCACCCAATTGTAGCTTCCAAATACTCTTCAAGGATAGCCCTATGTAGACCAAATATTCCAGGTCTTAGATGACTAGGGCTTGAATGTCTGAGTGCAGGAGCTCCCAATCCAGGAACGGATGCAACTGGCACACAACAGGAAGTTTGCAAAAACTCTTCTGACCATTGACTGCCACCTGTTCTTCGAACAGTAGGCGAGAGTACAGAAGTACCCTAAGTTGGGCACCAGGTTTGTTTGGGGGTAGTGCAACCCATCCAAAACTAAAGATGTTAAAGAGTCCCAGATCTCGGAGCTCCATGCTCCCAGAGCCATCCTGTCTTGCCAGGGTGTAGTCAAAGCTTATTGTCCCCCATCCAGGCCTCTACAGCTTCCAGCATTGCAAGAAGACAGTGACAGCATCAATTGGTCACTAAGGGTAGAGATGTAAAGTTGCGTATTATTGGCATATTGATGATACCTTAAGCCCTGGTAGCAGATAATTTCACCCAGTAGCTTCACGTAGATGTTAAAAAGGAGTGGAGAGAGTACTGAGCCCTGCGGCATTCCACAAAGGAGCAGCAATGGGCTGAACCTCTCAATCCTTATCACAAAACATAGTGTTTGATTCATGGTGGCTTTACCTTGCTGAAAAGGAGTGGCCTGTTAGTTTTGGTAAAACATGAGTGTGATGAAAACAGAAGAGATGATGTGCTTTTCTGCACATTTCTGGGAGAATTATTTATATTTAATATTTAATTGTCCCGTAATGCAACATATGAGAATCTTGCAGAATGTTTTGTAGTCGCTTAATTCTAAATTACTGCTAGCTATGATTTAAATGCAAGCAATGTTATTTTTTAGACTTTACCATAACCAAATTATTGTGCTGTTTTCTTTAGTACAACAACAACTTTATTGATTAGCCCTTGGTCCATATCAAAGTGCGAAGTTCCAGCAACAAATTGTTACTAAAATTTGATAAAGGCAATTTAAAATGGAATTTGATAAAATACAATTTAAAATGGAATTTGATAAAATACAATTTAAAATGGAATTAAAATAAAATACAATTTAAGATGAAATAGTAATAAAATACAATCTAAAATGAAATTAGTGTACAATAATTTAAAATATAGATAAAATATGATAACATTATATTTCAGAATCGCCCTTGCAATCTACCCCAATTAGTCCCACATATGCAGATCTCAACCGGATCATTTTGTTTAAGTACTGTGCTACGTTAAATGTTATTTTCAAGTTCTGGCCGGACATAAGGTAAGTTATTTTGATGTGGGGATCCCAATGGGTCATTCATTTGGTATATAGACCAAGATACCTGTCTCTCACCCTCTTATACAGACAACAGTCAAATAGGATGTGAGCCAGGTCCTCTACCTCTGCCGCTCCGCAAATGCAGAGACGTTCATTGTACGGTATAGCATGAAATCTCCCATATCTGACCATTGTGTCAAGCTGTTCGAATCTCGCTCTCGTAAATATCTCCCTAACATGTTTTGGGAGTTGTAACTTCAAATAACTGTCTACTTGAAAAGTACGTTTGTATTTACTCAGCCATTTCAAGTTACCCACCTTACTAAGGATAGCTATATCAGTTTGTGCTTCTATATCCTTAATTCTTTGGGCAACTTTTTTTTAGATTGTTCTCCTGTTACGCAAGAGACAGGAAGGCCACAGCTTCTTAAAAAATTTGTTAGTTTGGTGATCCAGGAGATTTGTGATTGTAGTTTTATTTGCTCTAGTAGGCATAATTTGGGGAGTCTGTCAGTCTCCATTTCATTAACTTTGCACCAGTAGTTATAAGCTCTAATTTTAGATAATGCCTGACTTGTATGAATTCCCAATTCAGCTCTAACTGCTGCAGCAGATGTTCTTGGATCTACACCCAAAATACATCTCAAATGCTGGGACTGTTTTTGTTCTAGTACTGTGGTTGAGTAAAGACCCCAAATTTCTGCTCCATACAAGAGCATTGTGGTAACCTTAGCCTTATAAACCTTGATTAATGGGGCTAGGGACCCTGGGTAACTATGGTTCTTTAATTTGAGCAATAAATTCAAATGGGCTTTTGCTCTAAATTTACTCCGTTGATGATGGTAGGCCCAAGATCCAGTCTTGGAAAAAGTTATGCCCAAATATACAAAGTTGTTAACTTGTTCAATTGGTTCACCATCTGATTGCCACTTATGTCTCTGATGGTTTCTTCCAATCACCATTGTTTTCGATTTAGATTTGCTAATGATTAGGGAGTTACCCTGGCAGTAAGAGCTGAATCTTCTTAATAGCCTATGTAATCCTACTTGTGAGTATGATAATAAAATCATATCATCAGCATAAAGCAAGCTGTTACAGTAAGTATTTAGGATCATCGGCATGTGTACCATGGTATCCTTCATTAACCCTGGCAAGTCATTGATGTATAAATTAAATAATAATGGGGCCAGGATACACCCTTGCCTTATTTATTTTATTTTATTGGATTTGTATACCGCCCTATTCCCGTAGGACTCAGGGCGGTTTACAGGGCAGTTAAAACCATGAATACAAAAAATTAAAAACAATTAAAACAATTAAATTAAATTCAAGCCCCAAGAGTAAATCTAAAACCCAGTTAAATTAACAACCCCACAGTCTGGACCAAACAGATCAAAGAGCCAAGTTTTCAGGTCCCGGTGAAATGAGCGAAGGTTGGGGGCAGTCCTAAGTTCTGTGGGTAGTTGGTTCCATAGAGCAGGCGCACCCACAGAGAACGCCCTTCCCCTGGGAATAACCCGCCGGCATTCATTAACCGGCAGTACCCCGAGAAGGCCCTCCCTGTGTGGGCACACAGGATGATGGGAAGATGATGCCGGCAGCAGGTGTTCCCTTAGATCACAGGTCGGCAACCTGCGGCTCCGGAGCCGCATGCGGCTCTTTGAGCCGTCTCTTGCGGCTCCCAGCCGCCCGGTGCGCGCGCACCTCTTCCAACGGGCAGTGGTGCGCGCGCACCTCTCCAAATGGAGAGTGGCACCGCCCGTTTGGAGAGGTGCACGCGCACCTCCCCGAATGGGCGGAGGTGCGCGCGCACCTCCCCAAACCTTTGGAGAGGTGCGCGCGTACCTCCGCGCGAATGGGCAGCGTTGCCGCTCTTTCAGGAAGCCCGCCGCGGCCCGTCTGTGAAGCTGCCGAAAGCGGCAGCTTAGCAGACGGGCCGCGGCAGCTTCCGCAAAGAGCGGCGCCCCTGCCCATTCCGAGAGGTGCGCGCGCACCTCTCCGAACGACCGGAGGTGCGCGCGTACCTCCGCGCGAATGGGCAGCGGTGCCGCTCTTTCAGGAAGCCCGCCGCGGCCCGTCTGTGAAGCTGCCAAAAGCGGCAGCTTAGCAGACGGGCCGCGGCAGCTTCCGCAAAGAGCGGCGCCCCTGCCCATTCCGAGAGGTGCGCGCGCACCTCTCCGAACGACCGGAGGTGCGCGCGCACCTCCCCAAACCTTTGGGGAGGTGCGCGCGTACCTCCGTGCGAAGGGGCAGCGGCGCCGCTCTTTCAGGAAGCCCGCCGCGGCCCGTCTGTGAAGCTGCCGAAAGCGGCAGCTTCCGCAAAGAGCGGCGCCCCTGCCCATTCCGAGAGGTGCGCGCGCACCTCTCCGAACGACCGGAGGTGCGCGCGTACCTCCGCGCGAATGGGCAGCGGTGCCGCTCTTTCAGGAAGCCCGCCGCGGCCCGTCTGTGAAGCTGCCAAAAGCGGCAGCTTAGCAGACGGGCCGCGGCGGGCTTCCGCAAAGAGCGGCGCCCCTGCCCATTCCGAGAGGTGCGCGCGCACCTCTCCGAACGACCGGAGGTGCGCGCGTACCTCCGCGCGAATGGGCAGCGGTGCCGCTCTTTCAGGAAGCCCGCCGCGGCCCGTCTGTGAAGCTGCCGAAAGCGGCAGCTTAGCAGACGGGCCGCGGCAGCTTCCGCAAAGAGCGGCGCCCCTGCCCATTCCGAGAGGTGCGCGCGCACCTCTCCGAACGACCGGAGATGCGCGCGTACCTCCGCGTGAATGGGCAGCGGTGCCGCTCTTTCAGGAAGCCCGCCGCGGCCCGTCTGTGAAGCTGCCAAAAGCGGCAGCTTAGCAGACGGGCCGCGGCAGCTTCCGCAAAGAGCGGCGCCCCTGCCCATTCCGAGAGGTGCGCGCGCACCTCTCCGAACGACCGGAGGTGCGCGCGCACCTCCCCAAACCTTTGGGGAGGTGCGCGCGTACCTCCGTGCGAAGGGGCAGCGGCGCCGCTCTTTCAGGAAGCCCGCCGCGGCCCGTCTGTGAAGCTGCCGAAAGCGGCAGCTTCCGCAAAGAGCGGCGGCCCTGCCCATTCCGAGAGGTGCGCGCGCACCTCTCCGAACGACCGGAGGTGCGCGCGTACCTCAGCGCGAATGGGCAGCGGTGCCGCTCTTTCAGGAAGCCCGCCGCGGCCCGTCTGTGAAGCTGCCAAAAGCGGCAGCTTAGCAGACGGGCCGCGGCGGGCTTCCGCAAAGAGCGGCGCCCCTGCCCATTCCGAGAGGTGCGCGCGCACCTCTCCGAACGACCGGAGGTGCGCGCGTACCTCTGCGCGAATGGGCAGCGGTGCCGCTCTTTCAGGAAGCCCGCCGCGGCCCGTCTGTGAAGCTGCCGAAAGCGGCAGCTTAGCAGACGGGCCGCGGCAGCTTCCGCAAAGAGCGGCGCCCCTGCCCATTCCGAGATGTGCGCGCGCACCTCTCCGAACGACCGGAGGTGCGCGCGCACCTCCCCAAACCTTTGGGGAGGTGCGCGCGTACCTCCGCGCGAACGGGCAGCGGTGCCGCTCTTTCAGGAAGCTGCCGCTTTCGGCAGCTTCCTGAAAGAGCGGCGCCGCTGCCCCTTCGCACGGAGGTACGCGCGCACCTCCCCAAAGGTTTGGGGAGGTGCGCGCGCACCTCCGGTCGTTCGGAGAGGTGCGCGCGCACCTCTCGGAATGGGCAGGGGCGCCGCTCTTTGCGGAAGCTGCCGCGGCCCGTCTGCTAAGCTGCCGCTTTCGGCAGCTTCACAGACGGGCCGCGGCGGGCTTCCTGAAAGAGCGGCACCGCTGCCCATTCGCGCGGAGGTACGCGCGCACCTCCGGTCGTTCGGAGAGGTGCACGCGCACCTCTCGGAATGGGCAGGGGCGCCGCTCTTTGAGGAAGCTGCCACGGCCCGTCTGCAAAGCTGCCGAAAGCGGCAGCTTTGCAGACGGGCCGTCGCCATCGGGCAACCGGGAACCGGTTCCATCTCATTTTTTAAAAAATGGCAGCCGCGTGCGTCCGCGCATGCGCAAAAAACCTTTTTGCGCATGCGCGTGCATGGACACACGCACGCGGCTCCCTCTTTTTTTAATTTGTGATGGAACCGGTTCCCAGTGGCTCTTTTTCTTTTTTAGGTTGCCGACCCCTGCCTTAGATAGTCCAGACCCAAGCCATTTAGGGCTTTATAGGTCATTACCAGCACCTTGAATCTCACCCGGAGGGCAACCAGAAGCCAATGTAGCTCACGGAGAAGAGGTGTTACACGGGAGTATCAGGAAGCTCCCATCAAAACTCGCGTGGCTGAATTCTGCACCAGTTGAAGCCTTCGGGTGGTCCTCAAGGGCAGCCCCATGTAGAGGGCATTGCAGTAGTCTAACCGGGAGGTCACGAGCGCATGAGTGACTGTACGTAGAGCATCTCGGTCCAGATAGGGACGCAACTGGCGCACCAGGCGAATCTGGGCAAAAGCCCCCCTGGTCACGGCTCCTATATGATCTTCCAAACTGAGCCGTGAATCCAGGAGGACTCCCAAGTTGCGAGCCCTATCAACGGGAGGTAATACCTCATCCCCTATTGTTAATGATGGAGAAGGCTGGTCAGCCCGAGATGCCGGTATGAACAGCCACTCAGTCTTGTCAGGATTGAGACGAAGCCTGTTTCTCCCCATCCAAACCCGGACCGCCTCCAGGCAATGGGACATCACAGTGAGGGCATCACTGGGTTGGTTCGGGGTGGAAAGAAAAAGTTGGCTATCATCAGCGTACTGGTGATACCCCACCCCGAAACCACGAATGAGCTCACCCATTGGCTTCATGTAGATGTTGAACAGGAGGGGAGAGAGGACCGACCCCTGAGGGACTCCACAAACAAGAGATCTCGGGGTTGACCTCTGTCCTCCCGTCAACACCGACTGCGAGCGGCCCAGGAGGTAGGAGGAGAACCTACCTTCATTTGTGTGAATCCTATTAGTCAGGGCCCCATTAACCCCATACCGTACCCTCAAACAGGTACTTGTGTAAAGGGCTTTAATCAAAGCCAGGAGTCTGGGTTCTATTTTAAGAGATGTCAATTTACTCCATAGTACGTCTCTACCATATCAAATGCTGCTGTAAGGTCTATGAAAGCAGCAAACAGGGGTCTCCTCTTATAGGCATATTTGGCAATTAGATGGTTCAAGACAAAACAGTTATCAATAGTAGATCTGTTTTGTCTAAAACCTGCTTGTTCTTCTGTGAGGATGTTGTTTTCCTCTACCCAGATTTCAATTCTGTTCAAAAGGTACCTAGCATATATTTTTGCTACAATGTCAATCAGGCTGATGGGCCTATAATTACTAGGATCCTTTCTATTCCGTTTTTTATATATGGGGACAGCTATTGCCCTCTTCCACCCATCTGGTATATGGCAGGTGTTATTTATGTGTGTAAAAAGACCTGCTAATACAGGGCCCCACCAGTTGGGAAATTTCTTAAATAATTATGCTCGTAAAAAATCCTCGCCTGGGGCTTTATTGCTCTTTAAGCTTTTAATGATGGACTGTATCTCCTTTTCTGAGACTGGTGGCCAAGGGGGGGGGAGTTCTAGGGTTTACCAAATCACTGTTTAAAAATAATTTCTTTACCGGTTAGGTGGGGGCAAACAAGCACTGATAATAATTCTCCCGGTCTGCAGCAGAGATTGGTATGTCAAATGCAAATCTCCGTTCGTTCAGGATACCTGCTACAGAGTGCCAAAATAATACTGAGTTATGACTTCTGGCAGCCAACTCAAGTTCTGACCAGATTGAAATGGCAAAATGTTTTTTCTTTAATGTTATATTTTTTTTATATTCCCTTCTTGTGTGCAGCATCTTAGCTTGTATATGGGCAGTAGGATTCCTCTGGGCAAGCCTCATGGCTGCCTTCAATTTCTTTTTCAGTCGCTGGCAATCAGGATCAAACCACCGAGGTCTACCCACTTGGGCTCTTTATCTAGTAGGTTTAGCTGTTAGGTGTTTCTTCAGTATGTTACAAAGATTGGAGAATGCATTGAAGGCTGACATCCAGTCAGTAGTAGATGACTGGATTGTTCTAGCCCACTTAGTAGCATTCTCTGTTTTAAGGCATTCTAATATAGCCTTAGTATCAACTTTGGCCTAAATTAACCTTTTATTTTGGGTCACCTCTACCTTTTTGGTGAGCCATCTGTCAGCCATGTTATATGGTCTTAAATCTGAGCGGCCTCGCAATGTCACACTTACAGGCTGATGGTTGCTATTGTCGCTAAGGTGTACTGTGACCTCTGAGAAGAGGTCAGCCTTATCTCTAGATACAGAAAAGAGATCCAGTACACTACTTGAATTGGCTGAGTGGTATGTATAAGGGTATGTGTAATTCTTGTCCTTTCCTCCCAAAATTTGGAGATTACCCTTAAAAATTAAGGAGACTAGGAGCATGCCAGCGGCATTACTTTTACAGTCTCTCGAGAGCCACTGAGGATGGTTATCAAAGAACTTCCCTGGGATTCCCTTCTTCTGGGCAAGCTCATACAGAGAGGGACCCAGTCTAGCATTCAGACCTCCTAATAAAACCATTATGGACTGAGGGTACAGTACAGATATATCTTCTAGGATAACTTCCAAGCCCATCCAATATTCAGAATTAAAAGTGCTGGGATGTGCTTGGAGGAATGTACACATTTACCAATATTAACTCAAACTGGTCATATTCAAATTTGACAGCTAGAAAGTATGGATATTTATCTTCGTTATATAATTTCTCTCCCTGCCATTGCAACTCTTGCTTTATAAGAATGCATAGCCCACCAGAGGGTCTCCCTTTGTTCTTTTTTTTTAGGGCTGGGGAGGCCCATCCCTGAAAGCCTGGCAGTTGTACTGGTTCGTCCACTTCGGTTATCCAGGTTTCTTGAAAGGCTATTACGTCAAATCTAGAGAGAAAGCTCATTAGTCCACTATCAACCATCCCTTTCCAGCCAGCTATGTTCCAGGTCATCAACTGTATGGGGTTCTCAGAGGCAAGGTGGTCTGGCTTGGTTGATCGGCTAGATGGTAAAAATGCCAGATGTCAACTTGACATTGGAGCTGGGTCGATATCATCTAAGCTTCCCATATAAACACAGTTGTTGTGAGGTTCAATATTTCTCCTCATGGGTTGCAGAACTTGTTGTTGCTCCTCTATATCTCGGTTGCCAGTGTGCCTCTGCTCTTGCTCCAAGAATGATTTTTTTTCCATTGGGCAGGTACTCTGGCGTAAGTCTATAAATGTAGATTTATGTCCATTTTTGGAGGGGCATAGCTGAGGATTCATCTTGTGGAAAGAAATTAAATAGAGGCTTTGCTGTAGATTGAGTTGTTGTCAGTGCCTCTTTTAGGTCATCCAATCTTTGAATGATGTTAACTTGCTCAGGTTCTGGCAATGCACTGAATAGGTCAATCATCATTTCCTCTGGCACATCCTCAGCAGTTCCTGCAGCTGTGGGTAACACAGTTTGTATATTACTTCTTTGCTTTCTCAGGGTCAGTTCAGTTGCAGGAGCCTCAGGCTTAGTAGTGTGAGGGCTGTTGCAGCCTGGATTTAAAGCGACAGTTCCCTCTTGGTGACGCTGTTTCAGGAGTGGGCACACTTTTTCTGAGCAAAAGACCCTTATTGGAAATATTGAGAAGGTGCTCAGAAAGGGCTTCATTCTGAAGAGCATGGAGGGAATTGTGGGCTGCTTGAACGATAGGAGAATTCTCATACATTGTGTTCTTGCTGGCAGCCACTCTGCATGTAATAGATCTATCAGAGTGAATTCACAGCGGAGCAGCTGGCTGAGGGACAGCCTAATAGCTTCTCTATTGCCCCAACGCCCTCTATTTACTCTCTTGTCATAAATTTGCAAAGTAACCTGGTTAGTTTGCAGACTGTAGTTATATTGGTCATCTCTTAGGCCTTTGTCTGATTGAGTGTTTTCTCTGTGGTTGTTCAAATTTTTGGGAGGAAAACAAGGTCCTTCTCTAGTTTCATTTTCTGAGTTAGCCATCCCATGTCTGTCCATGGTTATCCTCCCAAGTCCTTCTACAGTATTTGGGTGGGTCCTAATAAACTTTGCAAAAGATTCTTTCAGGCACTCGACCTTATGACAATTGACAAAAGATCATATATTGAGTTTACAGTTTGAGCTGTAAGCAAACATTGTCTAGAGAGGAAGTCTGTCACATTTTCCCCCTTTAAATTTGTTACATATCCCTCCTGTGCAAAAAATGCTGTTGCCGGGTTCCAAGGAGGGGAACCATTCTCCAAGAGGGAGGAGGACAGCTCTACATGCTTTGGTTTGTAAGTCCCATTCCAATGAGTCACATAAATTAAATTTATCTGATAAGGTGCCTGCAAATGAGTTACTTACTGGAGCAGACTGTCTGTTTGCAATATAATCTTCCATTTTCTGCTGCTTCAAAGGCTTGGATAAACTCTCTGCTGCAGAGTGCTGTCTCTTCCTTCTTTTCCCCATTCACGTTTGTTAAAACAGGTTTAAAAATAAGTTTAAAACTATGTTTTAAAAGGTTAAAATGAGTTAAAATGGGTTTAAAAGGTTAAAAAGGGGTAGGTTAAAAATACAATATTAAAAGAGGTTAAAAAATTTAAATAAAAATAAAGTAAAATAAAATAAAACTTTTACTTTTGGAGGAGCTCTTTACAGCCTTTGCTGCCTCTCCACCATCTTGTTTTCTTTAGTACGATGCTGAAAATAAAGTTGTCTTATCTCTTTAATCCATTGAAAGAGCTCTAAATATGCCTTGATACACTTACCTGTGTTTTCTAAGTAGGCAATCCAAGAATGCAGCAGAAAAGTGGACCGATTGTTTTAGCAGAGGAAGTAAAGAATCCAGCTATGGAAAAATTGGAGCTTGTAAGAAAATGGAGTTTAAATACATACAAGGTTTGTATTAATTTCATTGCAGTAGCCAAATGATTCAGGTATTTCACATGCCGTGAAATTTTGCATTTTCCAACTTGAAGGCTGATATGCAGTTTAAAACAATAACCTTCCTCTTCAACAGTAACTTAATGGGAAGAAACGTTTTATAGCAATGGTATTTAACAAGGAAAGCAATTTGTTTCGTATAGTTAATTTTTCTAAGGTTATTTTTAAGCCTGTGTTGCTTTTCTTGGATTCAAATGAGACATTGAGATATTATAAAAAAATGATGTTGCTGAGCAGCCATAAATAAATGGGTTAAAGCAAGACTTGGGGTCATTCTAAGTATTCACCTGACAATTCTTGAATTGCTGAAACTTATATCATTGCTCGTACTTGCTTGTGGCTGCCCTTTCTTGGTATCTGCAGGTTGCAGGGGCGTGGATGGGGGACAAGTGTGGGCAAGTGTGGTCTCAGGATCTGGAGGTTTATTATTTTTGTTCTGATTGGGTAGCACTACCACAGACCCTGTATGCCACTTTGGGGTTCTGCTAGACTCACAACTCCTACTTGAAGAGCAGGTGGCAGTCGTGGCTAAGAGAGCCTTTGCACAACTTCATTGATGCACCAATTACCACCTTTTCTTGATCACCCTTTAAGAATATTTGTAAGCTACAATTGGTCCAGAATGCAGCAGCGCAGACAGTTTTGGAGGCCCCTAGGGTGGCACATGTAACACCACTGTTACACAAACTGCACTGGCTTCCAATTTACTCTCGGGACATTCAAGATATTTATCTTTAAAGCCCTTTATGGCCTGGGTCCAGGATATCTGTGGCTCCATCTTTCCCCAATGAGATCAGCTCACCCCACTTGTGCTGGCAGAAGGGGCCTATTGCAGATCCCATCCAAGGAATTTTGGCTGGTGAGATCCAAAGAACAGCCTTTTCTGCCATGGCTCCACCCTTTGGAATATCTTGCCACAGGACATAAGATCCACCCTCTCTTTTAGTTGTCAAGAAAAGCCTTAAAACCTGCCATGGGCTCCGGAAGGAGAAGCAATTGGCTGGAGATAGTTGGTACCCTTAACAGAGAAGGCATCCCCACCTCTCCCATCCAAACCCATGTTTCCAAAATTACTTTAATAGATAAGTAATTTTCAATATGTTGTCATATTCGTATTTTATGATATTTGTAAATTGTTTGGATATTTGTATATTTTACTTTACTGTAAGCCGTTCAGTTACTTCAAACTGCAAGATGACTGGTAAATAAATTTGATAATAAAAGAAATATTCACTACATAGCAAGTTTCATTGTTCTTTATGGTGTTACAGTATACAGGTAGTCCTTGACTTACAACAGTTTATTTACTGACCATTCAAAGTTACAACATCACTGAAAAAGTAACTTATAACCGTTTTTCAAACTTATGACTATTGCAGCATCTCCATGGTCACATGATCAAAATTCAGATGCTTGGCAAGTGACTCACATTTATGGTGTTTGCAGTGTCCCGGGGGTCAAGTGATCCCCTTTTGCAACCTTCTAGCAAGCAATGTTAACGGGGGAAACCAGATTTACTTAACAACCATGTTACTAATTTAAGAACTGCAGTGACTCACTTAACAATGGTGACAAGAAAGGTCATAAAATGGGGCAAAATTCATTTAACAACTGTCTCACTTAGCAACAAATATTTTTTTATAAATGAATCTTTATTTACATTTCATGTTGAAAACACACCATACACCAACAAAGACAAAAAAAAACATTTACAATATACAAAAAACAAAGAAATCAAAAAATTGAAAACCATTTCAAAAATTTCACATTATATCTACTTCTAAACTAACAATTATATTCCACTCATTAAGTCTCTTATAACCATTCAACTCCAAAGCTTATTCATTAACAAAGACTATATCACTTTATTTTTGACCAACCTCCAAGCCACCCTCATTTCTTTAATCTTTTATCCATCCAAATATACCATTTATTCTATGATAGAAATGCTGGTGTCTCTTCTTTACCCTTCAACTTCTTGGTCAATGTGTCTGCTTCTGCACAATCAAGTATTCTCCTAATTATAACTTCATCCGGCGGGGTATGATTTGCCTTCCAAAATTGAGCATACCCCATCCTTGCCGCCGTTAAGATATGTAAAACCAAATACCATATTTCCTTCTTAATATTTCCAGGCCTGGAGCCAAGCAGATACGTCTCTGGTTTAAGATCAACTAAACACCCTGTGATTTCCTTTATCCATTTTTGGATCCTCATCCAATATCTAACCACTTCCGGACATGTCCACCATAAGTGATAGTATGTGCCAATCCCTTTACCACACTTCCAACAATCGGCCGACAATCCGGGGAACATTTTGGAAAGTCTAGCCGGAGGGAGATGCCATCTATAAAGCATTTTGTATATGTTCTCCTTATATGACGTGGAAACCACCAGCCTCATATTAGTCCACCAAATCTCTTCCCATTTCTCAAGTGGAAGTGCATAACCAAAATTCTTCCCCCAGGCAATCATCGCATCTTTTACCACCTCCTCCCCTACTACCCTAGTTAGCAACAATTTATAGCACTTAGATATCATCCCTTTCTCCGGACCCAGCAGAATCTTATCTAATTCCTGCAGATTCAGGTAAATACCCCTTCCTTCCTTATCCTTCTTATACCTTGACTGGATCTGCAGGTAGGCCCACCACTCCAATTGAAACCCTTGCTGAGCCAGATCTTGTCGTGTTTTGAGTTCTCCCCTGCTATCTAAAAGTTCTTTATAAGTTGGTCTTCTTCCCTTCTTGAGTAGGGTCAAATGGGTCAAGGCTTCCAAAGTTGATAACCAACACGGAATTTGCGCATAGTACGTAGCCCTTATCTTATCCCAATTCCGAATCAGTATATCCCTTATGTAGTGGCGAGTAAACTGTTTGCTTGGAGGAGTACCTTCCCGCCAAAGAGCTGCATGCCATCCCTGCAGCAAATCAAATCCTTCCAAACTCAACAATCGATTATTCCTTAGACTTATCCATTCCTTGCCCCAAACTAAGAGGGCAGCCTGATAGTAAAGTTCCCAGTTTGGTAGGCCAAGGCCCCCTCTTTCCTTAATCTCTTGTATCATTTTTTCCCCAATCCTGGGCCGTTTCCCCTGCCAAACAAATCTAGAAACTACCCCCTCTAACTCTTTTAAAAATTTCAGCGAAAGTTTAACTGGTGCTGTCTGAAAAAGAAAATTCCATTTCGGCAAAACATAAGATTTCACCGTGGCTACCCTTCCTAATAATGACAACTGTATCCTACCCCATTTTCCCAGGTCCATTTTTGTTTGTATCAGTAATTTAGAATAATTATCCTCCCTAATACTTGAACATCTTCCGGTCAACCAGATTCCCAAATATTTCACCTTCACGATTTTAAACCCTGTAGTGTCCTCTAACATCTGTTTACTTCTATTTGAAAGATTTTTCGTCAATATATTTGTCTTATCTTTATTTACTTTCAGACCAGCCATGTTTCCAAATTCCTCAATCCTTTTTAGTAATGCCGTGCTGGATTCCAGAGGGTTTTCCAAAACGAAGACCATATCATCTGCAAACGCCTGCAGTTTATAAATTTGGTCTCTTATCTGAAGCCCAGTAATCTCCTCATCTTTCCTTATTATTCTCAGTAGGGGTTCTAAAGTTAGGATAAATAAAAGTGGGGAGAGTGGACAACCCTGCCTAGTGCCCTTACAGATATCAAATTTGTCAGTTAAATTCCCATTTATCAACAATCTTGCTTCCTGCTTAGTATAGATTGCTTTAATCATATTACAGAATTTAGCCCCAAACTCCATATGTTCCAACTGACACATCAGGAAATCCCAATTAACCCTATCAAATGCTTTTAGAGCATCGATAAATATTAAAGCTAATTGTTTATCTGGTCGGCTTTCATAATACTCCAGAACATTTAATATAATTCTGAGATTATCTTTTATTTGTCTAGTGGGAAGGAACCCATTCTGGTCTGTACGTATGAATTGGTTTAAGTAAATTTTTAATCTATCTGCAATTATTGTTGCAAATATTTTATAATCTGAATTAAGAAGGGATATTGGCCTATAATTTTTAATATGCTTCGAAGGGAAGTCATCCTTAGGAATCAAACTAATATTTGCCTCCAACCAAGTTTGCGGGACTATAGCCTCATCCAAAATTTCATTAAATAGATCTTTCATATGTTTTCCCAACGATTCCACTAATACCTTATACAATTCTGCAGGAATTCCGTCAGTGCCTGGGGTTTTCTGACATTTCTGTTGTCTGACCGCTTTTTCAATTTCTGCTATTGTTATCTCCTGATCTAAGGCCTCTTTCTCATTAGGAAATAACTTAGGAAGGTCTGACTCTGTCAGGTATTGTTTAATCCTCTCCTCAGGAACCTTTTCTTCCTGATATAATTCTGTAAAAAACTCAATCGCTATCTTTTCTATCCCTTCTTTATCCCCTATCAGTGTCCCCCTCTTATCCTCTAACTGCTCAATTCTTCTACTTTCCTTCTCTTTCCTTATTCTATAGCTAAGCCATCTCCCTGGTTTATTGGCATATTCAAAATAGTTCTGCCTTGCCACCCTAATTTGACATGCTATTTTCTCTTGGTCCACAAGGTTGAGTTTATGCCTCCAAAAATCCACCTGCTCCTTCCCGTAAACTTTCTGTGGGTTTACCTGGAGAGCCTTCTCTGCCTTAGTAAGTTGCTCAACAATTTCCCTCCTACTTTCCTCCTCCTTCCTACGTTTAACTGCCATCTGTTTTATTATCAAGCCTCTCAAATAAGCTTTAGCCGTATCCCAAACTATTCGTAGGGGCATCCCTTCCGTCCTATTTTCTAAAAAAAAACACAGACTCATCTCTTGTTTATTTTTTTGTACAAAAACCGTATCCTTCAGGATCTCCAGGCTCATCATCCATCTACTCCTCACTCTACTCCCCCTTATCAATGTAATAGCCACCGGGTTGTGGTCCGCCCATTCGTTCGTCAAAATCATGGCATCTTTTGCATAAGGTATCAGCCCATCCGACAACCATACCATATCCAACCTAGACCATGAGGTATGCCTGGCGGAGTAGTAGGTATAACGTTGAGAGGCTGGGTTAATCAAACGCCATATATCCCTAAGGCCAAATTCTTCACACATATCCCTAAATACTTTGGGTAAGACACTCCTATCTTTCCCTTTCTTCTTCTTCAAATCAACCCTCCCTGTTTTGTAATCCTTAGCCCTATCTACCACCGCATTAAAGTCCCCCAAGAGACACATCTGCTCATGCTCCAGATCTAATATTTTCCGATATATTTTCTGGAAAAAGTCTCCCTGATTGTTATTAGGTGCATATATGCCTACCAGTAACACTTTGCTTCCCACCATTTCTATCTCCAGCATCAGGCTTCTCCCCTCCGGGTCCGCCCATAATTCTTTAGGACACAAGTACTCCTTAACATACATTAGCAACAAATATGTTGGGCTTGAGGACTACCTATATAGCGATTACAAAATGCAAGACAATTTATGTTAATAATTTAGAGTAGAGAATTTTTTATGTCACCATGCAGAAGGTTTCCAGTGAGTTTCTTTGTCATTACGTACTTTAATTTGGAAGAATTAGTTCTTTATTATAACTATCCTACCCTTAAGGTACACATGTATCTACAATCAAAATGGGTGAAAAGCATTTTATTTCTGCAGATTTTCATCTTATCTAGCAATTGTCATCTAAATCTTTAATGGAATGAAAATATTCTTCTCAACCTGGGAATACTCGTATCGGATTGGTAAACCTTTCATTTTAGGAAGATATAGTATAAGGCACAAGTGGTCTTTTCTTTTGTTTTTGTCTGTTTGTAGAGATTATGATATCTAGTTCTCTTTTTTGGGGTGGTGGTGGCAAAAAGTCACAAAATCCCACTTATTGAAAAAAAACCTTAAAAATATATTTGTATCATTTATGAATGAGTATATACCAAATATATTACTGAGCAGATTGTGTTCACTTTATCCCCATAAAGAAGGTATGGAGAAGGGAACAAAGTATAAAGACTAGCAGATAGAAATAGAACGACAAAATAAGCAAGGATAGTACCAATAGGTGCTTTGGGTGCAATCCCAAAACAAGTGTAGTACCATTTGAATATCATCAACGTTGACAAAATCACCATCAGTCAACTGCAAAAGGCAGCTTTGCTCAGAACAAGTGGCATCCTGCAATGATACGTTTAACACCATCATAATCATAATAAATATCTGAGCTTTTTAAATTCTTAATTATATTTCTAAGAAGCAATGCAACTCAGTTTTTAAAAATCCATATGCACCTTTCCTCTAGACATTAACATGTTGTAGAAGACAGTTTGCATAATTTATTTACATCCATGTAGGATTGGTACAATTTTGCAGCCATTTCCAATAAGAATAAGTCTCCCGGGTGAGGATATCTACACACAAAATTAAAGAATTTCTGTTTTGGAAAAAAAATGAATTGCAAATGGTCAGTACATTCATTGTGCTTTAAAACTTGGACTTGTTCAGTTAAAGATTTTTTCTACTTAAATCTATCCAAAAGAAATACTCGAAAATCATCTAAGTTCCATTTTAGAAGATATGATACTTTAAGATATTTCTATCTTAAAACACCCCATAGTAGCAATCATGCAAAATGACTTAACTGTAGTCAAACAAATATGCATATTTTTCTTTGTAGACTAAATCCACTTAAACGATCTCAATATATCTAGAAGATAGTTGGATAAATTGGTTCAAGGAAACATGTTTTGCATATTCCATAGCTTTAGTGACTTGTTATCGAGTAGTTTAATAACTATTATTGTTATATTCAAGAACCGTGCTAAGGTTTGTTGATTCAAATACAATAGGCAACTGAGTTACAGTAAGATTTGTAATGTCTCTGATCAGAACAGAGAAAAGATCTCCCAGTAAACAATTCAGTTGATTAACTGTAATGTCCTCCTATTCCCAAATTGGGAGCAGATTTGAAAACAAGATTCAACAGATCTTCCCAATGCTTGGTCAGTAATAGAGTGACTGAATGATGCTATATGTCCTACAGAAATAGGTGACTCTTTTAGCCACTGCTTAGAACCATATATTTTGCTGTCATATACAGTTGGCAGCCAGATATGTTGAATTTGAAATCAGGTAAAGCTTATACTTCCCATATTGCAAATGTTAATATTTATGGCCTGCGACATATTACCGTATATACTTGAGTATAAGCCGAATTTTTCAGCCCACTTTTTGGGCTGAAAAACTCCACTTCGGCTTATACTCCAGTGAACAAAAAAAAACGAACTGTCCCTTCGTTCGGGCCAGGCTGCTGAGAGAAGGGAGCGGCAGAGCCTTGCAGAGCTGGCAGAGGTGGCGGCAGTCCAGCGTTGTTTCTCCCCCTCGTGCGTACGTGTGTGTGTCAGACCCACGGGAATGGCTGGTAGGGAAGCGGCATTCCGGCATTCCCCCCCTTCCTGTGTGTCGGGCCCACGGGGCTTGACACACAGAGAAACGCAAATGCCGGACTGCCGCCACCTTTACTAGCCATTCCTGCGGGTCTGACACACACACACACACACACGCACGAGGGGGAGAAACAACGCAGGACTGCCGCCACCTCTGCCAGCCCTGCAAGCCTCTGCTGCCCCGGGGCATCAGAGGGTTGCAGGGCTGGCAGAGGTGGCAGCAGTCCAGCGTTGTTTCTCCCCCTCATGCGTGCGTGTGTGTGTGTGTGTGTCAGACCCGCAGGAATGGCTAGTAAAGGTGGCGGCAGTCCGGCATTTGCGTTTCTCTGTGTGTCAAGCCCCGTGGGCCCGACACACAGGAGGGGGGGACGCCGCTTCCTTACCAGCCATTCCCGCGGGTCTGACACAAGCACGCATGCATGAGGGGGGGAAATGCCGGACTGCCGCCACCTCTACCAGCCGTTCCCGCAGGTCTCACTCACACACACACACACACACACACGCACGAGGAGGGAAACAACGCTTGACTACCGCCTCCCTAGCAGACCTTCCCTGCGGGATGTGCTGCCAGGAAGCCTGGCAGCCTGATGAGCGGACCCTGCGAACCACGGCCGAGCCAGCTCCGGGATGCTGCCAGAGTCAACGAGCAGCTCGTCGTGGCACAGAATATAGATATGTTGCTAAGAAGGGGCGAAGCTTATACGGTACTTATACTCGGCTTATACTCGAGTCAATAACTTTTTTCAGTTTTGGGGGTGAAATTGGGGGGTCTCGGCTTATACTCGAGTCGGCTTATACTCAAGTATATGCGGTATTTTAGTGCCTTAAGAATTGTATGTGCATTCATTACTAGAAGGTTTTATTAGTACCATGTTCAGTTGATTTTCAGCACAGCTTTCCCCCCCCCCCCCGGATATTAGATGAACTTATGGTTTAAAATAGTTAAACTTTAGGAAGAAGTATGTAGAGAATTTTAAAAAGCAAATGCAATATTTTCAGAATAATTTTATACTAATTCTATAACGTGAATGATGTTATTTTAAATAAACTGAAAAACTTAATTTAAGCTTCTCAAATTTTACAGTGTACTCGTCAAATAATCTCAGAGAAGCTGGGACGGGGATCACGAACTGTAGACCTTGAATTAGAAGCTCAAATTGAAGTATTGAGGGAGAACAAAAAGAAGTATGAGAATGTCCTGAAACTGGCGCATACTCTATCAACTCAACTTTCTCAAATGGTGCATACTCAACGACAACTTGGAGATGTTTTTGCAGACTTAAGTTTAAAATCATTAGAACTCCATGTAAGATTTCATTTGCATTAATTATCTTTGTTATCTGCTGAAATGCCTACATTTGTATTTAGTCCAGCTTGTAAAGACATTGGGTGATAAATGGTAGCTTAATGGAAATAAATCCAATAATATGCACCTTCCATGTTGAATACCAATACGAATTAATACTGCTAATTTCAGTGTTCTCACAAGATGTTCTAGGATTGGAGATGGTTATTTTAAGACATTGACCTTACTATTTTGTAACCTTATTTTGTATTTCATGGATTTTATATCCAGAAATAAAAGCAACCCATTCATGCTCTATTGAAATCAAGAAGCATGTGCTAAGATTCTGGGAATACTGGGAGAATGAAGAACATAGTTGCAATGATACAAACATATTGCAGATCAATAAGCTAACTGGGCTGCTTTCATATTGATAATTACAATCTCTTGGCTACTGTTATAATGCCAGTACCATTTAGTAAAGAAGAATTAACTGTTCAAAAATTATATATTAACAGGAGGAATTTGGATACAATGCAGATACTCAGAAGTTGCTTGCTAAAAATGGTGAAACTCTGCTTGGTGCAATTAATTTTTTTGTAGCTAGTGTGAACACTTTGGTAAATAAAACCATTGAGGACACCCTACTGACAGTAAAGCAGTATGAAAGTGCCAGGTAATGGATTATATATTACTATTTATTTTAATTTAAGTAGTTATTTATTGAACATTGAATTTACTTTTTAACACAGTGTAATGTTGGGTCAGAAATACATTCTAAAAGCAACTTTGTTAAATAAAAATTTAGTAATTCATAAACAAGGTATGGCTGATTTTTGAAGTTTTATTTTTATTCATTTGTTTCCTGCTTCAATCACAAAGTGATTGCAGGGAGTTATGCAACAGGATCAAAACATAAAATAAAAATAATAAAACATTGAACAAGGTTCTGACAACTTTTGCAACAGAGTATAGTCTTTGGTCACTACAAAGTTTTATAACTATGATATAAAGTTAAGTTTCATTTTACTAGATTTATGTTCTCCCTTTGTGACAGAAGCTCAAAACAACATACAGAACTTTCAATTATTTTTCCTAATAACCATTTAGAACTTGGGCCTCCCCACTTCTAGCTCAGCACCATAGCCCCTGTTGCATATTAGCTCTGTAATTAAATGTTGCAGTTCTGTGAATATTTGTACATGTTAATTCTTTTATTCTCAGGATTGAATATGATGCTTACCGTACAGATCTAGAAGAACTGAATCTTGGCCCCCGTGATGCTAATACTTTGCCAAAGATAGAGCAATCACAACAACTATTCCAAATACATAAAGAGAAATATGATAAAATGCGCAATGATGTATCAGTTAAATTGAAATTTTTGGAGGAAAATAAGGTAATGAAATGTTTTAAATTTCTGTCAGAGATCAGTTAATTTTTGTTGTTTAAATATGAATAATATGGGAAACATAACCTTAGCTCTGAGTTCACTGGGCCTGTTTCTGCTTCAAATAAATTTTACCTACTGTGCATAAATATTAATAAGTATTGATTGATTATCTTCCCTCAAGCCATTTTTAACTCCTAATGACTACATAGGTTTTTTCCATGACAATCTAACCCCAACTTTATCTTTCAAGTTTCCCAACTGTGTACTTTTTGCCACTTTAACTGAGTCCAGCCATTTTGCTGATGGTCAGCCCCTTCTCTTTCCTTCCACCTTCCTCAACTTTAGAACATAATTTGAGCCTGGTCATTTGTGCCTCTAGTAAGAACTCTGGGTTGATTTGTTCAGTTTATCTATTTGGGTGTTTTTTTTTTGGCTATCTTGGTATCAATTCTAAGTTCTTACTGTAAGTAAAGGATTAGGGAATGATACTCTACTTTGGAACAGCTCTATATTGTAACAGTTCGTAGTAGAAAATAACCATTCTTATAGTTTAACAAATACCAACTGAAGTAAAAAAGATGTATTTATTGAATAAATGAGTAAATAAAAATAGTTTAAGAGGCTAAGCTATAGGAAAAAGGACAAACATTTTATTCCCTGTCATTAGTAGAAGCATTTTGAGAAGCATGTGATAGTAATTCAATATGCTATTAACATAAGTAATTACTATTATATTTCAAAACAGAACATGACCAAACAGGACTAATTGAAATCTAGTAATTCTAATCTTGTTTATGCATTTGTTTTCATATCTGCCAAATATAAATCTTGGTTTCTTTCCAGCATGGATAATTACTGTAGAATTGTTTTCATTTTTGTTCATATTGCAGTTTTATGAGAAAGAAGGTCAAAACACACAAAATAGTAATTATGGCATCATGATTGAAACCTCGCCCCTTTAAATATCTGTGTGACATCCATGCACACACAAAAGGAATGGAGCTTCAATAATAATCCCATGAATTTCCAGTTTCATACCCATTCCCCTGATATATATATATATATATATATATATGTGTGTGTGTGTGTGTGTGTGTGTGTGTGTGTGTGTAAATTTTTTGGCTTGCTAACAAAGAATATATATATATATATATATATATATATATATATATATATATATATATATATATATATATATATATATATATATATATATATATATATATATATATATATATATATGTATATGTATATGTATATGTATACGTATATATGTATACACACACACACACAGATTCATGGCAGTTTTCTAGAATAAACCAATACATTCATAGCAGTTAAAAATATAAACAAATTAAAACAATTAATGAAGGGTATTACAATGCAATGTTCAATTAAAATTATTGAGATAATAAATAACCAAATCATAACAGAACCAAATAAAATAATAGCAATAATTACATCAATATGGTTGATACATGGAGTTCTATGAAAAAGAAAGCAAATCAATTTGAAACATTTTATTAGAAGATAAGTGTGTTTCCAATACTGTTCCATTTCTTTGATATGTTACCAGTCATGCAATTCTTCAGATATTAATGTGAATTATTATTGTCTTCCCAATATATGTGCACAAACTAAGCACAAATAATGTCAAGAATCCCTGAGAACTATTACCACTATTATTTGAGCCTAATATATATTTTCAGGGTTTATGTTTTATTAAGTGCAAATTTCATTTCCATATTTCCAGGCATCTGTAATTCTTCATAGCGAGCATGAAGAAATGAAAACAGGTAGTCCTTGACCTATGACTAGTCAGTAAGTGAGTGTTTCAGGTTATGATGGCACAGAAGAATTTTTTTACCAGTCCCCACAGTCTGGCTGCCTCAGCATCCCTGTGGTCACATGATCGTGATCTGTGTGCTTGGCAATTCATTTGTACTTTCAACTAGTTGCCAAGCACCCTGCAAGCACCGTGCATGATTGCTATTTGCAGTCATCTCTGCCAACTTCCCCAGGATGGAGGATCTCAGGTAAATCTCTCCTCCCACATACCCTCTCCTCGCCCGTTGCACCTGTTCCAATCCCTTATGCACTCCAGGCACTTCCCCAACCCATTCAGGCACCTCTCATGCACCCTCCCTGACCCATGCAGTATTTCCTGAACCTCCCTTGTGCATTCTTCTGACCCACATGATGCCTTTCATGCATCCATTTACCCCTTTGCACTCCTTCCCCACGTCATATATCTTGTGTACCCTCCCCAACCCTTCCCACACCACCTCATTCTTTTCCTACTTATCTATCTGTGGGCTTGTGACTTGCAACTTCCTGCCAGTTTTCGCACTGATTTTGTTGTGGAAAGCCAACAAGAGGTTGCCTTGCCTAATGATCATAGAATTCAGTCAACAATGCCCTCCAAGACAGCGGGGATTGCTATCCCTAAACGATGTGAGCATGCTTTATGACCGTATTGCTTAGAGATAACAATTCAGATCCCAATTGCCGTTGTCAGTCAAGGACAACCTGTATTCTGAAATGTCGAATTCCCACAGTTGGTAGAAATAGTTTTCCAGTGAAGCAAGGAGTGCCAGTTTAGAAGTTTTGGTATGTGCTTCTAGCTAAGTGTAGTCCTCTGAGGTTAGGGGAAAATCCTCAAAGAGTGTTATATGACAGTTCTTTTAAACGCCAAAGTTTATTTTTATACAGAAGTCTTCAGTGAATTGATGGTCTCAAGACACATGGAACTACAGTTTCTACTGTTACTTGAAATTGCTGATGTGGGACTCATTTCTACATATTTTTCTGATGAATAGAGGAGCAGACAGCAGAGGGGAAAAAATCTGTCCTAATCTTCTCTATGATATATTTGATTTTCATTAGTTTCAGAAGGAGCAATTCTTCTTGTAAATCCCTACTTCTAGTATAAAATAATTATAGATTCCTTTTTAGCTATCTAAGGTTGATGATTCATATGTTAAAGGAAATTATAGGTTTTATTAGAACCTATAATTGTAACTGAAAGGAAGATCCTAACTGCTAAACTATAGTGGATTATTTTACTGGTTTGTGGATTATAAAACTTTTCATTCAAGCAGTTTTTTTGTGGATATAATGGAACTTGTAGAATGATCTGCTTTTCCCAACCCCAAAGGAACAGTGTGTTTTTTGCAGTCTCATCATGGTAAATTATAGCCACAGGTACTCTGTATATGAATGAAAAACTTTACAGATCAATTTTGTTCCAAAGTTTTGAATAATCAGTTGATAGATTTGTGGACTTTTTTGCATTTAATTGTTAAATAAAGCAAGCAATTTGTTTTTGTTTCTCCTTGTGATATTTTCCCCCCCAAATCAAGATTTAAAAACTCAAAAGTCTCTGGAAATGAGAGGGCCTGTTTTCCTTACCTTATGCTTGCCTCAAGAGCTTTTCTTCCTTCAAACAAGCAAAAAAGGCACGTATGTCCTGTTTTGCCGGCAAGTCTGCAGGAAATGTTATTTATGTGTTAAGCTTTGGTGGTGCAGGAAAGGAAGTCTATCTAAATTCACACCTTTCTCAAATTTCTTGCTTTGACTTATAGTAAGTGCTCATTAGTAGCCAATGTGTGTATAATATTCTACTGCTAGAACCTTGATTGACTTGTTGAAGGAATTTTGATTTCACAATCAAAAAGGAGCTTGTCAACTGTATTGTATTGGTCATCTCAATGAAACTCACAACTAGGTTACTACCGTATTAACTGGGTAAAGCTAGATGCAATATATATTTATTTATGTTTTCCCCTTTTCTATTACTTATTTTTCCCAGTCCTAAATATTAAGTCTTGTGCTGAAGGAGGTCATAGTGCCAAACCAGCTGGTTTATACTGCAGACATAAAAAGTGAGAGCAAGGGGATTCATAGAGTTATTTCCATGCCCAGATCTGTACTTCATTTCATTTCATTATTATGTTATATTATATTCATTATTCTATGGGTAAATTGCGGACAACTATTAACATAAATTAGTGAAGAATGTTTTAAAATAGTCTGCCTACTAATGTAGGTAGCCTAGTATAGCTGTCAATGTCTAGATTGACTTATCTAGAATATGAACCTTAGAAAATTAAAAATTTTGACTCATAAATTCAATGCCAAATTAATTATGCATCTGGGGACATGTGTGTACCAAATTTCATTTTCCTTGGTTCAAGTTTCTTATGCATGTTTTTGAGAGCACTTTGGGAGAAAATATATAAATTATATAAATATCCAACTTTTAGATATTGACAGGCATCACAAGCCGGAATGAACCATTTAGACAAGCTCACAAAAGATCCAATCCAGCTAGGAAATAATGGGAAATTGTAACAGCAACATTTCAACAATTACTGTGTTTTCAGGAATAAGGCCTTTGTACTGTATAGGCCTTTATTCAAAATGTATTTCATATTTTTTTCTTTCCTGCCCTGTATGTCAAACTTCACAGCCCTTTCTGTTGGGCAAGCTAAGCTGTTTCTGTTTGTTTCTGCAGCTGTCAGATTTGTTATCAAGCTATTCTTTGCTGTCCGAAATGTAAATTGTGCACATATTACAGTAATTGTTATATTCCTCAAAGGGTTAAGTGGACCAGTAAGTAAATACAAATACTAATGCTTTATCTTTGAAAGTATCTATAAAAATGTGACAATCCTGTCATGTAGTGTGCGTAAAAATAAATTGAGCTTTACCCTAAAAACATTTCAGCTGTTAGCTCACTTCCAGTTCCAGGGTGCACATATTTATGTAATTGCGGTGCCCAATAGCTCTCTTAGTCAGGGTGCGTTGCCAGTCCTGTGATTGGAATACCGCTATCAGCTGCAGCATATTGTTTCCTGTGCCTTGTTTGTTCAGGAATGCCACTTGGGTGACTGCTGTCAAGAGAATGCTGAATGATCAGGGATAAAACTTAAGTTGGGCCCTGAAAGTCTTTCTAATTAAGTAACTGAATTATGAACCCAAAACTAGCTATGTAAATTACGTTTTGTTGTATAATGTTATGGAGTACATATATATATATTTGAAAATATCTTGAATCCATGTTTTAATTATTCCTGGGAAAGGGATAGGGCAAGGGTAGGCAACCTTGGCTCTTTCATGACTCATGGACTTCAACTCCCAGAATTCCTGAGCCAGCATGGCTGGCTCAGGAATTCTGGAAATTGAAGTCCACGAGTCATGAAAGAGCCAAGGTTGCCTACCCCTGGGATAGGGCATCCCTGATTCAGTTGAAAAGCAGGAGCAAAATCAGTATAAAGTTGCTTCTAATTCTTCATTTGGTTGGAATGGAACTTAATATTTTCTGCAAGCAAATTATTCACTTTGGTATCACTTTACTACCTGTAACAGTTTCTGAACTATGATTAGAAAATTGGGCCTTTAGGGGGCAGAAGTTCTTTCGGAAGGCCCAGTAGATTTGCAAGTAGATACTGCTGATTCCGTGAACTTGCATTTATCTCAAAAGGCTAGATAGGGTACTTTTGCATATATTGAGAAAGCACATAACTATTGTATGTATTAACCTTTTAAGATAGTTATCATTTGGGAAAGGGTGTTGATACATTAGTTACAGCATTGTCCTGAACGTCCAGAATTTACTTCTCAAATTGAGTTTTATAATTATAAATTTCTTGTAATTTTAAATGAGAAATGTTAATGGATACAATAAGTATCTTGCCTATGAACAAGATGAAAACAGAAGACTTTGGTAGAAGAAAACATTTTTCCATTGTGAAATGAAATCATAAAACATGAAATTATGCTGTGAAAATTCAGGTTTGAATTTTGTAAGAAAAGGGATTGCATATAAAAAAGAACCAACAAGAGGAAAAAAAGAATTAAGCAAAAATATTCCATTAAATGGTACTTTATAATAGCTACAAAAGAGTATTTTTCTTTTGTAATTATAGTCAAATGTATGATGTTCTCATGCATTGAGTTACTAGGTAATACAGTAAGAGCAACAATGCAAGAGGGACTTTATGAGGATATCAACAATGTGAAGTAGCTAAATAGAATATGAAAGTTTCATTGGCAGCAGATTGGATGGAAGGCAAAAATGTTGGAACAAGTTAAATTGATTCAAATTTTTGCTGTGCTATTATTTATGTCCTGTTTGTCTAGATTGTTAATAGTACCGTTCATCTTTCATCACTAGTTAGCCAATAGTGTGGAAGCACTAGTTGTTTAACTGCCTGGAATGTAACTCAATAAAGTCACTATGAGCTTTTCACTTGTGTTTTTTTCCTGATGTTTTGTACATAACCCACTCCAGTATCTTTGCCATGAAAACCCCATGGACAGTACAAAAAGGACCTCCTGGAGGAACATTGTCCATGGGGTCGTGATGGGTCGGACACGACTTCGCAACTAACAACAACAAAAAGAAGTATTGCCAGAACTATAATGGGATATGTCTTAATCGCGTAATGCATTATAACTGCATACATATGTCTAATTCATAAAACTGGATTTTAAAATCCTGTTCAGTCAGTAAAACATAGTGGTGTCTAGGTTTGCTGTCTGATTATTGTAATTGCAAATTACTTTTAAGTATGGCCATCCCACGTGTTTCACACACAAATCTGCTTTCTCAGTCTGTAGTTATAAGCATGTAACAGACACAGACAAGCAAAAATTGTGGAAGACGTAGTTATGGAGTATAAACACTTTTATTTATTTGATTTATGAACAGCTCACTTTTTGCACACTTAATCTTACTGTAACGTTTTGCAACATTCCTGTAATACCTCTTATAGAGTTGGAAAATATGCTTACTAAAATCTTGTAATCTTGACTATTGAGATATTGAAAGCTTTAGGATGGATAGTTACATTGTAACATTTTAACTTGATTATGAAATTGACTGGAGTGATAGATAGGTGTTAGAACAATCTCCAGCTTGTCCTTCAGAATAGTATTGAAATATTCCAGTAGAATGTCCAGAAAAACCATTTTTGTTTCAACCTCAGCTCAAATTACTGTTTTTAAGGTTTCAAACAGACTGCAAAGTACTCAAGACATCCAGGGCTGTACTGAGAGTGGGTTTTAAAAAAGCTCAACTGAAAAATTGAAAGGATTTTCTATGGGGTTTGATCTTAGATATGAAAAGGGATATTGGAGACAATAAAAATGTTACTCATGAGGAAGTTGGCCATGTGTCTGGATTGAATTAAATTGGCTGACCTAAAGATTTCCCTTGAGTTATGCTAGCAGGGTGGAGACTTGCAATCAAGCATTTGCAGGTACTTGCATTTCTCTGGGAAATTCTTTTCTGTCTGATTTATTAGAGGATGCGCATACTCTTCCTTAGTTTAATCAACTACAAAAAATATAACAATAACAATTATTGCCTCTTATTCTTCAGAGTAACTATAGCTTCCTTTTTCCAATATCTTATTTTCAAAGAAAGAATTTTTTGTCCCAGCATACTTTGGTAATGATAATGTGAAAAATTCCAAAATATGCATGACTGGAGGATCAGCGTAAATTACTTCTCATCCAGGGTCTATCTGTGAGTAGGGCAGATCTAATACTACACATGGAGCAGAGCAGTATCATGTCTTTAGTGGTTAGTTTTTTAATATAATAATGTGTGCTTGGAAATGACAATAGGATAAGGCTGAATTAAGGCTCATAATTTGATGACTTGATTGTGGATGAGAAGACTGACCTGCCATGTATTACTGAAACCTGGCCATGCCCAAGTGGGGCAGTCCTCTGTGCCCAGCTGGGTTTCAGATGTGACATCAGCCAAGACCACATGGTAGGGGTAGTAAGGTGGAAGTGATCATCTGAAATACTTGGGAGGCACCCAGAAACACTGTCCACACAGATACAAGTTGCTGGGTAAAATAGCAAAGGTAAAGGAGTCCCTATGGATTGTATTCTGTTAGTAGTAGCCGACTTTAGGGGGCAGTGCTCATCTCCATTTCTAAGCTATTAAACCAGCTCTGTCTAAAGGTGTTTCTGCAGTCATGTGGCATCACGCAGCAATGCAGAGTATGCAATGAAACATGGAGTGCTGTTGCCTTCTCACTGAAGTGGGATCTATTTGTCTGTTTGCATTTACATGCTTTCAAACTGCTAGGTTGGCAGGAGTTGAGGCAAATGACGGGAGCTCACTCCCTCATGCAGGGGTAGGGCTCGAACTGCTAAAGTATAGACCTTCTCTAGCATCTTTTAAGCCATTAAGCCACTGCACCTCTTAAATTGCTGGATGCAAGGTCTTATTTGTTAAGTTGGGCTCTAGGGATTAGTAGGACTGTTGCTATTGTATCTACCCTCCTGCTGCATAGTATTCTTCCTGCCTGAGCATTTTGACTCCGTGTGGGTTGGCAGTGGGGTTTCTTAGGCTTATGGTCTTGTCTTGTTACTTGAGGGGTCGTTTCTTCCCAATTATTTCTACCATTCAATCCAGTCAGGCAAGATAAGTATGCTTGGGGTCCCATTGGCCAAAGAATGTCAGTTGGCAGGGCCTAGATGTGCCTTTTCTACTATAGCACCCACCCGATGAAACACCACCTTCTGAAGATCAGGATGGCCCTAACCATGCAGATTTTTTGTATGGCCCTGAAGAACTGGTTCTGGGACCCACTTCTTGGTTATGCTAGTTATTTGGGCTGATCTTTATCAAATGCTTTGTATTTTAATTTTTGAAATGTATACAATTGTTTGCATTTTAACTTTGCTGTCTTGTTACTTGTTAAAATGAGCAGCCATATGAATTGGATAAATAAATACATAATTTATTTTAGTAAATTGGGCCTGATGGTAATGTGTTGGTGCCCATTGATGGTCTTCCAATACACTTTTCAGAGCTGAAGAAAGAGGTTGTGGTTAGGAAAATATTCAGTGTTTAGTACATCTTCAAAATATTAAAAGTTGAGTACATTTCTTCTACATCACAAAAGCAGGCAGACAGTTCCCTATTCCCTCAAAAGGAAACTATCAAGAGGCTGAAGGATTATGTACCCTAATCAATTTAAAGATAATTAGGTTAGTAAAGTAAATATATTCATTTTACAATGAATATCATCCTTTTTGTCCTTTCAATAAATCTGGTTAATAAGACACAGGAGAATCTAGCTTGTTTGTTATCAAATATTACCACATGTATCAGGTAAAAAGCTTCACCATAAAAAAAAATACTCCGCATAATGACTTAAGACAACGTATGAGCCCAGCCAGTGAGTAGCCAAGAGCCTAACTAGGAAGCTTCATGACCAAGTGGGGTTTTAAGTCTAGATTTCCTTAGTGTTACTCAGATATTTGAATTGCAGGTAATCCTTGACTTACAACCACAATTGAGCCCAGCATTTTTGTTTTTAAGTGAAACATTAAGTCAGTTTTGCCCCATTTTATGACTTTTCTTGCCATAATTGTTAAGTGAATCGGTGAAGTTGTTTTTTTTTATTGAAAAGTTTTTCAATACATTTTATCTTTAACAATCCCTAACCTTCCCCCCTCCCCCCACCCAACCCTTCCTAACCCTCCCCCCACCCCTTCCCCCCTCCCCCCTCCCCGACTTCCCAGAGCTAAATACAAGGTATAAAAGTAAAAACAATCATAAACAACCATGTGTTAACAACAATAAACTATTAAGTCTATCGCACTCTAGCTCATATAAAATGACTACAAGCAATACTAATATCACATCAAAACTTATACAAATGCTAAATGAAACTTTTTAGTCCCATATTTGTTCTGGATGTAATCAATCCACCTTTTCCACTCCATAATGGAAAAGGTGGATTGTTGTTGCGAATGGTCTTTCAAATAAGCCGAAATCTCTAAAAGTTTCTGACCTGGCGGAAATGGCAAAGAAATCGGTGAAGTTGTTAAGTTAGTAACACAGTTGTTAAATGAATCTGGATTCCCCATATACTTTGCTTGTCAGAAGATCACAGAAGGTGATCATGAAACTCAAGGACACTATAACGGTCATAAATATGAGTCAGTTCCCAAGCATCTGAATTCTCATCATGTGACCACAGGGATGCTGCAATGGTCATAAGTGTGAAAAACAATCATAACTCACTTTTTTTCAATCCCATTGTAACTTCAAACAGTCTCTAAATGAACTGTTGTAAGCTGAAGACTACCTGTACATATTATAGTGGCTCTCACTATTATAGACACTACTTTGTGTATAGATTATAGATCTACTTTGTTCCCACTATACATATTTTTGTCTTTATTTTCTTTGGCTGAATTAAAACTTGATCAAATGATAATTGCGATGTCTTGAAATAATCGGTACAATTTCAATATTTACAAATTATCCTTACATAGCTCTATCCAACTGATAAGCTTACCCCAATATTTTCCTTAATTGGTTGATGGTTGCTAACAAATGCAGTAATAAAATATACTAATATCCTTATCAGAAAACAAAATAGACAAATAGATGCAACTGATAAAAACAGACACATGATCAGTGTATCTATTGGGTAAAATAATCACCTACCTAAACAATCTTTTTGACATGTTGATGAACAATTCTTAGAGCAACGAGCAAACAAAACAATGGGCGTATTTGTGTGTGGTGATAAGATGTAACATGGATGACTACAAATGAGCAAGATTGCGCACACAGCCCTCCAAATTAGGTATGATTTATGTCATTCGTAGTTCATTCGGTGCACCCACTCACAGGAAGAGCCTGTGGCAGGGTTCTGCTCATCTGTCACTAAGCCAAATTATGCTTAACAGGTCATGTGAGTATAGTCAGTTAAGTGCAGCTATGCAGGTAAGGTTATATTTATCATACACAGCCTCTTCATTTAATTTGGCTGTTGGTATTAATGGTAGTTGATATTTGCTTCTGTTGGTGAAACTGATTTTTTTGTTTTCAATCTGATTGTTTCACTATAGAGAAAGACAATTTGTATATATATATATCTTGGGTGTCAGCTTTCAAATTTGATCTTTCTCCACAGGTGAAGGTGCTGCACAATCAACTAGTTCTGTTCCACAATGCCATTGCAGCCTATTTTTCAGGAAATCAGAAACAGCTTGAACAGACCCTTAAACTATTCCATATCAAATTGAAAATACCTGGAGTGGATACTCCTTCTTGGCTCGAAGATCAGTAATCACACCACGCACAGATATCAATTGTTCAGCCCAGGATCTTCTATATCCAGGGAGAATCAAGCAACTTTTCCATAAGAAGGACTGTTGTAATGATACTTGCACAAGCAGCTTTAATTCCTCCCCCCCTCCAATAATGAATACTACAATAATTTGGCAGGGTGGATGGATGTAACCAAATTAACTTGTCATTTCAGAATCAAAATGTTTTTTATTTAAGGGTGAATGGTTTTCTGTAGTAGGGAAGTATAGATTTGCACTGACATAAATATTTGTGATCTTTGGTAACTGTGGCAAGTAGGTGAGAAATTTTCCAAAGGAGATGCTCATGATTTATACCAATATCTGATATTTTATATAAATGAATTAAAACTCTACAGATTCTTTTTCATGTAACTGTGTTCAAAAACTATTTTTTAAAAGAAAAACATTAAGCCCTTTAAACAGCTTCATTCACAAAATCAGTGGCTTACTGACAATGTGAAATTGCAAAAAAATGCCATTTTTTACACCAGAATCTTTCTAACATATGCTTTAAAAATACTAGATGTCGAGTTTCCATTTTGAGCTGAATCCTTTTTTTATCATTATAAAGAACCACCTTGAGCAAGTAGTCTTAGTTGTACTACTTCAATGTTTAACTTTCTATGAAATCATACCTTACTTGTCTGAAATTCAAAAGTGCCTTTTGAAATACTCTTTCTACTCTTCTATACAAAATATATCTTTACAAAACCCTTTCTAGATTTATGGTTTTTTTTAAACAGACTAAGGCCGGTCTAGTTTGTATTCTTCTGTTTGACTCACAGACCATGTTACTTGACTGGGACAGAGTCTGTTTTTTTAATCAGTAGCTGTTACAAGTACAGGTTTGTTACTTTATCATAGCCAGTCAAAAATTATTGTTTTGGAGCATCATTGTTTGCACACTTTCTACTGCTTTTTCTGTTTATATAAATGAAGTACTTAAAATAACTTATCTCAACTAAATGAATTGTATAATTATGTATTATATGTTGAAACAAATTCAGTTGCTTCTTTAATGGTTTTGTTTCAATCTTAAAGTAAAACGTTTATCAAGTATACCTTAAATCATTCCTCATTGCATTCTTGTCCATTATGTTTTTGTTGCTGGGTTCTGTCTTGAAGTAAAGTTAGTTTCCCAGAGTATGTTTCATTATTAGCGCTTATTCATACTAACAGAAATTAGCACAATACATATATACCTAGAAGTAACATCCTTCTAGAGTCTTGCGTAAAACAAATGAAAATACTTTGTAGGCTTTTCCATTTACTTCATTGGAGTATTGCATTTAAAATCTGTTTGTTTCTTGCAACTAGAGATTAAATGCTTTAATTTTTATTAACCCCGAGGAACAAGGTGTCTTGTATTGTTTTTGTGAGCCTGCTAATTATAATAAAAGAAGCAAACCTCACCTCACTTATTCTCCAAGTATAAGGCATACTTGAACATTTCTATCACATCTCTATTCTGGTGCAGGCTTCCTGATTATAACAGAAGTATTTAGTTGACCACCCTTTTTTGCTAAAGGGAAACTTTTTGTGACTACGGGTAGTCCTTGAGTTACAAATGTAATGGAGCCTGCCCATTTCATTCGCAACTTGAGGGCTTGTAGGAGTCAATATCATACCTTGAACACAATTTATTCCCAGCTTTTGCCCATGCATTCACTAATTTAACCGTTTTAATTTCACTTTAAAATATTTTCCTGGGGGCAAGAACTTTTTGGCTGATGCCCTATCTAGAATGCCCCAGTTCAAGAGTCACTTAGAGGAAGTAATTAACTCCCATCATTCCTCCACTTCTCAAATAACAATCGGATTGCAGACACGGAGACCCCCTCATGGTCCTGGTCCTGATGGTCGCTCACAAAAGGAATTGAAGGAGAAGCCAGAGATTGATGCCCGGTTTAAAGATAACAAATTATTTTAAACCTAAGGGGGGGACTAGCTTGGATAGGTTCCAAGTTATACCTCCCAGATGGCCTCAGACTCCAAGCATTGCAACAGAGCCATGATGCTAAACAAGCAGGTCACTTTGGGTTTTTAAAGACATTGCATCTGGTGCGGGGGCAATTCTGGTGGCCAGGAATGGAAAAAGACATTGAGGGTTATGTTAACAGTTGTGCCACCTGTGCTGCCATGAAAAGGCATCCTGGAAAACCCCCAGGATTGAAACAAGTTGCCGAGCCCTCTCAGCCTTGGGAGAAGATAGCAATGGATTTTATAGTGGAATTACCTGAGAGCAAGGGAAACACTGTAATATGGACTGTGATCGATTTATTTTCCAAACAGGCGTATTTCATCTCTTGTTCGGGACTTCCCTCTGCCCAGAAGCTAACCAATCTGTTTTTGAAACACATATTCTGACTCCATGGTGCCCCAAAGCAGATTATTTCAGAAAGAGGGGTCCAGTTTACTGCTAAATTCTGGAGGGAGTTCGTTAAACTGATTGGGTCCTCCCAGGGGCTTTCATCAGCTTTTCATCCAAATATTAATGGAGCTGCTAAGAAAGCTAATGCAATGGTGGAGCAGCCTCAGATGTTATGTAAATTACCAGCAGACTAATTGGGCTGATCTCTTGCCTTTCACAGAGGTAGCCTACAACAATACTGTGCACAGTAGCACTGGTCTCGCCCCATTCAAAATAGTAACAGGCCAAGATTTTGTGTCCATGCCTGAGTTCCCACAGGAGCCTCCTACTTCCCAGACTTTGGACCAGTGGGTGACATCCTTCCAGGGGGGTTGGATGAACTTGAAAGAGGCATTGACCAAGGCCACCAAGGTTTACAAGGAGCAAGCAGATAAACAATGCTCCCCTCAGAAACCTTTTTATGTTGAACAATTAATTTTATCTTTCAATGAAATATTTAAGGTTAAAGTTACCCAGTAGAAAATTGGGTCCAAAATTCCCCCGTCCTTTTCCCATCACAAAGATCATAAACCCTGTCACAGTGGAATTGCAACTTCCCGATTGTTGGGAAAAAATTCACCCTGTGTTTCATTTCAGTTTATTAAAACCTGTGTCAAGAGTCCTCTGTAAGACTGTCCCAAAGGAGCTGTTGGGTCAAGTAGTGGTAGAGGGGGAGACGCATTATGAAATAAAATGAATTCTTGATTCTAGGTTGTACAAGGGAAAATTACAGTACCTCATTTAGTGGAGAGGCTACCCCCTTTCAGAAGCTACATGGGTGAAATGTACAAATGTGAAAGCAGATAGATTAATAAAAAAAGTTTTACAACAAATACCCTCACAAGCCTAGAGGGAATACTTAACCTACTTTTTGTTTCCCCTACAGAAGACTTTCTGAGAGGGGCAGACTGTCAACTACAAACGAGCATGGCTGCAGCCATTTTTCCTACTCATTTTTGGTTGCCACATAGAATGGAAGGAGGGAGGTTGCCCAGGTGCTTTGCTAATCTAAATAATCTTTTGTCTCATGGGAACCAAGGTCATCGGATGCTCCTGAGACTGCAGGCTGGGTGTTGCTTAAAAAACCCGCCAAGAAGATGTATTGGGGAACGTAGTTGCTTGCATAGTTTTAGGGGTGGGATTTTTTAACTTTGTATTAGGGAATTGTTATTTGTGTCTCCAGACTTGGTTTCACTTTTGACATGCTGATACTTTGTAACTAATAAACATGTTTTTTGAGGAATTTGCAAGCCTCAGAGTTCTGCTTTATTCATCTCTGTTGGAACCATGACATTAAAACCGCCAAGCAATAAATGTTAAAAGGTTACCATGGATTTCTGTCTTGGGTTTGTTTTACTGAATTAAACCTACAGCAATATGAATATTTATATTGATAATTAATACTTTTATAGGCTTCTGATAATAGATTTGCAGTATTAAAAGAGAAACTGATTTCTTAATTACTTAAATTAAGATTTTTTTAAAAATTATGTGTTTCATTTGTCTCTGAATACAGTATTTGGTATTTCAACACGTATCTGAAATACAGTGAATTTATTTAATATTAGGATTTATCACATAGTAATGATTCGTGTAACAGTAATAATTTCTTTATAAAGAATTATAAAAAGTCACTGATGACAAATTATTTCATCCTCCATACATCTGAAATAGTAAAAATGTATTGCCTCATTATGACTAAAATAGAATCCCAGTGTGACATCTCACATTTTCTGGCTTCTGCAATCCCACATGGCTTGCCCGCGGCCATCATTGTCTTGTTTGAAGATTATTTTACAGCAATAACTTTTGCCTGCATTTTATCAGCAAAACAAATATAATTGTTATTTTAATTAGTCTCAGTGGAATTCACTGTAATATCAAAACCTTGAACCCAGGATAAACAACTGAGTGCCTGGTAACTTTGGGGTGATCGCAGACAACCTCCTTTGGAGCTTCATGCCCACTTGATTTTTTACAAAGATTCTTTTGATTAAAAATAAGGAATATTGCAAGACAAAACACGAGCCTGTATTTTTGTCCATAAATTCTTTTGAACCACGAAACAATATATGTGAGGTAGCATTTAACTACAGTTAAATTAAAGGTAAAATTATAAATTAAAGGAAACATCGGAAGTGAATCAGCACAGTAACAGAGTTGAACTGGATAAATTAATGGAGGACGGGTTTATCAAGTGCTTTTGATCTTTAAGATTCACTGTTAACTAGAAAGTTGAATAGAATATCTCCATACTGTACTTAGTTGCCTGTTGGCCACCGGGTCGCGGGAATAGCTGGCAACACCCCCGCACTCGTAGTAGCACCATTGTGCAGGTGCTATTGACCCCATTTGCGCAGACATGGGGGTGCTATCACTGCCACCAGCATCAAGTGGGTGCTAGCAGCCCGTTTGCGCATGTGTGTGGGCACCAGCGGCTCAGTTGTGCACATGTGTGGGCACCATTACAGGTGAATGTGGCCTGATTCCACATGCACGCGCTAGCATCAGGATAGCAGGTGCAACCACATGATTGAAGCTCCATCCCCTTTTCTTAAGAGTGTTATTGTATGCACTTAAAAGGAGGCTTATACCAATATAAGCTTATATCTGCTGATATTGGTAGAAGCCTCCTTTTATGTGCTATAAAACATCTCTGAAGACCAATCTGAAATGAACATTAAATGCACTGCTTGGGTTCATTCACTCAATGAATTGTGAGCTCATCTAACAGTAGTATCATGTAGACCAAATTTTTATCACTTTATTAAGAAAAATATTCTGAGAGGTTTTATTTTAGGCTTTGGTATAGCCATTTACCTGAAGCTAAAACTCAAATACTTTGGCCACCTAATGAGAAGGAAGGACTCACTGGAGAAGAGCCTAATGCTGGGAAAGATTGAGGGCAAGAGAAGAAGGGGACGACAGAGAATGAGGTGGCTGGATGGAGTCACTGAAGCAGTAGGCGTGACCTTAAATGGGCTCCAGAAGATGGTAGAAGACAGGAAGGCCTGGAGGAACGTTGTCCATAGGGTCACAATGGGTCGGACACGACTTTGCAGCTAACAACAACAACATGGCCATTTATGTCTACAGCATTCCCTGATTTACTAGATTAGTAATTTCATCAAAGAATATAGATTAATTAGTTTACTTGCAAGAAACCTCTTGTGAGTTCTGTTAATTGTAGCATGCATATCGAACACCAGCATGTTGTTTAATAATTTTAGCAATCTTTTCAATAACTTTGCTCAGCTGATAATTCTGTTGTTTCCTGGGTGGTCCTCCTTCAATTTTTGAAAATTGAGATATTTGGTCTTCTTTATTCTTCTAGAACACTGCCAGTCCTACAGGAGATCCTAAATATTTCTGAGAGTGATTCTACTAGCACTTTGTTACTGTAATATGTAATGTGTGGCTCTGGAGACTTGAATTTGCTTAAATTAGTCAAGTTCTTTCTTACCCTCTTCTTTTCTTTCCTAAAGTTATAGTTTTCTTTTCTTCCTAATGAATAACAATGAGGAAAGACACAAAAACAGCAGCTACAAACTTCTACCTTCTCACTACGTTTGGTTTTGAACTGATGTGTACAGTACTCCCTTTCCCTGAATCTTATACAAAGTTGTCATAGTTTTCTGAATTTCTCACAAGACATTCCAAGTTTTAGTCTTTCTGACACAAGTTCCACTTTTTCTGGAACCTCATTTGCATTCTTCGGTTATGTGCTGCTTATTGCATTTCATATATACACATATTCCGTTTTTTTCCCCTTTTCATTATTTCATAGAGCTTTGTTTATATATTCTTTTTAGATTTCTCCCATCTGACCAAAATGCAGTTCCAGCAACAATGCAGGACTGTGATAGAGGAGAAGTAGGAGACTGACAAATGTCCTTTTTTAAATTATTATTATTATTATTATTATTATTATTAATAATAATAATAATAATAATAATAATAATAATAATAATAATAATAATAATAATAATAATAATAATAATAATAATAATAATAATAATTTTATTTGTATACCGCCCTTCTCCCGGAGGACTCAGGGCGGTGAACAGGGCAATACATATTAAAAAACAAGATACAAAAATTAAAAACGATTAAACAAATGCCCATGAATAAGTTAAAACACATTAAAAATAGATTAAAACAGATTAAAATAGATTAATACAACCCAACCCCATCCCATTTTTAAGGGTCCCACAGGCTGGGAGGCTGGGAACTAGACTTAGAATACGAAAATCAGTGTCCCAAATACATTGCCTGAGGATCCTTGTGGTATTCTCAAAGCTTAAAGGGCAAAGGCTGTCCAGCTAAGGTCTTAGGGAATAAAGCTTGCCAAAAACTTTTATCCCCTTGATATCACGATGTCAAGAAAATAGAATTCCTTGTTCTTTCTTCACCTTTCTAAGAAATGTTGTTGGAGAGGACAAAAATTCGATAGTTTTCTGTTTCTTGGCAGAGTTAGCTCACTGGCAGGCAGATGTCAGGATTTTATATTTGTATTTTATTTAGAATATGTATTGCAGTTAAAGATTCTAGGGTGATTCACAATAATCCAATAAATAAAAATGTACCATTAGTTGCTTTCTAGGAACTGTATTTCTAGTTTAAGCTAGCAGGTTGTACAAATCAAGAAAATTGGTTTAATTAATAGAGGTATTATTTTAAATATATTTTATTATTTTAAACAATCTGGGTATAATAATACATGGTGTACATGTTTGCATTATGTCATGGGTTGGGTACATCCTTTTAATTGAAATACTGAGCAGGGATGAGGCTGCTCGGAGTTGTAATCCAAACAACTCTGCCAGTGATCTTCTTTGGGAAGGTTGACAATAGACAGCCAGTTGCACTGAGCAGCCCTGGATTCTGAAAAGTCACTATTTCAAGATTAAAAAATGGCAGATGTGAGATTAAAGTTATTCAATAAAATGCCTTTTGGTTGTATTCAAATGTTATATAAGTTTGCACATCAGAATAATGATTCCCCTGGATTCCACGTACTACATGCTTTCAAAACCTCTTTCCCAAAATTCTCTTTCAAAGCAGTTATTAAGCAAGACCAAATGATTATATAACTTTATTGTCACTTTGAATGTACACCAATCGGCATACATCAAAATGAAATTTCGTTGCATACAGCTCTCAAAGGGTCACCACCTCCGATATATACTCCTTGTTCGGGGCCCGCTCAAATTTCACATTGTCCATTTTAGTCTCTAGGGAGTGAACGATGGCAAACAGGATAGATGGAAATGGGGCTCCATGTGGATTAGCCCTCAAGTTAGCTTGTATTCTGACAACCTCGCCTTCTTTCCTTTTTCTGATCCTGACTCTTCCACCCTTTCCTTAAAGAGGCCTTGCTTCTTTTCGCCCCTGGAGCACGCTGCTGCCGCCGCCACCAACTCCTCCAAAAGCCTCTCTTCCTCTGGGCCTGCCGACAGCCTCATCCAGTTCCTTCGCTCCATAAGCTCCAGGTCCTCTCTGCCTCCTCTGGAAACAGCCCTGATTTGCAGTAGAATCCATCACTGGGCCAGCAGTCAGATCTTGCTGCTGGCAGAACAAATTCAAACAGCGCCAACGACTTTTAACGGTCTCACCAACAGTTCCAAAACAACTAGAAACTCGCCAGGCCAGCAAAGATTGTCGGTCGTATGTCGTATGTTACCTTAGTTCCACCATGTTGCTCAAACACGTTAAAATCTTCCTGATCATGTGGCTTATAGCCCTTACTATCCCTCCCAAAACTATTCGCTTTCAAGAGTCAATGCAGCCGCAGCCATTCTAGGCGCCGCCATCTTAGAAATCTGACATGAAGACTGTCAATACTCGTCCTGCAGCAAGCAGGGCAGAGTGCCGAACACAGGAACGAGAGACTTCCGCTGCGATCTGCAAGCACTTTATTCTTCAAGGCAACAGCCGCAACAAGAAACAAAGCCAGCGTTGGCCGCTACCTGCAGCCAACGCTATTATATACACACCCAAAACACCCACCCATACTCCACCCAAACACGTCCACGCCCTCCCATTCCCTATAACTTCCCCACCCCTCCCCTACAAGTCCCTTCGCCCGTCGCCCAACCAGGTAAGCCTCCTCCCGTGCGCTGCCGCCACCGTGCTCCACCCCCTCACCACCTCCCTGCCGCGCCCAACTCCGAAACCCCCCGTGGTCGTTCACACCCGAGGCTCCCAGCCACCCAGGCACCGCGGTGGGAAGGGGCCTGTCTCCCAACGGACCCGCCGGCTCCCAGGCCATACAGCCCTGCGCCCAACTGTCCAGTGTCTCGGCCTGCCTTGCCAAACGTAGTCCCGGTAGCCAAAGCCGGGGAAGGGCCAGCGTCGTGCTGCGGGCTCCCGAAGCTCTTGTACCCTCCCAGGCCGCCGTGAGTGGGCCCGAGCCTCCGCCGGTCAGCTGTGGCGCGCAAGAAGACGACCGGGGCGGCGGCGCGGCCTCCCGAGCCTTCCGGGCCGCCGACGCACCGCCAGGCGAAGACAGGTGCTGCACCGCGGAGGAAGACGGCCGAAGCGGCGGCGCGGCCTCCTGAACCTTCCGGGCCGCCGACGCGCCGCCAGGCGAAGTCAGCTGTTGTGCGGCGGGGGAGGAGGACGGTCGAAGCGGCGGCGCGGCCCCTGGAGCCTTCCGGGCCGCTACGGAGCCGATCCCGTCCGGCACGACCTCAGGAGCCTCGCAGTCCGCCGGGGAGGCAGGCAGGTCCAGCGGGCAGCAGGCGGGGGGTGCTGGGGAGGTGGAGGGGCCCCCCCTCGAGTGTCGGGCTCCCGAGGCCCGACATGCTGCCCCCTCTACCAGGGCCCCACCTGGAATGCAAGAGGAGAGAGGTGAGTGCTCCGTTATGTGACCTGCAGGCTCCCCCTGGGTCCCTCTCGGCTTCCCTGGATGTTTTCGGTGGAATGCGCGGAGAAGGCGTGGTGCGCACACATCCCCATCCCGCACCCAGGTGGCCTCCTCCATGGGGTATCCCTTCCAGAGCACCAAGTATTGCACTCGCCCCCTCCGTTTTCGGGAGTCCAGGATCTCCTGTACCTCATAGTGGTCGCCGTTTACAGGCCCTGGGCCGCCCTCCCCCACTGCCACAGAGGCAGTTGTAGCAGGCTTCAGCAGGCTACTGTGGAAGACGGGGTGTATCTTCCCAAGGAGGGGGGGTAGCCGCAGCCTGACGGTGACAGGGTTTACCACCTGTATAACCCGGAACGGCCCAAGATACTTGGGCCCTAACTTCTTACAGGGCACCTGTAGCCGCAGGTACTTCGTGGAGAGGTATACAAGATCACCTACTTTAGGGAGTGCAAATGGTCGTCTCTTTCTATCTGCCTGCTCTTTGTATGTCTCTGTAGCCCGCTCTAACGCCTTCTTTGCCTTCCCCCATACTTCCTCCAACTGGTGCATCCACTCCCCAGGTGTGCAGGATGCTGGGGCACCCTGTTCACAACCTGCGATGGGGACGAATTCATAACCTGAGACTACTTTAAAGGGGGAGAACCCAGTGCTGCTATGCACCGCGTTGTTGTAGGCTACTTCCGCAAAGGCTAGCAGATCCACCCATTCAGACTGCTGGTATGAGACGTAGCAACGCAGGTACCGCTCCACTGCCGCATTTGCACGTTCCGCAGCCCCATTTGTGCTTGGGTGGTACGCCGAGCTCAGGCCCTGTGTCGCTCCGATGTAACGTACGAAGTTCTTCCAGAACCTGGCCGTGAACTGCACCCCTCGGTCCGAGATGATACGTCGTGGCACCCCGTGGAGACGGTAAATGTGTTGGACAAACAGCCAAGCCAACCGACGGGCCGAAGGCAACCCCTTGCAGGGGATAAAATGGGCCTGTTTCGAGAATAAGTCTACTACTGTCCACAAAACGTTGTACCCCTTGCTTTCCGGTAGTTCGACCACAAAGTCCATGGCAATGTCCTGCCAAGGCCGTATGGGGTCCGCCACCTGTTGCAGAAGGCCTGCCGGTTTGTTGGTGGAGGGCTTGGTGGTTGCGCAAACGCGGCATCTCTGCACATAGCTCTCGATGTCTCGCCTCATGGTTGGCCACCAGAACTGGCGGCGAGCCAAATGTAGGGTTTTTACGAATCCGTAATGGCCTGCCTGCCTGGCGTCATGGCACTGATAGAGCGCTCGATCCCGTACCGCCGCAGGCACATACAGTCTGGCCCCGTGCCAAGCTACGCCATCCCGCATTGTGAGAATATCGGGGTGCGCCTGCATCCACTCATCAGTTGCCAGTGCCCCCTCGCAGGCCTGCAGGAAGTTGTCTGTTAAGGCGTTGGCCTTGTGCTCCGCCCCGTCCACCGGGCGGGGTGGCGGTACCAGTGCCTGCACCACCTCCTCTTTCTGGCAATCATATTGAGGTAGCCGGGACAAGGCGTCTGCCAGGAAGTTCCTACCCCCCGGCACATACTTGAGCCAGAACCGGAAGCGCCGGAAGTACTGGGCCCACCGCACGTGCTTCGGGGACAGTCGGCGAGGCGTTTGTAAGGCTTCCAGATTTTTATGATCCGTCCATACCTCGAACTCTTGGCTAGCCCCTTCAAGCAGATGTCTCCACGTCCCCAAGGCCCAGCGGACCGCGAAAGCCTCTTTCTCCCAGATAGCCCAAGCCCTCTCCGCGGTGGTCAGTTTCTTGGAAGCATAAGCGCAGGGCCGTAGCTCCCCCGTTGCATGCCGCTGCAGAAGGACAGCTCCAACAGCCACGTCACTTGCATCGACCTGCACGACGTAGGGCAGGTCAGGGTTCGGGTGTTGTAGGACGGGCTCCTTAGCAAATTGTGCCTTGAGCATCTCAAAAGCCTGCTGACACACAGTAGTCCACGCCAGCTTTTGCCCTGGCCGCGGCGGTGTTGCTGAGTGCTTTGTCCGCAGCAGATCTGTGAGTGGCAAGGCGATGGAAGCAAAGTTTGGGATGAACTGGCGGTAAAAATTAGCGAAACCCAGGAAACTCTGCAACTGTTTCCGGGTTCGTGGGGCCTGCCATTGTTGGATGGCTTCCACCTTCCCTGGGTCCATCTCCACCCCGTTTGAAGACACCCGATATCCCAAATAGTCCAGCCGGGACTTGTGAAACTCACATTTAGAGAGTTTCACATATAATTGGGCGTCCCTCAGTTTGGTTAGTACACACCGAACCAGGGCAACATGCTCCTCCAGCGTTGACGTGTATATGAGGATGTCATCAAGGTAGACCAGGACCCCCCGGTACAAATGTTCATGCAGGACTTGGTTAATCAATTGCATGAAGACCGCGGGGGCTCCCTGCAGACCAAACGGCATTACCCTGAACTGAAAGCTCCCCAACGGGCAATTGAAAGCCGTCTTCCATTCGTCGCCGGCTTTGATCCGGACACGGTAGTACGCCTCCCTGAGGTCTAATTTGGTGAACACCCGGCCCGTAGCCAAATGGGCCAAAAGGTCCTTCACCAGAGGGAGGGGGTACAAGTGCTCCACACATACCGCGTTAACCCCCCGGTAATCCACGCACAGTCTTAGGGTCCCGTCCTTCTTCTCCCTGAATAGGACAGGGGCCGCCATCTTGGACCGGGCAGGCTGGATGAACCCCCTCCGCAGATTCTTATCTATGTATTGTCGGAGCTCCTGCATCTCCCGGGGTGCCATTGCGTACATGCGGGGCTTCGGCAGTTTCGCCCCCGGCTCCAGTTCTATGGCACAGTCCGTGGGGCGGTGGGGCGGCAGAGCATCACACTCTTTCTCGCCGAAAATGTCTGCTAGATCGCCGTACTCCCGTGGCACCTGTATCTCACGCCCAGCTCCCACCCCCGCGGCACTCTCAGGCCCACCGGCCCCCTCCGGACCCATGAAGGTATGCTTTGCAGGGGGCTGGGGCCCCGTCCCTAAACGAAGGTGTCGGCACCCCCCCTCCCACCAGACCGTGGGACCCCATCTGTCCAACCATGTGAGTCCCAGGATGACCGCCTCCGTCATGGACGGCACCACGACAAATCGTAGGGTCTCCCAGTGTGTACCTAACTCCATCCTCACCGGTGCCGTCACATGCGTGATGGGTGCCCCGCCCAGAAGGGACCCGTCCACCTGCTGGAACCGGAGGGGTTTGGGGAGCCGCTGAAGGGGGATGCCGGCCTTCCTTGCCGTTTCCAGGCTGATAAGGCAGCGCGTGCTACCTGAATCGATCAAAGCTTTACATTCCCTCCTTTCGCCTGTTTGTGGGCTTATCAACGTCACAGGCAACACAAAGGGGCACACTGGAGCACTTACCATCGGGTCCTCCTCGTACTCATGGTCCTCAGACCCGTCGGATGTATCGGTCCGCCCATCCGCCGGCCCCTCTGGGCGCAGCGGGGTTGACGTTCGGGGTGTCTTGTCGGTCACCTGGTACGCCGTTCTGGAGCGCTCTGTGGTTCTCCTGGGAGTTGTCACGTGCCCCGACCTCTCCGAACCTATCCCGTCCTCCACTTCCCTCCCCTCGGGTGGTGTTGCCTCCGCCCCGGCCACGCCGGCCTCCTCCAAACCAGTCTCCAAGGCGGCTCCTTGCAAGCCCTCTGCCATGGCACTCAAAGCGAAACACAGCAGAAAGGCAGAAAGGCCGCAATGCTATGGGGCAACGTTGGCTTTCTGTCAATACTCGTCCTGCAGCAAGCAGGGCAGAGTGCCGAACACAGGAACGAGAGACTTCCGCTGCGATCTGCAAGCACTTTATTCTTCAAGGCAACAGCCGCAACAAGAAACAAAGACAGCGTTGGCCGCTACCTGCAGCCAACGCTATTATATACACACCCAAAACACCCACCCATACTCCACCCAAACACGTCCACGCCCTCCCATTCCCTATAACTTCCCCACCCCTCCCCTACAAGTCCCTTCGCCCGTCGCCCAACCAGGTAAGCCTCCTCCCGTGCGCTGCCGCCACCGTGCTCCACCCCCTCACCACCTCCCTGCCGCGCCCAACTCCGAAACCCCCCGTGGTCGTTCACACCCGAGGCTCCCAGCCACCCAGGCACCGCGGCGGGAAGGGGCCTGTCTCCCAACGGACCCGCCGGCTCCCAGGCCATACAGCCCTGCGCCCAACTGTCCCGTGTCTCGGCCTGCCTTGCCAAACGTAGTCCCGGTAGCCAAAGCCGGGGAAGGGCCAGCGTCGTGCTGCGGGCTCCCGAAGCTCTTGTACCCTCCCAGGCCGCCGTGAGTGGGCCCGAGCCTCCGCCGGTCAGCTGTGGCGCGCAAGAAGACGACCGGGGCGGCGGCGCGGCCTCCCGAGCCTTCCGGGCCACCGACGCACCGCCAGGCGAAGACAGGTGCTGCACCGCGGAGGAAGACGGCCGAAGCGGCGGCGCGGCCTCCTGAACCTTCCGGGCCGCCGACGCACCGCCAGGCGAAGTCAGCTGTTGTGCGGCGGGGGAGGAGGACAGTCGAAGCGGCGGCGCGGCCCCTGGAGCCTTCCGGGCCGCTACGGAGCCGATCCCGTCCGGCGCGACCTCAGGAGCCTCGCAGTCCGCCGGGGAGGCAGGCAGGTCCAGCGGGCGGCAGGCGGGGGGTGCTGGGGAGGTGGAGGGGCCCCCCCTCGAGTGTCGGGCTCCCGAGGCCCGACAAAGACAATGAAAGGAGAAAAAGAAACAGAAAGAAGTTCAAGACGCAACAAAGCACAAATTCTTAGTGAAAACAGTGGCTGAAAACGGCAGGAAGAAAACAGCAGCCAGGAACAGAACTTGTGCAATAGTCTGTTTCAGATGAGTCTTCTATATATACCCATAGACCGATGGTAATAGAAAAATCTTCCTCTCTAAGGGGTTTGCCTCTGGCACAAGTTTGGTCTAATGATCCCTTCATCCCTGTATATTTCAAAGGCATTTATTTTATGCATGTATAAGGATGATTGAGTAAAAAGTGTGGAATGTCAAGAATGTATCTTAATTAGAATTTAAATTGTTGCTCAACTGCCTTAGTAGGTATCAAAAGTCACAATTAATCTTCACATTAGGCAATTTTTAACCTATTGTATTTATTTTTGAGAAATTAAGCATTTTTCTCTTTCACATTCAAATCCTTACTTTTGAATTTTTTGCCTCTTTTGCTTTCTTCTTGCGGGATAATTGCCAATTTTATTCTTAAATGCTGGACAACTCAATGCCACAACGCGTTAGGGCATTTGGGAAGTTGAAAACCTACCCTCCTGGAGGCTAGAAAAAAACCCCTATCTTTTTCCTGATAAAAGTATTTCTTGTCCTGTTTTGAAGAATTATCTTTTCGAAGTACCCATTAAAGAAAATTCACCAGCAGTAATAGCTTCACCTCTGTAATGCCCAAACAAGCAGAATGGATTCTGACCTTACAAATAAGTAAAGCGGACAGAGGATTTCTTTCATTCACACCAAAATTGAGTCCAACTAAGTGCAAAATGGTTTCTTATATCTAGGCCCTCAACATCAGAAACTTTAATCCAGTATTTCCAGGTAAGCTTTGCTGCTCCCTGTGTGATATAGTTCCCATTTGCTTGGGTTGGATAATCATAGCCAATGTGGCATGCTAACCATACTTTGTTACATTAGCATTATGGTTACAACCACAGAATATTAGACTAGGTGAGATAGAGTATTTCTTAGATGGAGTGTTGATTCAATTCAAAGGACTCTCCAACAAAGTTTCATGTGGATAGTGAGTTTGATCTTTTCTTTTAGAGTAGTTCCTATGTTGCATTATATTGCACTAAACCATAATGTAATACATTTAGATTTGTCTTAGTGTAATATGTAATTCTATCCATTATGAATTGTTGAACAAACCATTATTTTAATGGACCAGTAACTAGATTTACATATCACATTGAAGCAGTATTTTTACAAAATGTTAGCCCTTAATAGCTTGTGGAATTAAGCTGGTTCCGCAGGTAACTGAATCAAACCATTTAGGCTTATATTAGGCTAAAGACTGTGGCAAAAACAAACTTCACTATACCTTGGCATAACGTGAGAATCCTGCCTATTGTCCGTTATACATTACATTTGTCTTAAACAGTGACCCGCTAACCAGACAGTTGTGTTTCAATTTAGCATTTTGTTCAAATCCAGAATCTTTTAATATTAACTAAAGGGGGTCACAGGAGACTTGCTTTCCCACAGAGACTTGATCTTTGTGTGCTAGATTTTGTATCCACCTCTTAGAAAAGGTTTAGATGGATGTCCACAAGAGGGATTTGAGGGCATCAGATTGTCTTACGATCTTTGAGGTTCCAAGCCTGCTCTTTGCCCCAGGCCCTTCTAGGACTTTAAAGGCTTCCTGACAAGTTGTTCAAGGAATCCCTTCCTTAGTCTCACCTTATCCAACAGCATTTGTACCCTATTCTTCCTTTTTTTTTCTTTCTTTACAGAAGTCAGAGGCCCAAGGGCCCAGAGTCTGTGGGAGGGGGAGAAAAAATTTAGATACTTAAGAAACTCCTAGGAACCTAGCCATACTGCCTTGAATAAAAAAGATCAATTCATTAAAATATCGGAAAAGAATTAAAATGGGGACTCCTCCGTATCTGCTAGGATCCACTTTGGGTTTTTGTTTTTGTTTTTTGCACATCACAGAATCAGCAGGTAAAGGCAGGGACTGCATAATGCAAAGGAATAAACCTTTCTCACACAGCTCTAGGACTACACACAGGAAGTCCTCAACTTACGACTACAATTGACCTTGAAATTTATATTGCTAAGCGAGAAATTTGTTAAGTGAGTCCTGCCCCATTTTACAATTTTTCTCACCACATTTGTTAAGTGAGTCATCGTAGTTCTTATATTAGTAACACGGTTGTTGAGTGAATCTGGTTTCCCTGTTGACTTTGCTTGTCTGAAGGTCACAAAAGGGAATCACGTGACTCCTGGACACTGCAATGGTTAAAAATGTGAGTCAGCTGTCAAGCAGCAGCCGAATGTCAATCACATGACCACGGAGAAGATGCAACAGCCATTAGCGTGAAAAATGGTCATTAGTCACTTTTTTTCAGTGCCACTCTGACCAGTGCTGTTGCAACTTTGGACGGTCACTAAACGATCTGTTGTAAGTCGAGGACTACCTGCTGCACTCCAGTTTCCTAAGGGAGTGCCGGCGGGAGGGCAGGTGCAGTACAATTCTCCGCACGCCCACTCGGACGGACGGGAAGCTCTTTGGGGTTTGATGCGATTACTCTCCAAGCCTCGGTTGTTGTTGTTGCTGCAGCTGCTGGGCAAAGGCGCTGGCTGGTTCTGAGCCTCCGACTTTCGCGATTCGTGGACACAAGAGCGGGGACGAACGCAGGGGGCGGGAGGGACCTCTCAAAACACCCCCGGAGCGCGGCGAGCGCTTCGCCTTTCCGCCCTTAATTGCTACTTGGCGAGTAGGCTGCTGCTGCTGCTACCTGAAACAGCCCCGCCTAACGTTGCGCTTGCGCAGCGTCTCCGCCTTGTCCGGCTTAATCCTGGCAAGCGGTGGCGGCGAGGGCAGCGGTGGCGTCCGGAGGCTTTGAGGAGTCCGCCTGCTCGGCGTCCGGACGCTGCGGGTTCGGTCGCGGAGCCCCGGCTGGCAGGCAGGTAGGTCGGTCGGTCCAGGTTTGCTCTTGGTTTTCTATACTCGGACTTTACGTTTCTCGGCTCGGTGTATTGGAAGCGCAGCTGCCGATGTCTCTAGACTACGGTGCCCACCGGGCGCAGCTGGAGAGGCTGGCTGCTGGCAGGGCGGGGGGGAGTCGTCCTTCTACAGGTCGGAGGTCCGGATCGCATGGGCTGATCTGTGGCGGTCAACGAAGACTTTAAGACAGGGGTCTTCAAACTTGGCCCTTTTATGACTTGTGGACTTCAACTCCCAGAATTCCTCAGCCAGCAAAGCTGGCTGAGGAATTCTGGGAGTTGAAGTCCACAAGTCATAAAAGGGCCAAGTTTGAAGACCCCTGCTTTAAGACGTCCTTTTTCTGCCTCGCGCCCTGCACTGGGATCCTCGGGGCCGCGGCTCCTTCGCCGTTTGATTGGCGAGAAAAGAGGCCGCTGAAGAAGAGGGAGCCGCCAGCCGGCTTTCTCGGCATCCGATTTCCCCCCTCTCTCTCTCTCTCTCTCCCCTCTCGCTTTGCCCGACGTCCCTTCCAGGGTTAGAAACATCGCCCTGCCAGCTCGGTGCCTCTTATCTACGCGTTGGACTACAGTTCCCATCATCCGAGTCAGCAGGTGTGCTAACTCGGGCGTTTGAAATCACGCCCGATGGGATCGGGAGAGCCCTTGTCTCGGGGAAAGGTGAACCATTGGGGGGGGCGCGCGGGGGGGGGGGGAAAGGCGAAATGGAAGTGGATTTCGGGAGGAAGAAGGCGATCGTGTGTGTTTGCTTCGAATGAAAAGGGGGATCGTTGGCTTCGGTTAGATTTCTTTCTCTCCCCCCCCCCGATCAAATTAAGACAAGATTCTCGCCAGTCCGGCATCTTTTAACTCCTTTGCCTTTGTAATCAATCATATAGCCAGCCGTACCAACAGGCTGAAAAATAGCTTTTATCCGTGGGCTGTTAGGCTTTTAAATGGGACATAATCTTATGCAGAATTGACTTGGGAGGCCGGTGTGTGGTGTAGTTGGTTCACATAGTGTGGTGGGATGGAGGGTTTGTTGTCACTGTGGGTTGGGGGGAGAGAGCACAGGGGGAGGCTCAGCTAATCTCAATGTACACATGTTGTACTTTGACAATAAAGGTTTATTATTATTAGAACTCGCCTTTTACTCCACTTCTCCTTCAAATCTCTCTCTCTCTCTCTCTCTCACACACACACAGAGAGAGAGAGAGAGAGAGAGAGAGAGAGAGAGAGAGAGAGAGAGAGAGAGAGAGAGAGAGAGAGAGAGAGAGAGAGAGAGAGAGAGAGAGAGAGAGAGAGAGAGAAAGAAATGTTCAGTCAAACATTCACGACAGAAGCCGCCGTCGAGGCACAAGCGGACGCTGGTCCATTCCTCGCTTTCTTCTTCGCTGCGTCGGTTTCAGAAAGACTTGCCTTCCTACAGAAGTGGTAGACCTCGAGCTTGGCCGAAGCGGTACTTTCACGGCTTGGACTGGGCTGCCTGAGCGTGAGGGAAGAAGGTGCAGTCCACGGCTTCTTCTACACACACACACACACACACACACAAACACACACACACACACACACAAACACACACACACCCCTTCGCGAGTAGAGAGGGGCCAAAAGAAGAGGAGGGAAGGAAAAGCGCCCTCCAGGTTCTCCTCTCCTCTTCACATATTCTGAGAGAAACGGGGGGGGGGGGCCGAAAGGCAGGCTTAGCCCCTCTCTTGCTCCTGGGAACTAAAAGCGGGGGGAGCTAAGGAAGGAAGGAAGGAAGGGGGGAGGGGTAAGCTTGAGGTGAGAGCCGTTGGGTATCCCCGGGTAAGTTCTCCGTAGCCGCCCCGACCGTCAGCCTTTCCCTCGGACTGCGGCTGGAAAGGCGGGATGCCGCTTCTGGATTACAAAAGACCGGAGGGCCCCCTTGGAAGTAGTAGAAGGAGCGATAACCTTCCCGCCGCCACAGCAACCCCCTCCCGGGAGGTGTCGCAAGGTGCCCGCGGGAGCCCCGAGCGCTTTCGGCGGAGACGGGAGAGAGGAAGGCCAAGGCTCTTGAGGCAGCAGCCACAGCAAGCGAGGCGCAGCCGTGGAAACAATGGGCTTTCTTGAGGCAGAAGCTGCTCCGGGGTCGGCCCGTGAGAGGGAAGCGTTGCGGGGGGGGGGGAGAGAACCTCGCGCCCCGCAGGAAGAAGCAGGCCGGGCAGGTGGGAGACAGGAAAGGGGGGGGGCTGCGTTTGGTTGGAACAGGGGTGATTAGAAAATGGCTCTTGCTGGGGGTACCGTCTCCTATGGGGGAAAGAGACCCCTTATCGCCACATCCACCATCTCTGTTGCTGTTTCTGCCACTGCAATCGACAGGCGGGTAACTTTGGCGTCAGCATCTCTCTCTCTCCGGGGGGGGGCGGTGGGGGCGGTGAGGACGATCTTCGCTGCAGCCCACAGCGCCTCGCCTTATACTGTATCTTGATTTCAGGGATGACTGCCTCTGATCTCACTTCGACTCTGGCTGTTAGTGAGCTTGTTATTTTTAATTGGTCTCCTCCCCACGTTTTTTTTTAGGATTTGTCCAGAAACGAAGCAAGCAGCTTAATAACATCATCATAATAATAATAGCATCAGCTAGTGCCTAGGAGAGAAATAAAGGCAAGGGCATTTCACATTATCACCACTGATCTGAGATGTATGCAGTGTACAGGGAATTTTCTTACTGCAGGATTCTCCTTATAGTTGTTTTTTTTTGGGGGGGGAGGCTTAATCAAACAGGCCTTAAATATAAGGTACCTGCTATTCTCTTAAATTTCTAATCTCAGATATTATTAGTGTTAATCCAATGGAAACTGGGATGAATTTAGATTAACTTCTTTTTTAAATGATCAACTTGCTGTGGCATAGGGGTCAGCCCTCACCTGGGTGGTCTCCTAAACATAAAGCAGTTTTATTCCTAATTTGCATGTGCCTATTCCCACACTTTTAAAAACTTAGACCACAAACCTCTTTAAGATTGGAAAATGAGGTCTGAAAAAAATGTGTTTTTTTTCTTAATCTATAAAGAGTTTAAGGGCTTTAAGGATACTTTAAAATTGCATTTTAGCTGTTAGTAAGGCGTTAAGTTTAATTATTAAGATGCATTGTGCATGTTTGGATTGATTTATAAAAATGTTCAGTAACAACTTTTCATGTTCTCATGAAATGTATCAAGCTTGTTCTAGATTTTGAAATTTCTTCTGCTTCAATGATTTAGCACTGATGTCCCTGTCAGGCACTAATGGTACATAATTTAAATTCAGCCATAAAGGAAGAGAAATGGTTTGGCTTCTATCCAATATTGACTATTCACTTGTTGGGACATAGGAGAGTGTGAGCCCAAAGTTTACAGTTGTAAGATATGTGTCATTATGGCTATCAAGTTGTAACTCAAAAAACAACAGTGTGCTTATTCCAGTTTCTGGAATAAAGTATGTCCCTGATTATTTTCAGTTATGTTAGCTGACATAAAAAAATACTATTTGGCAGAGAACCCAATGTTTTGATCTAAAGCAGGGGTGTCAAACTCGCGACGTCACGTGACGTCGCGTGACGTATCAGAGCTTTTTCCCCATTGCTGGCAATGGGATGGGCACGGTTTTGTTGTGATGCATCCAGCCCATGGGCCGGGCCGGCAGTTTGACACCCCTGATCTAAGGCCTGAAAAAATTGAAAGTCTCAGCAGTGGATTGGATACCAGGGATGAATATTGTGATTGCAAAAGAAAAGCAGTAAACTGCCATATTGCATGTTCTACATTAAAGGGGAAGCTAGAAATAATTTAGGTTTCCTAAACATATAAAAGGTCTGTGTTTTTGTGTTCCAAATACAATAAACATTCGTGTTTGCTTTTTAAGGAAAACAAAACAGCCTTTCAAATGCCGTCCATGCTGCAGAATTTGCTGCTGTAGTATTTGTGGGTAGTTGCTCAATCTCCCTTTTTTGTAGAGAAATTATTATGTGGCTATTAAAACACTGACATAGTGACATCTGAGCATTGTGTTGTAAGATTGTAGCATCATTATTATATAGAAATTTGTCTTAGAATGTGAATTCCAGTCAATTATATTTTTTATTCATTGTGATGATATATGTTTTTTTATTATCATGGATGTGAGTGTGGATTTCTTAGAAACTTACTGTTTTTAGATATAACTGGATTTTTATAGTGTTAATTGTAAGTTATTTGAAGTTCTGCAAATTTCAAATTTATATTTAGAAATATCTCTGTTTGCCTGTGGTTGCCTGTAGACCCTAGGCCTAGGTGAATTTACAGTTCAGCAACTATTCTTGCAGTGGTATTTCTTTAGATGCTTCTGATATTCTTTCTTCACCTTTCTGTTGGATTCACATTTTCTCAGAGAAAGCATCAGGATGTAGAAATGGCTTACTCTGTTTGTATTTCTGGTTCACACATAAAGAAATCTGTACCTCTCAATTGCTCTCTAGGACTTTATACTGATACATCTACTTTTCTATGTAAAGTAGTTCTCAGTGTTAGTTTGTGCACAACACAGGTGCACAGCTTATTAATACAATGGGGTTGTGAGAGTATGCCTTAGGCATATACATTTATTCATTCACACCCTTTCTTGTGCATCAGGGTCTATCGACAGCTCAGTACCACACCCCATCCCCTGTGTAACTTGAACACCAGGATTGTGTGGGAATCAGCCTGAAGACCTCTTCAGATTAAAACTCTAGTTTCCTTCAGACTAGTTGTTCAGGATGCAATCCCACATCCAGCAAAATGTGTGGTAATAGCCTCCAGTTTTATTCTTGTGCTAGGATATAAGCCGGAGACAGCTGCTGAAGCAAATTGAGCAATAGCTTTTCAGACACTAGTGTGATATGTCTTGTTTTAATAAGTAGGGACTGTGTGTGAATATGCCGCAAGGTGAACTCCAGGTAAGCCCATTTCATTTCTTCCCCAGTTGTTGGGTTTCCATCCATTGCTAAGGTGAAGTGTACACCCCCGCTTGAAGCACAGGCAATAAGAAGAGAGTAGATACCTGAGGGGGAAGCTATAACAAACAACAGAAATTTCTTTCCTCGGACAAAGAAAACCTGTCTTTGTCCTGAATTGAACTATATTCCAAATAAAATTCTGAAATCCTGCTGATCTGATGGTATTAAACCTATTCGAATCTTCCTGTTCCTCTAAATGGGTATCTTAGTCTTTCAAATGGATAACTAAAGCTTCACATTTTATGTGAGAGCAATGATATTCGTCACCCAAATTTTTATCGAGTTTTTTTATCTAGATTAAAAAAAAGTAATTTTGCTTAAAATTTGAAACATGCAAAATATGAAGCTGATGTGATTTAGGAATCTAAAACTGGAAACATTAAACAAAGTTTAGTAATATTGATATTTATTCCTAGTGTTTGGATATTACAGTATTATTGCTTAGAATTCTGTAAGTGGCACACAAATAATCTGTTTAATTCTGACTAATTATCAGTAGTAATCTTGATAGTCCATGTAAGATTAAGTTATATATTCTAATTCACTCTTCTTTTGATGGCCATGTGTCATCATCAGCCATTTAGTCATGTCCAACCCTTGGCCACTCTATGGATCAGCACTCTCTGTGCCCCTCTGTCTCACACCGCCTCCTTCAGATCTGCCAAGATCATCCCGGTGTCATCCTTTATAGTAGCCAGCCAGCAGGTACTAGAGCAGCCTCTTTTCATTTTTCCACGGATCACGCCCAGCATTATTGACTTTTCGAATGAATGATCTTGGCTTCAAGTGATATTTTTGGTGAGGTTCGGTCTAGGACTTCTTTGTTATTTTTGCAGTCCATGGGATGTATAATAGTCACCTCCAGCACCATAGTTCAAAGGCTTTGGGAAAAGAGGATAAAACCATTTCTGGAAAAATCACCATTTATTTGAGCAGGTGTCTGGTTAACCATTCTGGAAACAGAATCCTGGCTTACATGGGCTTTACATGGGTATGATGCATTTTGGTTCTTAGTGAGCATAAATGGTGATGTGGCACACTGCTGAATATGTATAAGTCATGAAACCTCTATAATTTGGAACAGGTTTCTTGGGACAGAAGGTAAAAGCTAGAAGTGTACATCTGCACCTGAGATGGGGAAGTGTGTTATTTTAGGTGATACCTTTGGCTCTGTCTACTTTCTTTTCTTTCTTTTTCCTAAGTTCTCTAATTTCTCTACACAGCTTTCCCAAACTTGGCACCTTGCACTTGTTTGGTCTTTGGCTCCTATTGCCTCAGAACAACATGGGTGCTTCTGATTCAATTATTATGAGATAGATACACCTGTCCACCCTGAGAGCATCAACTTGAGATAAGGTTGCTGTAAGCACAAAGTGATACTGACTTAAGCAGAATCTATTCGCAGTTATGTTAATTGCTTCTCATTACACTTAAATCAGGACAACTTGCATGTATAAAATGAAGTTAGTAATGTTCACTTATCTTGCTTACCCCTTCTTGAAGCCATTCTGCTAAAACAACTGTTCCATATCTCTTTGTTTTCCTTGTATGTCTATTCACTGTCCCCATCAGGGTAATGCGAGAATGTATTAATCACTTCCTTTTGGGCCACTCATTACCTGCTTTCTTAACTGATGGCTAGAAAAGAGGCCAGCTTGTAGCATTCATGTTTACCTTGGATATAAGTGGCAATTTGTGATTACTGAGCTTTTGTGAATGTTATGCATGTACATGATGCATTTAGAATTGTCACTTCCCAAGAAGCCTCTTCAGTGTTTTAAAACTGGTTGGTCCAGTGCACAAGAACTTCAGATATACGGTTTTTCCTTTGGTAAGAAAATATATTTCAAATTAGATGTATTATTCTGAGCACAAGTTTATTGTTTCCTGAATAAGTATCAAACATGCTTGTTTTTTAAAAAAGTTTTGTGATTTTATTCAGTAGCCAGCTGGAACATAAACACCATTAAATTATGTAAATATTACATTGTAAATTATATTCTGGAATTGGCATTTTTCTTGCTACTAATTGCCAAGTTATTTGATCAATTGATACAAATCTGAAAGTTCACCTACATGTTTCTTTGCAAAAGAAACTAGTTCTTAATTTTCCTCTGCAACTAAATTTCTTTAATTTTTTTATAATGCTGAAAACCAATGTGTTTATTATAAGAGAAAATACTGTTTTTTAAATTGCTTAATCAACAGCAATCCATAACAAATGTCAATCTGTCACACTTTGGATAGTACCTTTCCTTTGTCATGAAGGTATTTAACTTTAAACTTTTCCATTTTTAAGAATCATATTTGAAAGCTTACTAGTCTTTTGTATTTCTTTAACAAAGGGCTATATTATTCTTACAATGCAATTTAGTAGTATAATTTTCTCTGTCAGATACTGTCACTGACTTTATCTCCCTTTCTATGTTGCAAGTCTGCAGTTTTTTGTCCAACACAATATGAATTTAATTGTAAGCTTTACACTTCTTCCTTAGCCATAATATATTATATATATTATAATATATTCCATACCTCATTATATCTTGTACTTGAATGTTGGCTTTAATACCATAGGATAAGGACTTTAGCTGTATTTTATTACTTCCATATCATATTGCACTAAACACCAAACAAATTTCTTTTTAAAAAAATGTTTCACCCTATATTGTGAACCAACCAGAGGTTGTGTTTTAAGATAGGTGGCCATACAAATCCTTCAAATGAATGAATGAATGAATGAATGAATGAATGAATGAATGAATGTTGATTTCAAGCTCCACAATCCTTTAGGCAACATCAATTTGGAGAAAGCTCCCAGATGTTTACTTTTACATGAATTTTTCCTTCAGTAAAACAATTGAATGGTGATAATTTTTGATATTGATAGAAAAAGAAAGATGTATTAAAAATCTATAAGGCAGCATTGCAGGATCATGTAATAAAATTATTTTTATGGTAGAAGTAGTTTGAATGAGTAGTTAATTTGATTGGTCATTGTCCCTATCTCAGTATCTTCCAATAATAAAGTCAAAGTCCAATAAAGAACAAATGATTGAATAGAAGAGTTAGCAAGAGATTAAGTCAAAAGGTCTGTCTTTTAACCTAATGCTTAAATTTGTACATGTTTCTCTTGATCTTTAATAGAAGTGTATCTTGAAGCCTTGACTACAACTTTATGGTGTGCATGTAAATTATGTAGTATCCATAATTCTCTATGTGTCACAACTTCTTATAGCAAGAAAAAGCTCAGCTGTATCCAATATGTATAAATCTTTACTTTGCTATAAACTCTCAGAGTAATTATAAAATTTATTAGACTTTATGAAATACTGAAACTGATTGAAGTTCCTAGATGCCTTGTTCCTAAATTAGTTATGTTCCCCACTACAGAACTTGATATTTTACCATTAGGCTTCAATCCTAAACTCTCACTTTCTTAATCTTTTCTTTTTGTCATATGCTGAAAGCAGAAATAGTCTCTTGTTTTTTTTAAATATAACTGGTCAATCTATTTCAAACATGTTGACACCTTACATATTTTTTCCTAAATTTTCTGTGAACTATTTTAAATTTTGGTGATTTTTATGCTTTGTTATATTTTTTAAAAACAATCCTGTAATTTAGATCTGCCAGCTGTAAGACTTTTTTATTACTGATTTGAATTCAACTAGGTTTTTTGCTGGAAGCACTTTTACAAGAACATCTGTTCACTTAGAGTGAGTTTGTGCTTTTTAACTTAGATTTGGAAACTGTATTTCAAAAAGCGATATCTAAAATAGTTGCTGCCTATGTTGGTGGCTCAGTGGGTTAGGACGCTGAGCTTGTCGATCAGATGGTCGGCAGTTTGGCTGGTCAAATCCTGAGTGCCGCATAACAGAGTGAGCACCTGTTACTCGTCCCAGCTTCTGCCAACCTAGCAGTTCGAAAGCACATAAAAATGCAAGTAGAAAAATAGGGACGACTATGGTGGGAAGGTAACAGCGTTCCGTGCACCTTTGGCATCTAGTCATGCCGGCCACATGACCACGGAGACGTCCTCGGACAAGCGCTGGCTCTTCGGCTTTGAAACGGAGATGAGCACTGGCCCCTAGAGTTGGAAACGACTAGCACACATGTGCGGGGGAACCTTTACCTTTACCTTTATGTTGTATTTATTTACTGGATACTAAAAATGCAATTATACAGTGGCTCTTCTAGCTTTTAAAGTATCCATCATCCCAGTATGAGATAATCTGGACATACTGGTTTGCCTATGTAAATACTTAGCTTTGCATACTTGCATAGTTACGCATCTTCTCCTTCCCATTTAATTGTTTATGCTTGTTACAATACCAACCCAAGGAGTCTAACTTAAAGTATCCATCTGTACTGCAACCAAAAAAATAATAATGATGTTCTAACATATTTGGTAAACAAATTTAATTTATATTTTCAAATTGGGTGATATAGATGAATAGATTAATCAAATGCTCTGAGACTTTTGATGTAAAACTAAACTGATTTTGAGGTATTTATCAGTAACTTAAAAATGGCTTCAACTATGATATTTTATTTTCAAGTTCCACAAAAGTTTATAATTCATAAAAGTGTATATAAATTTTAGTGACTACAATTTGTGGTACTGTACATATGGACAGAAGAAATGCTTAAAGATAATTTTTGTATTCTACCCAATTAACTATAGTCTGAAAAATATACAATGACTGAATGTACACATCACAATAAACCATGATGTGGTTCATTTGGTTTGTTTTAATGTGATATATGAATCAAATTGGTTGTAGTTTATATTAATAAAGGCATATTAATCATGGTTGGTTAATTAAGCCATCCAGAGTCACCTTATGGGGGAGATGGTTAGCATAATAAATTAAATAAAATAATTAAATGGTTGTGATTAAAATCAATATACAGTATTGGGTTTACATAGCCTGCCTATTAATAATAAACATATTGCGTCATCTCAATATAATAAACTGATTTTAATCTAGATTGCTCATATTTAATTTTTCTATTCTGATACATGATATAAAAGATTCGTATCAAAGAACAGATAGTGGATTAATTTATTAAGTGTAGAGTGTTAGAAAGAAAAGAATCAAGCACCAGGATAGAAAAATAAACTGTTTAATATGCAAAACACTTAGCTTTCGTCAGCCAAACTGCTGACTACGTCAGAGTAAGAATAGGAGATCTGGGAGTTTGCCTATATAGCCGGCTGCTTTTGCACCCTGCTCATTGAGCGGGTCACTGGTCTATTGACTTCAAACAGCCGTAGCATTTCTAAATGTCCCGCATTTCTTCGTGTGCTTGCAGGATCAAAAGTTGTTTTCTTATTCATGGTTGCTCCCCTGGTAAGTGTATACACATCAGGGAGCCAATTACCCAGCCGCAGTTGTTTTGTACCTCCCCCCTTCTTTGGTCGACCCCGAGCCTCCGTCTCAAGACCTAAAGCCGGGCATGTTGTGGATTCATTCTTCCTGGGGTTCATTGCTGTGGCCACGCCCTCCAAATCAGGATCTAATACAGGGCATGTCCCAAAGTCTGACACAGGGCACATTGAAGATTCATCCTTCCCAAGGATCGCTGTTGTTCTGCCTGTAGCAGCGTTGTTCAGGTCCTGTAAAGAGTCTTAAGTCATAGCATCATTCCTCCCATCCCCTGAGCATCTGGTAAGCAGGTAAAAGGTCTATATCAGGGGTGTCAAACTCAATTTCATTGAGGGCCACATCAGCATTGCAGTTTCCCTCAGGGGGCCGGGTCGGTGTGGCCAGGGTGGGCGTTACCTGCTGGGTGGGCATGGCTAGAGTGCGTATGGCCTACTGGGTGGGCATGGCCAGCTCTACATCGTTCACATCAAGGGTGCCTATGGGGGCCTGGGCAGGAGTGGGACAGATCTGAGGGTCTCTGGCAAAAGGAGATGGGACCAGGGCAAGTGCCAAGGCAGTGGGGGCCGTTCCCTCACTGTTTCCAGGATGGCTTTGCGGGCCACATGAAACCACTTTGTGGGCCGGATCCGGCCCCCGGGCCTTGTGTTTGACATGTCTGGTCTATATGATGGTTAATGGAGTTTTCATCGGATAGCCAGGCCTCCTTGAGCAACCGGCTGCCCTTGGTGTTATCCTGGGCTATGGCCTCAGCGTTGGCAAAATCAAACATATGGTTGTGACTAGCCATATGTGCCCACCCCTGTGAACATTGTTCTTGTCTCCTGATCACCAACTCATGCTCATGGAGCCTGGTTTTGAGCCTCTTAGTTGTTTCCCCAACGTAATTTCGTTGGCAATTTTTACATTGAATTCTATATATAATTGACGATCTTTCTTTGTTGGGGAGTGACTCTTTAGGATGTATTAGCCTGGCACGCAGGGTTTGGTCCAGTCTATGGGCGACATTGATATTGTAAGGGGCTAACAACCGCGCAGTAGCCTCGGACACTCCATTAATATACGGGAGTGTCGTCCATGTGGTCAGCATGGCTGATATGTTATCTGGTTGGCTACTTCGAGATTTGTGTGTCCTGCTGTATCTCCTAACAAATTCAGCAGGGTAGCCGTTAAGCCTGCATATATGGTATAGATAGTTCTTCTCCTTGACTTTGGCCCTAACCGTATTGCAGTGTGAGCTGACCCGTCCAAATAATGTCCAAATGCAACTGATTTTGTGTGCCACGGGATGGTTACTCCTGTAATGCAGGGTTTTGTCCATGTGGGTTGGCTTGCGGTAAATGGTCATATGGAGAGTGCCATTAGATTGATGGCTGACTAGTACATCCAAAAAGGCAAGAGAGCCGTTGGCTTCCTCCTCAGTGGTGAAACGGATGTCCAGATAGACTGAGTTCAGCTCGTCCATAAAATTGGCACTATCCTGTTTTTAATAACCACAAATGTGTCATCCACATATCTAACCCAGAGCTTTGGGCGGTACTTGGCCATAACTACAATTTCTAAGTGTTGCAGGACCGCCTCCACAATGAATTCGAAATGAAAGAACCCATTGGTGTCCCTTTGATCTGTTCGTAAATAACACCCTGGAAAATAAAATACTTTTTCAGACACAGGGTCACTAGTTGTACAAGATGTTCGATTTGGAGGGTGTGGCCACAACAATGATCCCCAGGAAAGACAAATCCACAACATGCCCGGCTTTAGGTCTTTTCTTTCTAACATACAGACACCCAGTATTCGTATTTTTAGTCTTATTAAGGAGAAGTGTAGAGTATATATTGGTGGTATACTGTACATTGGTGGTGTACATGCAGAATTGTCTCCCAATAAACATAGTTCAAAAAAGCTTGGCACAAAAGTCAAAGTAAGCCAAAATTATAAAAAGAAAATAGTTGATTGTATGACTTGTTTGGTACAAAGCAAACAGAAGTAAGAATTATGTGTTGTATCTCTTCAAACAGCTACTTTTTAAAAAGGCTTATGTCTCAATCTTGTTAAGAGAGGAATAAGCAGAGTTCTTGTTTCACATATAACACTGAATAAACAATGATTGGAACAATGAAGGGTTGTTCAGCCATCCAAGTGAAAGAATATAGGTTCACAATAAGTGAAAATTATTTATATTATAATTTAACAAGATGTACCAAGGTAGCTATTGTTTTCTTTTGTCACTAAGTTCCTATAGCAAACTTTTGAGAAGTGGTTGAGTGAATTTTAATGGTGTATGCTACTCAGAATCATGTGTAAGTCAGATGGGGCTATATAAATTCAATAAATAAATTGAATGTTTTATTAAATACTTTTTGACGCCTGGTGCACACATTGCATAAAATTGAATTGAAGGGTAGAAATTAAAAATAGCACAAGATAATAAGCAAAGCATGTGTTGCTATGTAGTCTAATGCTTACTGAATTAATGAAAACAGTTTTAAGTGGTCAGATCATGATACCAAACCTTGTGATGCAGCCTAAATAAGATTTTAAATATTGGTGTGATTGATTTGGGCAGAAGCCTGTGGCACTACAAATGTTTTATGTTGATTCCATTTAATTTCTTCGCTTGCCTCCCATGCATAAATAATGCTGACTTAAGAAATCCTTTTCTGGATTTCAACCACTTCCTTAACTTTGCTCACAGTATTGGCTTGATGTTCTGTCTGATCATAGTTAACCCTGCTTCTTTCTTTCCTTCCATACTAGCAAAATATGTGCCAGTTTCTCTATCTTCTTCAGGCACATATTTGGAGATATGTTAGGGGGAAAAAGCATTAAGATTTTTACTGTTCTCTCTGTCCCCTTGGTCTTCAAGGAGAAACAACAAAATTCTTGCTGATTTCAGTTTTTCATCCTTCTTCTGCTGAACTTGTTAAAAACAAGCAAAAATAGCCAGCATTTCACTCCTCCACTATTGAATATGAAACAAAACATAAAAACAAAATAAAGACCCATGTCTTCATGGCAGGCAGCCAAGCAGCCCAAGACAAAAGGTCATTGAAGTCATAGAGTGGGGACTATTGGAATTGCCTGCCAGAACACACACCAGCCACCTGGAGTGGAGTTGTGTAAGATGAAATGAGGTGCAGCAAGAGACTGGCCTGTTTCATTAGCAGAAGAAAAGAAACCACTATTTTTGATGCAAAATAAGAATCCTCAGTTGGGGAGCCCTTTCTAAGATGATTTGGGGTGGGCTAAGGATGACACCATCCTTTTCTGCCTTAGCGAAAAGGCAAATATCCTGTCCTCACACTGGCGGTGTGGATCAGCCCTTAAAGTTATTCTTAGGTTCCCATTAAATTAGATTTTCAGGTAAGTAGGTAGTTTTAAATACTTTGGGCATGGTTATAAACAATGCCTTCTGAGTGTGTTGTTAGCAAAGCTTACTCAGGTTGCATTACAAGAGTTATAAAATGGAGTTAGTAATTGGTATGTCTGAATTGGTGGAATAATTTGAACATAGTCTACAAATTGGTGCTTCAGCCATACTCTTTGCCACATTTGCAAAAAAAATTGATCTAGTCTTCTTGTTTTTCTGTTATATTTCATTACAGATTTCAGGGGCGAACACGGGCTTCTTGAATGTCATTGACTGATGGTAAACCAAAACTTTGATGAGCAAGTCGTACGTTATTGTTCAGCTGCTAAACATTATATGCACATCCACAGAACTAAGTCCGTCTCTCCAAGGGGAGAGATTGTAAAATGCATGTTATGAATTGTGTCTCCTTGGTCAATGATAAAGAAAATAGAGCAATTTCAGTTGAAGCTGGATTAATGATTGGCGATACCAATGAACCAGAAGAGCAACCACCCCCACCTCCACCTCTTCCTCCACCATGCTTTTCCATAGAAGCTGGATTGCCTTCCTCAGCAGGAGTGCCGCCGCCACCACCCCCTCCTCCCCCCAATCTAAACAGATCTTCAGTATCACAACTGTTAAATGGACATGGACATGGACATCTGAGCAAGAAGAAACGAATACGTAGTTTCTTTTGGAAAACAATCCCGGAAGAACAAGTCCGTGGTAAAAACAATATCTGGACTATTGGTGCTAAGCAGGACTACCAAATTGATACAAAGACAATTGAGGAATTCTTTGGCCAGCAAGAAGAACCTGCGCCATTAGCATCTAGAAGCAGATCTTTAAGAAGGTCATTTAAAGATTCCAAACAAGAGGTAAGCATGAACATGGAAAGAAGCAATTTTTTGAATTTTTATTAAAGACATTCTATTTGCTAAGATATGAGTGCGTAATACTTGCCTGTCATGCCTTCTAGAAGTGCTGGCTGCCATTCTCATCATCCTTCAACTAGCCATGATTCTTGCTCATCAGCAATGATTGGGGTTGTTATACAACAAGCTGGAGGACACACATTTGTGCATGCCTGGTATAATTACTTGTGCTCATTTTACCTTACTCACAATCTTGTAATATTAGCTCATTCTGCTGGAGAACGAAGTTGGACTTTACCTAAATGTAATGTATACCAAATGATAGCAATAATCACACAATGTTTATGGCAATGAAGTAAAGTTATATGATTTGTGTAACTTACTATGGTCTTCAGTGACCTCTTGAAAACATATAGAATGAAGATTTTGTAGAACGTAGGTAACCAAATTTGTCTCCAAAATCTTTAAACTGAGGTGAATTTTCTCTATGTAAGAGAATGTCACCTTTCTTTCAAGTTATCAGACATTATTGTATTAATATATAATTAATACAAAATGCATTGTCATCACAAATTTTAGAGTGGTAATCAATTTGGACACCCATACTATAACTGGGCATTTGGGGGAAAAACATGCCTTTCATTTACTAGAATTATTCTGCCTATATTTTTTTTAGGACTATATTTAAGTTTTTTGCTGAACAAAGTATTTACAAACTTGAAGGTATCTTTCTGCTAAAAAGACAAGGTTCTAGTCCACATGAGTGCAGAAAGACTGCTTTTTGGCTTGCCCAAATTGCAGTAGACCTTGCAAAGAAACGAAAGAGTTTTGGCCTTGAACTGCCTGTTGCTTCATTTCAGAAACGCAGAGTAATGTTATCAATGTGGACTTGTCTGTCTATAGGTTGGACTGAGATGCCAGAAAACAAACTCTCAACAATACTTCCAAGTTAGGATGTCAGGGACAGGATCTGAGCTGCTTCTGTTTTTTTGTTGTTGTTGTTTTTTAGTTTCATTTATTAGGAGGCTGTCGAGCAAAGCTTTCTGTAGCCTGAATTCCAGCCTGGCCCAAATAAAATTCCATCTCTCATTTTTAGCTCTGTCTTGGAAACAGTATATATTATTTTGTTGTTGCTTTGTCCAGCAAGCATAGAACCAAAATTAATCCAAGATACTAGGATGTGCAATTCAAGTATAATTTTAAAATAGAAACCTTGCTACCCATTGTTTATTGTCATTTTAATTATAATTAAGAAAAAGACTGGCCTTGTCTTGCTCACTAGGAACTGCCCTCCCTTTTGCCATGTAAAAAGAAAATAAGAATATGAAACCTCAGTCTTGATGGTAGCCATACTTAGAGAATTCTCCTGCCTATATTGTCCTTTCTGTCCTTTACATCTTGCCCCATCTTAGTGAAACTTGGGTTTTTTAAATGCAGTACAGGACTTATGCACTATGTGTTAGATCCAGCTTATCTTTTTATAGAGATACTGCTTTAATATGGATTTGTTTATTTTTAAATATTTTTCTCTCCTCATAAACCAGACGGTGCTCTTGCTTTTTTATATTAAAATTGCAGTCCCGACTGATTGGATTCCTTTGAGTTCAGTAAATTTGCTTTGTGACTAAGCACAATGAGGTTCTAATAATATGGAGGAAAGTGGATATATCTAAAATATTGTTGTTGTTGTTGTTAGCTGCGAAGTCGTGGACGACCCATCGCGACCCTATGGACAACATTCCTCCAGGCCTTCCTGTCTTCTACCATCTTCTGGAGTCCATTTAAGCTCACGCCTACTGCTTCAGTGACTCCATCCAGCCACCTCATTCTCTGTCGTCCCCTTCTTCTCTTGCCCTCGATCTTTCCCAGCATTAGGCTCTTCTCCAGTGAGTCCTTCCTTCTCATTAGGTGGCCAAAGTATTTGAGTTTTAGCTTCAGGATCTGGCCTTCTAAAGAGCAGTCAGGATTGATCTCCTCTAGGACTGACCGGTTTGATCGCCTTGCAGTCCAAGGAACTCGTAGGAGTCTTCTCCAGCACCATAGTTCAAAGGCCTCAATTCTTTGGCGCTCAGCCTTTCTTATGGTCCAACTTTCACTGCCATACATTGCAACTGGGAAGACCATAGCCTTGACTATACGCACTTTTGTTGACAGGGTGATGTCTCTGCTTTTTAGTGTGCTGTCTAGATTTGCCATGGCTTTCCTTCCCAGGAGCAAGCGTCTTTTAATTTCTTGGCTACAGTCCCCATCTGCAGTGATCTTGGAGCCCAGGAAAACAAAATCTGTCACTACCTCCATTTCTTCCCCATCTATTTGCCAGGAATTGAGAGGGCCAGATGCCATGATCTTGGTTTTCTTAATGTTAAGTTTCAACCCAAGTTTTGCACTCTCCTTCTTCACCCGCAACAAGAGGCTCTTTAGTTCTTCTTCACTTTCTGCCATTAGAGTGGTATCATCTGCGTATCTTAGGTTGTTGATATTTCTTCCAGCAATCTTAATTCCAACTTTTGATTCATCTAGCCCTGCCTTTCTCATGATGTGCTCTGCATATAAGTTAAATAGGCAGGGCGACAGTATACAGCCTTGCCGGACTCCTTTCCCAATTTTGAACCAATCAGTGGTTCCGTGTCCAGTTCTCACTGTTGCTTCTTGACCCGCATATAGGTTTCTCAAGAGACAAATAAGATGGTCTGGTACTCCCATCTCTTTAAGAACTTGCCACAGTTTGTTATGATCCACACAATCAAAGGCTTTAGCATAGTCAATGAAGCAGAAGTAGATGTTTTTCTGGAACTCCCTAGCTTTCTCCATGATCCAGCGTATGTTAGCAATTTGATCTCTAGTTCCTCTGCCTCTTCGAAATCCTGCCTGTACTTCTGGTAGTTCTCGATCCACATACTGCTGAAGTCTAGCTTGTAGGATTTTAAGCATGACTTTACTAGCATGAGAAATGAGTGCAATGGTGCGATAGTTTGAACATTCTTTGGCACTGCCTTTCTTTGGAATTGGAATGTAAACTGATCTTTTCCAATCCTGTGGCCACTGTTGAGTTTTCCAAATTTGCTGGCAAATTAAGTGTAGCACTTTTACTGCACTGTCTTTTAAGATTTTGAATAGCTCAGCTGGAATACTGTCACCTCCACTAGCTTTGTTGTTGCTCAGCTTTTCTAAGGCCCACTTCACTTCACATTCTAGGATGTCTGGCTCGAGGTCAGTGACCACCTCATTGTGATTATCTGGGACGTTAAGCTCATTCTTGTATAGTTCTTCTGTGTAATTTTGCCACCTCTTCTTAATCTCTTCTGCCTCTGTTAGGTCCCTGCCATTTTGGTCCTTTATCATGCCCATTTTTGCATGGAATGTTCCCTTCATCTCTCCAATTTTCTTGAAAAGATCTCTGGTCCTCCCTATTCTATTGTTTTCTTCTATTTCTTTGCACTGTTCATTTAAGAAGGCATTCTTATCTCTTCTAGCTATTCTCTGGAATTCTGCATTCAATTGGGCATATCTATGTTTTTCTCCCTTGCCTTTCGCTTTCCTCCTTTCCTCAGCTATTTGCAAAGCTTCCTCAGACAGCCATTTTGCTTTCTTGCATTTCTTTTTCTTTGGGATGGTTTTGGTTGCTACCTGTTGTACAATGTCGCGAACCTCTGTCCATAGTTCTTCAGGCACTCTGTCTATCAGATCTAATTCCTTAAATCTATTTGTCACCTCTACTGTATATTCAACAGGGATATGATTTAGTTCATACCTGAGTGGCCTAGTGCTTTTCCCTACTTTCTTCAGTTTAAGCCTAAACTTTGCAAGGAGAAGCTCATGGTCTGAGCCACAGTCAGCTCCTGGTCTTGTTTTTACCGACTGTATAGAGCTTCTCCATCTTTGGCTGCAGAGCATATAGTCAATCTGATTTCTGTGTTGACCATCTGGTGATGTCCATGTGTAGAGCCGTCTCTTGGGTTGTTGGAAAAGAGTGTTTGCTATGACCATCGTATTCTCTTGACAAAATTCTATCAGCCTGTGCCCTGCTTCATTTTGTACTCCAAGGCCAAACTTGCCTGTTATTCCAGTTATCTTTTGGCTTCCTACTTTAGCATTCCAATCTCCCATGATGATAAGGACATCATTTTTGGGTGTTAGTTCTATAAGGTGCTGTAGGGCTTCATAGAACCGGTCAATTTCATCCTCTTCAGCACTGGTGGTTGGGGCATAGACTTGGACTACTGTGATATTGTATGGTTTCCCTTGGATTCGAACTGAGATCATTCTGTCATTTTGAGGATTGTATCCCAGTATTGATTTTCCTACTCTTTTATTGACTATGAAGGCTACTCCGTTTCTTCTGAGGGATTCTTGCCCGCAGTAGTATACCTGATGGTCATCTGAATTAAATTCACCCATTCCTGTCCATTTTAGTTCGCTGATACCTAAGATGTCGATGTTCAGTCTTGTCATCTCTTGTTTGACCACGTCCAGCTTTCCTTGATTCATGGATCTTACATTCCAGGTTCCTATGGAGAAAAAATCTTTACAGCATCGGACTTTCCTTTCACCACCAGACACATCCACAGCTGAGCGTCCTTTCGGCTTTGGCCCAGTCGCTTCATTCTTTCTGGCGCTACTAGTACTAGCCCTCTGCTCTTCCCCAGTAGCATATTGGACGCCTTCCGACCTGAGGCGCTCATCTTCCAGCGTCATATCGTTTTGCCTTTTGGTACTGTCCATAGGGTTTTCATGGCAAAGATACTGGAGTGGGTTGCCATTTCCTTCTCCAGTGGATCACGTTTTGTCAGAACTCTCAGCTATGACCTGTCCGTCTTGGGTGGCCCTGCACGGCATAGCTCATAGCTTCATTGAATTACGCAAGCCCCTTCGCCACGACAAGGCAGTAATCCATGAAGGGGATCTAAAATATTAAACCCCATTTAATCACTTTCACCAAATACATCTAAGGCAACTTGAGATAATGTACACATTTAAAAGACAAACACCACAAAACAATCTAGTTTCAAAAGAAGGGAGAAGGGAATCCCATTGTATTATACTTATCAAATGTGTTATCAAAGGTTTTCACCATAAATATTGATGGGAGCTATAAAAGGTTTTAAAAAGCTAATATGTTTACGCTCTACCTTTCAAAGCTTTCACTTCTTTTTATTTCAACACAATAGTAATGCTTACATTTACCCTCTGACATTGCTAATGTTTTCTTAGGATTTGCATCTTCAGGAAACTGTTATCATGTGGTTTGGGAAAAGCATCCAAGATTATGTGGAAGCATAATTTAAAAAATGATGTGTGTTCTTAGAAAAGGCATGTTTAAGCATATAAGAATAAATGAAAAGAGAGCTTCTAATCCTAGAAGTAAATTTTTAAAAATTACTGGGAAGTAGTGATTGCTATTATGTAGCAATTAATTATTAAATGGCAAAGGAATTGATATGGTTTAAACTCATACTTTGGTTAAGACCAGGGGTGTCAAACTGCCGGCCCGTAGGCCAGATGTGTCATCTGGAAGCTGCACCCACCCCATTGCCAGCAATGGCAAAACAGTCCCAATACATTGCACGACATCACGTGACGTTGCGAGTTTGACATGTCTGGTTAAGACTGAAAGAGAAATCAAAGAATTAATGCATAAGTATACTGACATTAACATGTGTTCAAACTTTCAACCACTATTTATTAAGAGGCAGATATCTAAGAACTTTTAATTGAGTTTAGCAAATACCATCAAAGCACTTTATTATGGATTAGGTCTATAAATGTTATGTCATATTATTTCAGTTCTGTGTTGACTAGGAATTATAGGCATCGACATTCAATGTCTCTGGAAACCATCAGATAGGAAAGTTGTATTAAAAAATATGGACTGATTCATTGATATTTCAATGGTAATGTAAGAACTAAGCTATAAAAGTTGTTCCATAACTGGCTGACTTAGTACAACCCATTAGGCATAAAGCATGGTTCACAATAATTCTATCTAGAGAAATGTCCTAATAATAATAGTTTACTGACTTAGCATTTCTCTGGATGGAATTATTGTAGTTTGTAAGCCGTGCTTTATGCTTAATGTGTTGTAATAACTCAGCCAATGATTATTTATTCAAAAATATAGCTAAACTATAGTTTACTATGACTTTACTCTAGTACTTCAGCCTGTTTCTGAAACATCTAAACTTGTTGAGGCTAAAAGAGAAGTTAGATGTGTTTTTCAATAGGTCTTTCTAGAAAGTATTCATAATGACCCTTAGCACTCTGAGAAAAGTGGCTGCCACAGAATGCTGGTGGGCTTGGTCAGTCACAATCCTCCTTCCTCCTTCCTGTTCCCTAGAAAATGTTTCTATAAGAGAACAAATTACAAGTTCTAGTGATACTTTGATTTCCTAGCTGAGAGTATGCACATAGGAAAAGCTAGAACGTTATTATAAAGGATAAACCAACCTCCCAATAGGAAGAAATAAATAAAAATCTTTATATGATTTATATAAGCTATTCTAAGTAAAGTTTTTAAAATATTGCCCTTATCCAATGTTTATGCATTGAACTATGTTCAGTGATTAGTGAAGGTATGGTCTAAATTAAGGCTCCAAAAGTTTAATGAATTGATTACAATATAAATTATATTTGTGCAGAGGATGAAAACTTACCCTAATGAAGATATAGTCAGTGTATATAGTATTATACATAGTGAATATAGTATTCTGTTAACAAGTGTGTACTACATATGAGAAAGACTGCTTGATAGGCACTTTTTTAATGGAGGAAGGATGCTCTCAGATGTTGCTACTTGGAGAAATACACGATTATATTCTGGAACTAAAAATCTTACTTACAATTTTATGAAACACAATTCTAGGTGGCTCACAACAATGATAAAAAACAAACACTAAAATAAAACATGTGATCTCTAATCCATCAAGCAATGCAATTCCCAGACTCCAGCTGCAACCTATAAGGTGAAAACACATGAGGTGAAAACCAGCTCTTTATGGGTTTCAAGGAAGTTGAAAGGAAGGAGGCTTGTCAGATTCCAGGAGGAAGAGTATTCTACATGGCCAGAGCTCCTACAGAAATGTACACTTTGTAGGTCTCACTAGATGACAGTATTTAAGGGAAGGAACCCTACCTGATCTAGTATGGAGTGGGAGAGATGGTCCTACAAGTAAGGTCTTGAAGATAATTAGCACCTTTAATTACCTGGTGACAAAACCGGAAAGTCAGTGCAGTTCATACAACAGTAGTATGATATGGGCAAACTGACAGGAGCCCAAAACTCTGTATGCCACCACATTCAGGATCAGTTATAACTTCAGCTGGTTTTCAGGGATAGCCCCATGTAGAGCACATTGCACTAGTCCAACAGGAAGTCCATAAGATGTATTTGAACAAGCCCTTAGCCATGTCTGCCACCTGATCCTCCAGGATCCACAATTGTGGAAGGATCACCATATTGTGTGCCTGATCTGTCTGGATAGTGCTCTCCTATTGATACTCGGAGAAGAGACATCACAATTCCCAGGAAAGCCAAAACCCAAAGCCACTCTGTCTTGCTTGGGTTGAGTTGGAGCTGGTTTCTCCATATCCAGAACTTTGCAGCCTCCAGGCACTGGGTCAGTACTGAAATAACATCACCTGCTCAGCCACAGGTGGAGTAACATAACTGGGTATCAGCAGCATAGTGATGAAACTGCATTCCTTGCTGTTGAATGATCTCACCCAGCAGTTTCATGTACATGTTAAAGAGGAGTGGTGAAATACCTGAGCCCCAAGGCACTCCACACTGCAGGGGTCTAGGACTAGATCTCTCTCCTACCTTGTAACACCTGCAATCAGCTGCAGAGGAAGGAGGACAACCACTGCAAAACAGTGCCTCCCAATCCCTGAAACTAGTCTAGGATGATGCTATTATGGTCAATGCTATCAAATGCTGCCAACAGACCAGAAAGCCCAGACTGGTTGCACCACTTCTGTTTTGAGCCCTCCAGAGTCATCTGCAAGTGTGACCAATGAAGTCACTATATTATACTGCTGTCTCCATACTTCTACCCAGCCTGAACCCAGCCTAAAAAGAATTAAAATAATATCTTCATTCAAGGCTCTCTGCAGAAGAGCAACCACCCTCTCAACAACATTTCCTTGAGACTGGATGAAAGTAATCCAACACTGTTGTGTTCAAGGATTCTTTAAAAAAAGATTTTATTGGATTTTATAGAGTTAAAGATAACATTTTAGTCAGACGCCGCCATTTTAGAGGGTGGAGAAAAAAGTTCCCTTCCCTCTCTCCTCAAAAGGGAATAGATTTTCAAGAAGCTTTTAACAGGAAAAAATACTTGGGATATGGAGAAGATAAAATCTCATTCAATTTCTCCACGTTGCTTTCAAGTGCTTGTTAGTAAGTTAGTAAGCTTGTTAGTCAGCAGCTTAATGATGGGCCATAAATGGCCGATCTTTTCCCCGTCGGTTCAAAGAGCTGCCCTGGATCAAACAGAAGGGCTGCTGCCCTTCCACGATCACTCGAAGGTCCTCTTCACGCTCGTTGCCCCTACAGGGCGACTTTTGACCCTTTTCAGAGTCTCCTGGCAGGAGAAAACTAGACGGTGAAGGGAGCAATCTCCCTACACGTCTGCCAGTGCTGTAATTGCAAACCAGAAGCCTGTTCAAGGATTCTTTAAAAAGGGGACACTACTGTCTGTTCAAGGCAAGCAATCAGTAGTTCATCCTCCCATAGAGAAGCATTAACTGCTGCTTAGACCAAAAACATCTCCCAGCAGGTCTTGTGCAATTGGGGAGCCAGGGAGCAGAATACAGCCAGAAGGATCCGGTCCATTTCCTTAAGATCAACTGGCTCAAACTCTTCCCAGAAAACTGATTTCAGATAGTTATAAGAATGTAAGTTGACAGTAAGAAGCACATGAAATATGCCCTTTGGTAAATCAAAACAGTTTGGTGAATTAAAAGAGATGAGTCCAACTTTTTAAAAAGTGGGAGAAGTGAGATTGGGAGAGATAGACTCTTGAGTTTGGCTTTCAAAATACACGAAAAGTTTAGTGGAAAACATAACCTGAGTTTTTCAGACAGCTCATTTTCTCTAATATCAAAAAAAAGAGGGTTTGATGGATTAGTTTGCAGATTAAGTAAAATTAAATTTTGCTTTATTTTAATAAAAATGACTATTTTCTGTTAGAATTTTATCTTGGTTCATTATGTGTGGCTTATTTAGAAGATAAGAGATGCTGTAGAAACTGTTTTTGCACTTAAAATCAGTTGTCAAGGATACTAAACAATTTCAAAGTGATAAATTGGCATCTGAGTTAAAGGACAGATTATAAATTGCTATGTACTTTACAGGTTTTAATGTATGTCTTGTCTCACTCTTTTCTGTGCACCTTTAAGTTGGGTGGTTAGTGGTTCTCAACTTTGCTATTTAATACTGTAGAATTGCAGGCAGAATATTTGATGATAGACATTTTGTGGATAAGCAAAATAATTACAAGTCCCCATTAGTGCAAATATGTAAATATAATAGTTCCTTTTCTCCTTCTCACATAAGCCTGTTGCCACTTTTTCCATGATCAAATTATAAATATATGTTTGCTAAAGAGAAGATGTGCACACTAAGTGTGTGTGAGAGGGAGAATGTAAAAGGAGAGAGAATGTGTGGTTGTTTCATTGCATGCATAAACATTCTGTTAATTTTAAAATTGGCACTGAGTACTGATTATTGCTACTTTTTAAATATTGGGTTCTGGTATTTTAATGAAATATTTTAATAGCTATTGCTAGGCAAGAGTTGAGGAATGAACTGAGGGGATAAACTGGTCTTGAGGATGCATCCCTAAGATGGGGATAGAGACATCTCAGAGTAGGTAGGGAGATTCCCCTATGAATATGCATGTTTTAGCAAATACAGGTAGACTTTGACTTACAACTGTTCATTTAATGATGGTTCAAAGATGGCCTTAGGAAAAAAATAATCTAAGACCCGTCCTTGAAGTTGTGACCATTGTACCACCTCCTTGGTCATGTGATCACAATTTGAGCACTTGCCAGTCACGTTGCATTTATAACGGTTGCAGCATCTTGTGGTCATATAATCATGATTTGCAACCTTCCCAGCCAGCTTCTGAAAAGAAAAGCCAATTGGGGAAGCCAGATGCATTTAATGACCATGTGATTTGCTTTAATGACTTCAGTAAAAATGATTGTAAAATTGATATTGGTCATATGATGAGCCACTTAATGATTGTATCACTTAGTGACCAAAATTCTGGTCCTAATTGTGGTTATATGTGGAGGACTACTTGTATATATACATCACATTCTCACAAACTTTCAAATATTGCAACTAGGTTTTCATTGCAGTGTAAGGGAAGTTTTTCAACAATGGATTATTCAAATTGCTGCTGAGAGAGTTAGCTTCCTAATTCCCTAGTAGCAGCTGTCCAAAAACGGTCCACATGTACATTTTGGCTGAGGCTTTTAGGGAAACTATATATTAGAACCTTGAAGAGTTCTGTCTATTCAGCCTTGAATGTAGATAAGGCTTACTTTCATCTTAGGGTGAACTTTTCATCAGGAAGCAAAGGGTCAGGGCCTGGGTAAAGGGAGCAGAGGAAGGGGAGGGAGGGAGTCCTGGAGAAAGAAAAAAAATTGGCAGATAAAGCTACGGTGCTATAAAGTTCATAAATAAAGGTTATTTGTCTCATTTGCTTATTATTACACAGAAGAGCAGGCTAGGCACATAGCAGAATTAGTGTTAGGCAAGGATCACAAGCATGGTCTAAATCAAATCTTGGGTCACTACTGAGCTAAAGGCTGCTGTGGGGGAGGGGGGGACATGAAAAGACAAAGAAGGCAACTTACGCTTAGTCTTCAGAGTAGCTCCTACTTTTATTTCAAAATCAAACCAAACACCCAAAGATTTGTTGCTTTTGAGATTTTGCTCAGAATGGAGCAGCAGACAGAGGACTCAATGTATTAATCTTAAGAAATATTAGAAAACTCTGGAGGTATTTGGCTACTTTATTGCATTTGAATGTATCAGCACTAAAGCCATGTTAAAGTTTGCAAACATGGCTTACTTTCTGGTAACTTCATGGTTATGTCCAGATAGTGGAGTTCTGTTTGTTTGGTTTTTTGTTTGTTTTGGCAACAGTACAAAAGTGGCTTGTCTTTTGGAATGTGGTTTGACTTCCAGACTATTATCTTGCTATTTCCTGGTAATCTCCCATTCAAGTATTAATCAGAGTTTAGTTTTTTGAGACCAGTCAGGGATAGCTACATGCTGCCATCTTAGTGGACAGTAAAACTAAAGATGCCGTTAGGACTAGATGACTAGATGGATTTAGCTGTGCTTGCTCTCAGTGTGCTTTAAGTAATGGTATAGAAGAGGTTGGCACTGCCATTCCTGGAATGTTTTTTAATTTCTAATTATTGCTTTGGAGTTCTCTGAAGATCTCATCAAGTGTTAACAAGGTCCAGCTCTGTTTCACTCTAAGCACAGGTCAGGCTTGTTCTGTCAATTGCTGAGATACTAAAGAATTAAGCAAATATGAGAACAATAGACACCATGAATAATGCTCTGATGAAGTAGAAATCAGCATCAGGATTCAGCTATATTTTTGCCAAAACATTAGGTTAGCCAACATATAAGTACTCCGACTTAGCTGGCTGGGTTGTGACTTGATACTTCTCTGGGGAAAACAGATTTTAAATAATCTGTGGGAGAAGCGTAACTCTTGTTTATTTAACTACTGCAAAACATTATAAGATTTAATTGCACTTTATAGAATTAAATCAGCTCTTGACTCAAAGTTTTCAGATCATGCTTGTGAAAAATACAAGGCACAGTTAATATAGCACAGAGAACCAGCATATCAGTCTGATTGGTTGTGTAAAGTCTTAGGGAATATGTCCTAGAACAGCAGTCCCCAACCTTTCCAGCTTGGTGGCCTGGCGTGGAGAGGAGAGGAGGGAAGCTTGTGAGTGGTAGGCACACACATGTGCGACAGTTCCATTTGTGCAGGCATGGGCACCCGCTACTCACGCAAATGGAGCTTTGCATGTGAGCAGAGAGTACTTGCGCTCACATGCGAAGCTCCGCTCTCACGAGCAGAAGGCACTTGCACTCGTGCGCAAAGCTTTACTCTCACAAGTGGAGGGTGTTGGTGCGTGAAGCTCCACTCATGCGAGCAGGGTGCACTCACATCTGAAGTTCCATTCACTCAAATGAAGCTTTGAGTGAGCGCAAGCTCCTGCCACTTGTGTAAGTGGAGCTTCGCGTGTGCACACACTTGCCCGCCACCTGCACAAGTGGAGCTTCACACGTGTGCTTGCCCATCCCTTCATTGGCCCTATTTCACACAGGCCACAGCCTGGTTGTGGGCTGCGACCTGGGTGTTGGGGACCCCTGTCCTAGAACTATCTTCAGTACAGCTACTTTCATTTCAGCAATTTCTATTGTTCATAACATATAATGTGAGATTATGAGCTGTGGTGGCGCAGTGGTTAGAAGGCAGTTCTGCAGGCTACTTCTGCCAGCTGCCAGCAGTTTGGCAGTTCGATTCTCACCGGCTCAAGGTTGACTCAGCCTTCCATCCTTCTGAAGTCAATAAAATGACAATCCAGATTGTTGGGGGCAATAGGCTGATTCTAAGCTGCTTAGAGAGTGCTCTAAAGCACTGTGAAGTGGTATATAAGTCTAAGTGCTATTTCTATTATATGTATTAAGTAAAATGAACTAGTATAACTGTAAAAAGTCAGTGGAAAAACAAATAGGACTTTCCCAATACCGAAAATGTTTTTTCTAAGTGCCTAGTGATCTTTCATTAGGAAGATCTTATATGGTCACATAAAACTATTGAAGAATTATTATTCCATCCATTTATGCATTTGTTTATTCTTGATAGATTAATGTTAATCACCATTATGGAGATATAATGGGGTTTAAAGAGAGCTTTTATTATATGTATTATAGTATTTCAAGACAGGTCTGGTTAAAGTTTATTGGTGTCTTATTGGAGAATAAATCAACAGCTACATGCCTTGTTGTTTTCATCTTGTCAGTTGGGTGGAGGAAAAGGTAGTAAAAAAGGAGAAATGAATTTGGCATTTTCTTGGTTAAAAATACTATTCTATTTTATTCACAAAAGTTACAAAGCACACAATTACTTTGCAGAATGTTTTATATTAAGTTAAGCCTGCTAGGCAGCTTTTGTAGTTTGTGGCTCTTGGACTGCCTGTAGCTTTCATAATAATAACAGCTAGCTTTCAGTCATAATTATTCAGATCTCTGAGCCGAAGTTCAGTATCTCCATTTTCTCTTCATCTTGCTATCTAGAGGAAAGTAATGGGTTGGAAGCAGAACAGAAGATTGACTGGTTGATTGATTATGTACCATCAAGTTGCAATTGATTCTTAGGAACCACAAAGATAGTTTTTCTCCATGAGCCATGGTGGCACAGTGGTTAAAATGCAGTATTGCAGGCTGACTCTGCCCGTGGCCGGGAGTTCGACCCTGACTGGCTCAAGGTTGACTCAACCTTCCATCCTTTCAAGGTCAGTAAAATGAGGACCCAGATGGTTGGGGGCAATATGCTGACTCTGTAAACCACTTAAAGAGTGTTGTAAAGCACTATGAAGCAATATATAAGTCTAGGTGCTATTGCTGTTACTATGATCTGTCCCTAACCTGGTCATTTAGATCTTCTAACAGTGTACCCATCATGCTGTTGTTTTCTTCCACCTTTCCCAACATTAAAGCCTTTCCCAAAGAAAGACTGAGGGGAGGGGCCAGAACAGGTCAAAAATAGAAGGTGAAAGATGTATCAAAGAATGGTAGCTCTCCCAGTTAACATGTGACATTTACTCTAGCCAATCCTTTCTTCAGCCACACTTGCTATATAGCCTACAATATATTTCTCTGGAGGGATTGCAGTTCTAGACAGGAGAAGGACTTTAATTAAAAATAACATAATGTAGGAAGTAGGTGAGCCTTATGGGGTGGGGTGGGGTGTCATAATGAGACAACAACTAAAATGACTCCTAGTATCCACCTATTTTCCTCATTATACAGCCTGGGCAAATAACAATATATTGGCACAATAATATTGTATATCCTTGCACCAGATAGCACCCTATTTTCACCAACTGAAGTTTCAGAATTGTTTTCATTATAGCGATCTGAGACTTGACAGGAACAATTTTGTCCATATTTCTTTCTCAGCAGAGCTGTATTATTATGTGGAAGTATGTTTACCTTTTCTTGTGATGTTTAGAATTAGCCTTGTTTTTGCTGTGCAGAATAATTTTATTCTACCAGAAATAATGACTTCAAATAACCATTGTGATTATTTTGCTCTGTCTGGAATGATATCTTTTGTTGCTTTTTGTAGATTAATATTTTGGATGCCAAAAGAAGTATGAATATTGGGATTTTTCTCAAACAGTTTAAAAAGTAAGTTACTCTCCTGTTATTGTAATTATTAGATTGATGATAACATAACATCAAGAAAAGAGATATATTCAGCTACAAATAGCATAATTACAAACTTAATTTGAAAACATATTCAAACTATTAACAATCTTACCTTATACTTGAGTTAACCTTACATTTTACTTTTAAGCAATCGTTTTGAAATTTTAGGCAACATGTAATATTATAATATTAGAGGTAATTTTGGTTGAAGTAAACTGTTTTTAAATTATATCTTATTTTTCTTAAAGATTGTATTTTTGACAATATGAACGTAAGGACAATGTCTTGATATTAATGTCTTTTTAAAAAAACAGTTGTGTTTATTTCAGATGAACTTGCTCATAGGCAGCTGTACATTTAACTACATTTTGATACTGAACATTGTTTTGGAACAGCAAATGATATTAAAAGATTCTTCCTTCTCAACAGTGCATCCAGATGTGCTGGGTTTCTTCCCAAAGTTCCTAACCAGCGTTAGATATACTGGCTGAGAATTCTAAAAACTGAAAATGTATAAGTTTGATAAAGAAAAATAAAGAATTCCTATGTTCCTAAACTAAAATGTATTTTCATTCTATTGTTTCATTAAGATCACTTGACTCTATAATTGAAGATCTTCACACTGGAAGAGACCTCTATAGCTCTGAGACCCTACGTGAGCTTCTTAAATTATTGCCAGAAGCTGAGGAGGTAAGAATAGGATTGCTTGCTTTTGAAAACTACTTGGAAACTTCAGTTGGATCAGAATGCAGCACCATACGTATACCATTAGTTCAACTATCTTTATTATTTCACATGTTACTTGTTTCATGAATATTACCCTAACAACAAGGATTTATCATGGGAGGTATCCACCAAGATGTGGACATTGAGCAGAATTAGGTTTTATTTTCATGTGTGCTGTATTTTAAGTTTCCTGTGATAGTTACTTCAGGATTAGAAAATATTGTATGAAAATACAATAGGGATAGGCATGGATAGGCATGTCTCAGTATGCCCATGTGATACCTCTGTTTCATAAGTTGCACTGATTGCCAATGCAATTTGCTATAAAACTCTACATGGCATTTGGTTAGGTTATTTTTGGTACCAACCATCTCCAGGTACATGCTGGCAGAGTTGATGTGCTCCAGACTCTAATTAAAGAGTCAGGATCCACAAAACATCTCCCTGCGATCTATGTGGCTTCCACCTAGTTCATATACCATTAGACCTCGAAAGACCCAGTTGTTCTCCAAACATCTTTACTGAATGTTTATTACAATAAAAGGTTTATTACACTGTGAGTTGCCTACAGATGGTTTGGAATTAGGTAGCACCTAAATGGCATGAAATAAATAGCAAACCCACAGTTCTTTCTCTGGAAAAAGAAGAAAAACTTAAACTCTTAAAATTATAGTATAGCACTAAAAAGAAAATGTTCTAGCCATGATATGTTTGTCTTGTCTAACTAGTTTTGCACTTAGTTTTGAAAAGACATTATGTGTTGAAGTACACATTAGGTAATCCTACTTAGAAGACTGGCTATGTGAGTGACAAAATAAAATGCAAGCAAAAGATTCCATCTGAGAAGAACAAGATACCGTCAGGACCATTTTAGGCCAAGAAACTCTACTTAAGGTATAGGGGTTTCAGAGACAGCATGGGAAGACTGTTCTGAGCAGAAGAAATAAAGTTAAAAAAGTTTCATAGACCTGTCAAGAAATGACCTTTTTAAAAAAAAGAAGATAGCAAGGTTATAAATACTGTATAAACCATAGTAAGAGACAACCAGCAATCTTCAAGGCCACGAACAGTAGCCATAAAACAGAAATTAATGGAATCTGAGATTTAGAAAAATGAAAAAAGCAGTATAATAGCCTTTCTTGTAAATGAGGTGAGGAGGAAGGGGTAGAACTGGAAATATTACTAAGAATGCTTGCTTTGAGGGATGAAGAGATATACGTTTCCCCATGGTATCATGGCAATGAACATTCTCAGTTTTCCAGTGGTAGTTTCATTAGAATTCTCTCCCCTTACTTTTTAATAAAGAAAAGTTGAAATGTCCATATTTAATATGAGATATAATAGAAACATAGGGACGCGGTGGCTCAGTGGGTTAGGACGCTGAGCTTGTCGATCAGAAGGTCGGCAGTTTGGTGGGTCGAATCCCGAGTGCCGCGTAGCAGAGTGAGCGCCTGTTACTCGTCCCAGCTTCTGCCAACCTAGCAGTTCGAAAGCACGTAAAAATGCAAGTAGAAAAATAGGGACCACTACGGTGGGAAGGTAACCGCTCCGTGCGCCTTTGGCGTCTAGTCATGCCGGCCACATGACCACGGAGACGTCCTCGGACAAGCGCTGGCTCTTCGGCTTTGAAACGGAGATGAGCACCGGCCCCTAGAGTCGGAAACGACTAGCACGCATGTGCGGGGGAACCTTTACCTTTACCTTTTTATAATAGAAACAGAAAAAAAACAGAAAAAAAATCAAATGAGACTAATATGGGAAGGAGAAAGCCAATGTGCAAAGAACAAGGATGAGAGAAAACTTCAATTTAGCAAGTCTGCAAGTAAATATGTATGGTGTCATGAATGTTTTTCTTTTAACTTAAAATTAACATGCTTGAACTTGAACACATCATTGCAGACACATTAGAAATATGAAAGAATTCACATAAAAATCTCCCTTCAACAACACTTTGCTTTGATACAAACGTATTTTTTTTAGTTAAAAATTGAGCAAAGTAAAAACTGGCATGTTAATAATCAATCTAAGGCTGCTATTGAGACTCCATATAGCATAAGGCAATTTTTAAATCTCTCAGAATCTAAAGGAGGGGGGGATGTTATGTTAACATTTAACTGTATGGTTTTTTTCACTCATTGTCACACTTCTGAAGAAAGCAAGTTTTGTGTATAGCACCTCGCTCCTTGCCATAAATTTAAACCAACGGTTTCAGATTTTGCTAGTTTACTCTTAAGATACAATAAATGCTTCTTCTTAAAAGATATGTTTTGATCTAGTACTCTACGGGAAACAGGAATGTCTTTTAAAATATAGCATAAAGTCAGACATTAAAAATTTTCCCTCTTCCCATTTTAGGCTCAGGGTGGTGGCAAGGTCTTGACTGCCCTTTAAAGCACAGGAAGAAAGAGTTAGGATAAAAAGGGTTACTAAAAAGTGACCAGGCAGTTTCCATGGTGATTACATTTGTGAATTCTTGTTTATGCACAATATTTAGTTTACATTGATACAGATTTTTTTCTCATTTAGAGTAAGTCAGTGTATTGCCTGGCTTACAGCTTAAATCCTTGAAATATTTCCTATGTTTAAGTACAAAGTTTGATTCTCTTGTTTCAAGTAGCTTTTTCTGTACAGCGTCTGCTCAAGTAACAAAGTCCCTTTCATTAGTGTTCTGTGAAGTTGAGAACTGGGCACTCAATGGCTCTTCATCTCCCAGTGATTTTAAGAAGTACTGAAATTAGCATACAAGAAAGCTGGGAATGTTTGGAAGTCAAATACAATGGCTTTGTTCACACACGATGCTAAGTGACACACACTATTTCAACAAGGTTGCTAAATAAGGTAGAATCGGGTTTGCAGATGAGGAACGTTGTTCTGGCTTGTCTGACCAATTCCTGGTTTCTTCCCACTCTTTTTTTATAGCTGTTTTGCATTATTAGATGATTAGAAGTTTGTTTGGATGCAAAATCAAACTAGACTGAGCCAGAAAATCTCAAACAAGTCATCTTTTTCATTTCAAACATTGTACACTAAATCACATTTGCAATAAACGTACCTCTTACTTATGGTTATTATAATGTTTGAATCTAGTCATTGGATTTACTCAGAAAATCATAGTGAAAACAAACCTTGTTTTGCCCAATATGTGAATTCAACCATATCAGTTGAACATGCTGAACTCCCAGTTATTCTTCAGTCAATAGTAAAGAATATTAGTCATGTAATATAAGGTATTAGTGAAAGAAAAAGTTAGATTGTATTGTACTGAATAACATAACATAGAAATTCTTTGAAAGTGACATAATTTTATATTATTTAAGTAAGGTCTTATGGGCTGATTCCCTCCTCCCTTTAGACTACTATCTACCTTCCTGGCTGATTTATCTAATGTTTCAGTCATACTTTCTATGCTAAACAACATACAAAGTAAAAATTAGAAAAGGGTAGGTTTACACTTTTCTGAATTCAGAAAGTAAACAGAAAAATGTCTGTTTGAAAATCATTAAATTCTACCTTGCATGTATTTTTATATCTTTAATGATGAACCTGTTATATTCCAAAGACTTAACTTACATATTGCATGTGTAATATGATTACAACTGTGGATGGTTCCAATGCTATTTCAATAATATATGGATATTTATATGACAGTAGATGCTACATCAATATCAGTAGCTAAAAATGAAGTGCAAAATTGTTTTGTGATCTAAGCAACATATTTGAAAAACTGCAGTGTTTTGCTCTAGTTTTATAAAGCAAATATGGATGTGACTTCAAAATCAAAACATAAACAGGAAAGGAAGTATTGCTACAAGGTTGCTGCAGCTTTGAAAATGTTTTAAAAATAATATTTAAAAGTATTAGATACATACGTTTCTGAATAAAGATTTTTTAGTTTTGGCAATGAAGTATTGGCTCAATACAGTATTTAATTATTTATATTCATTGGCCACTCATTTTTAGTGGACTCTGAGCTGCACACAAAACTAAGGTATAACAACTGCTAAAAATATTAAAGAGACAGCCCTGACTACCATGCTCTAGTGCAAAATCCATGAAACAAAACACAGGCAATTAAATAAATAACAAAAGGTAACTAATGCCCTTGAAGCTTTTGCTTGACTGCAGCATGGTCATCCTGAAGTAATTCTCTCTTTTTTCTTGTAACACACTAAATTGTCACAGCTTTGGAAATCCTCATTAGATACACAAAATGTATATGGTGAAACTGGTTTGTGTGCAAGGAGCTGGAGATTAATGGAAATTGTTAATACTTTGTTTCATGCCTGCACCTTATACCATATCCTTGCTATGGAGGCACATGCTCTGGTGAAAATAGTCTGTAAACCTTTTGGAACTATGCATAATCTATCAGGACTGTGATCTGCAATTTGATTAGAGCTTTATCTAAGTCCAATTAACAGTTAAAGAGAAGGTTAAACAAATAATACTCAAACATTGTAGTGTGTCATGTTTTCATTGATAGATTCACAGTCTTTGTTGAAAGAAGTATATGAAGGCCTAGGTCAGAGGTTTGCAATCTTGACAACTTTAAGACTTGTGGACTTCAGCTCCCAGAATTCCTCAGCTGGCTGAGGAATTGTGGAAGCTGAAGTCCGCAAGTCTTAAAGTTGTCACGGTTGCAGACCCCTGGCCTAGGATAATCAGCTCTCTTAGGGCAGTAGGTTGAGTCAACTGTTCTAATCAATGAGATATCAATCAAGTGTGATAGATTAATCCGAGGCCTCCATCAGTCCACTCTCAGGAAAATAGTACATAGATGGACAAAATAGACCACATTCCCAAAATGGTCATCCAGCAAAATCATCCCACATTCAATACTCTAAATAGTCCTAGGGTTATAGACTGTGTAGGATACTTGTATATTATATGATATTAATGGCCACAAGGAAAACACTGGAGTGGTGAGCATGACAGCTACCACTATTGTCCATAAACATGTTACACATTTTAAATTTGCCAGAGACCAACAGGCCTTTGGAACAAGGCTCTATTCCAGATAAGTTGAAAGTAAAATGTTTTGGCACTAATGAGAAATATTATATTTGGAAGAAATTAAACATTGGCTTCCAACTTTGAAGCATTGCAATGGGAGTGTTTTGGATCGTTTGGAACTTAAATGGCTCACAATCTTTGAGGAAACAGCAAATTCTACAAGGGAGCATCTAGATTAGTAAGCTGATGCTTAAATGAATGTAAGTCATGTAATATGGCAGCAGTCCTGAACACCCAAGTAAATCTATTACACAGTGGATGAAACAGAATACATTTCTTCTTTTGAAATGGCTGACTCAAATCTCTGATTTTAACCCAAATGAAATATAAATATTGTGGTATGACCCAAAACCCATATTGATGTGTTGTTAGTTGTTAGTTGCGAAGTCGTGTCCGACCCATCGCGACCCTATGGACAACGTTCCTCCAGGCCTTCCTGTCATCCACCATCCTCCGGAGTCCATTCAAGCTCACACCCACTGCTTCAGTGACTCCATCCAGCCACCTCATTCTCTGTCGTCCCCTTCTTCTATTGCCCTCAATCTTTCCCAGCATTAGGCTCTTCTCCAGTGAGTCCTTCCTTCTCATTAGATGGCCAAAGTATTTGAGTTTTAGCTTCAGGATCTGGCCTTCTAAAGAGCAGTCAGGGTTGATCTCCTCTAGGACTGACCGGTTTGATCGCCTTGCAGTCCAAGGGACTCGCAGGAGTCTTCTCCAGCACCAGAGTTCAAAGGCTTCAATTCTTTGGCGTTCAGCCTTTCTTATGGTCCAGCTTTCACTGCCATACATTGCAACTGGGAAGACCATAGCCTTGACTATACGCACTTTTGTTGACAGGGTGATGTCTCTGCTTTTTAGTGTGCTGTCTAGATTTGCCATGGCTTTCCTCCCCAGGAGCAAGCGTCTTTTAATTTCTTGGCTACAGTCCCCATCTGCAGTGATCTTGGAGCCCAGGAAAATAAAATCTGTCACTACCTCCATTTCTTCCCCATCTATTTGCCAGGAATTGAGAGGGCCAGATGCCATGATCTTGGTTTTCTTAATGTTTAGTTTCAACCCAAATTTTGCACTCTCCTTCTTCACTCGCAACAAGAGGCTCTTTAGTTCCTCTTCACTTTCTGCCATTAGAGTGGTGTCATCTGCATATCTTAGGTTGTTGATGTTTCTTCCGGCAATCTTAATTCCAACTTTTGATTCATCTAGCCCTGCCTTTCTCATGATGTGCTCTGCATATAAATTAAATAGGCAAGGCGACAGTATACAGCCTTGCCAGACTCCTTTCCCAATTTTGAACCAATCAGTGGTTCCGTGTCCAGTTCTCACTGTTGCTTCTTGGCCCGCATATAGGTTTCTCAAAAGACAAATAAGATGGTCTGGTATGCCCATCTCTTTAAGGACTTGCCAGAGTTTGTTATGATCCACACAATCAAAGGCTTTAGCATAGTCAATGAAGCAGAAGTAGATGTTTTTCTGGAACTCTCTAGCTTTCTCCATGATCCAGCGTATGTTAGCAATTTGATCTCTAGTTCCTCTGCCTCTTCGAAATCCTGCCTGTACTTCTGGTAGTTCTCGATCCACATACTGCTGAAGTCTAGCTTGTAGGATTTTAAGCATGACTTTACTAGCATGAGAAATGAGTGCAATGGTGCGATAGTTTGAACATTCTTTGGCACTGCCTTTCTTTGGAATTGGAATGTAAACTGATCTTTTCCAATCCTGCGGCCACTGTTGAGTTTTCCAAATTTGCTGGCAAATTGAGTGTAGCACTTTTACTGCATCGTCTTTTAAGATTTTGAATAGCTCAGCTGGAATACTGTCACCTCCACTAGCTTTGTTGTTGCTCAGCTTTTCTAAGGCCCACTTCACTTCACATTCTAGGATGTCTGGCTCGAGGTCAGTGACCACCTCATTGTGATTGTCAGGGATGTTAAGCTCATTCCTGTATAGTTCTTCTGTGTAATTTTGCCACCTCTTCTTAATCTCTTGTGCCTCTGTTAGGTCCCTGCCATTTTGGTCCTTTATCATGCCCATTTTTGCATGAAACGTTCCTTTCATCTCTCCAATTTTCTTGAAAAGATCTCTGGTCCTCCCTATTCTATTGTTTTCTTCTATTTCTTTGCTCCGTTCATTTAAGAAGGCATTCTTATCTCTTCTAGCTATTCTTTGGAATTCTGCATTTAATTGGGCATATCTTTCTTTTTCTCCCTTGCCTTTCGCTTCCCTCCTTTCCTCAGCTATTTGCAAAGCTTCCTCAGACAGCCATTTTGCTTTCTTGCATTTCTTTTTCTTTGGGATGGTTTTGGTTGCTACCTGTTGTACAATGTTGCGAACCTCTGTCCATAGTTCTTCAGGCACTCTGTCTATCAGATCTAATTCCTTAAATCTATTTGTCACCTCTACTGTATATTGAACAGGGATATGATTTAATTCATACCTGACTGGCCTAGCACTTTTCCCTACTTTCTTTAATTTAAGCCTAAACTTTGCAACAAGAAGCTCATGGTCTGAGCCACAGTCAGCTCCTGGTCTTGTTTTTACTGACTGTATAGAGCTTCTCCATCTTTGGCTGCAGAGCATATAGTCAATCTGATTTCTGTGTTGACCGTCTGGTGATGTCCATGTGTAAAGCCGTCTCTTGGGTTGTTGGAAAAGAGTGTTTGCTATGACCATCGTATTCTCTTGACAAAATTCTATCAGCCTGTGCCCTGCTTCATTTTGTACTCCAAGGCCAAACTTGCCTGTTATTCCAGTTATCTTTTGGCTTCCTACTTTAGCATTCCAATCCCCCATGACGATAAGGACATCATTTTTGGGTGTTAGTTCTATAAGGTGCTGTAGGGCTTCATAGAACCGGTCAATTTCATCCTCTTCAGCACCGGTGGTTGGGGCATAGACTTGGACTACTGTGATATTGAATGGTTTGCCTTGGATTCGAACTGAGATCATTCTGTCATTTTGAGGATTGTATCCCAGTATTGCTTTTCCTATTTTTTTATTGACTATGAAGGCTACTCCATTTCTTCTGAGGGATTCTTGCCCGCAGTAGTATACCTGATGGTCATCTGAATTAAATTCACCCATTCCTGTCCATTTTAGTTCGCTGATACCTAAGATGTCGATGTTTAGTCTTGCCATCTCTTGTTTGACCACGTCCAGCTTTCCTTGATTCATGGATCTTACATTCCAGGTTCCTATGGAGAAAAAATCTTTACAGCATCGGACTTTCCTTTCACCACCAGACATATCCACAGCTGAGCGTCCTTTCGGCTTTGGCCCATTCGCTTCATTCTTTCTGGCGCTACTAGTACTAGCCCTCTGCTCTTCCCCAGTAGCATATTGGACGCCTTCCGACCTGAGGGGCTCATCTTCCAGCGTCATATCGTTTTGCCTTTTGGTACTGTCCATAGGGTTTTCATGGCAAAGATACTGGAGTGGTTTGCCATTTCCTTCTCCAGTGGATCACGTTTTGTCAGAACTCTCTGCTATGACCTTTCCGTCTTGGGTGGCCCTGCACGGCATAGCTCATAGCTTCATTGAATTACGCAAGCCCCTTCGCCACGACAAGGCAGTAATCCATGAAGGGGCATATTGATGCAAGACAATCTAAAAATATTAATGAGTTAAAGCAATTCTGTAAAGAAGAATGGATCAAAATACCTCTAACTGCTAGCCGGTGACAGGGATGATAGAAAGGTTTGTAAACTTTCTCTCAACACAGTTGTCAGTTACAATTGTGATTTTATTTTTATTTATCGTTTTTAGCAAGTGCATTGTTTTTTACAGTGCCATGTATGTAGAGAATCTGTATATTCAGATGAGTCCCATAAATCAGACATGTCAAACTTGTGACATCATGTGACGTTGCGCGACGTAGCAGAGCTTTTTTCCCATTGCCAGCAATGGGGTGGGCGCGGTTTTGTCGTGATGTGTCTGGCCTGCCGGCCGGCAGTTTAACACCCCTGCCATAAATACTTAAACATAATATGTTTTTATTCATTTACATAATATGTGGGAGTGATTTTGTTTTTGTCTCTGTGGCATAGTAATTGTTAATTGCTGCAGTATTTTTTAATGTGCTTAAATTTAGAAATATCTTTTAAGCCACATAGTCTTCTTCAATTTGATGCTCTTTAAATGTTTGAATTACAAATCCCATTATTTGTAATACATTTCAGGCCAATACTGTGGTGTATGACAGATCTTCCCTTAAATGGCTAGCAATACCTATTGAGCAAAGCCACCTGCAAATTGTGGAATTTTATTTGGTTTAAAAATAGTTTTCTCTTCATGTTAAACCCACCCTTAGAATCTAAACTATGTGAAGGGAAAGAAATCTTTAATGAAAGAAACATCTCATTTGAATAGAGGCCAAGAATTGCCCTCCTAAAGGAGAAACATAGAGAAAGAAATGAGACAAAACTTGTTTTTTAATTATTTATGTGCTAATGAGTTGGCAAACTGTCATGCTATTTTATAGCAGTGAATGCTGCTAACCTCCAGGTGTATGTACATTATTCTGCATTTGGGTGAAGATTTTGAAGACTTCTCTATATCTGATGCTTACTAGGCCGAATTTTTCAGTGATTATAAAAAGCCAAATTAACTTACTTATTGTGAAAAATCAGTCTGTGTTTTTTCTTAGAAGGCCAGTTGCTTATTGACATGTTTTGAACTTTCACACGATATTTTCATTATTTGGAGACATAAGACTGGGCAAGTTTAATCATCATAGATAATATTGGGGAATGCTATCATGATTTGCAAAAATATTAAAGTGTCCTGAGCTGGAATTAGATGTTACAGCAAAGTGTAGAAAGCAACAATTGGATACATCACCTCTTTTTTCTGCCCTGGAATCTTATTGACAAAAAATGTAGTCATGCTATAATTTCTTTTCCCTTTAATAATAAATGAGAAATTTAGAGGACTTTAGATAATAATATCTCATAACATCTTTTTTAATTTGAATATTATTAAATAGTGTGGATAGGGCATATATAGTATTTTCATATTAACCTTGAAATATTTTTTTACTGTGGTGAACTCTTAAATGTACTCTTCAACATCTTGCTTCAATTTCGATTGATTTATCTTCTTTATTCCCCCCACCCTTCCAGGTAAAGAAGTTAAAGGATTTCAGTGGCGATCTCTCAAAACTTTGTCAAGCAGATTCATTTATGTATATGCTAATCCAGGTGCCAAAGTAAGGAAATGTTGGGTTTTTGTTATTTACACTAAATTCACTATTTCTTGCATCACAATTTTAAAGCTTATTTTGTTTATTTTCAGCTATTCCCTGCGCATTGAAGCAATGGTGTTAAAAAAAGAATTTTCTCCATCATGTACTTCACTGCAGAAAAACATGACAATTATAAAAATGGCTACAAAGGGTAATTAAACATGCTGCAGCATGCATTAGGATCTTGTTTTTCTTAGCAGGTTAATCAACTAACTAGAGAGATGAGATCTGGAATTTCAGGTACCTATTAGCTATTTAAAGAAGGAAGCTAGCTCTGACACATTCCATAAGGGTGTGTGTTGCCATGTACATATGTTATCAATCAAGTGTGTATGTTGGTGTATAACAATTTTGATGTATTCTGAATTTGATAGAATCATTTTCTATTTTTTCTATTTTCCTGTATTTGTATTCTGATTTTGCTTTTCTTAACATCATATAATTTTCAGTCTTTTTCAACGGCATAACAGTGACTTTTTTTAGCTTTATTAAATCTTGGGAACAGCACAGATGTGCATTCATTTTTCCCTTATACATTATTCATTTTTATAATGCTATTATGACTGAGTAATGGTGCTTAATTTATTGAATGAAAATCATTGCATTGTGCAGATAGGTAGTCATTGATTTTAGACTAATACTTAGCTACAGTACATTTAGTCATGGTTTATTGAATAACTTTATGACATGGCCTCCTAGTGCTGATAGTAAATAACTTAAACTAGATTCCCAAACAGCTAAAGTATAGTTTGCAAATCATAATGATTGCAAAATCTTGTGCTACATAAATCACAGTATGAATTAGAAAAATATATGAAACCACCCATTAATTTTTAAGATCTAAGCATGTTGCATTTCTCTTCTTTCAGCTGTTGATTGGTAAAATACTTACTCTGCCTTAAATCTGTTGTGCTATTTAGACATTTATTGGCCTAAGGAATGATGCTGTCCATTAGTCATCCAGAAACATCTAAATGCATAGGGGTTCCTCAGGTTACTCTACTTAATCAGCCTCTGGCAGTTTCCAGTTTGTTAGTCTTCCAGCTGCAAAATACGTAATTTCATTCAGAGCAGACCTTTCTCACTAGCTTTAGACCTTTTGACATAGCCCTCTTGAACTGAAAGAACTATGGTGTGTCATAAATATATTTTTCCCTCTACATATCCCTTCCTATGTGGAATTCATTGTAGGCCAGACTGATGAACATTGTTTTAGGGAAATAAATGTTTAATCTAGGGAAATAAACTAATCTTCTAGGTGTTGTTTTCACACATCTACATAAAAGGACATTTGCACAAATTCAGACAGATTCAAATAAAATATCAAAATGAAGTTGAGCTCCCCGTTTCCAAAGAACCTTCCAAGCCCCCCCATCCATCCCCAATTTCTCATAATCAGAAGACCCTATTAAATGGCATAAGTTGTAGCAAAGAAGATGGAGCTTAAAAGTTTTGCTTTGGTTGTCTGCAGTGCGTAGATCTATTTTATAGAGTACAGTCTCAGTGTTCAGAGAAAAAAAAAACCTATTAGCCAAGGATGGACCAAGGAAGGCAGCTGATGAGGTTTTCATTAGCTCCAGCTAAAATTTGTTTACTTCTTTATCACATATATTTTTGCCAATAATTAGATTTATATCCTCTCCCTAAATTACCTAAATTACCTAAATTACCCTAGTTTACTCCCTAAATTACCCTAGTTTCCTCTAAGAAAAATAAGATACATTGAATGTGCAAAATATTGAAGTATAATTTATTTGTCTCCTAAACAAATGCCCATTGGTTAATACTTCTTGTGTCTTTTTCCAGAGCTGATGTGCTGTGAAGAACTGCATGCCATATTGCACTTGGTCCTTCAGGCTGGGAATATTATGAATGCAGTAAGTGGATTAGCCTCTTTGCAGATGGCAAGTAGGGCAAAGAATTTCAAGCCTTGTGGATTGACCTCCCATATCTCTTCTGCCTCCCCCTCCACTCTTCTGCATAGGGAGGCTGTGCTGGCAATGCAGTTGGCTTCAAGCTATCCTCATTACTCAAGTTGGCAGATACAAAAGCAAACAGGCCTGGGATGAATCTGCTTCATTTTGTTGCTTTGGTATGTAAATTGCCATTTCTGAGATAACAGTCTATAGACATCTAAGCAGAAGGAATAGGTAATGGATGGGATATTATGGGACAGATGAGGGCTGCAAAATTGAGGAGCAAATCGTTTTTCCTAATCCTTGCTTAATTTGCAATGCTCCTGAGAATCTAAAATTTAGCATTTGTTTTAGTGATTTTTGTTAATATTTCCCTGCACACTGGTTTAACAGCTAATTTGAAGTGTCCAGAGAGAGGGCAAAAAAGAGATTAAGCCGGAAATGTTGTACCGATAGTCCTCAATTTACAGCAGTTCATTTAGTGACCGTTTGAAGTTACAATGGCACTGAAAAAAGTGACTTATGACATTTTTCATACTTACAACCATTGCAGCATCCTCATAGTCACGTGATCAAAGTCATATTTATAATGGTTGCAGTATCCCAGGGTCATGTGATCACCTTTTGTAACCTTCTGATGAGCAAAGTCAATGAGGAAGCCAGGCTCACTTTAACAGCCGTATTACTAACTTAACAACTGCAGTGATTCACTTAACAACTGTTGAAAGAAAGGTCTTAAAATGGGGCAAAATTCACTTAACAACTGTCTTATCAACAGTAATTTTGGGCTTAATTGTGGTCGTAAGTCGAGAACTATCTGTATTAATTTTCAGAAAAGGCATTAGTATGCAGCCTTTATCTAATGGCCTTTCCTACTGCAATTTGATTGTATTCTGGTGGTAGACTGTTACTCAGTCATTCTAAAAACGTCCACAATTAAGATGGAAACTTATCAGTTTTCTTAAATGAGGTTTTGAAAAACATGATCCATAGGTTTAAAGCAGAAGCCTCTTAATTGCTCTGGGGAAAAATATACATTGATTGCTATTGAATGAAATGAAATGTTACTGGGATTTTGTTTGTTTCAGGAAGCCCAAAAGAAAGATAGAGTTCTTCTAACCTTTTCAGAAAAATTGCACCATGTTCATGAGGCAGCAAGGTAAGTAAGAAAACTGTAAACATTGGGTTATTCTCTTCACAGAGAACATAAATTGGTATGCAGAGTTTGGGCATGAAAACTGAAATTTAAGGAAATATTTACTGTAGACTGTTTTCATTTTCACAGCAAAAGGAAATATGAATGCAACTTTCCTGTTTAGAGTTTGAATTCAAGAATATTTAAAGGGGTTTTTCATGGCAGTTAACTTACTAAACCTTACTGGATTATACATATTAATCAATTGATTGCACTGATTAAAGTTTCATTTAATGTTGCAATCATATTATTTAACATCTTGCCACCATTGTATCCTTCCACTTAAGAATCAGAATTGTAACACTCATTGCATTAATGCAAATACTTTGACTTCTGTTGTGAATGTCATGATTCAACAATGTTGGCTGATGATTTGCTTAGACACTGTTCACTAATGTGTCCCATTAGCAAATACGATGGTTTAAGTTGTCCACATTTCAATGGGGAAATGCTCTTTTCCAAGGTAGATTGAGATTGCTGTTTCTCTGCAGGATATCTGTAGAAAGTATTGAAACTGAACTTCAGTCCCTGTCATCAAAGACAAAATCTCTAAAGGATAGTATTCGCCGGGACACTGAACTCTTTCGGCAGATGGAAGGATTCCTTCAGGTTTGTTGCAGATTCTTGATATGTCTGTTTATTATACATTTATATATTGAGCTGCATAATTTAAATTCAGTTAGTGTGCTTAACAGATAATAAACCCCTTGTTTCTTTTAGAAACCTTTTTCAGTGGTACTCTTGCTAAAATTCTGTAGGCACTTTAAGGGGTTGCTTTTCCCAGTCAAACCAACACAGTTTGTTGTCCTGAAAGGGTATGGTGTGTGAAATGGTTTTGTCAAGTGTCTATTATTTAAGCAGTGCTAACTGGTTGATCAATGGAATTTCCTGCCCACCCACTTTCCTCTGCTTGCGGAAAAAATAATGCTTTAAAAAGGTTTCTTTTCTTAACAAATATTACCACTTCAGTATGGAAGCTTATGTTTGTGCTTTTTCAGTAGCTTTGAGGTGATGTAGTCTGAAATTCAGTACAAACATTTAATTGCACCACTGTTTCAATTTGATGAAAGCCAAGTAGTATAATGCTTAAGGCAATTGAACCTATCTGTTTGCCTTTGTGCTGGTGATCAAAGCATTCTTTCCTACAATCTCTGATTTATTTGTTAAAAATTCTTCCATTATAGACAATTTTAAACATCCTGGTTTTTAAAAGCCTGTTAAGTATTTTATTCATTATTTCTATAGAAAGGATAGAATAGTTGAATAACAGGAATTAGTGTCTTATTAGTTTTGTAAATTAGTAATTAGAATAATGCTACCCTAATGTGTCTCAGATAAGATGTTGCATTTTTTTAATATTCATTAGTATACTCTGATGTCCAACTGGATTTTATAAACTCAGATATTTTTACAACTGATGTCATACTTCTCAGATTAGTCTTATAGAATGAGGCTTTCTAAGATAAAGAATGAATTTACTTCTAGGAGAATGAAGAACTGATTTTAGTCTACAACTTATTTTTATGAATACTTTGTTTTTCTGATTTATGGATAATATCTGCTAAAATTGATTAGCTTTTGCATTGGATATATTTGACTCTTGTGTGTCTTTTCTGTCTTTCATATAATTGCATTTGTTCCTTACAATGTTCAGATACATAAGGTAATACTTGCTTAAAGCTTTTGTCTTAATTAAGATCTCACGTATCTAGTGATATCATAGTTAGGGAACCAATTTTATGACCATTTTTACTGCAGTTGTTAAGTGAATCCAGCTATCCCAATTGTCTTTGTTTCTTGGCAAAGAGAAGCAGGGAAAGTTGCAAAATCATGATCATGTGACCACAAGATGTTGCAACCATCATAAAAATGAGCCAGTTGCCAAGCACTCAAATTTTGACTATGGAGGTGTCAACTGTACAAATGAGCATGGCTGCAGCCATTTTCCTTCTCATTCTGGGTTGCCACATAGAATGGGAGGGAGGTTGCCCACATGCTTCGCTAGTCAAAATAATCTTTTGTCCTATGGGAATGAAAGCTACCGGCTGCTCCCAAGACTAGGGACTGGACGTTGCATAAAAAGCCCACCAAATAATCATATTGGGGAACGTAGTTGCTTGCATAGCTTTTGTGGGTGGGACATTTAATTTTGTATTGGAAAATTGTTACTTGTGTATCCAGACTTGATTTCACTCTTGACCATGCCTATATTTTGTAACTAATAAACATGTTCTTTGAGGAATTTGCAAGCCTCTGAGTTCTGCTTTATTCATCTCTGTCTGTCGGAACCATGACAGGAGGTTATGCAACAGTCGTAACTTTGAGAACAGGTCATAACTAACTTTTTCTGAGGCTGTCATTATTTGAATTATCAATGAACGGTCATAAGTCGAAGACCACCTGTAGATAAGTGAAACACCCATACTTAGATATTCTGTTTGTGCAGGTCCATTAAGAGGCCTATATTCACATGTCTTGGGTGGTGTTTACATTATGTTAGTTACACATAACACATTAAATAAATAAACACATGAAGTAAAGATTCTGCAAGTATTCTATTTCTAAATAATAGGAGAAAGTAAAATTTTAAAAGGTTGACAATACTTATTAGTATAGAGTAGATAAATGGGAAGTTAATTAGAGTGAAGTTTGATTTTATCAAATTAATGGTTTGCAACCTTCCCTGCTTCCCTTTGCCAAGAAACAAAGTCAATTGGGAAAGCTGGATTCATTTAATCACTGCAGTAAAAATGGGCATAAAATTGGGTTCCTAAACTATAATTTCACAAGGTCTTAATTAAGACAAAAGCTTTAAGTAGGTATCATCTATATCTGAACATTGTAAGCAACAAATGCAAATATGAATGACAGAAAAAAATACATATGTGTCCAAACCAACACTTTATTGTTTAGGCTTTGAATATTAGTTTACATTAATGACAGCTGCCAACTGTCATTACACACTCCTGTACTTCATTGGTAATAGTTATTACTACAAATGATTTTGTATCACCTATTCAGTATTAAGAAATATTTAAGTTTTCCTAATGTCCTTGTTAAACTTTTGCTGGCATCCTGAGTTTGACGTGTAGCTGATTAAGAACTTGATCCCTGAATTGTCTTTGCAAAGCGCCTTCTTTGTCCACCCAAAAGTGTGAATCACTAATTCAGGCAAAGCAAGGGGCATCAAGTCTCTTTATAAGGTACAGAAAAAAATGAGGCATGCTGGATATGCAGTACATGTAATATGTCAGAAAACAAGCGATCAAACAGTAAAGGAGATTGATTACACGTGACACTTGAACAATAGAAAATGTTGATTCTAGATAACATTCCACAGCAAATTTATGGGTTACATTATTCTTTCCTAGCCGACTTTGTATCTTTCTTAAAATTTGCAAGTGTATTCAAGGACTTTCAGAATACACTATTTATTGTTTAGTATTGAAAAGACAAGTTTTCGCATACAAAAATAGCCTTGACTTAGAAGAAAAATACATGTTTTCCTGAAGTTAAAAAGAGGCCTTGACTGCCATGTTAAAGGTGCTAATATCACCTTTTAAAATGCTAATACTGAAGAAAATATTTAAAGCAACAGACATATAATTGCCATATTAATTTTAATTAGACTAATTAAAAACATGCAACTAAGGTTTCAGTCTCCCTTTATTTTAAAAATGCATCTAATATAATCGTTTCTAAAAAATGCTGAATAAATCTGATTTAAAAATCTACTCTCGTTATTACTCATAAACAACCTATCTAACAAGAAAGGTAGAGCCAATTTTTCATACTCCCTCTTTAGGTCATCTTCATAACTCTTTGCTGAGTGAAATAGCTTTTTTTTCCTTTTTGTTTAACAGATGAATTTAAGATAATCTACCTTTCTTAGAATAGCATTTACGTATCTCCATGCCTTTTTACCTTCAGGCTTTCTCTTTCATTTTGTAAGCAAAGTCATGAGGAAAAGAAAGCTTAATAATACATGTCTGGCACTGCCATCCCTTTTTTTAAAGAATGCTTTTTTAGGGAATGAATGGAAGTTCTGAAGGAATCTGCTTTGTTTCTGTTGCATGTTTTTTAAACAGGAAAAAAAAGGAATTGGGAAGATTTCAGCTTAACTTGATCAAATATCTGTTACTGGTTATTTGTTAAATTGGATTTGAATTTGAAACTCAGTGGTCCAAAGGGCTATATTAATTACAAGAACAGATGCTGATACACATAAGTGGACTTTTATCTGTTTATAATTTCAGATGAGATTTCATAGTTGAGTCTTCTGCATTATTGTAGACCAGGGTTCTTCAAACTTGGCCCTTTTATGGCTTGTGGACTTCAACTCCCAGAATTCCTCAGCTAGGCACGCTGGCTGAGGAATTCTGGGAGTTGAAGTCCACAAGTCATAAAAGGGCCAAGTTTGAAGACCCCTGTTGTAGACAAAATGAAATATTTGGTAGAAAATAATGAGCATGTACTATATTCCTCTCCTTTCATAGATATATATATTCTGTAACGGAATACTAATGCTTTCAATCAATAATCAACATTCTTTATATGGCAACAGATATTTATGGCTTATTTCACAAGTGCTTAGGGTTTTTGCCCTTCCTTTCTCATCATTTCACTGAACTATAGGAAAGGGGAAAGCAGCTCTTTGGGGATCTGCATTTTGTGAAGAGAGGTATAATATATTTGATTCATTTCTGAATGATGAATGCTGTTGGCATAATTATTGCCCATGAAGTGCCCACTCGTTCTACTACTCTTTTGTATAAACTTGTATCACAGGTTTGTGCCATACTTAAAAAAAACAACCCTGCGAAACCTGTTTGACTGGAAGGATAAAAAGTTGTATGTAGACCAAAGTGAGCACAGCAACTGTTGTGCCAGTGCTATAGGCTACAGTCTCTTGCTACAGATGACACTCTGGATTTCTGAAATTAGCAGCTGCATGCATAGCATGTAAGAAATAATCACTCATCAATCTCTATGTATTTTACTTTTATTTAAAGTTTGCTGTTAAAGAATTAAAAGAACTCGACCATTGGAAACGAGATCTGATGAAAGAAGCACACGCCCTTATAGACTTTTTGTGTGAAGACAAAGAAACTATGAAACTGGAGGAATGCTTTCAGATCTTTCGAGATTTTTGTTTAAGGTTCAACAAAGCTGTTAAGGTAACAACAACTCCAAAACTCAGAAATATCTAATGGCCTTAAGTGATAAAGTTGCTTTATTACTATTAATATTGTGATTTGATCCATTGAGTCAAATAATGCATGACACCCTTTGGGGCTAACGGGGAGCCATTTCTCTGTTCTCTCATCCCTGTTTGCCTACCCCCTCCTGATTTTCCAGAGTTGTACTTCTTACCCTTGCCAAATTCCTGAAAGAGCTATTTCTGCAAAACTCAAGATCATAAAGTTCTTGGAGTACACAATTACATATGTGTCCATACAAATATGTGTGGCTGTGTTCTTGACAAAGCTCCTCAGATGCACTGGAATAATGTGTATTTTATAAAGTTTTGTTACGCTGTATTCATTCATTTATTAGTTTATATTGCCACCCAATCATGAAGACCATAAATCAGATAAAAACAACATCTTTTTTTTTTTAAAAAAAGAAACCATATTGCACAAGACGCAAGTTCATCCATCCAAAGCAGTGAAAAAAGCCCAGACAATCTTTGCCTGAAATGGTATAGGGTTTCTTCCAAAGTCCTGTTCAACTCTGTTATTCTGCTATTCAATCACAAAAACTCCCTACCTAGTTCCTGGAAGAAAAGCCAGGGATTCATGGCTTTCCGAAAGGCAAATAGGATTGTGGCCATCTGGCTGTCTTGGTTGAAGCTGTGCCTTGCAGTAGGTGCGGCAGTAAACAAGGCACGTCTTCTGGCAAGATGGGACTCTTACGTGATGGGATCTAGAGCATACCAGCCTTATCAAATCTTATCAGTCAGGTAGAAGTAATTGGAAAAAGGCTTTGTAGGTCACAATCAGCACCTTAAAACACATGCTGGAAGAATACGATAACCAGAAGTTCATGGAATATTATATGGACACAACTTGAGTAAGACCTTGTGGTCCAGGAATGGGCATAACTGGCATACAAGATAAATTTGTGCAAAGGTTTTCAAAACTATGCTATTGCCTGTTCTTCAAGCAGGAACCATATTTTAAGGACCCAAAGGTGATTTTTTTTCAGGAGGCAACTGGACTTTTTTGTGTTTCTTTGGAAGACGTCTCACTTCTCCTCCAAGAAGCTCCTTCAGCTCTGACTAGATGGTGGGGAGTGGAAGAATTTATATTGCATGCAGACAGATGGTCATTTATCAAAATTAAAAAGAATCAAAATTAGAAATTATTTACATCCAGGTGGTCCTAAAATCGTCATTCATTCAGTTTTGCTGGGGTTGAACTTGAGCCTGCTTTCCCCTATCTAGATTCCCATGATCTCAAGTCACTGAGATGTAACTTTAGAGGCATTGCTTGAATGGCCAAGCATTTAAATGTATTACTGGGAAATTATATGTATTGCTGATAATACGTAATCACTTGCCAATACCTGGGCAGGTGTTGGAACATTCTAGAGTTTATAGAAATTTATTTGGTGGTAGTCTTGCAAAAGGTTTGTCATGTGTCTGGGCATATTTCCTGCTGAACCTCATTTGTTTATTCTTGACCTCCAGAAAAGTAACACATTCACCTTTGAGCTCCTTGTTCCATCAAGCTTGTTTAAATTATAATTTTATTTTATTTACTTTGTTTCATTGTTACTCATGAACTTTCATGGATGCAGAAAGATTAGCTGTGGCTATTCAGCCTTTGGCCTTAGGGTCCTGTCAGCACTGCAGGAATAAGATAAATATATTTTTGAGCTGCCCAAGTCCTAATGACTCTGAGCAGCTTACAATTAAATGTTCCTCTTCTAACTGACTGCGCTGATGACCCTGCTACCTCAGTTTTTCTTCATATAAAGGGCTTGTCTGAAATATTTTCTCAAGGTGTCTTGGAGAAGGAGGCTCATACCCTTATTTATCTCAGCTTTTCATTGATTAGGCCTTCTTCCTGTCCTTCAAGGACCTTCTGTTCTCTACAGCCACACTGTGTAGGTTATATCAGACAGTTCTGTAGCAGTCCAGTACAAAAACAAAGATGATAGCACAAAATATGCCCCTTTTCTGTACCTGATGCTACAGATATAGCCAGATGTTTTTATAAACTCTAGAAGATTTTAAATGTGAAAATATGTAATCACATGTGTGGATGCCCAGATGATCCCTACTAAACCTGCACATACATGAAAATTACCAATTCTTTCCAATCTGGTTTGTGTGAAATGTAAATGGTTGCAGTGATGGTTTTCATTACAGTGTTTTTATGGCACAGAAAACTCAATTTTTTAAAAAGGCAAGAAGATTTATATCATTAAAAGCATTTAAATGGTTTATAAAAGAAAACAATATGGGAATAATGCTAAATATACTGAGGTATGGGTTATTATCCTACCTTGTGTTCACATTCATAGAAATCTTATTCAAATCTGGACATGAATTGTACTGGTTGCTTTGAATGGTTTGCTTATGTTTTCGTAATATATTGAATGACAACTTTAGAATTTTGGACAATATTATGACTGAGTTGATTATTTAAAGAATGTTTGAGCGTAATGGAATAAAATTTGAGGAGCATATAATAGTCCACTTGCAGTTAGGCCTATGTACTTGCAATGAGACATCAACAAAATATTTATTACTCCATTTCATATTCTGATAGAAAATTATTACAGTACTTTGTTTAAAAAATCAAGGATATAGATGGGGGACAGGTAAGGAGGATTAATATAAGGGCAAACTTAATGTAAATAACATTTTATTTGTAAATAAGTATTTAATTCAATGATTACAAATATGTCTTTTCTGAACAGGAAAACAAAGAAAGAGAGGCTCAACAACTTCAGCAACTACAGCGACTTAAAGAGCTGGAGGACAAACGCCGGTCGTGGGTTGTTGGGGATATCAGTGCTTTTGGCAGAAGCAGTAGTGAAAATGATGTTGGTGCACTAACAAAGCGAGGGCTTGAAGAATTCTTACCCTTTTTGCAACAAAGACCCCAAAGTCCTTCATACAGAAATACCAGCACAAGACGTTCTCGACATTCCTTGGGCGTGACTGCAGAAAGAGAACTCTTTACTTTCCTGGGTACCTCAAAAGAGGAAGATCTGAACAAGTTTAACAGTCTCCCTCGTGAACATCCTTGTCCAACAAGAGCAAATGTAGCATGGTCAGAAAGTAAGGAGCCTGTGGATGTCTGCTTCACTCATTTGCATTTAGACCAAGGTTCCAAACACAAGGAGTACAGTCACCAGCTTTTCCCATCTCAGGCTCAACATGTAGAAAATACTTCCCATGATAACCTCTATAGCAATCAAGAGAGGTCAAATGATGAGAAGTATAGGTTCAATGTGCCTTGTATGGAATCCAGTGATGCAGTTTCTTGGGACCCATCTATGGAAGAACATGAACACATTCCTGGTCTGTGTAAGTTTGACTCTCATGAAACAAATTATATAGAGGATTCATCTCCAATTCATTTTGTGGCTGGAATGCAAGGCTTAGATGCTCAAGATGATCCAGACTTACACTCTCCTGGCATAACAGGAAATCCATCCAATAGAGAAAAGACTAATTATAAAACTGAACATTCTGCCAAAATGATGAGTTATGTTAATGAAGCTCTGGAACCTGATAATGATAGCCCCATATCTTCAGATGGTAGTATTTCAGGAACTAAAACTCAAGGACCAGTCTTCTTTGAATCAGATTTTGAATGTTCATTGACACTTGATCTCTCAGAAGAAAGCAGTCCAAAGCCAGGTGGCAATAAAATAGATAACAAAAATGGTGCTAACTCCTCTTATATGAATGATCTGCAAACTGGTGATAATGCCATCTTTTCCAATGATAAATCTGACTGTAGCAATAAGCCTAGTTTTCCAAAGGAAAAATCGGTAAGGAGCAAAGATGCATTGGGACCAAAGAGAAATTCTTTGAAAGACAAAACTTCAGGTAACACAAAATCCAGCACTGCCTCTCCAAATCATCCCAGACCTGTGAGAACTCTGAATTCATCAGAGAATGCAAGCATGAGAAAAGTTGTACCCATTTCCAGGTCCACTAAACCAGCATCTCCTAGTTGTCCCAAAAAACCAGAGGCTAAGCCTGCATCTCGAGACATGGCTGTAGTTGAAACACGTCTGTCACGTCGTAACTCCGTCCGGGGTATTGTAGACGCAGCGCCAAAACCTCAATATCGGCAGAGTATATCAGTAGAAGAGCCAAAATTTCAGCATGGAACTTCAAATTCAAGCAGTGGCCATTTTGAGAAGGAGGCGCTTCAGCATAAAGGCTCTTTCAAAAAGCCAAGCTGCAAACCAGTCAGATATGTTCCCAAGTCAAAAAATGATGAAACAAAAATGTGCCGCTCCTTGACCAAATCTCAGGGCCCTGTAGATGCTAACAAAAGCACATCTGTCATAGCTCCCAAGGCACCAGCTCCTGTTCCGAGTTTTGCAAGAAATACAGTGGCCTCTTCTTCAAAATGTGCAAAGGTGGATTTGCCCTCCCCTTCTAGAGCTCCACCTCTCACAAGGTCTTTGTCTCAAAGACTACCTCGAATGAAAGTAACAGCAGCCTCTGATGATTCTAATCCAAAGGAAAATGGTGGAAGCACACTGAAAAGAGCCAACAGTGCTAAAATTATCAAAAGAAACACTGACAACAGTGAGCTTCTAAGTGTTAAAGCAGAGTCTGTGCTGAGGGAACAAATAATAACGGAAAAATCAGGATCCCTTAAATGCAAAGATGGGAGTCAAACTACAATTGGGAAACTATTGAATCACTTCTAAAACATAAATGCATTGTATCATTTGGCAATATAGAATGTGAAAACCAGGTTTCTCAGTGCTGACTATTTTCTTATGAAAGATTCTAAACAGTAATGCTGTATTTTGTTATTCAATAGAAACTAAGGTACCTTATGCAAATCTGAGGGATGCCTGAACTGAATGTATTTCAAAACTTCTGTGATGGAATAGCTGTAACTAAGATCCCATGTCTTGGGGAGATAGTACTTCTTCAGGAATTTTGCATGCTAAGACTGATTTCCTCAACTTAGTGTTCTGCCAGACAAGACCTCATCTCCAAGTTAGCTGGCTTGAGATGAAATGAACTAAAGTTAATTACATGTAAAAAAATATTGCAAAGTTGGGGAAGATTGTGTTAACAAATGCTTTCATGCAATGAAAGGAAAGGAATTCAGAATTAGGAATTATGGCCAGTTGTTGTATTGTCACTGCTTTTCTGAGAATGCAGTCCTGAACTTCTTCTTTTTTTGCAAAAAGCATGAAAAATACACACAGATCATTTTAAACACTTGGGTTCAAGAATAATTGTGTCTATTGCAGAGTCCATTGCTGGCAATTGGACACGTGGAATTTCTGGCCTACTAAATTATAAAAAATGAACAACGCTGGCTTTGGAAGGGGTGTGACCGTAACCTCATCTAAAGAATACGCAGCATGTCTTCAGTTAATATGTGTGTCTTTTGGAAGGAGGGAAATGTCTGCTGGGCAGAATTTTTATTCTCCGTGAGTGTAACAGAGCTGATTGCATGTAGAAATAGTGTAGAATTCTAAAAGGAATGATTGGTGTTGGAATTAGTTGGGTTAGCTGGAAGCCGTGGCTCTCAGAAATCACAAGTGGTACCATAGTTAGAAAAAAAGTTTATGGTTGATTTGGTTTGTCTCAGTCATGTGTAAACTTGCCAGCTTTAGGTATACATAAGTGCCATGTTTGTGATACCTATCACAAATGCTGCAGCTTGAAATCTGCAATGGATTTAACCTTTTGCAGAGCACTTTTCCTATCAATTCTGGTTTCTATTGATTTTTAATTATGCCACTTACTTGAATTGCTGCTCCAGTTAGGAAAAGCCTTCAGTTTTCCTGATAACACTTTCTTTTAAAAAACAAGTAGGCTTGAAATGTGCAAATTTTCTTTTAAGTATGGCAAAAGACTCTTTTGCCTCAAGTGTAGGTTTTAACACTCCTTTTTAAACTTCACTTATAGGCGTGTTTGTGTGTGTGTGTGTGTGTGTGTGTGTGTGTGTGGCTGGGTGGGTTAGTATGTTAGTGTTAGAGAAATAGTTCGCTGCATGAGAAAATCAGGTCAAGCTAAGATACAGAGAATGAGGAAAAACCTGTTAATGTATATTTTGCGTTCTCCTTGGTCCCTTTCCAAATAAATGTTGGGCAGTGAGTTTTATAGGGAAAGTGGCTATTCAGCCTCTTCATTTAAACCAGGGGTCTTCAAACTTGGCCCTTTTATGACTTGTGGACTTCAACTCCCAGAATTCTTCAGCTGGGCATGTTGGCTGAGGAATTCTGGGAGTTGAAGTCCACAAGTCATAAAAGGGCCAAGTTTGAAGAGTCCTGATTTAAACAGCTGCCATTTTATTCATTGATAAAATAGTTAAAAAGCAAATAATAATAAATATTAATATTGGGGAAAATAATGTTAGTTATCAAGCCGTGTTTTCAACATTCCCACTCTTTCTTCTATATGTACATCAGGTCCTATGGAATTTGCTCAGGCTGACAACAGACATTGAACGAATGAACTGAATTTTACACTTTCAGCTCATGATATTGTGTTTTTCTGTGACCGAATTATTTTTTTCTCCCCAGCTTGTTTGCCAAAATGCCATCAAGTGTATAGTTGAGCCACCACTTCAGTAGAATGGCTGGCCAAGCTTTCTTATGGTAAATGCTCTTGGGATGGTATCATTGCTTTTGGTTTTAGCAGGTTCTTGAGTTCTTCCTCCATAGGTAAAATGCAGTAATCTACCCCTTTGGCTCTATCTACATCATTTTATACTCATCTGCAAAAGCAGGTGGTGGATTTTTATTACCTTTTGATGGTAGTGATCTTGAAAAGAGAAAATAATTTAAATGTTACATGTTTGGAAACTGTAAGTAAATTTCTATATAAAAGTATATGTAAAAATGAACTGGATGTATTTAATGGACCATTTATACATTTCTGAGTTTATCTTGCTAGTTTAATAAAGTTCCCATTTATGGGATTTGTGCTATATGTTTCCATTCTTCTAGTGTGATTTTGCTTAGCGTTTTGATTGGTATTCCTGTTAAGAACCATGGTGGAAAGATTAATCATAAAATGCCTTGGAAAAAATAAATACAATTAAGTGACAAGTTGACCAATTTATATTCAGCATTTAAGCTATTGTGAAACTAGATAAGAGATGTCCAAGAGAAGAGTGCCAATGCTTGTCTTCTGAACGTAAGAAATGGCCATCTTGGACTATCCAATTTTCCTGCTTCCTGCAAACTACGGCTGCTTTTGTGGAAGAGCCTCAGGCAGGATATAAAAGCAACTATCCATAACTGAAAGTTGAAAGAAAATTTAAAGGTTGCTTAAGCTTAAGGTGGAAATAATATTCTAAATGCCATATTCCATTTTAAACAAATTATAGTCTGGATGAAGTATTTTCCCTTCTAGTTTGAGGCTTAGATTGCCTTATGAATATTTAAAAATTGACAAGTCTGAATTTGCCAGTGCATTTGTTTATGTTCACTTAGAATATTTTATCTATTGCTAAATTTCAAGAAGGGGAATGACACACTTGTTTAGGCAGGATTGGAAGCAGTTTATGACACAAATTAGGCTGCCCTTTCCTAAAGACAAATAATCCCAAGTACAAGTTAAAAATACAATCGTCTTATAAACAGGAACACAGAAAAATGGTATCACAAAATAACAGCCGAATCCAGTGGATCTGGCACAAAAACATTACAGTTGGAAACACCAACAAATGATGAACAATCTCAAGCTGTCAAAAGCTCTTTGAAAGGAAGTAGACTTGTGTTCCAGGTCTGCCTTTCTACTGCACATCCTGGTGTGGTACATACAGTTCGTTAAAGCCAAAAGGTTTTTGATGTAGAGTGCTGCCTGAATCCAGACAGTTGTGGTTTGTTTAATTATTTTAAGAAATAATTTAATACACAGTATGTTAGCCCAACAAATTATTTTGTCAGTTAAAATTTAACAGGGTTTTAAATTACAAATTTTATAATAATCATATTTGTTAACACTGGTGCTTGTATGCCTAGTTCTCTTAACCCTACTCATATTAAAGAGTAACCAACAACCTTTCAACACAGAATAAGGTGAAAGGGCTACATGTGCTGTCAAAGGCTAAGTGCATCTTGGAATGCTGTAAGTTATAACAATGGAAGATCCTAAATCTGGGATAAACACACACACACACAATTCAGGATTTCCAGCCAATTAAAATAATGATACTTTGTATCCATTTCTATTTTAATTCTATGTTTGATATTTGCGGATAAGCATTATGTAGAAAACATTAAAATCTATGATAGTGTCAGACGTTTTCCTTGTCATTAGTTGTTTTGGTTTGGAGACATGTCAGTGTTCTCATTGCTGGCCTGCTTCATAATGGTGATCACATTTTTTAAGAGTTTTGTATTATTTTCTTAAGACATCAAGTCTGGCTTTAACTCTCTAAAGGTTTCAGATGTTGTTAATATATTTTTTGGAAATTTCATGTATTCCATCCTGGGAAATTTGCCTCAGAACATTTCTTGAAATGTTCACAAGCATATCCCATATGATGATTGAATATCATAATAGCTTACACATTTTTTAAAATGTTGCTCTTTGGGAGGAAAAAGCCCCAATTACCAGTTTTTACTAACTGCCTAATTATTTTTCTTAGATACCATTTTATTATTCCTATATAAATACACATAGATATGAAAATATATGCACACATTCATATTCTTTATTTAGTATTTTATTAAATTTATATGCTCTCCATCTCACAGATGAGCAACTATAGGCAGTTTCCAATATAATAAGACAGCAATATAAACAATTACAACATAAAAATTAGAAATTTAAAGAAGCTAGCTAAGAAAGGAATCAATACATAAACAGGATGAAATGTGATCTTCTTAGCAAAAATATTTCTCTGATCTATTAACTTCCTTTCCTTTGTTACTCCATTCATACACTTAGCTTATTGATTTTAATTCAAAGATAAAATAACCATTAGCATAATGACTTCATTTTGGGAGAGACCTTGCAGATGCAGAATCATCTTTTAGCAAGGGTAGAGTTTTCAGATGTATAGCAGTTGCATCAGCTTGTTAGCTAAGATTTACTCCATAGTAAAGAGAGTGGAAAAATTCCATTTCAATGCTAACGCATTCTTAAAAGAAAAACAGCTGACATATTCATCCCTGGAGTTTTGCATAGGTTTCCAATATTGGTCATCTCACCTGTTTTAGGATTATTCTGAAGTAATCTGAGCTAAGCGATGCAGGTATAAACTACAGGTACAGCTCAAATTACTTCAAAATACAGGTAGTCCTCGACATATGACTACAACTGAGGCCAAAATTTTCATTACTAAGCAAGACAGTTGTTATTTTTGCCACATTTTATGATCTTTCTTGCCACAGTTAATGTGAATCACTACAGTTGTTAAGTCAGTAACACCGTTAGGTAAATCTGGCTTGCCCATTGACTTTGCTTGTGAGAAGGTTGCAAAAGGTGAGCACATGACCTAGGATACTGCATCCATCATAAATGTGAGCCAATGGGGATGCTGCAACAGTCTTGTGAAAAACAATCATTAGTCCCTTTTTTCAGTGCTGTTGTAATTTCAAACTATATGATGATTGTTGTCAAGGATTACCATTTTATCAATTTTAAAGGTACTTTTGAATCCAAGCTAACTCAATTTGCAAATATTTGGGTAAAATAAAAACCAAATTCAAAACTTCACAATAATGACAAGATAAACTAATTACAGTTACCTTGCGAAATAAAAACAGAAAGTAGAATATAATTTTGGCCAGAATATAATCTATTCTCCTTTGGTGATAAGAATGTTGTAGAACAGAAGGTGACAGTGACAATCACTTGTAGTTTTCAACTCAGTTTCAGTAAAGAAAGAGGAATAAAATTATACAAGTGGAAAAGCAACTGCACACTTACCTCCTGTGAGGGCTGTGTTTGCATGACATGCTGACTCTTTTACTACAATACTTTTAATTGGATGGGAGGAAGGTTTCATATATTGTGGGAGGACCAAGCAAGGGTCATTTGGGAAATTTACTTTAGCCTGACCCATTTCCACATATGATAAAATTGCTCTGCTACAGGAACACTTAAAAAGTAAATTCATCTGAATGTCATACAATTGCTAGGGACTACATAGAGATATCCGTATAGTTTTCTTGGCAGTAATACAGAGTTGTATGCCTTTGCCTCTTTCTGGAATGTTTTTCCCCCCACTCTCTAGCCTGTAACCCACGTTTTTGTTCAATTTCCCATTCCAATATTAAGCACATTAGAACTTGTTTGTTTATTCACCACTAGGATCAGCAAGATGCAACCATAAATCAACACCTAACCCAATAGAGTTTCAGAGAGAATCTGGGATATTCTTGAAATTGTGGCATAGTTTAGCAAAGCCTGTTGCTGCTTGGAATGAGCATGCAAATAGGTTCTTGGCCATATGAAATCATGTGCAAACCGTCTTTGTGGATTCCAGAGGCCCCCCTCATTTCCGAGAAACGTCAAGAGATGAAATGGCACAAAACATGCCAAGAAAACTGCTGAGGAAAACTAGCAAGAATTTATGAAGTGCTGCACTGTGATAACTGTGACTACATCTACTTATTTTTCTGCTCTTGTTACACTCAAAGATAGTCCGCTAGTGGCTTTGTTTTGGATTATTCAATCCCTTCTAGATACTGCAGGCTGTTGAAACCCTTGCAAACCCCTGTGGGAACTTTTTTATGTTGCTTGGATTCTCATGGAGTTGGATTCTTGTTGTGCAGGTCCCATCTTCTTTGATTATCTGGAAAGAATTCAAGCCTCTTAGTCTTGATAAAGGGTCCTTGGGCTCTATGTTCTGCCTCTTGTGTCTTAGATCCAGGCTGCACCTGAGTGGTCATGATCTCTTGGGAGATAACATGTGGTTGAAAACAGATAGTGGTGAACAGGTCTCTGATTTGAAAGAGGTGAGGATACTCCCTCATCTCAAAAGATCATCACTGGATCCAACTAACTTTGGCAATTTTCATCCAGTCTTTATTTTTTCTTCTTCTTGGAGAAGCTTGTTGAGAAGATAGTAGGCTTACAGCTCCAAAAATTCCTGAAAGAAGCAGATTATCTAGAAATATTTCTTCTGGGTTTCAGATTGGGTTACATTATTAAGATAGCATCGATCGCATTTACAGATGGTCTCCCATAGCTTGGGTGGGGTAGTGTGTCCTCCTTGATTTCTCAATAGCTTTCAATACCATTAATTATGGTGTCATCCTAGGGTGGAGGGGAGTGTTGAACACTGTTATGGTGTTGTTTTTTACTTGGGGACTGGTTCCTATCACTAGTGAGGAAGTCCTGCCCTAGACTCCTTCATTACAGAATGCCTCAGGGTTTAATTCTTTCCCCACTCCTATTTAACATCTACCCACAGGAAGCTACTAGGTGAGGTCATTCGTCAGTTCAGAGTTAAGTACCATCAGTATGCTGAAGATAATGAGCTGTACATTTCTGCCCAAGACTGCCAAGTCATGCAGTCAGGTTTGTCACTGCCTGAAGGCTGTGGAAATCTGGATGGGGAAGAAGATTCTGCATGGGGTTTAGTCTCTCAGATACTGTTGATACATAATTGGGGGGGTGTCCTTCTGGATTGATGACTCATTCTCCAGAATCAAGTGATAGTTGTAGCCAGCAAAGCCTTTGTTGACTAATGAGTCAATAATTGACTAATGAGTCAATTATGCCCATTCTGGAACTTCTGGTCACAGCACTATCTTGCTGGATTACTTCAATGGCTCTTCAGAGGGCAACCATTAAAGAGATTTAGAAGCTGCTGCTTGTCTAGGATGCAGTGGCAATGGCAGATCAATCACTACAATTGATTGTAGTGGGACAATTCACCATGACCAAATTGCCACAGGCCAGCTTGCCTTAACAGAAGCTTCCAATGGCCAACTTGCCATGGGACAACTCACTGTGGGACAAGAGTTACACTAATATCAAAGAAATAGAGGAATGGAATCACTAAAGAAAATATGCCAAAGGAGTGACAAAATGAAATGTGAACAACAAAAATTAAAATAACTTTTTAATTATTTTAAATAATTGAATTGTTGAATTTTCCCACAGCAAGTTGGCCATGGCAAGTCATCCCATTTTGTCACATGAGCTACACTTACTCCCACTCACTTCTGGGTCAATTTAAGATGCTTACGATGACATCAAAAGCCCTGCATGGCACAGGGCCAGGTTATTTGCAAAACCATCTGTCCAGTTGTGTGCAACCATCCCACCAAATCCCAACCACAAAGAACATTCACAGAAGAAATCACAATTCCCAGCATCTAATTATATTAAGAAGTTTTGGGCCCACAAACTGGCTATAAAGAAGCTCGTGGAGTTGCAGGGAAATCAAATGAGTATTCTGAGTATTGCCATATGTGCTGCCAGATCCACTGGTAAGGTAATTTCACTGGGTTAATGGCCAGTCAGATTAAGTGGATTATGGGAAAGAATACAGTGAACTAATCACATCCCAATGAATTTTAAGTTACCCATCTAAATAAAATCATTTAGTGAGATTTCTCACTGAGGCTAATTTAACACATTGATCATTTCTCAAAATAAAAATATCTTCATGAGTGAATAAAGTCAATTAAGGCATTCAAGACCAATGGAGCAAGATATTTCATAACTGGCCTAACTTCCTAAATGTTTCTCCTCCTTCAACTAGGAAAAGGTGTTCCCCCACTAGATACTAATAAATGGGCTGGCTGGTATGAGAAGAGTCACTGTTATTTTCCTACATATCCACACCCATGCTAACAAAGCTGTCAAATGTTCCCGTATTAATTTCCTCTTCCTGTTAAAGAGATAGGAGTAACTACAAATGTACACTGTGTGAAAAATACGGATGTCTGCTTAATGCAGAACATAAATAAAATATCAGTAGGAATTTTTTTAGCAGACATGGGATGGTAGACCAATTTGTAAATCAATGAAAGAATAAAATAGCCATACAATTTACATGGGATCACATATGAGCCAAGGATTTATTTAGGTAGCCTAAATATACTGTTTCTTTTTTCTTTTTATCCTTTGGGTTGCTCATTCCTGGTGATGCTACTATTTGATTATGTTATCTCTTGCTTCAAATCCTAATCTATCCTTGCACAACAAATTAGGTCATTCTCCCTACAGGAAATAAAGCTAAACCCATGTAAGTGAAATAAATGCATATTCTTCCTTTGGCTTTTCTCTCACATGCTAAACTTAATGACGACTATGAGTGTGCTGGCTGGGAAATTCTAGGAATTGACATTACATTTGCAGGTTATCAGGGTTGAGAAACATGGGTTTAAACAGTAGTATGAGAAGATACTAACCAAGCAACTAACTGGCAGTTATCATCATCTGTCCCACTGTAGGCCTGAATATGATATTTTCAAATATAAAATTGCTGCATGTTCTATTTAAATATTGTTTTTCCATTCTCAAATTCAGAAATCCTGTAGCTATATTTTAGGTTATCTTACTATATCTTCCACTCTGATATTTTCATTTACCTTTCTCCTGTTCCGACCCTTCCTTTAATTTTGTCCAGAGTTATTTACTCCCACTCCCGTTCCCAGTGCTTTTTTTGTAAAAGAAAAAGGTGCCGGAACTCACACGTGTCATACAACCCACCTTGCCTACCCTACAAGGTTCCATCCAAAAAAGGTGCCGGAACTCTGTTCTGAGCGTTCTATGACAAAAAAAGCCCTGCCCGTTCCATATATTACCTTTTTCCCACCCTATCCTGTTGTTTCCCCTCCCCCTCTACCAACATAGTTGGTTGCTCTTCATTTTTTTTAAAATTAGTACACCCAGATCTTCAAATTTCAAATCTGTGAAATTAATTTTCCTCTTATAATCCTAGGACAGACATGTCAAACACAAGGCCCGGGGGCCGGATCCGGCCCGCGAAGTGGTTTCATGTGGCCCGCAAAGCCATCCTGGAAACAGTGAGGGAACGGCCCCCACTGCCTTGGCCCTGGCCCAGAGACCCTCCTTCTGCCAGAGACCCTCAGATCTGTCCCACTCCTGTCCAGGCCCCCATAGGCACCCTTGATGCGAACGATGTAGAGCTGGCCACGCCCACCCAGTAGGCCATACGCACTCTAGCCATGCCCACCCAGTAGGCCATGCCCACCCTGGCCATACCCACCCAGCCCCCTGAGGGCAACCGCAATGCTGATGCGGCCCTCAATAAAATTGAGTTTGACACCCCTGTCCTAGGGGATGAGAGAATATTGAGAAAGTCCTTTTAACAATCCTACAGCAACAGGTGGTGAAGGTTAGAGTTCACCGATATTGTAGCATTTTGACAGGAAAGAACTACAAACAAATAGCCAAACCCCTCATTTTCACAGGAATGAATTTGTTTTAAAATTAAGATTATTCGTCATGTTACGTCTGCCTAAGGAGAAATTCCACAGATGCCATTTTTAAAGTCATATAAATACAGGGATAGAAGAACAGCTGTTAAATGTAAAAAGACTTTTGAAAATAAAACTCCAAACAATTCATGAATTTTCTTCAAATGTGGGTTTACTCCCTGAAACGATACTCAAATATATATTTCCTTAAAACTCCTAGATTTTGTTTTGGAAGGTAGAAAAACCACTTTTCATATCAAAGGAAACTGTCCATCAAAGAACATTCCTCTCAGGTAAATTGTTATGGGCCCTCCATGTTTCTCTTTCCCTGTGAATCTTTCTCTATTAATGAATAAAAAGGCTCTCCATCTAACCTTGAGCCTATCTAAAACAATGTCAGCATAATATTTGCTATGCTGTTACTAATTTCTATTCAGCTCCATGATATCATTATTGAATTTCTAGCAAAAAAAGTTTTTGCCTGGTTATAGACAAGTTCATTTCTTTTAATGGCTTTCAGCTGTCACCAGCTAGTCATTAGCTGCCAATCAGGTCTGTGCAGGGGAAATGCTTGTCCCAAACACTTTCTCTAGGCTATTTTTTCTGCTCTCTTTCTGTATCCCATTAGGCCATCTTTCAAATTTAAATAAATGCAAACAAAGGAAATCATATAAAAAGGCTCCAAACCAGAAATAACCCCAGAGTGAAGGGTGATGGGTTCTGCCATGATTTACAGCTAGCTAGTGTTGTAGGGCAGAAATACATTAATCTTCTAACAGTTAAATAGCCAATGTTTTATGTTTTGATATGCTAGAATGGGCAGAGGTTGAATGACTGAAGCTAATAAATACAAGGAAAATAATATGTAAGAAGAAATATGTCCCCTCTTCTCCAAATGTAGTAGTAGACTGATTGTCTCGTCTTGACTGATTATGTGCCATCAAGTTGGTGTCATCTCTTAGCTTTTTCCCAGAAGACCTCTACCTTGTTGAAAGCCTAGATCACAGGTCTGCAACCCGCGGCTCCGGAGCCGCATGCGGCTCTTTCAGCTGTCTCCTGCGGCTCCCAGTCCTCTGCCATGTGCAGTCCCCCCCAAAAAAAGTGGGACTAAAAAAGTTCAATCAATTCAAATATGCAGGGTAGGTGCATATCTCGCCTTGGCTCCACTCTTCAGTCAAACCCTGTTTTGCGCATGCGCGTATGTACGTGCATGCGCACACATTTTTTGCGGCTCCCAGTTTTTCCTTTTGTGAGGGAACTGGTTCCGAGTGGCTCTTTCTATGGGGGGAGAGAGATAATAGATCTGAATAGATTTCTTCTCCAAAATGGAATGGGAGATAACAGATCTGAAGGAAACTTGAGAAATAAAAGTGCTATGTTTTTGTATATTATTCTAAAATTCTCATGGACACTAAAAATTTGTTGCTGCCATGTTTTAATGTTATATGGAAATGACCTTGAGAGACAGAAGAAGAGCTACAGCCTAGATAGCCATCTGATAACAACATCTGAGTCTGAAGGAGGGCTGGGGTGGAGAAAGCATCTTAGAAGGGATACTCCTAGTTTTCAGGTGAGTAAAAGTAAAACAAGGGAGAGTTGCAAGATTCTGTTATTATAACCATACAATACAATGTTGGTATTTGTGGTTGGTGCTTCTTGTCTGGATTACCTCAAAGGCCTGACAAATATAACCTGTTGTGCTTCATAAAAAAATCTGCATTTTTATCTCAGGCTACTCAGACAGGTGTTCTATTATGGAATAATAGCATTACCACATCTGACTTGCAGTAATCCAGATGAACACTAGATAGTAAAAAGGAGAGCTTTGTGTATCTTTTTGCTGCTGTTGTAATGGTATAGGAGGCTGACAGCTGCCAACTGATATCTGGATTTTGGCAGTTTTGATAATGGAATAGATTTTTAAGAAATAAACATTTTTGCACAGTTGGAGAGAATTATTGAAGAAGTGGATAGAAGAATCTAAAACTATAGTAAATAAAGTATTACTACCATATTTGAATAAGAGGGATTATATTCTTGGAGATAAGGATATCTAATTTTATGGTATGAAGGAAATATTTTTAAATGTCACATTTATACATTGCAATTGTGAACCCTGACATCGGTTATTTTTCTTAATTATTGGCAGAAAATGAAGTCCACAAAATGAACATATTTTATTGCCTAAAGCATATTTATCCCCCTTGGTTTATTAATAGTTTGGTCAGTTTATTTAACAATAAGAAAAAAATAGAAATTAAATGTATAAACTCCTGTATAGTGTTAAAATATCAAAACCATCCTCTAAACAAGATCTCAGGCATTAAAATATTTGTTTAACATTAATATGACAGCTATTAATAATAATATTAGCTTTTTATAAGACTCAACATCATTAAAATGATTTCTATGTCTTAATGTTTATTTAGCATAAAACCACTAAACAGAAATGTATCTTTCACATCAAAGTCATTGCCATGGCTGCTGGTTTCTTCTATTATTATTTCTGGTACAGTTGCTACAGCCAGTTTGATCTAATGGTTAAAGCACCATAGTAGGAGATTGTGAGGTCAAGTCCTGCCTTGGCCATGAAAGGCAGCTGGGTGACTTTGGGCCAGCCCCAATCTCAGCCCAGTTCACCTCACAGAGTTGTTTGGGGGGAAATAGGAGGAAAAGTGGTGGATATTTTCACTGCCTTGAATTATTTGTAAAAATAACAAAGGTAGGATATGAATAAATAAAATAATAAAAATAATGTTTAGCTACTACAAGAAGATTGCACAGACTGACTACAAACAACAGCATGACAAAGTAGCTACAACAGTGCATTGGAAGATCTGTAAGAAATACCATTTGTCTGCAAGCAAGAACTGATGGGGCCACAAAATAGAGAAAGTAATTGAAAAATGAAAAAGCTAAAGTGCTCTGGGACTTTAGAATTCAGACAGACAGGCACCTGTTTGTCAATAAGAAAGACAAAAAAAGTCTGGATAGTGGACATGAAAGTACCTGGAGACAGCAGAATAAAAAAGAAAGAACTGGAGATGACAAAATACCGAGATCTGCAAATAGAAATAGAGCAACCATGGCAAAAGAAAGCAAAAATATTACTACTAATAATAGGTAGGGCCTTGGGTACAATCCCATAACAACTGGAGCGCCGTTTGAACACCACTGACTTTGACAAAATCCCCCTTGGTCAATTTCAGATGGCAATTTTACTTGCAATAGCTATCATTCTGTGATAATACCCTTAACACCATCAAACATCAATATCTGCCTATCCCAGGTCCTAGAGATGGATTCAACAGGTAAATAAAAATGCCAAATCCTGTCATATTATCTGGCTGACAAACCATAATGATATGCAGAATGATTATAAAGACTGTTCAAATCTCAAAAGTTTTATGGTACACTGGGATCCTTGGAATATAACAGATGTATTCTACCATTAAACTACAGAATACCTTCTTAGCATTTTTTTTGTTAGGAGGCCATGTTTGCATGATATGATAACTGAAATCAAAGTGCAATTACCATACTGTGCAAATGTGAACAGCTAGCACTATGGCAGTGAATTGGATCACTTGTGTGAATTCAATTCCCCAAATTTCCTTAAAACCAAGTATTAAAGAGAAATATAAGCTCAGAAACCAAAATATGACAATTTTTCCTTTTATGGAAAGATGCCTGAAATGCATCTCATGATTGTATGAAAGCCAAGCTTGCTATTCATTTAGATCTAGCATGATCTGAGAGTGAAGCAAGGGCTCCAGATGCAACCGTAAGTTTAAGAAATTGGAAGACAAGAACAGGCAAGCACTATTGAAGCAAACTCACTACAGTCTTGTAAGTTGATGGCAAAAGGGAAGAACTAAAAGACCTAGGTCTCTATATTATTCACCATGTCACCTTGTCCATACAGGTCTGAATAATTTCCAGCAATACATCCAACTCATTCCTATAGTCATCTGATTTCCCATCCTATAGGGTTATAAGTTGATTACTATGTGAATGTTCCAGCTAATGTAGTACAGTAGTTAAAGTAATAGAGTAGGCTTTGAAGTCTCAGATTCAAGTCTATACTTGGCAATTGTTCTGTTCCAGCCTACGACCGGCCCTGTTTGAATGTCAGGGACAACCCCTTTTTATAGTCAACAGGCTGGAAAAACCCAACCAAATTTATTTACAAAGAAATCAAAAGTTCAAACAAGAGTTAAACCAAAAGTTCAAACAAGAGTTAAACAGGAATAACAGACCAGGACTCTAGCAGATCTTCAAATGGTTGCCTTCAGCAACCAGCACCTCCCACACCTTTCCCTTTTATCAGCAGTCCCAAGACGTGGCTTCTCATTGCCTTCTTCTCCTCTCACCAAGTTGCCTCATTGCCTTTCTCTGTTCTACTCTGCTGGATTGCCTCCTGATCCTAGCATCCCTGAATAAATCCAGCTGTGAATCATCTACGTCCAATACCTTGTGCTCACATGGCTGAGTCTGATGAGTAACATGACGGGAGGGGCCATGCTGAGAGTCCTGCAGTGCATCAGAGCCTTCCTCTGACACCAAAGGCTCTCCAAACCCCTCCTCCTCCTCCTCTTCAGAATCATCAGACTCAGCTGCCGGTATCACAGGCTGATGCTGAATCACAACAGCAATTGCCTTTGGAAATTCATTTGATGACTTCGGAAGTCTGTATGATTGATAACCTAATTTGCAAATCACGGGTTCAAACCACAGGTCATTTCAAACTTGGCTTCACAATACTGTAATTGCATTTTAAGTTTAATAAAAGAGATTGACTGTAATGGATTTGAAAATAAGTCTGGATAACAGCACCAAACATCCATTTTATACAGAAAAAATATTTTCCAACTAAAAAATATTTTCTAATTTTCTAACAATAGCTTCTGCACAAAATATTTAAAATAGACTTTCTCTTGAATTGTTGGGGGAAAAGCTTATGCTTGATAGGACAACTAGCCCAAATAGGCAGATTAACGAACCGATAAATTCAGGCTGTTTGGGCATTTCTGGTGACACATTAAGGTTGGGGATGGAAATATAACACCCACCTCCTCCTCAACAGCTGCCTGTGGGAAAGATGCATAGATTTAGAGGATAGAAGCATTTCCTAAGTTCTGGACAGAGTATCTGTACTAAGATTCAGAATGATTCTCTCCGCCACACACACACACCATGATTCACTAAGATATAAGAGAGAGGGCACAAGAAGCACAATCAGAATATTGGCTGGCAGGGACCAGAAGATAAGCTTTTTCTGCAGTGGCCCCTGCTCTAGGGAACAACCTCCCTTCAGAGATCAGAATGGCCCCAACCCTGTCAGCCTTTCTACAAGGTCTTAAAAACTTAGCTATGTTCCTGAGCCTGGGGCACTGGATGTGCCAAAGACCCGGTTCTTGGCTATATTACTAATGGGCCAAATATCTTGTTCTTGTGTATCTTGAACAGATTTTTTTTAATGTTATCACTTTTTAATTTTTTATAGTTTTCAAAAGTTGTTTTAATCTTTACTTGTAATATATGTTATAAAATGTAAGTCACCCAGAGTCATTGATTGAGATGAGTGACCACAAAAATTAAATAAATAAATCAGATTAGCAAAATTCTGTTAATATAGCCTTACCGTAATAAAGTATGATTCGGGTCTTCCTGTGGGGAGTTTCCTGATCTGGTCTACCTTGAAGGGCTCATTATAATCAATTATATGTACAACCTGTGAATAGGGAAGTCTTCATGACCACTATTTTGTAAGGTTCTGAAGCACTTTGGATTTAGTTCCAAAAAAGTGCTTCTGAGTACACAGTGACCCAGATAGAGCACTAATCTATTACTTCTTAGTTTCATGTTTTTATGAGTTTGCCTGCATGATCCAGCAAAGGATCCAGTAGCTTTAAAGAATTACAAAGAGTTGAAATGTTCATGGTCCTTATGCACCACACCTTTTTAGAATTGTATCCCAAGCCCTATTTTGTAAATCCACCTATTTTGTTGTTGTTGTTAGTTGCGAAGTCGTGTCCGACCCATCGCGACCCTATGGACAATGTTCCTCCAGGCTTTCCTGTCCTCTACCATCTTCTGGAGTCCATTTAAGCTCACGCCTACTGCTTCAGTGACTCCATCCAGCCACCTCATTCTCTGTCGTCCCCTTCTTCTATTGCCCTCAATCTTTCCCAGCATTAGGCTCTTCTCCAGTGAGTCCTTCCTCCTCATTAGGTGGCCAAAGTATTTGAGTTTTAGCTTCAGGATCTGGCCTTCTAAAGAGCAGTCAGGGTTGATCTCCTCTAGGACTGACCGGTTTGATCGCCTTGTAGTCCAAGGGACTCGCAGGAGTCTTCTCCAGCACCAGAGTTCAAAGGCCTCAATTCTTTTGCGCTCAGCCTTTCTTATGGTCCAACTTTCACTGCCATACATTGCAACTGGGAAGACCATAGCCTTGACTATACGCACTTTTGTTGACAGGGTGATGTCTCTGCTTTTTAGTGTGCTGTCTAGATTTGCCATGGCTTTCCTCCCGAGGAGCAAGCGTCTTTTAATTTCTTGACTACAGTCCCCATCTGCAGTGATCTTGGAGCCCAGGAAAATAAAATCTGTCACTACCTCCATTTCTTCCCCATCTATTTGCCAGGAATTGAGAGGGCCGGATGCCATGATCTTGGTTTTCTTAATGTTTAGTTTCAACCCAACTTTTGCACTCTCCTTCTTCACTCGCAACAAGAGACTCTTCAGTTCCTCTTCACTTTCTGCCATTAGAGTGGTATCATCTGCATATCTTAGGTTGTTGATATTTCTTCCAGCAATCTTAATTCCAACTTTTGATTCATCTAGCCCTGCCTTAAAATTTCAAATGTGCTCCTGGCCCAAAAAGGTGCCCTACATCTATATTGGGAGCTATATTCCATGACCCTAACCTGGCAGGGTCATTGATAACATGAGAGTTTATGTCATATGTAAGAAATGGATAAGATTCCTCTACAAATGTCTTGCTAACTTTATCCTCCAGATGTGATGATCCACAGTTTCAAAGTTTTGCAGCCAACACATCCAAGGCTCAAATTCCAAGGATGATGCAGGCTGAGAATTTTGGGACTGTGAGGAGGTCATTAAGTTGAAGAAAATCACTTTACAAGTGAAATAGCCTTTATCTTCAGCACCATATCTGAAGAAAGAAAATATGTGGATTTCTTCTTAGAGAAAATCTTTTATATTGGTATGATTTGTTATTAAAATCAGTTTTGGATTAAGCTAAACTAAGACAAAAGCTAAACTAAAACTATGACAAAAAGTAGACAAAAGTCTATAGATGGTTATGTGAAATGGGCATGTAAAGGGCTTTAAATCTATTGAAAACAGAAATGTCAAGTAATCTGTGACATTATAAATTCAGCAGAACCTGGAATAGTCAAATGCAACAGCTGCCAGAGTAGAATCTTAACCTGAGGCTGTTCATGTAGAGAGCAAGCCCATTGTTGTCTTTTTCATTTTTCTGCAAAGATCAACATGAAGCGTAACTGTTATGTTGCCTCATCTTTCTGAGCAACATAACTGCAGTTCTGTAAATTCTCCAAGATTTATAGGCTTCTATACTTAGCAGACACTGTCCAAAATATGAACTAATTATTATCTTTTTAATAAACCAGATGGATTATCTTATTGTCTTTCCTGTTATGGGTGAATATGTGTAGCTTTTGAACTATCTTGGTTAGCCCTAAGTGAAAGACTTGAAAATTATCTTGTCAATTTTAACTCTAGCTTCTTGGTAATAATCTCCCACACAGATATTCATATTCTAATAAAGTCTAATTTATCTTAGAAAACAACTGTTATTAAAAGTCTTGCCTTTTTGAGCAGTGAAATACAATAGTTAAATTTTGGTGAGCAGACCAAAGATCTAGTTGTTACAAGAATGTACTGTAAGTGTCCCCATTATGGTGCCTGACAAATCTAGCACCAGTTCAGACGTCTTATAATCATGTCTTAGGCTAGATCAGCACTTCTCAACCTCAACAACTTTAAGATGCATAGATTTCAGTTCCCAGAATTCCCCATCCAGTATGCTGGGGTGAGAGGATATGCTGTGGCTTCTGATTCAATCTGTTTACTACTCTTTCTGCAACTGCTGTGGCATAAGTATTAATGGGAGCTCAGGAATGGAATAGCAAAGAAGACAAGGAATAATCAAGACACCACGCTAATCGCTATTTTTGAATGCCTTGGCTTTGGTAAACATTCTGTACTAGCCCATTTGACCGCCAACACAATTTTATATCTCTGTGTTTATTCAATTGTGTGGTGAGTAATAGGGTGGTTTTCTTCACTAGAACCACACCAGGCATATTCAGAGTGACTCACTGGTGCTTGAGAAGACTTGTACTATTTCCTGGGCTACAAGAAAGATGATATAATTACCATTCAGCAATGGAACACGTGCCTCATCACAGGTATAGCTGGCTGAGCACCTAGATAAGCGGTATTCCAAAAGGCAGATTTTGCATGTAATCTAGATGGAATGCATTCTTCATTTTGCCAAACACCAAGCTAGCCCCATTGTAAGAAAAACTGGGTTTGGGTAAGAAATGAAACAAGAGTAAAATTGGGTAATGAGAGACAGGTATATATTTTCTACATCACTATTAAGTTCATAGTATTGACTGGAACATCCTGAAGATTCAAAACATGTAAATCATGGCTGGGTCCCTGGAAAAATTTGATGTATCAAGTTTGATAATATATGGTGTGTGGTCTCATGAACCAATCTGCAAAGTACTTTTTAATTTTTTTGCAAGAAAAATTGTTTCGAGGTCTGCAGTGACAACTGTAAGTATACACCTAAATGAAATCTGACTTTAGAAATAGAGAAAGTTTTGGAGGAAAATCAGGCTGGATAAGGAACTAAATATGTGAATATGGTCTTGCTCATATTATGATTTTTCCAGTATTTAATGTGATTCCCTAGCTGTGATAGAGCTAATCCCCATAAAGCTTTCAGCAAACTTCCCATATTTTAATCAGCCAATAAACCCGTGAATGATCAATAAGTCTTGAAACTCAAAATCCAGCTGGGAAGACCTAACAGGCTGGTGCTTCTGAATATGCAAATTAGCTTGGACTATTGACAACTGGAAGATACAGTATATTCCAGTTGATTGTACAGTGCTGATTCCTCCAAGTTTTCTAAACTATCCTTGGATGCTAATGAATATCTTATTAGGCTAACTACAGAATCTAGTTCTGTAGTACCTGCTAAAACTATGTTTTCATATATTCCAGCTATAATAGTTGCACAGGAAGTGGGTCCTTTCTCCACAGCTGTTAGCAAGATGATATCTCACATTGTTCATAAACTAGATCAGCATTTCTCAGTCTTGGCAACTTTAAGACATGAGGACTTCAGTTCCCATGCTGACTAGGGAATTCTGAGTGTTGAAGTCTGCACATCTTGAATTTGCCTGTTTGAGAGACACTGAAGTAAATTATAAATGCTGCTACATTGGAATGCTTACTTCTGGTTTGTCCTCATGCTTTTGCTATAAAGTGTTAGGTCCTTTACTCAGAATAGGATTAGGACTAACTGTATCTAGATCTTGACCATCAAATCAAATTGTCATGGTTCCGATAGATGAGACCAGTAAAAGCAGTATTGCAGTACTGACACAAATTCTTTCTGAAATTCTAATTAAAAGTAAAAAGGCTGCAAAAATACAATTAAATCTCAACCATACTATGTAACAAAAGAGAAAATTCCAAGTTCCAGGTATGTTGAAATAACTTCTTTCCTATTTGGGCTTCCCTTTGGTCTGAAGTTGATCTTCTGCCAAGACAAGAGGAAACATCTTGACTGAGTGCAACAAAATATTGAGAGGGTTGGGTGGAGCCCAATAAGACAGAAGTGAAGATCAAGAATAGCAGGAATAGAGGCCTCCTATTTTTCTGCCTGTTCTTCAGATCACAGTGGTTGTGCTCACTGTAATGTCCAATGGGCTTTATTCATACTCTGGTTCTTTCTGTATTTGGCCTGAATGTGATATTTAGGCATAGACTCAATCTCTTTTAAAGGAACTTCCAAGAAGAGGTTTGGTCAGGTCCCCAACTTCCTACCAGATCATAAAGTCATTATTAATGTAGCTAAATTTTGCCATTGCCATGAGGATAAGGCATCAAGAAAATTGAATTTGTTTGATATCATAAATATAAGTCAGTTGCCAACTGTCTGAATTCTGATCACATGTCCATGGGGATGCTGCAGCAGTGTGAAAAATGGTCATAAGTCACTTTTTAAAGTGCCATTGTAAATTTGAATGGTCACTAAGTGAACTTTTGTAAGTTGAGGACTACCTGTCTTATGTTTAGTTGCAAAATCCTTGGGTACAGAAATCCACAGTTTGGAAGTAACCCATATTGTCCTGGGCTAGAACACAACACAACCTTCTACAAGCTATCCTTGTTTAAACTACATATTGTTACTATTTCCACCACACTTTAGTATAAAGACTATGGAAGCCTTTTCTAAGTAGTACTTAATTTGGATTATAAAGGAGTGAACTAGGGTAAATTGTTTAAACACAGGGTAAATTGTTTAAACGCAGAAGCAAGTTTGCATACTTGAATGTGGACTTTACCTACATTTGAGTTTAGGATATTATTTATTGTATGAATTTGAGCAAATAAACATTGATCTGCCCTGACATGTGCATCATAGTAAATTCATTTCCAATGGCAGAACAGATTATTCGGAATATCTAATAAATCAGTTCTTAAATTGTTTTTTCTATTCATTTTTAGGGCTGCTAGAAGAAAGATAGAATAAATAAAATGAAATTATATGTTCTTAGTTCAGCTGTGTATTGAGTAACTTCAGCTTATGTTTTGTTAGCTTCAGCTTGCAGAGGGACTGCAATACAGGCTTGTCTTAAAGACTTATTATGATGAATATTTAAATAATATATATATGTACTAGTTTAATTTGTTAAAGAAAAGTGTGAAAGTTGATTGTACAGAACCTCTGTCTGTTGTTACAATGAACCTTTGACAATCTCTTTCCACATTAAAACTACTTTCCTAAAATTGTGAATGAGTTACAAAATCTGATGTTCCCTTCCATAATTCTTAATGTTATATGAAAGGAGAAATTGCTCAACACCTGTCTCTAGAACAGTAATCTTAAAATAATTATTAGGGCTGTCAAAATAGAGGAATGTGGAAAAACAATAAATTTTGTTTTCCTGAGAAAAAACAAAATTTCAGTTATAGAAAGAAAGGTAGAGAGTCTTTCAGGAATTCTAAGTTTCATTTTCTGTTTAATTATCTATTTTAATCCATCCCACAGTCTTTATAAGCCCTCTTCTATCTCTGCTTCTGTAAGCAATTAGATATTCTTCCATACAGACAGTCTCTGAATTATTCCCTATTGATCATTCAATAGACAATACAGGCATAAAAACTTGAGCCATTATGTACCCACTCAACATAGCTGATAGGATTAGTTTATAGTCAATGTGCTTTGCAGAATACTAGGCTGAACCAACCATGATTTATTGTGGGCAGACATGTGTTATATAAACATATTCATGAACTACTACTCCTCTAATATTCTTTAACTTTATTGGAACTTCACATGTGTTCAGCCAAGGACAAAGGATCATTTTTGGATGCTGGCACCATTCTAGATCACTTTTTGGCTGTTCTGTCTGGTGGGACAGTTTCCTTCATCAATTCATAGGCTAAATAATAGCAATAGCAATAAGACTTATGTACTTCTTCACAGTACTTTACAGCCCTCTCTAAGCAGTTTACAGACTCAGTGTATTGCCTCCAACAGTCTGGGTCATCAACCTTGGAAAGATGGTAGGCTGAGTCAACCTCAAGCCGGTGAGATTCGAAATGCCAAACTGTTGGTAGTTGGCAGTCAGCAGAAGTAGCCTGCAGTACTGTATTCTAACCACTGTACCACCACACAGTGGTTCAAAGGTATGTTAGTCTAAAATGTGATTGGCTGGTTTATATATCAGTTATACAAATCCAATCTTTGTATTAGTTTCTGGTTCAGCATGGAAATCCAGAAAATTGAATTATTCCATAGAGATAAGTATGGCTACCTCAGTCAATTAGATGCTAAATCAGCTTTTGCTAGGTTCTTGTTCTCTGGATGCAATAGCTGTGAGTCTTCCAGTTACAGTCAGGATGATGAAGTGGTCTGTTGGCTGGGAATTCTCATGCATAGGTTAGCAAGGCTGTTTTAAGACAGCTACATCACTTCTGGAGTGTGGTTTGGTGACTTTGAAAAAGTTAACAGGTTACAAGATTGCTCTGAATTAGTACCTTGACTTATCAGGAAATCCCAGGGCTATAGATTAGATTGGGAGGAGGCAGTGAGGCAATACCTCTGTATGGTTGCCAAGAAAACACATGGATACATTCATGTAAATCACCAGGGCAACACTCAGTGAGAGCCAATTTGGTCTAGTAGTTAAGGTACCAACCTAGAAATCAGGAGACAGTGAATTCTAGTTCAACCTTAGATATGAAAACTGGCTGGATGGCTCTGGACAAGTTACTTTCTCTCAGCCCAACTCACCACACAAGGCTGTTGTAGTGAGGAAAATAGGAGGAGGAAAGACTATTATATATGTTCACAACCTTGAGTTATTCATAAAAATAATAAAGGTGGGATATAAATAAATCAAGGTTTTACCTTTAGGAGATCTTGACAAGTGCATTAGTAAGTAAGGGGAGGCAAGTAACCTTCTGTCTAAAAAAATCTTGCCTGAGAGCATAAGGTAGGTGGATTTCAATAGAAAGGTAACAAAATAAAGCAATGTAGTACTGAGAACCAGACTATTTTCTTAAAGAACATAGATCTGCTATTGTTCCCCAAGAATTGATTTTCCAACGCATGATTGCATTTTATCTTCTCTGATTATGCTTATTAGAATACAATTTCTGTCCCCTCATTATCTGTGCAAACCAATGTCATGTACTCAGTTTGTATAGTAACATTGCATGCACTTTTTATCCGTTTTTATTCATGGATTTATCTGACGGCTTTTAGTTTTGCTAGAACAATGAACACATGCTAAGAGTTTAGCTAATTCTTACATTTAGTAGTTCTTGAGGTTTAAGTTTACTGCTTCTAACAATGCATACATTTCTATTATACATGACAGGCAGCATTTGATCAGCTGTAGATTCTAATTAACATGTAGAAAATAGTGATGCATACAGTGTGATTGAGTTCCTATATTACACTAAGCAGTGGTTTTCAATTGTAGGTTACTGAATAAACAATACATAATAAACAATAATAAATGTAAAGAATAAACAATACATAAACTATGGTTTACAAATCACAGTGCCTGGTTTCACACAATATTTTTTTCTAAAACCAAGCATATTATTGGTATGTTAATGAACCCATACACTGTATATCCGACGCAAGTATAATCTGCTGCATGTTTACTCTGAAATTCACTGAGATTTATTCCCATGTAAATGAGTATGAAATTGGGATGCTTTCTACACAAACAGGATTTCTAGTACTCTGTACCTGGTTTTTTTAAAATAAATTCTTGAGAAGTACACACTGCAAGACTGATCCTTTTGTCTTATGCATGAATGCATATTTGCACATGATATTGACTTCTGTTTTAAATATGTCCGTATGCACAAACAAGAGAAATATATGCATGTGCATACTTTTTTAAACACTTTGTCTTATGCTACAGTACTGCAACTTTCTATTTCTTCAAACCTAAACTTACGGCTTCTGTGCCAGAGAAACTTGCTGTGGACAGTCTTGCCTGTAGCTCAGAAATAAGAAGGTAAGATTACAATGAGACATTTTGTTTGTTCAGGAGACTGACAAAAAGACCATGACGCAAAATAAATGTCTTTGTTTAATCAAGATCTACTAGCTTCATATCAGTTTTTGATATGCTTCCGCTTCTTGTACATTACCCAATATGTAACTGCATATTGTTAACTTTATTCTTAAGTAACTTCTACTCAGATAGAAGGAGAAAAAAACAAATATTAATTTGAAGAAGGCATATGTGTGTGTGATCAAGAGCGAGCAAGAGAGAAAACAGTACTGTAAGCGGCCACATTTGTATAATAGTAAATCATAAACCATGATTAAGACAGGAAAATTACTTTGGTCACATAATGCAACATGGTAAAATATAACATGGTTTAATATGATAGCCTAATTCATACAACATGCTAAATTATAATGTGGTTTGTTGGGTTATAGTTTAACCACTGTGGTTTACAAGTCATGGTTTTTTTATATAGTGCATTATATGAATAAATCTAGAGTATATTTTTACCTCACTGTGCTGTGTATATGGAATATTATTTCTGTGAAACAAATGGGTGATTTTTCTTTTCTTGAATGAACTGTGATGTTTTTACAGTTTCATAAATGTAATGAAAGAGATGATTGTCTATTTTCTTGTGACAGTCTAAGGTGATGCTTTTCATTGTTTCCTATCTTAGGTTACATTAATACCCTTTCAAATCATATTTGTTCCTGGAAGAATATTTGTATATTAACATAGATTTCATAATTATATTTTCATCTCTAAAAAATTTAAAGTGATTCACTATGTAACTATGGGAACCAATACATAACACTTACTGATTAATTAGATAGCAAGCCATTCCAATTCTATTTCTTATTCATTCAAATGGTTGGTAACCACTAGATAGATTAGAATCACCACACACAATGAGATCAGAGTCTTGTCCTTACTCTTAGCACCTTTTTTTCAGAAGAATTTACATGTATTCCCTGAATGTATGTGGATATATGTGCACATGTGTGCTTTCATGCAGCATTTTAATCTACTTGTACTTTGGAGCAGGGTTTTTGTTTAGACATTTTAATAAGTAGATTCTAGGTCTGGTGGCTTCTTTCTTATACATTGCGTTCATGATCCAGATTCGATTACATGTATTTTAAAAATAAAGTTTCTTTACTGGATTTGACTTCTGGTAATTCTAACATTATGGAAGGTGTTCCATTGCCTTCTCCTAGTCTTTTCCAATGTATTATGAAAATTATCAGAGGCAAAATATTGAAACAAATGCATATAAGCTGCTTTGTTCTTTATCCCTTTTCAAACTGCTTCCACTATCAAATAGATGAGGCTAGGAACTCTGGTAGACAACAGATACATAAAACTGTGTCAGAATAGTATGAGTTTCATAGAAACAAAAATAACCTTGCAAAATGGCCTTATTTATTTATTTATAGCATTTATGTGGCTGCATATCTCATACAATAACTCTAGCTGGTTCACAACAATTCATACAAACATGGTTAAAAACAAGAATACCCTTCCTTACAGTCACCAGATCAAACATTCTGGCAGTTCACTATTGCTATGAAATTATCCAGATCTTAAACTATTTGTGGAAGTTTATCTACTTACCATCTTCCTGATAATACCTTATATGTTCTTGGCTAGCTATGTCAGGATAGTAGCTTTGGGAGATAAAATTACTGATATCATATGGAAATCCCAAGGCTCCTACTGAAAGATAATCTCAAAACATATCTCAGTGGAAGGATGGGTGAAAGGGAGTTTCACATAGATTCAGAACAAGAATATTGGTGGATGGTTTATACTGGATGCCAATGGATATAATTGCTTTTGCTTTTGCAAAGGATTGCCTGGCTCTAGGAAATTGTAAATGAGGAGAAACATTGAGCTGCAGAAGACTTCTTAATATCCACCAGAACAATGATTTGGAAGTTCTTCCTGCATCATTACTCCTGTTTCAGCTGAGCCTGTGAAGGAACTCATTATTCATGATTTCAACTTGCCTATTTAAAATGTGTAACAGCTCAAAGATTCGGTTGATGGATTTCTTCCAACTCTTTGATGACTCAATGATAAATTTGCAAGGTTCTCTCCTAACTGGTCCCACTCCCATTTTGTGGTTTAATGTTTACACTTGTGCTGCATGTCTTTACTAGACTGAAAGATCCTTAGGCCAGGATCTTATCATTTTTGTCTTAAGTAGCATTCACACCCATCAAGTTATAGATAATAGTTGCAGCTGCAAAGGTATGATGGAAAATTGCTTTAGCTCTATATTCCATTTCTTTCCTTGGTTCCTTCTAGATGTATTAAACATCATGGCTGGGAATTATGATAGATGAAATCTAATACAAGAAGACTGGGTTTGCTCTTTTATTCAGCTTTCTGAATTTGGCTTCAGCCAAAATAAACATTCCTTAAATGAGGTTTAACAGAAATCTTAAGCGCCCATTTCCAACAATAAGCAATCCTATTCCGTATCCTTTATCTGTTACCACTGCTTTTAAAAATATGTATTTTAAAAGTAAGTGCAAATACAAAGAACTGAAGTTATATGAATTAAGTAAATAAAATCACACAATGCATTTGCTTTCCCATTTACCAAAATATTAAAAATACATTAATTAAATTTCAGGAGAAAGTAGTTGTATATTTGTTATGAAATAAGAAAATCAAGTTCTACCAGTTTTATGCTATGATGCTTATATTACTGTAATTTTAAAGGCTGGTAATATTCTATTCAGTGCACAATTTATTATCCAATATCTTTTTAAAATTTTGAGCTATTACATCCAGAGAACAAGAACCTAGTAAAAGCTGCTTTAGCATCTAATTGACTGAGGTAGCCATACTTATCTATTATTTCTACACAAATACTCTGGAGTCATTCTTATTTGAAAATGGTTGGTGACAAATTGTTCCTGAAAATATGCTCATAACTGAATCATCACCCTCAGTCAGCTATTATGTAATGGTATCTTCAGAACTTTCAAGAATTTACAAAAGAAACATAATTTATCTAAAAAGCATAAATTGCTATACATATATTTGAAACATTATCTACATTGTTCAGTCCTTATGCCAGCACAGCTTTTAAAACACCACAGCTTTTAAGTTGTTGGAGACTGGTTTTTACTATAGAAATATTTTTCATAATATATTTTAAAAACTAAATCTAACTTATCTAATTATTTCTCTTAATATTGCTTTCTATATATGTGTATTCATGTTATAAAAAGAAATACATGAGATATTTAAGTGTTTGGTTATGTAGATTTTTGCTTTACAATTTTTAAAACTTGTTTCTTTGGGGGGGTCCATTATAAATTTACTATATCATATCTCTTTTTCTTGTATTCTTGTATAAATAGGTAATTAAACATTTATGTCAATTAGGCACCTATTTTAAACTAAATTGTTCTATTCATAAGTAGCAATATAGTTATGTTTTTGAAGTTTAAATAAAAATGTTAAAAAAAATCCCTATTCGTGACAATGGCCATTTGTAGTGCATGGTATAATAAAGACTAAAAAGTCCTCAAAGGTCATTCAGGCCAAATGTGTGTCATAATATATTTGATAGCTAGTCATTCATTTTCTACTTTAAAAATCCATTCATTTCTAGGTAATCTATGTCACTATTGAACACCTGGAATATCCAGAAAGATCCTCATAATATTTGATGAACGCCTGTCTAGTGCTTCAACACCACTGCTTGGATCCTTTCTTCTGTAGTAACCTTCACCTATTTAGAATTACAGTTAGTCCTCATTGAATGACTCTCATTCAGTGACTGTGCTGCTACGCTACCCCCTCCCCCACACACAGATGGCAAGAGTTCTACAGGTGTTTATTCAACACACACACACACACCCAAACAGGTCCTCAGAAGCACCCTTGTTGCACAGGACTGGATTCCAAGCTCAATATGGCAAGAGTCACTGAGTAATCAGGTGCAATGGGCACACATGAAGTCCAGGAAAGCAATCCATGAGTAGAACAAGTCAGAATACATGGCACAAGCACACAAGGCACAGAACTGGGCACGTTATTTCAGCAATGCTTAAGTCCTCAGGATGGGTTTAGGTAAGCGATGCCAGTGCAGCCCTTCATGAGAGGTGAGGTTACCTCATTGTGAGTAGTCTCACTGACTGGCATTGTGCCTGTCACCTCTCTGCTCTATGTGTCCTTGGATCAGAAGGAGGTGTGGACTCCACCTCCTCCTCATTGCTAACAGGTGGCAAGTGGTCCTGGTCCTCGCCTGGATTCTCAACTTGCTGCAGCTGTGGCTCACTTCCCTCAGCCTTCCGATTGACCCAGCTGAAGTTGCTTCATCAGGCTAGCACACTCCAAGCCCCAATTCTGACTAACACTTGGCTCCGTCCTTTCCTCTGCTGACTTAAATTCACCCTCCTCTTCTGAATTCATGTCTGGAGAGAGGTCCCGGGGCAGATCCATGACAGTGACTGAAGTTACCATGGTGGTAAACAAGGGGTACTTGTAAGAAGTTTCTGGAAGTTTCTGGGGGTTTTATATTGTTGAATTTTAAAGTCATACTCCACCTGGAATAACTGTGTGCAAGTTGGGCAGCCATATAAATCTATTAAATAAGTATAATGAATAATAAAAGTTTTCATAATTGCATTCTGTCACAGCATCCCTGTAGTCATATGATTGCACTTTGGGCTTTGGTGACCAGTTCACAATTACAATGCATAGTGTCCCACAGTCTGTGAATTGGGACCTTCATTACCAGCTTCCAACAAGCAATGGAGAAACTAGTAGGAGGTTGCAAATGGCAGTCACGTGACTGTGACCATGCAGGATTCATGCAACAATGACAATTGTATCTGCCGGAATCTATGCCTTACAACCACTTAGCAATGGGGTTCCTAGGCCTAATTACCATTACAACAGTTGTCAGTGTTTAGCTAATAGCCTTCATTCATACTGACTTCTTCCCAACTGTTCAGTACATAAAGACAATGAAGACTTCCATCTACCAATATCACTTCAGCTCTGCATTAATAATACTGAAATTTCTTTTGGAAATATACTTTGGGGACAAAATTTTATTAAATGGCAGAATCACTGCTGGAAGAGGGATGGCCATATACGTAATTTAAATAAATATATATAATGGCTCAAAATACATATCAGTGAAAATTAATACTTGAGAGATTTCTGGTTTTGTGTCATAGCGACACGGCCAAAGGACTGCGGGGCTTGGCACCCCACGGTTGAATTCATCCTACCATGGGACCCTAAATGAGTTTAAAGTCGCCCCAGAGAGTTGACAAAGGAGGGCCCCCCCCTTGATCACAGAAAGATGGTGGTTGATCCATGTGATCCAGGGGAAGCCCTCCAAACTGACAGGAGAAAGGCTAGCTGCACCTCAGTGACTAGCCCAAGCTACCAGCAGCCGAAGTCCAAAAGCATTAACCAGAACAGACTGGGAACAGCATGTTGGAAACTGGGTGAGAATATCAATCTTTTCTCTTCTGTCTTGCAACTGATTTCCTGGAAAAGTTCCCCAAGAAACAAAAATCCTCCGAAAGTCAGAAGGAAGGGAATAACCCCCACCCTTCCATAGATGGAAGCGGCTCTAATTTTTTATGAGGAACAGAAACATATTGAAATGGAATTTAATATAAAGCTATAGTCTGGATAAATCTGAAAATTGTGGAAATTGTTAAGATCTTCCCTTTGAAAGAGTATTGATGAAATTACAAGAAAATAATTTTCTGTTTTAAAAGTTAGAAAATGAATAGGTATTGACATCTAGTGGTGGATTACAGTATAAAATTATAGCTGTTTTGGCTCAGAAACTGGCAAGATGCCCAGAAAAAGATAACAACTTGTCCCTTTGATCCTCAGTGACTCCCAGCTAAACAGAGAGCAGCTGGGAACAGAGAAGAGAAAATACATTGGGCTATTTACTACAGACTGAGAACTATAAAAATTGCTAACCTTCTTGGATTATAAACACTCACTGCGCTGTAATCTTTAGGCTCAAGAATTGTTTGCAAAGAAAGAAAAACCCTGACTTTTGACTACTCTACTAGAGGGAAAGCTTCTGAATTCTCTTAGTGGTTGAACATTTTGGACTACAAATGTTGGCTGATTGATAATTGTAGGAACCCTGAGCAGAAGAACCATTATAAAATATTGCTTTTAGTGGTGGATTGACAATTGGAAGCACATTGGACTATAAAGGCCATACATAAAGATAAGAATTATACAAGACTTTGTTGTTTGGACCTTAAGATTGGTTTGTTGGATAAGACTAATATATGGGGATTATGGTACTTGTGAAAGATTATTTGGAGGGGGGAGAAACAATGGATGTTGCATACCAAACTGAAAGTGGTAGGAAACCACACCCAAGATTCTTTTCTGAAACTCCCAGCTTGGAACATCAGAGGTCTGCAGGAATAATACTTCAAGACAAGGCAAATAAACTCCAGGAGGAAATGCATGCTATGTTGCAACTAATTCAAATGACAATTATTTCAAATCATGATGAGATTAATTTAGATGACATAAATGAGCACATCTTTAACCTAAAATTATAATTTAAAAAACTCTCAGAAAATGATGATAAAGAATGAACAAATACATCAGACAGTAGAACACAAATCAGAGGAAAGTGACCCAAAGATGGAGGCTACAAATGAAAGGAATTACAGCTTAACACAGCTAAAGAAAAATTTGCAAGATTCTGTAATAATATTGGAAAAGGAAAAAGCATTTTATGTTTCAGGACTTCAAAATAAAAGAGGACAAGAAAGAAGATCCAACAAAATGGATTATAGAGATGCCAGGAGAACCACTAGAGTTTGGGAGACAAAAAATGAAAAGAGAAACTGAGGGAGAAGGAAAGTGGAAATGGGCAAAACTCCCCCTCAAAGGTACTCCACCTAATCTATCTTCCCCATTTCTAACAACATTTATAAAAAATACAGGAAGAATTCCCTGGCAAGCTGAACACATTGACTCAGAAAGTTGTTTGGCAAAAGAAGAAGGCTAAAGTTAGATTCAAGAGATCAGATGACTTGACTTACCAGATGCAGTACTACATGACTATACACTTGTTTGAATACGACTAAAAAAATAGATAAACTTTGGATATAAATGGGTCCTATAGTAAGAGGGATGTGATTTATAAGTCATATAGCTTTTTTTCTTTTATGAGATGAGAAATATAAAAATACTGGGATGGTTTATGTGAATGAAATGTCTGGACATTTAAATGTAATTAATTTTCAGAAAATTATAATTGACAAGAATGTTTTGAATATTGAGGGGAAATTAAGCTTAAATAAGAACTTTGAAAACAGGACCTATAGTGATTTAATAAATTAACACTTTGTAAATACAACTGAAACATAAGCTGATTAAAAAAAGATGTTATACACTGATGTTGATGTTATTTGTATAAACACTAGGAAAATGTTTTCATTCAACTTTGTATGTATCGAAAATACTAAGAATTGTACTTACTCAATGTTGGCAAAAGGAAAATATTATTGGACGAAGAGAAGATCAAGGAAATGTATCACTAACTAGTATGTTGGTTATGGAATCATATAAATTAACTATTATTGATTGTTGTTTACCAAGCACTAAAGATTGTTATTGTAAAAAATCAATAAAATATATTTAAAAAAAAGAAAATTAACACTTGAGTACCTTTACTAGTTTATCTATATTATTTATTTTTATTTCACTTTAATTCACTTTATAGGTAACTCAAGGCAGTGAACATACATAATACTTTTTCCTCCTATTTTCTTTACAACAATCCTGTGAGATGGGTTGGGCTGAGAGAAAGTGACTTTCTCACAGTCACCTAGCCAGCTTTCATGTATAACAGAACTAGAACTCATAGTCTTCTGGTTTCTAGATTAGCACCTTAATCACTATGCAAACTGACTCTCTTTAATATCTATCTCCTCCATCTGTAATGCTGTAATGTGTTAAATCAAGGATTAAGCAGAAATTCAGTAACTGAATCCACTTTCCAATATGGAAATAGTATAACGAAAGAGCAAAACAACTTAAAGACTGTCTAAGGAAAAAATGCAGCATCCTTAGTCAACTACCAAATTAGCCACTAAACAGGAATTAATGATTAATATTTGTTGTTGTTGTTAGCTGCGAAGTCGTGTCCGACTCATCGCGACCCTATGGACAACATTCCTCCAGGCCTTCCTGTCCTCTACCATCTTCTGGAGTCCATTTAAGCTCACGCCTACTGCTTCAGTGACTCCATCCAGCCACCTCATTCTCTGTCGTCTCCTTCTTCTATTGCTCTCAATCTTTTCCAGCATTAGGCTCTTCTCCAGTGAGTCCTTCCTTCTCATTAGGTGGCCAAAGTATTTGAGTTTTAGCTTCAGGATCTGGCCTTCTAAAGAGCAGTCAGGGTTGATTTCCTCTAGGACTGACCGGTTTGATCACCTTGCAGTCCAAGGGACTCGCAGGAGTCTTCTCCAGCACCATAGTTCAAAGGCCTCAATTCTTTGGCACTCAGCCTTTCTTATGGTCCAGCTTTCACTCCCATACATTGCAACTGGGAAGACCATAGCCTTGACTATACGCACTTTTGTTGACAGGGTGATGTCTCTGCTTTTTAGTGTGCTGTCTAGATTTGCCATGGCTTTCCTCCCGAGGAGCAAGCGTCTTTTAATTTCTTGGCTACAGTACCCATCTGCAGTGATCATGGAGCCCAGGAAAATAAAATCTGTCACTACCTCCATTTCTTCCCCATCTATTTGCCAGGAATTGAGAGGGCCGGATGCCATGATCTTGGCTTTCTTAATGTTAAGTTTCAACCCAACTTTTGCACTCTCCTTCTTCACCTGCAACAAGAGGCTCTTTAGTTCTTCTTCACTTTCTGCCATTAGAGTGGTATCATCTGCGTATCTTAGGTTGTTGATATTTCTTACGGCAATCTTATTTCCAACTTTTGATTCCTCTAACCCTGCCTTTCTCATGATGTGCTCTGCATATAAGTTAAATAGGCAGGGCGACAGTATACAGCCTTGCCGGACGCCTTTCCCAATTTTGAACCAATCAGTGGTTCCGTGTCCAGTTCTCACTGTTGCTTCTTGGCCCACATATAGGTTTCTCAAGAGACAAATAAGATGGTCTGGTATGCCCATCTCTTTAAGAACTTGCCAGAGTTTGTTATGATCCACACAATCAAAGGCTTTAGCATAGTCAATGAAGCAGAAGTAGATGTTTTTCTGGAACTCCCTAGCTTTCTCCATGATCCAGCGTATGTTGGCAATGTGATCTCTAGTTCCTCTGCCTCTTCGAAATCCTTCCTGTACTTCTGGTAGTTCTCAATCCACATACTGCTGGAGTCTAGCTTGTAGGATTTTAAGCATAACTTTACTAGCATGAGAAATGAGTGCAATGGTGCGATAGTTTGAACATTATTTGGCACTGCCTTTCTTTGGAATTGGAATGTAAACTGATTTTTTCCAATCCTGTGGCCACTGTTGAGTTTTCCAAATTTGCTGGCAAATTGAGTGTAGCACTTTTACTGCATCGTCTTTTAAGATTTTGAATAGCTCAGCTGGAATACTGTCACCTCCACTAGCTTTGTTGTTGCTCAGCTTTTCTAGGGCCCACTTCACTTCACATTCTAGGATGTCTGGCTCAAGGTCAGTGACCACCTCATTGTGATTATCAGGGACATTAAGCTCATTTTTGTATAGTTCTTCTGTGTAATTTTGCCACCTCTTCTTAATCTCTTGTGCCTCTGTTAGGTCCCTGCCATTTTGGTCCTTTATCATGCCCATTTTTGCATGAAACGTTCCCTTCATCTCTCCAATTTTCTTGAAAAGATCTCTGGTCCTCCCTATTCTATTGTTTTCTTCTATTTCTTTGCACTGTTCATTTAAGAAGGCATTCTTATCTCTTCTAGCTATTCTCTGGAATTCTGCATTCAATTGGGCGTATCTTTCTTTTCTTTTTCTCCCTTTTTCTCCAGGTTCCTATGGAGAAAAAATCTTTACAGCATCGGACTTTCCTTTCACCACCAGATACATCCACAGCTGAGCGTCCTTTCGGCTTTGGCCCAGTCGCTTCATTCTTTCTGCTCTTCCCCAGTAGCATATTGGACGCCTTCCGACCTGAGGGGGCTCATCTTCCAGCGTCATATCGTTTTGCCTTTTGGTACTGTCCATAGGGTTTTCATGGCAAAGATACTGGAGTGGGTTGCCATTTCCTTCTCCAGTGGATCACGTTTTGTCAGAACTCTCTGCTATGACCTTTCCGTCTTGGGTGGCCCTGCACGGCATAGCCCATAGCTTCATTGAATTACGCAAGCCCCTTTGCCACGACAAGGCAGTAATCCATGAAGGAGTAATATTTGTGTCAATAGCTAAAATTAAATTTTAAAATAGGTTTATTTCTGGGCTAAAAAGCTTTAAGTATTTACTGTTGCCCAGCTAATGCACATCTGTCCTGATCACTTTTAAATTGTTTTTATGGTGTTTTTTTTCTAGTCTTCCATATGCATGTACCTTATGAATAATTGGCTGCTTAGAATAAAGTTGGATAAGTTTGAAGCAGCAAGAAAAACTATCATTAATTGCTTTGTGTGTTTACTTGTATACAAGTTCCTTCAGGTGCAGATTACAACAGTTTTAGTTTTCTTACAAGCACTTTCTGTGCCGTCTCAGCTAGCTTTGCTAATGAATTAGATGGAAGGCCTGTAGAGTACATGCATTAAAAAAAATTAAAAATATAAAATAAAAGCAGATGGCCAACCTATTCTAATAAGCTTTCTAATTTGCTCAAGGTGAACAAATCCATGGGTATGGGCAATATTTAATAAATGATATCTTGGCTTTATATCTTTGCCAGAAGCTGAAGACTTATTTTTTGCTGCAACAAAGGCAGTCTAAGATAGAAAAAAATAAATAAAAATTGCATTACTAACATTTAAAAGTTCCCACTTAAATGTCTTTGGTTAGGGTTAGGGAATCAGGCAGCATATAATTTTAATATATTTACAATATATTGTTGTATCATATAAATTATTATTATATACACAACATGAAATTATAGTTGTCAGTTTTTAGCTAATAGTCTTCATTCACATTGAGTTCTTCCCAAGAACCTAGTATATTATACTATGTTGTGACAGCATATGTGCAGATCCAAGCAGTGTGCATTTTATAATTGATAGGTGGAAATTTTGTCAATGTGCAGATTTTCTAAGTGTCATCCAAGGTTTTTTAATATAATATACAGTGCACTGATAACTCTTGGGACCATCACTGCCAGTTCATGCCATAATCTTTCAGCTTCAATTTTGAGATTGATACTGTATTTTATTGATACTTTGTAATCTTCTCCAACTCTTGGTCTTTCTAATAAATAGAATCCATATGTAATTTTCTATCATAAACTTCCATTATTACTATTGCCATGTTGATTGAGAATTATAATTTTAGGTCAAAGCTCTGCATTATTTTGCTGATGAAAGACTGAAGACTTCAATGCATTAAAAAGGACTGTATCTCAGTGACAAAATACATTCCTTTGATATTCCAATAGAGCAAATGAAACCGTCTAAAGTAGGTGAGAGTATCTTTGTGGTCAATTCTAAACCAGATGGATCTACAGTAAAACAAAGTTTATACCACTCTGAATTCTTTATCTGGTTTGCTATTGGAACTATGCAAAATATTATTCTGGATTTGGGTTATTTCATTTAATTCCTACATATAATCAACTTTCTAAATTGAATTGTTCAATGTGGAATGTGTTCAAATGAATTGGTTGCTTCTCAATTGATCTGATAATTTGATATTTTTATATGCATAGAAATATTTTTATACATTTCTTAAATAGATCAGATAAATATGGTAACCAAAATGGAAGTCCAAATCAAATCAATATTTTGAATTGAATTGATTCCACTAGTAAGATAGAATCATCAATTGTTGATAGTATCTTTTTTGCAAGACAATCTTAAATGGACAAGTACTAGAACTTACTCATCATAATTACACATTCATCTATCTGGCTCCTGAAACATTATTAAGGGCCACGTCTAGTAGCTTGCATACATTAAAGGGTAAAAGATGTACATTATCTGTAAAGTAATATCTATGTGGCAAGCAACCAGAAGAGCAAGTATAAGTTAATTAAAATGCAATTAGGAGGCAATCTTGACAAGCCAGGAATAATAGATTTAAAATAGATTTAGAACAGTTGTGACAAAACTGCAGCTACTTTGCCCTCCTTATGCCCATAGTTTGCAAAGTACAAATAAGTGTAATACACTCAACAGGTCATACACAATTTACTGGTTTATTTGGATGCATTTAAGATTGCTGTTCGGTGTTTTGTTTTGCTTATCTATCCATTCTTAAAGTATAGTTAACTTAAGATGTCCAAACAGCCCCAAGGAGGTGAAAAACTGATATCCATATTTTAGTTTCTTATTTATACACAAATCTAATGTAAATATGGCATTTTTGTGAATCACCATATGAAACCCCAAAAAGAAAAGTATTTCTTTGCTTCTCTTAGGACACAAAATCTGGGTTCACCTATTAGACTGTGTGGACACTCTCAACTGAACTAGCATGTGCTTTGCTTAAGTTAATCTTAAAATATTGTGCAAATCTGTTTCATGAGCCCTGGCTAATGGACAAACTGGATCACTTTTGAGAAACCCATTAAACTGCAGCCTGTGCCCTAAAACTAGTAGGTCAAAGTTCAGTGCAGTTTAACTACGTCATTCTTCATTTTTTCCTCTATTCATCTCAGTAGAGAGGCAGCTATCCATGATAATTCAAGCAAAGAACAATATTCCCAGCAGCTTGCATTGTAAGTAGAGCTGGAGGGTTCTTAAACATTCAGCCACTGTTGTCTTGCTAATTCACAGTGCTCCTTTTCTCTCAGGCTTCAAACACCTGCAACTTAATGAAAGAGTACATTGTTACTTCAAGTAGGGAGACAGCACATGCAGTGTCTACTTCAGCAGCAAAAGATGAGGGGGGTGACTTCCCATTTATTCACCCCACTCCCACAACACTGTAAGGGAGCATTGCCATTTCCGCTCATCTGAAGACTGTGGGTTTTCCACTGGGTCAATAAGCTTAATATGACACAACTTGCTTTTGGAAAACCAAAAACATTATTCATGTTTTTCTGTGAAAGAATTACTGAAGTTGTTTGTAATTTTCTCATTTTTATCCTGGTAATAAATCATAAGTTCAGAATGCAGTAATAGACAAACACTATCTTTGAGATCTAGTAAGATATATTCAAGCAAGAAAATGACATGAATTATTTTATACTTAGATTGAAACAAACTTGTGCTGTTCTTAAGTTTCCTGATTGCTTCCTTTTAGGCTTATTCCACCGAAGAAAAATGAGTTATTTACTTGAAAATGTAATAAACGTGTCTAAAATAGATTGTGTTGGACTAAAAATTATTTGTAAAAATGAACAAAGCACAGATGAAGTACTGAATTAGTTCTCCTTTATGGTCTCACTACTACCACCATCACATTGACTTCCACCATGGAAGTAGTCATGAGGACAGGGTAAGACCTCTCCATGTTGCAAATAGGAGATTTACTTCTTTTCACTGAACTTTTTCCAGTAGCTGCTGATAGGAATTTGTTGCCATCTCAATAATCAAAGTGCTGAACTGGAACCAGGAAGATTCATTTTGTCCTTGTGAACCAGGGACTCTCTCTCAACCAACCTTACCTCATTACCATTGAATGAAGAAAAAAGATGGGTGGAGATCTTCACATAAGGTGTCTTGATCTTTCAAAGGAAATACAGAACAGAAGGCTATTAAACAAATCTGCTTTGATAATGTTGCTCAGCTTAATTATGTCTATCTTTCAGAACTGATGAATAATTTCATTTAGAGCAGCTGGTTTGCAAATCTTTGAATTATCTACAACTCTTCATCAAACAAACTATTATAAAAATCAGGGGATATGGAAGAAACATAATCCAATAATTAGGTTAGATATTTTAACCTAATTAAAATAGGTTAAATAGCATTTCTCTTAGTTCTGAAAACAGAAACATCATCCTTTCATGAAACCAGAATCATATCTATGGCAGTTTGTGAATTCTGTGGTGGGAAAGGTGAAGTTTTGGGCACGCTTATAGAATTCTGACATTTGTTTTTTTTAAAAAACAAATACTACCTTTGGCATTATTAGCAGTGCAGAAGTATGTTTATTTCTTTTAGAAATGCCCCCAGGTTTTAGTAATTCTTATTCTTAAGGGAATATGTATAGAATTGCATTCTTATTGGTTTCTCTTATTCTTCAAACATAGAATGCTTTGCTTTTCATAAAAGTTGTGATATGCAAGTACATTTTTGTGCCTTTTTCTTGTTTATAGTTAGCTCCAATGCTAACTATAAACTGCTCTTAGTATGCAGTTCATCCATTATCTAATGAGTACGGTAATCTAGAAAAATTCTGAAATAATCCAATGTTGTAACTACCTGAATTAACATAATAGAACATAGAGTTCTCCCTCGCAGTGTCTGTCACTAAGTACATTATGAGGATATATCAGAATAATTTATGATTGACTAAGCCAGATTTTATATCTGATACACTCTTTCTGTACTATTTCTTTGCGTAAAAGGATTGTCCAGATAGAAAGTTAACCTTGCCTATTACTCTAGCTCCAGATCTAGTCTTACTGGTAACTTTATCAAAATTTATATTTGCAATTGGTTTATTACCGTAATTCTTGTCAATTTGATGGAATAATGTAAAACATTGAAAATACCAGCTGGCTATTGTTAGAGAATCAATCATCATGAAATCAACCTGGAAGTCAAATGTAAATAACTGCAAACAAAGTACTAATGGTACTAATGGTCCAACAATAACATGTGATAGCGGTATAGGCTTAATATATTGTGTAATTAATGTGTATATTTATAGTATTAAATTCAAGCGTAGCTAATTCATTGTGTCCAGATACTTGTTAAATAACATAGAAGCATATAATGCAAATATAATGCACTATTTAAAAGAATAAATTTTAGATGCATTTATGTGAGGGATTAAACTATTACAGCTTACTATTCAGAACACCCAATTTTTAATATTTATAAGAGGATTATTTGAGCCTTATTACTATTGCTCCTTGTTTCAGTCTCACTTTTTTGGAATAAGGCAGATGTTGATGTCAGAGAAAAGAATGTAAAATTTTCTAGATAGCACATTTGGAAAAATATGAAATTATTTTGTCTCCTCACATTAATATTGGTTTTAGGTTGAATTAGACAATTCTATTTTCTAATTGTAATTTACTAACAAAAATTGTTTTTCTCTGGTAATTTGGTTATTCAAGACTAAAATGTACGTTTGATTGTTCAGATACATTTTTCTGTATCTAGCAACTCCTAGGAATTTTCCATTGCCAATTTTTAAATCCATTTTTGCATACTTTTTCCATGATGTTTACATTTTAATGTACACTGTTCCTTAACAGTATGTATTTTCTCATGCATTTTGAGTGGAAAACTTCATAATCAAATTCGGACAATTTTGTTGGGCAATTTTGTTTTAGATTCCTTTCTACTTTGGGGAGATTTTAGAAAAGGTTCTGGAAGATACATTCGGAGGAATACATGAAGTCTGGATACTTCAACTTCTGAAACTCTCATTAAATATGTTAATCATGTTTTAACTATGGTTTATTGAATAAATATCATGACTGAATGTATACAACATGCTAAGGAATAAACAATAAATTACAATCCAAAGTGTCTGGGTTCATGCACCATGCTAAACTCAAACCAAACTATTACAATTTTTACTTAATGATATATGCAAATTTGAAGTGTGCCATTTCAAAAGATATTCTCAGTATTCAAGGTGCTGGTGATGACCTATAAAGCCCTAAATGGCATGGGTCCGGACTACCTACGGGAGCACCTGCTGCCGGCGTCAACTTCCCTTCATCCTGTGCGCTCCCACAGAGAGGGCCTCCTCAGGGTGCCGTAGGTCAGGGATTGCCGGCTGGCAGCCCCCAGGGGGAGAGCATTCTCTGTGGGTGCGCCAGCCCTTTGGAATCAACTGCCTGTTGAGCTCCGGATGGCTCCCGACCTTCGCTCTTTCCACCGTGATCTGAAGACTTGGTTGTTTGAACAGGCCGGCCTGGACTAAGGGTTTGAGTTTATTTTAACTATTTATTGTTAGGGCCAATTAATTTAATTTTCTTTTTAACTTTTGTATGTTGCATTTTATTGCCCTGTACACCGCCCTGAGTCCTTTGGGAGAAGGGCAGTATAGAAATTTAATTAATTAAATAAATAAATAAATAAATAAATAAATAAATAAATAAATAAGAGGGGGGGATGCTTATGACACTATCAAGAATTGCTTCTAATATAGACACTCTGTCCCTATGTCCAGGAACTTTATACAGACATATCAGTCATACATCTTAGATTAAAACAAATGGCAGTTTTGCTTTGCATGGGACATTTATGTTATTAGCACTACATTGTATCATTCATAGCTATTTTATCAAGCCACATACTTATTTCCAAACTTGCCCCTAAAAAGTTTACATTAGCTCTCTAATTATGGTGGGTTATGTCTCTGTTTTGATTTGTGAAATGCTTAAAATGTTGTTTTTGTAGATTATCTAGGTGGAGAATTATTCACAAAGCCAGAGATACTTGTGGATATCATACAACTTGAGGAACAACATTGGGATTTTAGACATCACTCTCAATGACAGCATACTTGGAGGGCAACTTTTAGGCAAGACCGAGCGAGCCTTTATCATCAGCTTTTCTTTTATGTGAAAACAAACAACAGTGAGCTGCTTGACAAGTTTCTGTGGGAAATAACAAATGTTTTGTTCACTGCAATTCATGCTTTTTATTTCACTAACACAGTTGTCTGGTCTATCCAGTCATGGTGTTTTTTTTAAAAAAAATCTGTGTTGTTGCTATTTAGATAACTTTGTTTGCTCCCTCCTGGTTTTTTATTTCTTTGACAGGCATTTTGCTCATGTTTTACCTGTCCCTTGTCACAGTCTTTTTTTTTCCCCTTCACTGATTCTTTCCTCATTTCCTATTCACCCTTAGGCCTGACTCACTCCTACAAGCAACTCCCAAAACCTTTGATGATTGCTGCAAAGATGCTCCAGCAATGCAAAACCCTGAATCAGCAACCTATAGTCCTGGCGCCAAAAGGAAAGAGTCCCAGCAAAGTCCTTTGGGGAGTTAAGATACACATGCAAGCATTTTACACACCTAGCATTTCATGTGTGCGCACTGCAAACATTTTACAACATACAATAGCTGCACAAATGTTTATTTGTTAAAACAGCTGCTAAAAATCTGAACATATAAAAAAGGATCCGCTCAAAATACTCCTTTCCTCCTTGGCTTACTTCACAGTATTGAATGCCATGCTGCCAGCAACTGCTTTCCACAAGACTATGTGAAAGAAATCAGTGGGCCAGGGCAAAAACTAAAATTGATTGTATTTAATTTGCAATGATTTAAAATTTAATTAAGTCTACGCAGTTAACAATTTGTACCTTAGAATTCAGCGGAACCCTGTAGAGCAGCACTGAAGAAGGGTTTGGGGAATTCCATGCAACCCTGAGCCCTTAAGAAGGGAGAACATTTGACACACACATACGCACACCCACAGTGTTAATGGGCTACAACTGACATCAGGTTGTAGTACTGTAACATCTAAAGATCTATCAGTATCCCAATTACTTAGTCTAGAGGATTTAGTAAACCAGTTTCTTTTTAAGATATATTGACTAATGCTCATGAGTTGCACATGCTTCAATTTAAAACGCAATTTGAGAAATATAGAATGCACATTGGGCAAGCCAGCATGGTGAATTGTGAACCATGATTTCCAGCTTGTGTATTGCATAAAACTAGCCAGTTATGATTTCAATAAACTAATATTAAACAAAGCATCTCCAAGCACAATTTTTAAGCTCACAATAAAGATATAAAACATTTACTGTTCTTAAAATTTAGATTATAAGCACATGTGTAAGCAGGATGTTTCTTCAGCTGATTAAGGTACTGTGTGAAAGACAATGAAGGAAAACATGCTAGGGCAAGGATCAAGGCAGTAAAAGATTGTTTACTGTGCTGCATCTGGCATAAGGGTTGACTGCTTTATGGATCACCAACCTCCACATCTGCAACGTGTCAGAGAAATTTTGATCTCTTTAATATTAGCAAAGCTGCCTCAATCTAATTCTTCCAGAAACACTACTGTGCAATAGAATAAAACATGAGATGTTCTTATCCCATAAGGATCACTTCTAAGCCTTTGAAGGTTTCTACTAGTTTTTTCTTGATAGACCTCCCCAGTCACTGCTGAAGCAGCTGTAGAAAAGTGAAGGACAGATGACGGGTGGATGGATCATCAAGGTTCCTTGATTTTTATTTGCAAAGAAAAAGGTCAGAGTTTGGGTGAGGCAGAGGAAGTTTACCTGCTTTTTGAAACCAGCAGGACATTTAGAAATTTATCCTTCTGATCAAAAGAAATCTTACTGCTCTTTTCAGTGTTGGTTAAGTGACCTGCTAAGAGAGCTAGTATAACTAAACAAACCTCTTATTGGCTTAGTTCCAACACAAGGAAAGTCAGTTTCAGGGTTGGCTAATTCCCATTGTCCTATAATTTATGCTAGATCCCAATTTTTTCAGTTTGGGTTTATCTTTAAACTACTGGAGAAAAATGCCCTTGACACTCCTAGCCTATTTTCACCAGTTGTTTGTTCAAAATAAATATTTAATTACTGTCTGAGTGAAGAGACTGTAATCTTTCTTTTCTTTAAAGTTAACATAAAATTATGTTAGGTAAAACAATGTCCACAGCTGAAATACCTGGGAAGTACAGTGTAAGGCAAAAGTTCCTGATTGCACACGATTCCAGCAGTATAGACACTTTTTATCCAGTGATCTGCTACTTCTATTTGCAGCTGAGGTAGGTCAAGTTATGATTGCTAATTCTCAGGATTAGCAAGATTATCACATAGTTCCAAGCCACAGGATGAGTTTTCACAGCTATAACCAAACTCAATCAACCATTTACCTACTGTATTACGTCGGAACCCAGGCTGAATTTTTAATTTATTGTTTACTCTATCATACAAACTCTGTGGGAAAACTATGTTTGAGCTCACAGTGTATACATAGTAATGTGTGAAGGCAAATATACATATCCCAGGAAAATGTTGCAGGATCCAATTTGAGTTGGTCACTTGACCAGAGGTTTATTCTTCCAAGCTTTCGAACTTGTGCTGGAACCTGTCCTCAGGGAACTTCTCTCTGTCCAGAATGTCTTCTCCCAACATTCTGGAGACAGAGAAGTTCCCTGAGGATGGCTCCAGCACAAATCCAAAAGTATGGAAGAATAAACCTTTGGTCTCAGTGACTGACTCAGATTGGATCCATGATAAAGGGATCCTGGGTAAAGGGATTTTTTTTCATAAGGCTGAACTCAGTTTTAATACTAATGTAAATGGGTGTGTACAATTTGCTTTTGTATTTGGAACTTTTCGCAATAGATTGGAGTGGAAAGTCTACACTATCAACTGGCTATGCATCAGTTGGGAGACAACCTCTACAGCAAATGGGAGATCAAACAGATTTCTGATGCACCTAGCTGAGAACTTTGTCATCCAAAAGATAGAGGAGGGAACTAAAGGGTCAACTAGCTTTCCTAATTTTTGTTAATACAGATAAAATGATAGAAGGTGTAGACATTGTAGGAACTTTGGGGAAAAGGGACTATATTATATCAGAATTCAACATTACACAGGAGTTGAACAAAGTCAAATTAGTGTTTTAGATTTTAAGAGAACTGACTTCAACAAGCTAAGAGAGAGAGTAGAAAGATTACATGGATGGAAATCCTAAAAGGAAAAACAATTTAAGATGCTTGGGAAACTCTGAAAAGCAAAATTATAGAAGCCTAATCTAACACAGTACCACAGAGGAAAAAAGAACAAGACACCCAGCCATAACCAGCATGGCTCCATAAAGAATTGTGACAAACTGAGAGACAAAAAGGACAATTATAAAAAAGTGGAAAGGGCACAAAATTAGAACAGAATACCAGCAAGTAGCCTGACTCTTCAAGGATGGAATCAGGAAAATTAAGCCTCAGAAAGAACTAAGACTTGCAACAAAAGCCAAAAATAACCAAAAAAAGGAACAAGAAGAAAGTCAATGAAGTGATCAGTCCACTAATGGGATTCGATGGCAAGAAGGTAACAAAGAACAGGGAGAAAACTAAATTCCTTAATTCCTTCTTTGCATCTGTCCTCACGAAAAAGGAAAAAATAGCCCAACCTACCAAAAGCAGCACCGTAGGAGACAGAACATGAATGCAGATCAAAATAGGCAAAAATTGGTAAGAGGCACCTATCTAGACAAATTCAAATTGCCAGAACTATATGGTTTGCATCCCAGGGTTCTGAAGGAAGCACTGAACAGAATCTTTCAGAGCACCTAGAGCATGAGGGAATTGTCAAACAACTGGAAAAGAGCTGACATAGTTCCAATCTTCAAAAAGGAGAAAAAGGTGGATCCAGGAAACTATAAACCAATCAGCTGCACATTAATACCCAGGAAAATCCTAAAAGCTAATCAAACAATGGATTTGTGACCACCTGGGAAAAGTAAGGTAATTACTAAAAGCCAACATGGTTTTGTTAGCAACAGATCATGCCAGATAAACCTTATTGTCTTCTTTGATTAAGTGTCTAAATTAGTGGATCAGGGAAATGCTGTGGATATAGTGTACTTGAACTTCAGTAAGTGATTTGACAAAGCAGACCACAATCTACTTCTTAGTAAGATAGAACAATGGGTAGACAATACCACCATCAGATGGTTTCATAGTTTTCTAGCCAAATGTACTTAGTGTGTAGTCCTCAATGGAACTGCATCTACATAGAGGGAATAGCAACAGCAGTAGCACTTTAGACTTATATCTCTCTCCATAATGCATTAAAGCACTCTGTATGCTTTACAATGTCAGCTTGCCCCCAACAATCTGGGTCCTCATTTTATCATCTTCAGAAGGATGGAAAGCTGAGTCATCCTTAACCCCTGTCAGGACTGAACTCCAGATTGTGGGCAGAGTTTGCCTGCAATAATGCATTTTTACAGATGACATCAAGCTGGGGGTGGGAGAGGGAAAATTACTAACACTTTGTAAGATAGGCTTAAGATTCAGAAGGATCTTCACAGACTTGAGCAGTGGGCCCTAGCCCAAAAGGTATAGTTCAGTGGTAAGAAAAGTAAGGTCTGCCCTTGACAGGAAAAAACAAATGCAAAGGTATAGAACAGTGATGGCGAACCTTTTAGAGACCGAGTACCCAAACTGCAACCCCAAACCCACTTATGTATCATCGGGTGCTGGGTGGGTGTGGCCCATTGGGTGGGAGTGGCCAGTTGGGTGAATGTGGCTGCGGTGGTAACGGCAGACTGGGTGGGGATAAAAAGTTCAATCAGTTCCAACTTTGCAAGATTTTTTTTTCCCGCGAGAAGTTGAAATTTATTGATTGATTGAATGAATCTTTTTTTTCCTTGCACACCGGCGGAGGCTTAAAGCGAAAAGGTTTTATAAAACCCAGCTGAAGGCCTAGGACTGGGGTGACAGCACACATGCCCAAAGAGAGGGCTCTGTGTGCCACCTGCGGCACGCGTGCCATAGGTTTGCCACCATGGGTATAGAATATGCAATATCTGGCTCAACAGTAGTAACTCTGAGAAGAATCTAGGTGTCCTAGCAGACCACCACTAAAATATGAATCAACAGGGTGCTTCAGCTACCAAAAAAGGTCAATGCAGTTCTAGCATAAGATTATGAGAGGTAATAGTACCACTTTATACTGCACTAGTGAAACCACATTTGGAATACTGCATCCAGTTCTGGTCACATGGCACAAAAAGATGCTGAGATTCTTGAACAAGTGCAGAGAAGAGCAACAAAGATAATAAAGGATCTGGAGACTAAATCATACAAGGAACCGTTAAGGAAACTAGATATGTCTACCCTAACAAAGAGAAGGATTAGAAGTGACATGATAGCTCTTTTCTTGTACCTGAGGGGCTGTTACAGAGAGAAGGTGGTCAATTTATTCTGCAAGGCATCAGAGGGTAGAATAAGAAGCAATGAGTAGAAATACATTAAAGAGAGATACAACCCAGAATTAAGGAGAAATTTCCTGACAGTGAGAACAATTAATCAATGAAATAGCTTGCCTAACATCTGTCGTTCTTATCACAATCACTTTTGCCCATGATCCAGCCCCAGAATTTACTATCTTATATTCTGCATCTTTCATTTTCATATTTTTATTAGTTCTCTTAATCTTTCATCATAACCAATCAAATTAACTATACTTATATTTATATTCATTGCAATTAATTAGTCATGCATATGTATAAATAGATGTTTAAATTTGAAACAATTTGTTTCTGTCTAATTTTGTTCCTACCTATTCATTCACGTCACTTAACAAAAAACCCTTTTTGTTCTGGATTGCATTCACTGAAAATATTGCATATTTTTTCTGAAAATTCTTATCTTGTTCTTCCATTATTACTGGAATTCAAGTATATATTTATCACCCACCTATTGATTCCTACTTTTATACATACTCAAAAGGAGCGCAGTGACTCACGTAGTTTGGATGCTGGGCTGATAATTTACAAGCCTGCGTTGGAAGGGGGAATGCTGCTGTGTGATGGGGTGGGCTCCCATCATTTGCTCCAGCTCCTGCCCACCAAGCAGTTCAAAAGCATGCAAATGTGAGCAGATAAATAGGTACCACTTTGATGGACTCATTAATGGGGACAATAAAGGAGCCCCCAGCTGCGTGTTCCTTTGGCAACAATGATGTCACCAGTTAATTTTTTAACCACAAAAGTGTTCCAGTGTTTCTGACATGGAAATATAGTATATATACTCATAACAGTCTAAATAACACCAATTCATACTTTCTGACATTTTCTCTTTCATAATTATTTTTATATATTTATCAACTATACTCCACAAGATCACATCACTTTCACTCAGATTTAGTACTTCTTTTTTCTTTCCCTTAGCTTCACAGGGACAACATACATATTCTTTCTTTCATTTTGTTAATTCATTACCTTTACCATTTATTTCTCTTACATTCTAAGTCATAATTTATCTTCCATGTGCATGGTTATCAGTAGATGGGATCATAGATATCCACCACCAACTTGTTAAATCAAGGCTAATGTATAATGCTTTGGGGAAAAGTAGAGAAGGCGTAATAGGTTGCAGTATGATCGTAACAGTGACGTATGCAGCATTCCTTTCTAAGACCAGATCCAAAGTTTCTGCTTGCCTCATTGTCAGTACAGGCCACCCACTATTTCATGAGCATAGGAACAAATGATCTCATCTTTCATTCAGATGCACTATCTGTGTTTTGATGCTTTGCATTTTCACTGTTTTTTCTCTAGAGCTGTCTGAAGCCCTTCCAAGTGTTTAATCTACTGCACACCAGTCTAGCATCATCCTACCGCTGATTGCCTATAGCATATCCCCTCTTTTCCAGTTAATGATGACTATCTAAGACGGGGTCTTCTCAGCTGATTAGCACCTTCCTCTTTCTTTTCTAGTTGATTCAATCTCCATAAAGGCCAAGCTGTCCAGAAGAGTGTTTTGGCCACCACGTTTTTCTTATGTTTTCCCAGTGAACATTCTTTTGATTTCTGTCTGGCCTGATGAAATAATCTCTTTTTCACCATATGCCCACTAGACTGGAATGGTTTCATCTCTCTGTGATTGTTGTTCCTTTGCTTCTATGAACCTGAACCATGAATTCTTCATAGCCACATAGCCAGGTTTCTACAGAATAAAGGAATGAATTAACATGATTCTCCCTATTAAAGCACAGTGTTACAGTGGGAGAGCAGGAAGGGAGGGAGAGAGGGTGGAAGGAAGAAGGGACAGAAGGAAAGATAGAAGGGGAAAGAGGGAGTAGTTAGTATCAAAGGAAAAAAGCATGGGGATGTGAAAGATATCTGTGTGTCCAAATAACTAGGAAACCAAAGGACAAGGACAGGGATTACTGAAGAACGAACATCTCTAAGATTAAAAACAAACAAATATAGTACTGATGGACTCACCCACACATAGAACAGATAACAAGGCTTTCCTTTTTGCATAAATGGGAAAGAGGGGAAAAAAGCAAGAGAATGACTAATCAAAGTTTATGGTTACTGATCCCCTGTCTAGCCCCATTGCTAAACCATTGGAATGCAGACTGGAATTCAATAAAATCAACTTCAGGTACAACTAGGAGCAGAGTTCCTGCTCTTAAGTCCCTAATTAAATTCTATCAGTTTGGCCATATTTTGGGCAATATCACAAGGGCAAGCAACATTCATTTTTATTTGAAAATTATTCTACAAGTTAGAATAATTAGAATTTCTAAAATAGTAACTACCTTGCAAGCTAACAAAGTGTTGTTCACATTCCACTAACTAGAAAGTATATGGAATATACTTACACATCCTTATGATGCATGGGAATTTTTATTCATAAATATCTTGCTACCAGAAAATGGCTGCTGCCAAGATGCTTGACATTGCAACTCATTGTTTACCTATTGAAATCTAAGATAATCAGATTAAATAGTGATTTGTGAGATGTGGCCATGTGCAATTTCTAAGAAAGGATAAGAGGACATAATAATTTTTGAAAAAGATGATACAGCTGAAGAGATTGAGTCCAGAAAGTGTAATATCTTACTTCCTGTTGCATAACCTTTTTGGGATGAGCTACTTAAAAACAATGGTGTCTCCACTAACTTTCTATTGCAACGTTATATATATGTAAATATATGCAAAGGTTTGCATATAACCTGGCAGGTGATAAGATAGAATAGGGATGGGGAAAGGGAATAGTATAGGTTAGATTTTTTTTAGGTCATTAACTTATCCATGATTTCCTGACAGATGCTGCAAATTGTCCAATGGACAAGCAGTTATTGTTTCTTGCAAGTAGTGTGTATTTACAGATCTCATACAACTGTTTGCCATGTACATAAATGCAAGTTAAAGTAGGGTTATGTTTGCAATCTTTATGAACGGAAGTTCCTTAGCATTTATGTAATAAAGTAGCACACATAGAGTGTGTCATACATTACTCCATTAGGGTTACAAAAGTATTTCTCAACCAGGGGTCCTTTATGATTAAGATTGTTAACTCCAAAATTTCCAAGTCTGCAAGTAGAATGGACCTTACATAAAAGAGTTATTACCTCTTTACTGCAGGTTTGAAGTATGACTGAGGCTAGAATGTAGAAACATGCTGCCATTCATCTTCTACATGAATGACAGAAGTGGACTTTTGTAGTTCAGAAATTACTATTGGCAATTACACTTTGTGATTTCACTTCTACTTACAGCTAATTTGTTATATTTTTATAGTATAGAAAAGTTCATTACTCTCTATGAAAAATAAATGAACAGAAGAAGTTCAGTAAGATAACTGATGAGTGGCCAATAAGTTTTATAAATAGATGATAGATAGATAGATAGATAGATAGATAGATAGATAGATAGATAGATAGATAGATAGATAGATAGATAGATAGATAGATAGATAGATACAAGGGAAAATGATAGAAAACATCTTTCCAAAAGAAAGAGGAAAAACAAGAAAAAGTGAGTTCCTCTAATTCCAAAATTTGCTCACCTTCTCTTCTGATTTCTCTTATTTCGATTCCAAAACTGAACAGGCTGAAACTGGAGGATGGCATTATTTTCTGAAAACAACAATAATTTGTTCATATATTTTAGACTGAGTTTCATTGAAAGCAACTGAATTTACTTCTCAGTAGATATGTATTTTTCCTGCACTTTTTTCATGAGCATTACATGCTGACATTTACATTCTTCATGTGTAGAAACTGGGTTTGTCTCAAATATTGTGCAATAACAATGCTGTCACCCAATGATTTGCAATTAGTGACTGACAAGGCATTGCAATACCATTTATGAACAGTAGAAAAGGTAAGAAAAGATCAACATCCAATAACTTCTCAGCAACTATTTTCTACAATGGTGAACATAAAGTCATTTTCACAATAAATAAACATTTTACTCACTTTAATACTTCTTAAATAAAACCCAGCATTATGTCTTATTTTTTCCTATATGTAAGGAAAAATAACTTAAATAAAGTATTAATTAATTCACTGTCACCCTAGTTTTAATACCTATCATGGTTCTCACTAGTATTGCAGTCTTTTCCCTTTTATTCCAATAATTTAGTATTTATTGAAAATAATTAGGCAAATTAGAGAAAGCAAATTGGAGATAAGATTTTAATTTTTCCTGTAACCAGATTAATGTAATTAACAAAAGTAAAGTTTCACTTAATTTGTTAAGAATTTGTTGAATAGATTTTATAGTAACAAGACTGAGTAAGGTGCATTTAGTAATGTCACTAATACTGAGTGGAGTTGGGACACAGAGATGGCCTTTGGACAAATCCAGACAACCATACGAGTCCCAGATGGGCCAATGATGGAGTTTCTCCACTCTGTCTTTCATAATATCTCTTCCTCCAAGCATACGTTTGATTGTTGTATTCTTCTATATGAAAAAGTTCATCAAATATCACTCATCAAAATTTGTGGGCTTGTTAGAATATTTTATAGAATATAGTAGTAGAAATTTCACTTGAGCATTTAAACTTTTATTAAGGCTCAGAAACCATGTGTCCTTTTGTTCACTTTAAGATTTGTTGGACTTCTTACATTTTATAGTTCACAGACCTTGAAAGTAGCTTACCTAGGGAAGTCAGTGAGATAAGATGTACATTCCAAGGATAGTTTCTCCTTAGATAAATACTCTCAAGAAACTTAGAAGACCTCACAAAGAAGGAAGGAAGTTCTTTATATGAAAGGATGTGAGGAGGGATATGAGTGATTGGGTAAGGTGGTATCCTATATAAGGGGCTGATTATAATGTATATAACCTGTACTGGATGGAGAGTATCTTTGTGGTCACCCACCTAACAGCTTATTGTCAATTACTGTTGGGTGAAGAATAAAGAATTTAATTTCATGCAACTGCCTGTTTTTCCAATCCAGCTCAGAAACAAAGGTGTGATGGAATAAATATTCCAACAGGTTGTTGGAATAGTTATGCTAATGAGGGCAATTACAGTAATTTTTCTTCTATGATTTTAACTTAATTTTATTAGGCATGCTGGTAGAAGGAAGGGAAGAATGGGTAAGAATAATTGTACCAGAAGGATTAACAGCCAACCCTGCTGCTTCCTTCAACTCCTGATGTTCTTGATATGGAATGAAAATATTTAACTCAGTCCCAGCCACACCTACAAAATGCATAGAAAATACAAACATTCATACAAAATTTCAGGTGGGACCACAATGGTGATGTAACAAGTTAAATTTATGGCTGTCCATTTTAGGTCCTAATCCAAGACAAGTGTTTATATTTGGTAAGGAAAATTCATAAATGTAGTGGGATTCTATGCACATTTGAATCTCATTTTGCCCCGACCATATTGGCAAGATTCATAGCAAATTCATCATATGATTTAGATATATTTGATTTGAACATAAGCTTCATGTTTAAGCATGTATACTAATTGCTGCTTCCACATTTAAAAAAATTTAAACTGCAAGTTCAGACATGTTTTATGAAAATTGGTTTGTGGTGCCACCAACTGGAATTATTCTCTCATGACACAAGTAAGGTATTAATCAGAAGAGATTTAATTATTCACATTTAAAAGTTAAACAGCCATAATTAAATATCCATATACTGTTGAAAACCTTGCTCTCCATTGCTCCTAAAATGACAAGAGTTTCTGTGATTTGGAATATTTAGAATTAGATCTTCACCACAGTTAGCTTACAAGTTGCTCACATTTGTTTTCCAGATTAAATATGATTGCTGGACCTTAACCTAGAGACTGTTCCTATATCTTTAAGAATTTTCCCCTACTTGCTGCTTTCTAGTTATGCTGGACTATGGTGCCAATCATTCCAGCCTTTTTAGCTCTCCTTTCTGGAAATAATTGCAGTGGAACATACAGTATTTTGAGGTTATCAAATTGGGTAAGAGAGCTGCTAATGTTGCAGTGCCTCAAGAGATGCTCTTTTCCTATATTATGCATTTTGTCTGCTCATGAGACACTTCCTTTTCAGACTTCCTTTGTTCTAGAAGTGGTTTCTGTGGTGTGGGAGCTGTATTGTTGGTCTGGCTATCAGAGGTTACTGCAATCAAGTGATGATGAAAGCCTATCTGTAGAGATCTCTCCCCCACCCCCTTTATTTTTAGAGCTTTTCCATACTGTGGCCTTAAGCTGCTGCATTTTCATGTGAAAACTGGCTGGAAATGAAGCAGTCTTAAATCCCTTCCTGATTTCAACCCTTTCCTCCTCTTTAGCTGGTGTTCTGCCTGGACCACATTTTTCACAGTCCCAGTTATGAGTTCCCCTACTTCTTTACCCTTTCTGAACTGAACAAGAAAGGAATTATCACACTTTTATCATTTGGACTGCCAGGACAATTTTTTTAAAAAAACTTTTTTATCTCTTCTTAAAAATATTTTATTGTTTCATAAGTAAATGTGTAAGACAACAACAACAACACAGTTACATTGCTTCACTTTAATCTCTGAAATTCCCCAAATCCAAACACTCTAAACCCAGCCTTTCACTATTCCACTAGTAAGTCTGTAAAACAAAATGGCTGTGAAAGACAATAGTGACTGGAAGGGGAGGGCAGTTCCTTACTAGAGTGCATGGCAGCCAATAGCAAGGAGAGGTTTGCCTACCCTACACAGTGTAAATGCTTAGCACATTTGAGCCAGCACAAGTCAGAAAGCTTTTGGTTTTTGATGTGTAGCAATAAAATATAGACATAGGTTGCCTTCCCAGTAGGCTGATTATGGGAAAATGTTATCATTGTGACCAGATCCATTGTAATCTGTACTTATATTGGAGAAAATGTAGGGTAGGGATTTTACATGCTATCATGTGGAAATGTTGCTTCAATCAGATATGCACAGACATGTAAGCCTTATATTATTGCAATGATTCATCTGTCTGTCCACTTTACAAAGCGTATAACAACTTTTTTGGTGCAAAAAGAATAATAAATTATTTAATATAGTTTGATTAGGTTTGGATCAGTTTTTGATTAGAACCTTTAATTGTAAAATACTTTGTTTCCAGGGAATAAATCTGACAGTAAGTTGTGCTGTGGTGGACGTCACTTTTCTTATCAAGCCTTTAACTGTATTTTGAAATTTATAAGCTTGAACAAGAATTGTTGTTTCTTTACTTAACTATACTAATGATCCAGGATTTGGGGAATATAAGTGGTTATAGAAGACAGCCTGACCTTTTGTACATTGGATAATGCAAGATTTGGAACAGCCAGGATAGACTAAGATGAATGACAAAAATACTATTCTGTTCAAACTCTTGGAATGTTGCTGAATGACAATGAAGTATCTTGATATTTTGGTTGATGAAAGAGTCTAATGAAAGGGAACTACATCTCATAAAATTCCAAAGGAATAAGATCATTATTGCTTGAGCTGTATTAGAAATAGTTGAACATCTGGAAAATGTAAAGTCAATAAAACCATCTTGATTTTTATTAGAAAATACGTAAATTATAGAGTAGAATGATCTAGGTGACATCGAATTAATAAGAATTATTTTATTTGGTCTCAAATCAATATAAATAGGGGGTAACCTGCAGAAGGAGATAACGTGTATCTCATTCACTTTCCTCTATTTCTTCTAATATCTCATTGTTATATTTGTTAAATTCTTTTATTATTGATAATTCTCTTATCTGTTTTCTTATTTTCCTTGGCTTTTGTTCTGATTATATATCCCAGGATATCTCAGGATATAGGATGGATAGATTTTAATGTTACTATTTGTAACAGAATTGTTAGAAGAAAATTTACAGACTCCACAGAGTTTTGGAAGAAAGATATATTTAATTATTATTCAATTTTATATTCAATATATGCAAAATTCCTTTTCAAACTACAGTGTGTGCTTTATCACTAAATTCTAGTGTAAATATTTTGTTTTACATATTTCTTTTAAATGTGTAATTTATAATATTTTCTCAAGAAAATGTTACTAAATTTGTCTTCCTCTTTAGAATATTTTTATAAAAAGATGATTAGTACTTTAAGATACTATTTATTAATAAACTAATTCCAAGCAAATGTTAAATTTATGAACTTTGGTATTGTTTATGAATTCCAAACTAGAATTAGACCAATGCACCAGTAATTGGTACCAGGCTGTAAAAACAGCTAATGCCTTTATTTGAGCTATTTTGACCTTGCTCTGTGAGCTAAAGCAGTTCGCCTTATAGTTTAACTAATTAAATGTTTTGCAGAATGTTTTGAAGTAAACGTTACATATTATTAAGTGTTCTTGGCATGGAGTACTTGGCAGATAGCAAAAGTTTTCATTTCCATTTGCAATGGAAGATGTTTTTTCCTTTCTAATTGAAAAGTCTAAAAGGTACAAGTATGTTTTTAGCAGCATAGCTGAACAAACTGAAAATAAGGGAAGGGGGAGCAGAATAGAAATGATTTGATGGCGTGATTTTTGCTAGGCACTGCATAATGGAATACTTAAATATTTGTGTGCCTTCGATGGATTTAGTGCTGATACCTGAAACCTACAATTTTCTTTGAGATATAATACTGATCAGAAATCAAATCTAAGATCTTGAGAATCTTGTCTTGATTAAAAATTATATGGTGGAAAGAAACAAATTACTACTGTATGTATTTGTGGTTACTTTTTTGGAAGACAAAAATTCCAAAGAGGTTGGGATTATAACAATGAAATGTTTGCATCAAAATATAGCAATTTTAATTTCATATGAAATACGTTAGGACTAGACATTTTCTCATAACTTTAATATGACTTTTTCAGCTATGAAAAAATGAAAAGCCTGCAACTTTAGTTTTAAAAATAGAATTAAAAAAGAATTGTAAATGAACAGAAGGCACTGTAGAATATGCTGGTATCACATCACATTAGCATTGCTAGAATTCTCTTTCTGTGATACAACTCATATAGGAGAGAGTGAGATTATGACAGAAAGCTAGTGTTATTGCAGATATATTCAGTTCCATACATACACAGATAGTCCTCGACTTACAAAAGTTCGTTCAGTGACTGTTCGAAGTTGCAACGGCACTGAAAGAAATAACGTGATCATTTTTCACACTTATAACAGTTGCAGCATCCCCATGGTCACATGATTTACATTAAGATGCTTGACAACTGGTTCATATTTATGACGGTTGCATATGACCATCTTTTGCAACCTTCTGACAAGCAAAGTCAAGGGGGAAGCCAGATTCACTTAACAATCATGTTTAACAACTGCAGTGATTCACTTAACATATGTGGCAAGAAAAGTCATAAAATAGGACAAAACTCACTTAACAAACTTCTCACTTAGCAACATAAATTCTGGACTCAATTGTGATCATAGGTTGAGGACTACCTATAGTATAAAGATAAAGTTTTCCTTGTCCAGTTGTGTCCGACTCTAGAGCACAGTGCTGTTCTCTGATTTTTGGCCGAGGGAGCCAGCATTGTTTGAAGACATTTTCTATAGTCATGTGATCAGCATGATTATGTACTAAGGCACACAGAACATTGTTACCTTCCCACTGAAGTGGTACCTATTTATCTATTCACATTGGCCTGCTTTCAAACTGCTAGGTGCAAGGAACAGGAGCTCCTTCCATTGCATGGCACTTGGGTCTCAATCCTGGGCTGTCAGCTTTCCAGCTGACAAGCACGGTGTCTTTAATTGCTGAACCATTATGCCCCTTCATGTAGTATACCAAACAAATACAATACCTATTGATAAACATAGTTTTGGTTCAAAACCATACTTCCCATACTTTTGAAACTTTTGATACACAACTTTTGATACAAGTCTATGCACATTTAGTTGTATGTATATACCCAAAGATATGTTGTTACTGTTCTATCCTGCAAATCTTTTATGCACATTAGTTAATCCAAAGATAAACTGTTTTAATTTGGGAGTTAATAAAGCAGTAAGATGCTTATTTTTTGATAGCAACTATATGTTTTCCCCAATTGCTATGGGTCTCTGTCTAGTAGAATTATATTCTACTTCCAATAAATTCATAAATAAAATAAAAATAATAAACATTAAACATCCTGGCATGTAAAATATAATAAATATTCCTTATTCGTGTCCCATCTCTGTAAAAAAAATCTGTATTTATCCAGTTATATGGTCAATTGTGTCCTTTATTATCTGGGTAAAAGAATAATTGAGCAGTGCTAATTGCTGCACAGATTTCTTTCAAATCACGAATACCAAAGAAGTGTTATCCCACTGGAGATATGGCTATCAGCTTATCCTCATGGTACATGTTTTGATCTCTCTGAACAGCATCACTTATCTCCTGATTCATCATTACAGGAATCCACATAATGGCTAAGCTTGAATTAATTTTAGGCACACCCATAGGCATACCACATGGCATTATTTCTTAACCTTGGCAACTTGAAAATGTATAGACTTTAATTCCCAGAATTCCTAACCAGCATGGCTTGAAGTTCACATATCTTCAAGTTGCTATGATTGAGAAACACTGCCATATGAAGTTCCTTTTTCATTAAGCATCAAATGTTTATCCTTGTGGTACATCTAAAATTGTTTCATAAATTTGTCTTGGTTCCTAAAATAAAAAATAAAAAATAAATAAATATTATTATTAATAATAATGATGATGATGATGATGATGATGGAAGGGACCTTGGAGGTCATCTAGTCAAACTCCCTGCTCAGGCAGGAAACTCTATACCATTTAGACCAGGGCTTTTCAACCAGTGGTACGGGTACTACCTATGGTACATTGGTACCTGGCAGGTGGTACATGACCATCCTAGAAAAGTGGTCGCAGGGGAGGGGAATGGCAGCACTGCACAAGCCTGAGCGAGAGATGGCTGGAGCTGCAGGGCTGGCAGGGCTCAGCGGAAGCGCCAGGATCAGCACCAGGCTCCAGCTGGAATGTTGCAGCATCTCCAGGGTCTTGTGATTTACATTCAGATGCTTGGCAACTGATTCATATTTATGATGGTCACAGTGTCCCAGGGTCATGTGAAGTGACCAAAACCTGCTGCAACCACCCAACAGACGGGGGGAATAAAAACCAAACAGCCCCCCACCCCACCCCCGCTGCCAATCCTCAACAGAAATGCTCACAACAATGAAAACCTCGGACAGGAGGAAGAGCGCTGCCAGGTGGGCAGGTAGGTGTGTTGCTCGGCTGTGGCTTGGGGGGCACTTTTTTCAGTGCCATTGTAACTTTGAACAGTCATTAAGCGAGCTGTTGTAACTCAAGTGTACTTCATCACTTTTTTCCTTTTTTGGGGGGGGGTCATCAAGTTTTTGACACCTTGCTAAGTGACTGGTGGTACTGGAATGTTGCCATATCCTAAAAGTGGTACAATGGGTGAAAAGGTTGAAAAGCCCTGATTTAGACAAATGGCTCAGTCTCTTCTTAAAAACTTCCAGTGTTGAAGCATTCACAGCTTCTGTAAGCAAGTCGTTCCACAGATTAATTGTTCTAACTGTCAGGAAATTTCTCCTTAGTTCTAGGTTGCTTCTCTCTTTGGTTAGTTTCCATGCATTGCTTCTTGACTTGCCTTCAGGTGCTTTGGAGAATAGCTTGACTCCCTCTTCTTTGTGGCAACCCCTGAGATATTGGAACACTGCTATCATGTCACCCCTGGTCCTTCTCTTCATTAAACTAGACCAGGGGTCGGCAACCTTAAACACTCAAAGAGCCACTTGGACCAGTTTCCCAGACAAAAAAAACACTGGGAGCTGCATGCACCTGTGAGGAGGGGAGCTTGATTGAAGAGTTTAATTAAAAAGAAATAGAGGCTGCTGTGCATGAATTCTCTCTCTCTCTCTCTCTCTCTCTCTCTCTCTCTCTCTCTCTCTCTCTCTCTCTCTCTCTCTCTCTCTCTCTCTCTCTCTCTCTCTCTCTCTCTCTCTCTCTCTCTCTCTCTTCTGTTCACCTGGCAGGCTGGCTTCACGCTGTTCTTGGACAAGCTGACACACTTTCTTATTGGGCTGGCTCTCCTGCCCTGCTTTCTGCTGCTTCCTGTGGAGACACAGCAAAGGCAGGAGCCCCACCCAATAAGCTTGTCAGTTTCTCGGAGAACAGTGTGAGTTTTACACACACATACACACACACACACATTGATTCTATCCCTCTGTTAATGCAGCCTAGCATTGTGTTGGCTTTTTTGGCAGCTGCAGCACACTGCTGGCTCATATTGTCCAGTAGGACTCCGAGATCCCTTTCACAGTTACTACTATTGAGCAAGGTACCACTATACCTGTACATTTGGTTTTTCTTGCCTAAATGTAGAACCTTACTTTTTTCACCACTGAATTTCATTTTGTTAGATAGCGCCCAATGTTCAAGTCTGTCCAGATCCTCCTGTATCTTAAGCCTATCTTCTGGAGTATTGGCTATTCCTGCCAGCTTCAAATTTAGTTTTAAATTTATTTTTTTATTTTTTTGCAGAGGTTTAGACAATTTTTTTTCCTTTTCTTTCCAATTTATTGACATTCACTGCAGGTCAAAAATATTTCTGCTCTTTGTGGCTTTCCAGAATCTGTTGTCTTTCAGATGGGTTGCACTTCCATGCTGGCTAGGCTGATAACCTGTAGAGGAAAAGATTGGAAGTAAAAAATCTGAATTCACATATTAATCTTGTAATAACAATGATTCCAGACAAGGATTTTAATTGTAAGGTCTTTCTGCTTTTTTCAGAGAATTCCAGCATTGAATTGAGATGCTTTATGCCTGTGTCTTTTACAACTGTTTCTTCTGTTATTTTCTTCCATGAAAAATGTATGTTAGAGAATAGAATAGAACAGAATAGAACAGAATTCTTTATTGGGAAAATGTGATTGGACACACAAGGAATTTGTCTCCATTGCATAAGCTCACAGTGTACACATAAACAGCAAGTAATAGGTCATAGTTCATAAATCATAGTTACAATCATTAATCATAAGTTACAAACAACAATTGATAAAACATAAGAAACCAACAGGAGAAGATAGTAGGAAAGATGAGAAGGTGATAAAAGAGCCTTGGTGGAGCAGTGGGCTAATGCCTCCTTAAGTAACACCAGCTGCCTGCAATTAGTGCAGGTTCGCATCCCACCAGGCTCAAGGTTGACTCAGCCTTCCATCCTTCCAAGGTAGGTAAAATGAGGACCCAGATTGTTGGGGGCAATTAAGCTGACTTTGTAATAATGCCGCTTGGGGGGTCTGTGTGAAAGCCCTAATAAGCAGGCATATACATAGAATGAAGGCTACTGCTAAGCTTGTAAGCCGCCCTGAGTCTTCGGAGAAGGGCGGGATATAAATGGAATTAAAATAAATAAATAAAAATAAATAAATAAAAGATGAGAAATGAGACAGTGCTGTGGGAATGAAGTGTCCAGCAGTGATGGCACGGGGGCAGTGGTGGGATTCAAATACCTGAACAACCGTTTCTCTGTGTGGATGCCACTTCTGGAAGTGCATTTTGGGACTTTCAGAAGTGGCACCCACACACTTCTGGTGGGACGTTCTGGGACGTGCGAAAAAGGGCTAGGCCTTTAGCCGTTTTGCCAAAGTTAACAAAAAAATAGCTATCGGTTCTACTGAACCAGTGCAAACCGGCTGAATCCCACCACTGGATAGTGGGAAAACTATTTATGTCTGGTTGTTTTGGCATGCAATGCTCTATAGCGGCATCCTGAGAGAAGTTGAAATAGAAGTAACCTAGGTAGTGCTTTTTTTGTAAAAGAAAAAGGTGCCGGAACTCACACATGCCATACAACCCACCTTGCCTACCCTACAAGGTTCCATCCAAAAAAGGTGCTGGAACTCCGTTCTGAGCGTTCTATGACAAAAAAAGCCCTGAACCTAGGGGGAAAAAATCTGGAGAAATCTTTTTGTTGCTTCTTAAAGTGACAAACATCTTAAAATATTTTACATCAAAGTATTAGGGAGCTGAAAGAAATAAAAAACAAGTGGGGACACATAAATAGTTGGGAGGCATGAGGAAGCAGAATGGAAGGAGGATGGATAGTTGGTTGAGAACATCTTTGATTACCCTGTGATAGCTTCCATCTTGCTTGCAATTCTGATGAGCAAGGACATAGCTTTACTTGATCCCCTCCCCCAAAGCAAGACTGTGAGAATATCATTTTGGAGCCAAGATATAGGTAACAAGTAACTGTTCTGCAATTTTGTACAGTATGTAATGGCAGATGTTTAAAAGCATTGCCTCTCAACTTGTTGCCTTTCCTCTTAATTAAGTTGCTGTTTATCTATCATTTATGTGTATTTTAAAGTTCATTACATAAAAGCTCTGATTGCCAAAAGTGAGACAATAAAATATTTAGGTTAGTAACTAAGCAGGGCAAGGGCTCTTTGAAGTAAAAATGACTTTTACTTGTTTGCTTTTGTCGTATTCAGTTTTAACTTTCTGCGTAAGTTATATAACTGTTCCCTTTGGCTTGTTGTCAAGGTCTCAAATTAATGATAGCTATGCTGCACTTGGCTGAGGAAATAACACACCGGGTGCCCACATGCCAGTTCCCAGCTCCTGAATATTTTGTTGGCTGAATGTAGAAAAAGTAAATCAGGCCATTGCCCTAGCACAGGGGTCAGCTACCTGAAACAGTGAAAGAGCCACTCGGAACCGGTTCCCTCACAAAAGGAAAAACTGGGAGCCGCAAAAAATGTGTGCACATGTGCAGAACAGGGTTTGACTGAAGAGTGGAGCCAAGGCGAGATATGCACCTACTCTGCATATTTGAATTGATTGGTTGAACTTTTTTAGTCCCACTTTTTTTTTTTTGGACTGCATGTGACAGATGACTGGGAGCCGCAGGAGACGGCTGAAAGAGCTGCATGCGGCTCCGGAGCCGCGGGTTGCAGACCTGTGCCCTAGCACATAAAATATGAATCTCGATTTTTTTATGTATAAAAGAAGCCACTTTACATCATAGAAGCAGGAAGAAGGTGCTTTCTTGTGCCTCAGTTTGTTTTCCCTTCTCTCTGGAGACCCAGCAGACCTCTGTTTGGCAGCCTCTGCCTCTGAAGAAGGGTAAGATGGAGAATCGGCAAAAGAGTTCATCCTCCCCCTGATATTTACTGATATTAAAATACTCAGCTGTATCTTTCCTTTTATTCATGCACTAGCTCTCCCATATTTGCCAATAACATAGCATAAGCCCTGAAAACATCTAAGATAGAAAACAATTTAATGTCTGCCTAGGACTAGATGACTCTGGACACGTCATCTTAAGTCACTTTTATTCCTGGATGAGAAGGATTTACCAGAAATGCAACATATGTTTGTATTCAGGCTCCCAAATAATTGCCCTCCTTCTCTTTCAGATGTTGTGGGATAGCTTGGCTTCCTTGAGCCAAAGCAGCAAACCATCAGGGTAGCTATATAGAATGGAATTGTTTTCTGCTGCTCTGGAGGACAAAAAGGTATAGAAATAGAAATAGCACTTAGACTTATATATGGCTTCATAGTGCCTTACAGCCCGCTCTAAGCGGTTTACAGAATCAGCATATTGCCCCCAATGATCTGGGTCCTCATTTTATCAACCTCAGAAGGATGGAAGGCTGAATCAACCTCAAGCCCACCAGACTGAACTCCAGACTGTGGGCAGAGTCAGCATACTGCATTGTAAACACAGTGCCACCACGTCTCTGGCAAGAAATGGCAAGAAAGCAAATGTTACCAAAAGATTAGAAGAAATGTCCTAAAGGTGAGAACAGTTAGGAATAGAACAGCTACCATGGCCCAGCCATCAGATAAAATATAAAGAGGCGGACCCACAGTCCCTTTTCCTAACATTTTATCAATTCAATGGCTGGGTTCTCATAGCATAAGGTAAAGGTAAAGGTTCCCCCGCACATGCGTGCTAGTCGTTTCCGACTCTAGGGGCCGGTGCTCATCTCCGTTTCAAAGCCGAAGAGCCAGCGCTTGTCCGAGGACATCTCCGTGGTCATGTGGCCGGCATGACTGGACACTAAAGGCACACGGAACGCTGTTACCTTCCCACCGTAGTGGTCCCTATTTTTCTACTTGCATTTTTACATGCTTTCAAACTGCTAGGTTGGCAGAAGCTGGGACGAGTAACAGGTGCTCACTCTGTTACATGGCACTCAGGATTCGACCCGCCAAACTGCCGACCTTCTGATCGACAGGCTCAGCGTCCTAACCCACTGAGCCACTGCGTCCCTTATGGCATACTAAGCCATAAATCACAGGTAATCTTATTGCAGATAGGGGCAATAATATCATTTTATTTCTTTTTAGTTTTTGATTTCTGAGTATTGCGTGTTGTATGGTCAGTACTTTGATGACACCATCAGATGAGACAGAACTAAATTTTCCTGTCTTTTAGAGAAGCTAAGAAAAGTTCTGGGTGTTTTAAGTCTTGAAGAGTGTTAGGTGATTTCTGTACTAGTGATTTGTAACTTATTCTAGAGTCCTGTAACTACAGGCAATCCTCAATTTATGAAAACAATTGAGACCAGAATTTATGTTGTTAAGCAAGGTGGTTGTTAAGTGAGTTGTGTCCAATTTTACAACCTTTTTTGCCACAGAAAGGATTTGCTTTTGTTAAGCAACCCATTGAAGTTGTTAAGTGAATCATGTGGTCATTAAGCAAATCTGGGTTCCTCCATCTCAATAACCTCTCTTTGTCCCACCTCTAGTTTTTATAAAATATTAAATAGATTTTTCAGTTTTAAAAATCACTTATTGTGAGTTAGTTGATCTCACCAAATTATCCTTTTTTAAAAAAAAAAATATTTTTACTCATTCTATTTGGTGCCCAACTGTCTTGAATGGCACCTGGACAAATGTGCTTTTTCATATTTTTTTCTGAGGCGTTAAGACGCTAGAATAATTTGCAGATACCTTTCTGAGCCACGTAATGTGGAAAAAAATTGCTGATACCTTTGAGGCACATGACACGGAAACAATTTGCTGATATGTATTTTAAGATCTGATAAATGTTAAACTTGAGCAATCTGTATGGAATTGGAAAGGGATTCCATAACCTTGACAAGGTTAAGATATGGTTAAGTGCCAAGAAGTTAAATCACCATCTAACATATGGTTGAGAACATGCTTGCATGTGTTTAAGCTTTAATTTAATTCACAGGAAATCCAGTTACCTTTTGATAAGCCAATCCATTACATGAGTCAATTCATGTTTCACTTGTACTAAAACTATTCAATTTGTGTCATTGTATTTTTTCCCCTCAGTCTCTTTCTAGAATGATCTCTCTCACCACCTATTGAAATAATGGTCCACAACTCCTAAAATTTCCAGGCACACACTGTTGGCAGAGCTCCTTGTCTCTTATATAAACTCTAGGCTGCTAAACTATAATTTGGTGAGATAGATTTTCTTTAGGATGTTCAGTGAATTTAGCTTGTTTAAAATCCATGATTTATATCTTAGACCAAAATGTGAATCCAGCCCATATTTCTACTGAATGTTTAGTGAATTTCTATCTCATTCCCTTCCTTAGAATTGGTTGGATTTACACAATATGCTAAGCTAAAGCCAAACTGTAGAAGAGAGGTAACCTTACAGAATAGAACTTGATCTGAAACCAACTTCCGAGAACAACTGTATTTTCCTACCCTAGCTTTGCTCTTAGATAGCGGCTGGTACAGTAGTTCCTACCTTTCAGAGACTTCATACTTGATATCCTCTACTAACACTCATATAAAAGAAGCTCTCTCCTGTTACCTATTACCTTTCTGGGATTAAAAATTTAGAGCATAAGATTGGAAATAATTTATACAGTGTCACCTGCTGGGCAGAGAGAGTACGTGCATGTGATTAGAGAATTTCTACTTTCCTTCCCACCCTTGGGAGATAATCTTGCAAAAGAATTTTTTTTTAACTTGAATGAAATGCAAAAGAGATAAATTGCACAACTGTCCAAATTAAATTAAAAAAGGAAAACCAACACTCCTATCAGATTATAGTATGAGATTGAAAGATAAAGAAGAAACAGAATACTACAGTACCATACCTGGGAGTCATTCTACAAATGGCTAGAAAAAAAGGATTAGGAATTGACTATGTATTAGCACTTTTGAATCCAGACAGCACGTTGGTTGAAAAGCTAACATATGTATGTAAGAGAAAAACTAATAAAATCTTTATTTAAAAAAACCAGTATTTTTTGAGTACTTCTGTAGAAATATTCAAGAGACAGAGTACCCAACATTACTACAAATTTCAAATATTTTTTTTAACTATCTACACCAGTATGGAATAACAGCTGACATTACAAAAATTCCCTAACTTACGGAATAAGAGAAACAAGACATAAGAAAAAGGTGTCTGCACCATGCAGCAAACAATTATTATGAAAATCAGTAAAAACCATAGGCTTCAGTCCAACAATGTATGTTTATTGTTTTAAAATGACCAAGCTTTTTTAAAAAAAATATCCAGCCAGGAGGGAGGGAAAATGTGATAAACCACTCCCCTGTACATGACCAAGTACCTCTTTTTGTCATGAGGATTTCTTTTTAAATGAAGCTTGCAGCCTGGCAGCAGGCTACAATCACAATATAAATAAACTCTATCATACTTTATTCTCATATGTTATGAGAATTAAGTGTAAGTACCGTATAGTATTTGATTACAAAAGCCACTTATTTATATTGAGTTTCACTCTTAAAAAAATTAATGGTAGGTATGCAAAAGCTCCTTGAATTATCTCTTGCTGATGCTGAAAGTCAATGATTGATACTCTCAGTTACAGCACAATCATCATGGAGAAAATTTATGTGTTTGTTAAGAGCTGACATGATGTTACTGACATATAATGAATCAATGTGTTGCAGAACTATGACTTTCTTTGAATCAAACTTTAACCTGCTTATAAAAGAATAGAATAGAATAATATCAGAACAATAGTCAAGGTTAATAGATATGAGTTCACTCCATATAGACAGATTCTTTCAAAAAGATAAAAAAGCCATACAATCTCCACTGAGGATTAATAAGATTTTTTTTAACTTGTCACACAGTGCGTTAAAATTGATACAAGGAGTATTTCAGCAGTTGTGCTGAACTGCTCCTTTGCTTTAGTTTTTTTACTATTTCCATCTCCATGAAGGTTGCTTGTAATGAAGCATGAGACTTTAGTGGTTACACCTACTTCTGGTGTGGTCCTGTAACGTAGCTTTTGGCAACCACTGTCAGAAATATTTATTTTTATGTGTAATTTGAGGTTTAAACCCTCCTCCTCAAGGCAAGAAAGGCCTTCAGTCTATTTCTATAAAAGCAGACAGTAAATTAAATTTTCATGATGTCTCTTCATTCAAATATAAATCAGTGAAACTTCAGTTTATGTATTCTTTTCCTGCAGCTGCTAAGAGTATAACAAAATGTTACCAATTATCATTAAGGCAAACTTAAAGGAAGAAGGAAACAAGATTTTTTTTTTCATATCCTACTGAACATTTCATGTCTCTTAAATTGCATGGTTTTAGTTAGGAAAGTTTGTCTATACACTGGTCAGATCAACTACTTCCTATTTAACCTTTGCACATACAATTCTCACAGAAATCAAAAAAGGCTTTTATTTGCATTCGATGAAAATGGAGATACATATTTTAAATCAAAAGACTTTGATTTTGATGTTTGATTATAGTATGAGAAAGCTCAGGGTAAATATTAATGTCATTATATCCCTATATTTCTAAATTCATGTATTTAGTTAAGCATTTTTCAATTAGCCTGTTTGGTTTCTTGATCTGATCCATGTGACTTCTAGCAGCAAAGGGAGAAGCCATTTTCTCATCTTCCCTGATGATTGGAAGTAGGCACTCCTTGACCATTGGCGATTGTTGGCCAGGTTGGGTTGCTTTAAATATATAATATTCATGGGGTCTGCCAGTTCTGAAAAAAGTTCACTCATGTCAGGATGTAATAATGCTTTCTTTTAATATTCAAGTTTAATTTGGGGGGGGGTTGTAGGGAAGTTCTCAGAGTTTCATATTTCTTGTGATCTGTAACAATAGAAAAAAACTACTCATTTGATTCTACTGTGTGAAAACTAGTTTCTCGTGTGTGAGTGTGTGTATGCGCATGCGCGTACGTGCACGTGCTCTTCCTGCCCATTTTGGCTTTGAGTTTTGTTCTCAATACTCCTGGTACATTCCTTAAGGCATGTCCTACTGATTGTGCATTGCCACTAAAATTAATCTGAAAAAGACCTACCTATACCATGAAATACATTTACGTATCTGCTTGAGTATTAATGTATTGAGTGAGAGTGTATATGAGTGTTTGTGTGTGCACATGTATTTTCTCTGTGAGAAAATATGATTTTTTTGGTGACTTTTCAGAGGTTTCTACAACCAGAATGGTTCTTTGAACATTTCATATTACTAATTCTTTTATAGCATTTAGTGGTTATTTTTGAATGTTATTTATATCTTTTCTTTTTTTGTTGTTTATTTCAGTATGCTAAACATTTGTAGCTTAATAGAAATGTGCTTTGACTAGAAACTGGATATGAAATGACTATAGATATCCATGTAATTAATAATGTGTTAGAATATATTAGAGATTATATTAATGGAGCTGTGGTGTGGCAATGGTTAGAATGCAGTACTGCAGGCTATTTCTACTGACTCCCGGCTGTCAGCAGTTCAGCAATTCAATTCTCACTGGCTCAGGGTTGACTCAGCCCTTCCATCCTTCCGAGGTCATAAAATGAGGACCCAGACTGTTGAGGGCAATATGCTGACTCTGTAAGCCACTTAAAGAGAGCTGTAAAGCACTGTGAAGTGATATATAAGTCTAAGTGCTATCGCTATTGCTGTTTGGATACTTCACATTTTATGATTATTCAAGAATTGTTAATTATCCACCTGTACTTCATTGCTTATATTGGTTTAAAATATATATTTTTAAAAATACCATATAGAAGGCCTTTCCATTACAAATTGAGTTCATATTTGCCCACTGTGCCTATTGGGTCTTCAGTATAAATGTTTGCTTACTGCGTAAAGGTCTGACTTAGGTTACACTCTGGTGCATTTTATTAGATTGACCTATGCCAATGATGGCAAACCTTTTACAGACCGAGGGCCCAAACTGCAACCCAAAATCCACTTATGTATCATCGGGTGCCGGGTGGCCTATTGGCTGGGTGTTGCTAATTGGGTGGCTGTAGCCCATTGGGTGGGCGTGGCTGTGGTGGTAATGGCAGACTGGGTGGGACTAAAAAGTTCAATCAATCAATTCCAACTTTGCGAGATCTTTTTTTTCCCATGAGAAATTGAAATTGATTGATTGATTGAACCTTTTTTTTTTGCACACGATGATGGAGGCCTAAAGCTAAAAAGTTTTATAAAATCCAGCTGAAGGTCTAGGACTGAGGCGACAGCACGCGTGCCCACAAAGAGGACTCTGCGTGCCACTTGTGGCACGTGTGCCATAGGTTCACCACCACAGACCTATACCCTACTATCAAGTTTATAAGCCACTAAAATATTTGATAAAGACATCATTACTGGCTTCCAATTGCTACTAAGTTTCAGGTCTGGTGATGGCTTCAGACTATACTGAACTTTTTAAGGGTTACAAGTAAGTTGCAGTTGGCTTTCTACCCTCATGCTAACTCTATGTTTTTTCTGCAACCCACAATTTTTTCCTTTAATAAGATAGCAGAAGACTTTTTCTGCCTCTGTGTGTGTATGTGTGTGTGTGTGTGTGTGTGTGTGTGTGTGTATTGCTTTTCTATGTAATGATGGGTCTTCAGCACACTGTCATTTCTCTACAGGAAATCAGCTTTACTTCTGAAAACATATGTTAATTTTATCAGAAGGTAATGACACAAGAGGTTAACTGCCTTATTATTAACGTACATTTAAAGTTAAGTCTGATTTAGAACAAAAAGGAACTTTCAGTATTTCAGTATTCAGTAACATTATTCTCTATAATATAAGTATCTACTACACTGTAAGAATCCAGTGGGGTTTTCTGTATTCATTACTGTAATGTATTGGGCTTGCTTCTTAACACCACGTGGTAACTGCTGGAAGACTGTTTGAGCAGGAAGCTAGCTAACGGCTCCCAGCTCCTCAGACAACCCATCTCCAGCACTGCTATTGGTCGCCCCTAGGCAGCAATAGATTACTTCAAACCTATTGGCTGCCGCCTAGGGGCCAGGGATATAAATATAAATATAAATATAAATCTGCAGCCCAGTTCTCTAGTTCAGATCCTGCAAGCAATAAACCATGATCTTTGCTGAACTCACTTGCCTTGTCTTCATTCCTGCACAATGAACCCAGTACACAACATGGCGACGAAGGTGGGATCCTGCTTCTCCATTGGAGCTGAAAGTCACTAGGGGAGAGGCAGTGCATGCCTGGCGGGAAAAGCAATTCCCCCCCCTACAATCGGCTAGCACGCCACGCTAGGAACCAAAGGACCAGTCCCTGAGCAACGGAGAGGCAGGATTCGAAGACGCAGAAGCCAGCTGCAAAGACCAGCAGAATGCCCAAGGTTGGAAGACTGTGAGAGTTCGACATCAAGAAACCAGAAGGATGGCCCTCGTACCTGTCCCAGGTCGAGAACTACCTTTGGGCGAACCAGGTTGCAGAGGATGGATTGAAGGCCGCCAAGTGTTGTGACTCAGGGCCAGCCTGTGGGTCCGACAGCCGGGTCCGATGTATCGGAGGACTCAGATGTGGGGGAGGAGGGAAACGAACCGGCTGATGATGATTTAGAGGCTTTGCAGAGTCCTCAGCCGGGGACCTCTTCTCAGCTGTGTGAGCCCGAGAGTGCGGAGGATGATGACCCACAGCTGGCCCTGTTCAAGGACGCCCGACGCAGGAGGCAGACGAGCAGGGACAAACAAAGAAAGACTATGGGACTCCTCGGGAGGAGGCACAGGGAGACCACGCCCTGAGCTCTCTATAAAAGAAGTGTTTGGGGAGGGGCTGGTTGCTGAAAGCAACTTTTCCGCTTGAGAAGACAAGCTCTTGTGTTTTTGTTAACTGCGTAATTAAATCTTGGCAGAAGCCTTTTAGCCTTGGACGCTTTCCAGACTCTTCTTTTGATTAGGGGTGCGAGAAGAGGGCTGGTTCAGAACAGTTTGCTTTCAGCCACCCACCCCTTATTACTACAATGGAGCAGCTTCTTGCCGAGAATGCCCAGCTCAACCAGCAACTCACCTTGCTGGCCACTCAGGTGGCACAACTGCAGGCTCAGGTACATGCTGCCCCCCCACCCAGGAGGAAATGTCAGATAGCTATGCCGGATAAATTTGCTGGTAATCCAGAACTGTTTCCTGCCTTCCTGGGACAATGCCAGCTTTTTATCAGCGTGAGAGCAGCTGATTTCCCCACTGACCGAGATAAGGTGGGATTCGTGTTGAGCCTTCTGTCGGGAGATGCAGCTCGTTGGGGCACGCCTCTGTTGGCACAGCCTAGCCCTTTGTTGGATAACTTTGGGGGGTTTTGTGACCATATGCGCCTCATGTATGAGGACCCAATTAAGGCGCAGACTGCCACCCGACGCCTGAAAGCTTTGAGGCAGGGTCAGCGCCCCCTACAGGCCTACATCAGCGATTTCCGGCTGCTTAGCCAGGATTCCGCCTGGAATGAGGCTGCGCTCGTGGATGCCTTCCAGGATGGCTTGTCGGAGGAGATGTTGGATGAGCTGGCCCGCGTGGACATTCCCTCAGATCTGAATGGGCTGATCCATCTTTGTCTGCGGATCGATGCCCGGCTGCAGCAGCGAAAGAGTCGCCGTGCCACCCCACAGACCCCTGCCGCCCCTGTTGTGCGTGAGCCCCCAGTCCAGAGGGAGGAGCCAATGGAGCTAGGTGCCGCCAGGTCCCGTCTATCGGTGACGGAAATGGACAGACGACGATCGGAGGGGTTGTGTTTTTACTGTGGGGACCCTGGACATTTGGCTGCTTCTTGTCCGAAGAAGCGTCAGCGGGCATCAGTGACCAAGCCGGCCCTGAGAAAGTCCCCTGCTTTGCTGTCGGGAAACGGCCCGAGCCCGATCTAGACGGTGTGAAAGATCGGGCGACCCACAACGACCACGCCGAGCGATGCCGTTCCGACGGTGCCTGTGAACCTTCACGGCATTTGATTTTGGAGGCACGTCTGATCCTTCCTGGCAAGCCAGAGGGGATTCCGGTCCATGCCTTAATTGACTCTGGGGCTACCACTAACTTTATGGATTCGGCCTTTGTGGCCAAATGGGCTGTTCCCCAGTGTCCAGTGGATCCGCCCATGCTTGTGGAGACCATCGATGGTCGAGTGCTCCTGTCCGGGCCTATTACGGCCGCCACGCAACCCGTGTGTATGGCCATCAGTACCCATGTGGAGGCCATTCAGTTCTACGTCACTTCGGAACTGCACTTCCCCGTGGTCTTGGGACTGGCGTGGCTCCGGGCGCATGATCCACAGATCTATTGGTCTCAGAACTTGGTCACCTTCCCAAGTTTGCAGTGCGTGGACCACACCCGCCATATCTGTGCCGGCCAGGTGGAGGGTTCCCCAGGGGTTTCCTTGCCTCCCGAACTGTCCGACTTTGCTGACGTGTTCAGCGAGTCAGAGGCGGACCAATTACCCCCGCACAGGCCCTACGACTGCTCCATTGACCTAGTCCCTGATGCGCCTCTCCCAGTGGGGCGTTTGTACTCCATGTCGGAGCCCGAGTTGGCTGCATTGCGGGACTTCCTGACAAAGAATTTGGCTCGTGGTTTCATCCGGCCCTCGTCCTCGCCAGTGTCTGCGCCCGTGCTCTTCGTCAAAAAGAAGTCGGGCGAGTTACGGCTTTGCTGTGACTACCGGAAACTCAACGCCATCACGGTGCGTAACCGCTACCCGCTGCCCCTCATCCCCGAGCTCTTGGACCGACTCCGGGAGGCTAAGATCTTCACGAAACTGGACCTGCGTGGAGCTTACAACCTCGTCAGGGTTCGGCCGGGTGATGAGTGGAAGACGGCGTTTGGTACTCGCTATGGACATTTCGAGTACACGGTGATGCCGTTTGGCCTGACCAACGCCCCCGCTGTGTTTCAGCATTTTATGAATGACATCTTTCGGGATCTGTTGGACCAGTTTGTTGTGATTTACCTGGACGACATCCTGATTTACTCCCCGTCGCGTGAAGCGCATCATCAGCATCTCCGTCAGGTCCTGCAGCGCCTCCGGAAACATCGGCTGTTTGCCAAGTTGGAGAAGTGCCAGTTCTACCAGGTGACCATTGATTTCTTGGGCCACCGCATTTCTCCTGAGGGCATCGCCATGGAACCGAGTAAAGTTGAGTCGTTGCAGAGTTGGCAACCCCCGCGTCGCGTGAAGGATGTTCAGCGACTTCTTGGATTTGCCAACTACTATCGGACATTCATCCCTGGCTTTGCTGCCTTGACAGCCCCCCTCACCCGGCTCCTGCAGAAGAAGACTCGGTTCCAGTGGAACGCCCCCGAACAACAGGCGTTCCAAGCTCTGAAGGACGCCTTCATGAAGGAGCCCATCTTGAAGCATCCTGACCCGCAACGGCCGTTTGTCGTGGAGGCGGACGCCTCCGACATTGCCATTGGGGCCGTGTTACTCCAGGCAGCGACGCCCAACGGTACCCTTTTCCCTTGCGCGTATCACTCTCGGAAATTGAACCCCTCGGAGCGCAACTATACCATCTGGGAGAAGGAGCTGCTGGCCATCAAGGCGGCGTTCGAGGCTTGGAGGCATCATCTGGAGGGGGCGCGGCATCAAATCGAGGTCCGGACGGACCACAAGAATCTGGAAAGCCTGCAGACCGCTCGGAATTTGAACCAACGCCAGATCCGGTGGTCCCTCTTCTTTGCGAGGTTTGACTTCCGGGTGCGGTACATACCAAGCGGGCACAACCAGAGAGCGGATGCTCTGTCCAGGAAGCCCGAGTACACCCGAGTGGAAGACAAGCTTCCGCCCAGGACCGTGATCCCCGTCGAGTCTTTTGCTGCGGTGCGGGAGCCGGTGGATATACGGGCTCGGATCCGGGAGGCGCAGCAGCAGGAGGCGTGGGTGGCTCAGCGGAAGGAAGAGGTGGGGCCAGATTCGCCTTGGTCGGTCACGGATGGACTCCTGTATTATCGTGACCGGCTCTATGTTCCAGGAGGGCCACTCAGGGGACTCGTCCTCAGCCAATGTCATGATAACCCGGCTGCGGGGCATTTTGGCCTGTTCAAGACTCTGAACCTGGTCTCCCGTACCTTCTGGTGGCCCCGAGTCCGACACAATGTCCAGTCTTATGTCACCTCCTGCGTCCCATGCAGGCAGGCCAAGTCAGCGACAGGGGCCCCGCCTGGTTTACTGCAGCCTTTGCCAACGCCCAAGAGACCCTGGGGGGCTGTGTCCATGGACTTTCTGACGGATCTACCCCCATCCTCCGGCTTCACGACAGTGTTTGTGGTGGTGGACATGTTGACCAAGATGGCGCACTTCATCCCCTGTCGCGGCTTACCGTCAGCTCGCGCCACTAGTCGCATGTTCATCCAACAGGTGTTCCGGCTGCACGGCCTTCCCGATAGAGTCGTCTCCGATAGGGGGGCCCAGTTTACAGCCCGCTTCTGGCAGGAGTTGATGCGGGCGTTGGACATTAAGGTTTGCCTCTCGTCCGCGCATCATCCTCAGACCGACGGGGGTACCGAGAAGGTCATCGGCATCTTAGAGCAGTATCTGCGCTGCTACGTTAACCTGCAGCAGGACAATTGGGTGGACTATTTGGCCATAGCCGAGTTTGCCTTTAACAACTCGCAGCACACCTCCACGCAGATGACACCGTTCTTGGCCAACGTGGGTTATCACCCTCGGTTTTTCCCCCTTTCTCCCGTGGACTCACCGGAGCCGGCAGCGAACGAATTCATGGCGGAGTTACAGGCGATCCATCGGTTGGTGCGACGGCAGCTGGAGAAGGCCAAGGCCGACTACAAGAGGTTCGCCGATCGGTCGAGAAGGGATACGCCTCCACTATCGGTGGGGGATCGGGTCTGGCTGTCCACCAGGAACCTACCATCCACTCGGCCGGCGAGGAAGCTGGACCACCGTTACCTTGGACCGTTCCCAGTCGAGGCCGTCATCAACCCGGTCGCCTATCGTTTAACTCTGCCACGTTCCCTGCGCGTGCACCCCGTCTTCCATCGGTCCTTGTTGGTCCCCGAACAACCGGCCTGTCCACTTCGCCAAGCGGAACCTCCCCCATCAGGAACTCGTGATGGAGGCAGCACCCCCGAGTACGAGGTCGCCAGCATCAGGGATTCCCGCTGGCTGAAAGGTCGCTTCCAGTACCTGATCGAGTGGAAAGGGTACGGGCCGGAGGACTTCACATGGGAAGACGCGACCGCCGTTCATGCCCCTGCGTTGGTGACTGCTTTTCACGAACAGTTCCCATCCCGACCGCATCCGGATCGGCAGACCCGGGGGAAGGGCCCTGCGGTGCGGGATAGTGTTGTGACTCAGGGCCAGCCTGTGGGTCCGACAGCCGGGTCCGATGTATCGGAGGACTCAGATGTGGGGGAGGAGGGAAACGAACCGGCTGATGATGATTTAGAGGCTTTGCAGAGTCCTCAGCCGGGGACCTCTTCTCAGCTGTGTGAGCCCGAGAGTGCGGAGGATGATGACCCACAGCTGGCCCTGTTCAAGGACGCCCGACGCAGGAGGCAGACGAGCAGGGACAAACAAAGAAAGACTATGGGACTCCTCGGGAGGAGGCACAGGGAGACCACGCCCTGAGCTCTCTATAAAAGAAGTGTTTGGGGAGGGGCTGGTTGCTGAAAGCAACTTTTCCGCTTGAGAAGACAAGCTCTTGTGTTTTTGTTAACTGCGTAATTAAATCTTGGCAGAAGCCTTTTAGCCTTGGACGCTTTCCAGACTCTTCTTTTGATTAGGGGTGCGAGAAGAGGGCTGGTTCAGAACACCACGCTGCTTTGTGTGTGCAGCCCAGCAACGTTCAATCTGGCCAAAAAACTGTTCGCGCCCACGCCATTGGAATCCGTCTCCTACGCCAAACTGAAGAAGAAGCTCGGAGAACACTTCCAACTCAAGATGTCGGTGATTGCATGGCACTATGCCTTCGAACAACAAATACAGCAGCCGGGAGAGACCGCATATGAATACATCATAGCCTTGAGGCAGGCCGCACGCCTGTGTCGATTTTCAGACATCAAAGAGCGACTTCGAGACCAGCTCATCTGCGGCCTCCGCAACCAAGAGCTGCAGCAAAAACTTTTTGCCAGAGAGGTCCTGTAGTTCGCAGATGCCCAGAACGAGGTCATGGCAGACGCAGCAGCTGGTGGAGCCGTCCGAACGATCCGGCCCGCCAAAACGTCACCACATGAAGAAGCCATCCACCACAAGGACGCTGAACTCACCGAGGAATCAGAAGAAGACGCTGAAGTTGACAAGCTGCACAGACAGCCCAACCAACAGCACTGCAGCAGCAAGCAGCAAGAGACTACTTACAAGGCAGAGATCCCTTGCCTAGATGTCCAGGTTGTGGCAGCCTCCACCAACGCTCGGACTGCAGGTTCCGGACAGCCACGTGCCAGGCCTGTGGGAAAACTGGCCACATCGCAGCAGTTTGCAGAGGTCACCAGAGGGACCAGCTGTTACATCGCCAGTCGGACGATCTGACCAGGAGAGGTACTGGGGCCCCGGGGCTGTTCAGCGTGTGGTTTTGCTCAAGCCGCAGAAGTAAACCCAAATATAAACTTCAGCTGCAAGGGGTCCCCTGTAAGATGGAGCTCGACACAGGCTCCACCGTTTCCATTATTTCACTGGACACATTTAATTTCGTGTGTAGTCACAGTAGGAGATGGGCCAAGCTGAGGCCCTCTGACATAATTTTAACAGATTTTCAGAACGCAAATGTCGCAGTCAAGGGTGAAGCCACCTTGGCCATTAAATTTAAGGGGTTTTCAGTGCCCCTGGATGTTGTCATAGTAGGGGGCCAGAGAATGAGCTTAATTGGGCTCGATTGGTTTGATGCACTAGGCATCCAAGTCACCGGAATCAACTGGACACAAGTCACGAGTCTAGCGACAGTTTGCGAGGAATTCACAGATGTTTTCGATTCTGCTCTAGGAATGTACACAGGCCCGCCTATCACATTCAAACTAGACCCAAACATAGTTCCCATCAGGATTAAGCCTCGAAGGGTTCCCTTTGCCCTCAAGCATAAAATAGACACGGAACTAGACAAACTTGTCCAACAGGGCGTTTTGCAACCAGTAGATGGTGGAGAGTGGAAACCCCCATTGTAACACCCCTTAAGGCCAACGGGGAAGTCAGAATCTGTGCGGACTATAAATGCACAAATTTGTTGCAAAAGTTCATAATTTCTAATCTCAGTTTATAACTCTTAAATTAGTTATAGTTTGGTTATTTCATAGACTATTGACTAAATTTCAATGGATCCACTTTTTTTCTCCGTTCATCATGTCCAATTTTCAGAGACTACCTGGACAACTCCCTGCAGTTTTCTTGTCAAGGTTTTCCAGAAGTGGTTTGCCAATGCCTCTTTCCTAAGACTGAAAGAAAGTGACTAGCTCAAGGTCACCAAGCTGGCTTTGTGCTTAAGGCCAAACTAGAAATCAGTCTTCCGGTTTCTAGCCTGATCGCTTAACTACCACACCAAACTGTCTCTCATGACTGCATTATTAAATCCAAATGTAATCCATATGGAATACTGAATTGCTTGTAATTATTTGTTATTAGTTGTTGGATGTCCTTTGTTTTCTGATTCTTGCAAAAAAATACTTAACAATAGAGGCCCCAGATAAATGTGCATTTAAGATTAAAAAGTCCCATATATTGTTTACTTATTATTATAATATACCACTTTATCTCCATTAACTAGGCATTACACACAATTCCCAACAGAAATATATTCAGCTGGCTGAATGGAGTTTTTTTCATAAACTATGAAATGCCCTTCTTTATTTCTATGCTCCTTCAAATGTTATCAGCACTCAAACTGAATAGTGCCAGATATGTTTGTAGCCATTAGGTAATGGAAATGTACAATACAGTAAAAGCCTATTCCTGCCTGAGCAGATCTTGCCATATTTGGTCAATAGGGCACTGACATATTTACAGATGTAATCAGAAGGGAGAGAAATGTGAGATTTCTTCTCTCCAAACACACAAGAATTATTCAGAACTACAGTTTCAGAAGGGGCTACTGTGATTGAAGTGTCAAAGATTTTGAGGGCCTTTTATGAAAAAGTGGGGCAAATAGAAGATAATAACATCTGGACTCCTTGTAAAATTAAGTAATAGCTAATACAAAAATTGAACCTAGTTTCCACCAGGGGGCACCAGAAACCAAGCCCTACTTTTCAAAAAACTTAAAAGGCATAAAAGCATAGAACTATGGAATCATAAAGGCAGGTGATTTGGGGCCAATCACTCTGTCTCAACCCATGATTTCAGGCTCAGGTGACAACCCAGTCAGTCAATTCAATATATTATCATACACAAATGGATCAACATTTGGATGATTTAGAAAAAAAAGTAGACCTTTCCCTTGCGGGAAAACACTAGGAAGAAAAAAATTGGAGAGAGTAGTAGAAATATAAAAATGTCTCAGAAAGTAAGTTACCGGTAATTTTTTTGTTTCTTTTATTATATATTTCTATATTGTAGCATTAATCAACCCTTCTTCCAAGTTGGGCAGCCTTAACATATGCAATCAATAAATAATAAAAATGCAGGAAAATAATCAAATGCTTATCTATGCCTCCATAATGAACAGAGAATAAGATAAGGATTTTTGAATGTCCCTTTGGTTTTTTAACATATTAATAAACAAATGTATAAGACCTGCTAGTAAGGTTAGAAATGTTGATTGGCAATATGAAGATACATGCAGTTTGCATCCAGATGATAACATATTGTTGACCAAACAACAAATATCATGATGTAATGATGAATATAGAATTGAAATTTAATTCATAGAAGACTAATATTATTCTGCCTGATAGGGTAAATTGGAGTAAACAATTTCAAGTTAGACTTAAATTGTGAAAAATAGCAACAGGTGGATGAATTTGGATACTCTGGAAGAATGTTTATTAAATATGAGGAAATTGATAGAGAAGTGTTAGGTACTTATAGAAAGATAATTGGGTAGGTTATGGCCTGTTCCAAGGAATGATTTTTTGTTTAAAAAACCAAAAGTAGCTATATGAAAATGAAAGTTGAATTTCATTTTCCCAACTGAAAGTGAAGCATAAAAACAAGTAGAATGCATTTTGAATGGGTCATTTAAGGAATGGAGGGAGGTGTGGTTTAAAACAAGAATTTTGGTCAAAAATAAATATGCTAGATGCTGAATGAACACAGTTTGAATACAAAAGAAACCAGGATGAAAGATGTGTTTTGAGACATTTTCATCAAATATAGAAAGAACAAATCCCAAAACAAACATATGAAAGAAAAATAGATTGGTCATGAAAATAATAAAACCTCCTAGATTCTTAGGAAGAATTTGATGCATATGTAGCCAACATTGGCTAAACAACTGTCAGTTGTGACTTCACATTGTTGTGAAATAATCATAAATGTATAATACATACTGATGGGGCTCAAGGTTGACTCAGCCTTCCATCCTTCCCAGGTCAGTAAAATGAGGAGCCAGATTGTCAGGGTCAATATGCTGTAATATGGTAATTACAGCATATTGCCACAGTATGGTAAATCACCCACAGAATGCTGTAAAGCACTGTGGGGCAGTCTATAAGTCTAAGTCTTATTGCTATTGTAATTGCTATAAATAATAATGACATAATATAAATAATACAACAATGGTTGTGATGCAGTCCCTGGATAATATCTAGGCTTTATTACTGGAACAAAAATATTTTCAGGTATTAGTATCCATATTAACTGCCTCATTGAGCAATTGTTTGCAGTTATAATGACGATGGAAAATTAACTTGGTGATCAATTCTTGCATTTGCAACCTTCATAGTTTGGGAAAGGAAAGGAAAGGAAAGGAAAGCTGAAGTAAGATTATAAGCACAGTTGTAGTTTCATTTTAGCATTCACTTTGCTTAATGACTAGGTTGCTGGTTCCAGTTGTGGTTGCTTAACAAGGACTATGTATAAATGAAATTAAAAATATAATAGTCACTCCATAAAAATACTAAACAGAGCAATCCTATGTACATTTTCCCAGGTACCAAATATGTTCAAAAAGATTTACTTAAAACTGCAGCATAAATTTCGAAGCCCAAAATTGTTCTAATTTAACTTGTAAGAAAGGTTTTGTCTAACTTATCAAGAGATAAGAGCATTAAAAGGCATGCATAGTTTTCTGAACATAGAATTCAACAGCTACCTCAAGCCAATACAGATGATTCTTCTCACTTGTGCTGCACATAATGGCATCAGGTGCTTAAGCTGTTTTTCAGCCCTCATAATCTGCGTCCTGCTTGTGATGCAGTCCCTGGATAATATCTAGGTTTTATTACTGGAACAATAATCTTTTCAGTTATTAGTACCCATATTAAATTTTCTTCATATCAAAACTATCAAGTATTATCTACATATACTATATGGACTAATTACTTATTATACTAATTGCTTTGTATTCCAGAGATCAACCAGGTGCACTACAGTAATGTCTCGTAGGCCCAGGCAAATTCTTCCCAACCACCTGCTTAGAGCCAAGTGATTTTTTTATCCTCCCTACAAAAATCACTTATGAGCATAAATCTAAAATTGACCAGATAGTTATTTTGTCCATGACAATGGATTGATGTTAATGTTGTCTACATACAGTTCACAAATAGTTGTTCTAAGGTGAAAACCAGACCTAGCATATAGTCTTTCACATGAGTTGACATCACTATGACTTGGGACAAGCCCTTATCTATTATGGTAGGAATAAATTTGAAAGCTTCTCCTTATTTCCTCTCTTCAAGGCACAATATTAAAATATCCCAATACAAAGAGATTTGGGGAATATACCCTCAGGCAAGGTCAAAGAACTCAGGTAGGAAGCTGGTTGAACAACAACAGGGTAGGAACTCCCAGCTTGACTCAAACACCCAATTTCACACAACCTCACAGAATTTACAAGATTACATCAAATAGATATGTACCTTCTAATGATTATCTGGAGTTTGCAGCCCTGTTTTTGAATGCTTATGTGTACTAAAAAAGCATTGCAGAAGAAATTAGATATTGCAAACTGTTTCAGGGCTGCTTTTACAAGATGTGTCAAAAAAAGAGAGTGAGAGAAGTTGGTTCCTAATTCCAAATCCAAAGTTAACTGGGGGATGCACAAAATAGCATGTTAAGTCAGTTTATAGCTAAAAGTAGTTATTTTCTGTCCTTTTTTAGTTAATTGTGACTTTTTTTCTTCCTCTTTATCTAGACAAAGGGAATCAACAAGACAAGGAAAAATCATTTGGACCAGCATAATATTCTTTGGAACAGTCTATGACAGGAGTCTTCAAACTTGGCCCTTTTATGACTTGTGGACTTCAACTCCCAGAATTCTTCAGCCAGCATGTCTGGCTGAACAATTCTGGGAGTTGAAGTCCACAAGTCATAAAAGTTTGAAGACTGGTCTATGATTACACTACCTAAAAAGATTGAACTAGAAAATAATGGTAAGAATAAGCATTTTAAATATGTTTTGTATTTTCCATTTTTTTGGCCTTTTGAAAATAATATTTATTCAAAGAGAAGATTAATATCAAATCACAGTCAAATCAATGTGTTAATGAATTAGTCACTTTAGAATGTGATTTACATGCATTCTTTTTTTAACTCCTTCTGCTACAGAAGTTACATGAGAAAAATTTATTTCTATAGTAGTCAGAGCCTATGACACATAGGATCATATCATTAAGAAGTGCATTTGATTACTTTGCATTTAAACAATAGCCATGTGTTTGTTTAAAAAAGCTTCAGAAATTAATCTAGGGTATATTTCTAAAAATTCATGGTGTCTCTTCTGTAGTTATCTGTTTTTGGATTACAAAATTGAAATCAAGGAATCTGTCCTTAAGTAAGGATGCACAATCCCTTTGTGACAGTAATGATATCATAAAGTGATGACAAAATAAGGATATGTTTGAGGTGGAAGCTATGAGATACTATGAGAAGACTGAAAACTATTCTTTTTTATAATTGATAAATCTGAACTATATGTTATATGGAGATATTATACAATGTTCTTCTGACAAAAAAAATCTTGCCAAAGGCAGCCCCAAGAGATTAACATTAGATCAGAAGGAGATGAGAAAGTCTCCTTGATTTTATGCATCAAGTCCCTCCACCAATTGCTTCTTATTTAATGTATGTTTTCCACTATAGATGGAAAAAATGCTAACAGAGATGGTGTGACTTACAAAAATATAGTTAAAAAGTTCCTCCATTTCTCTTCCATTATGATCCCAATACTGGACCCTGATGAAGACTTTTCCTTCAACAACTTCAAGGCTGCTTTTCATTAAATGTAAAAAAAATAGTTATTTGACCCTCAAAGAGGAGTACGGACATGCTTAATACATGCTTTATGTATTTTTTTTCGCTGAGACATAGTGCATATGCTTAAAGTAACTTTCACAGCATCTCGGTCATATTCACATTTGAAACTGGCTTCAAATAATATGTAAACAGATTTGAGCTGGAGATCCTGGTTTTGAAATGATACTTACATAGATAGTTGATTAACAAGTTCTATTTCTTTTTTTGTTTCACTAATCTCTGCTTTTCCTCTTTGTCCCAATAGTTAGGCATGGATAGTTTTCATGAACAGTTGCTGAGGAATTACTCCGTAACTGACATAATCAGCATCAAACATACCAGGGCCTACAAAACTATTTATGTAACACAGCTGTTTCTGCATTTATTTTGTTCATGTGGCAGCATGTGGTGTTTATTGCAAAAACAGCAAAGTAGGGGTTTCTTACAACTTCACAGCTGAAATTTGATATGAAATTTGTCCTTAATAGGAAAAAGCAGAATCACGATTCCACAGTGGATGCAGTAGTTCTTATTCAAGCTTTTGCTAAAAATTGGAATGCTCTGAATGCTCTTAACTAATAATATTCTTGTCTTTTTAATAATACTGTGAATTTATGTTGGTTCCACTAAAAAAAACCTCTGCTGAGGAGTTCAACTCTTTCAAAGTATTTCAAGGGATTATGTTTTTCATTAATCTTTTACTCTTGTAAACAGCTATATTTTAAAGTCTAGAACAAAGTGAAAACTCTATAAATTAATTCAATGCAGATTGCTTGTATCTGGGGAAAAAAGAAAAAAATGACATTAATGGAACAAAATGTTCTTAGATCACATCCTCAGTATTTCCTAATATAGTTTATTCCTAAACATGATTAATTTATGTTAAATTCCTTAAATAATTCAATTTTAAAAAGTGGATAAATTTATCTTCAATGCCTTCATATACATATATTTATTTACATAGCAGTTGAATGAAAAATCCTCATCAGGGTCCAGTCGAAGCTGGGAATAAATAAAATGGAGACTGTTTTAGAAAGAAAGTTGTAGTTTTTTGAAGGGCAGAGCAAAACAAAAGCATGGCTCTGGGAAAGCTGATCATATGTTGCTGGGAGTGGTGGGTTTTTATACCTTCCTGGGCTTTTGTGTTTCGAGTTGTTCCTGTTTGAGGCTTTGTATTTCCTGTGTCATCAGTGGTGGGATTCAGCCAGTTCACACCACTTCGGCAGAACCAGTAGTTAATTTTTTTGTTGTCCAGGCCCAGAATGGACTTCTGGAAGTGGCATCCACACAGAGAACTGGTTGTTCACATATGTGAACCCCACCACTGTACTTTGACCTGAGTCTGAGTGTGCCTTTCTGGTATTCTGATGGTGGTGGGTTAATCGTATTATGTCCTAAAAGTCATATCCTGCTCACCTGGGGCTGGGGCTGATGGCTATGTCCTGTGTTGGATTTTTTTGGGTGAGAGGTTGTTGATTCTAGGGATCTTTGTCTTTTTAATCCCATCAGCTCCAGCTTCCTGGCTCCAGCCTTCCTGAATGGATTATAATATCTGCATTTCTACAGAACTGGTTTCTGCTTGGGGGAGGGAGACTTGGGGCTATTAAGAAAAACTGTGCATGCTTTTCTGCCTTTTAAAGATCCTTTGAGGAAATATAATATTCTGCCTTTTTAATATTTCCTTCTCTGTGGGGGGGGGGGGGTTGACTTCCCACACACATTCCAATATACTTTAGTGGAGGGATGAGAAGCTTCCTTTTAACTCTGGGTGCACTTTAGTTTGCTTCTGAAAGCAGCAGTGTGTGCAGGTTAACATTGCTAAAAGAGGGTAAAGTCATGTTTTTCAGCCTTATTTTAGATGATGATGGTGATGATGATGATGATAATGATATCATCCATTCAGTTGAGTCCAAGTTCAGTTGAGTCCAAGTCTTGGCAATTCTTCACAACCTTTTACTACTGTAGAAGAAAGATATAAAGGGGAAATAGATCTCTTACAACAGCAAAGATATTCTCACCAAGAGAATTGCCATTCTGCTGTCATTTTAGAGCTAGAGAAAGATATTGGGGTTGCATATAATCTGAGATAATAAGTTCCCATTTATGACTTACGGATATAATGACCAGGTATCTACTGTTGGAAGAACTGTCAGAGAGCACGATTCTATTTAAGTCATTGTTGCTGGCAAGAAGATGCTGAAACCAAGGATGAGAAGAAACAGTTAACTCTTCATATCAAGGTTTTTGTTTCAAATCCCAATGATGTTTTAGGGATGTTTCTACATAGTTCTCTCATTCTCACACATACAAAGATAAGTGCTACTTACTGCTATATTGTTATTGCTGCTTACTGCTATATTGTTATTATTTGTACAGTTATTTCCTGTTATGAAACTCAAAAAATTCCATTAGCTATGTATTGAACTTCAGCCTCAAGAGTTATCCTTTCTCCCTTTTTAGGATATTAAACCTAAGCTTTACATATTTTATTTTTATTTAAATTACACTAACACTGTAACACTGAAGAGTGTGTTCAGGTGAGGGGATGCTAAGGATATTCTGGAAAATTAGGAGAAAAAGTGGCAGAAATGACTTACCAGAGAAACTTGCCACCTTTTCTGCCAATTTCCATTGCTTGTAGGAAGTCAGAGGATAAGGTCATAAATTGTGGTCATGTGACCACAAAACTTTGAAATCCCTATGGTCATACTGAGCATCAATATTTGCAAAAAGAAAAATCTAGTTGGAAGGTGTCAGTTATAGGACTATAGAAATAATTTAACATGGGGTTCTTCAGCCAGTATATGGATCCTTCTTTGTATGAATATTACACAAAATGGACCTTGTTTTATAGCAAAGCTATTATTTATAAGGATCATCTAGAACACAATGATTATTTGAAAGGAGTTAAAACAGAAGTGATATTTTTACTTCTGCATAACCTTCTCAACACAATGATTATTTGAAAGGAGTTAAAACAGAAGTGATATTTTTACTTCTGCATAACCTTCTCAGAGAAACTAGCTTGACAACAATTTACTTCTAGAGAATCTTAACTTTTTTTTAAAAAAAGAGCAATTATCTCTGCTGCCAGCTGCCCCATTGTCTGTTTAATTTATATCCTGCCTTCTTGCCCAGGCCATGTCTTCTTACCATGCAATCTAAATTCTGATTGGTTAGTTTATAGTCAGCATCTTGTGGAAAAACAGCTCCCTTTTTAACTTGCTTGCTTCACTGATTCTGTCAACATGTATTATGTATGTTCCTCTGTGATTTTAGTTTAAATTTTTATATACAAATTTTAAAAGTGTTGCAAATCTACCATGGGAAAAAGAAAAACTGTAGCCTCTCCTTGACATTAGTGACCTGGGGAAAAGTTATAAAGGGAAATTTTAGGTTTTATGTGACTGAACCTAACAACAAATGCCCAGACCAAAGACTAAATTTCCTGAACTGGGAAGTTGAAAAAAAGCATAATAGAAGGCAATGTATACACCACCACCATCTCCAGGATTGTAACATGTACTCATCTTGTGTACAGTGATCATATTTTATTGGAAAAAGTAAATGACAAACCTTAAAAAGGGGTAAATTTGGAAATTCATAAGGATAAAAAAATAATTTTTATGATCATAATTGCTTTACAAAAGAAAATTCAAGAGCAAAACCAAGAAAATAAATAATTAAATAAGTGGAAAGGACAGCTTTCTGAAATAAAGGACATATGGTCACTGTAATCATGAGTCAAGTTCAATGGAAAAAAGATTTATATATAAATCTCAGGCTGTTTTTGAACTGCACAGTTGAATTGGTAAATTTCCTTTTTATGAAAACACTGAAGTAAGAATGTAATATAAAATCTTTCTATTTATATATTTGTTTTAAAAGCTCTCTGAGTCAAGTATTCGGCAGTGTCACATATCTTCAGAAAAGAATCTAAATTCTCTAAGAAGGGCTATTAGACTGAAAATCTTATTGATGTAGTTCCTTATGTGGCTTTTGTTAACAATTTCATCTCATTTTGTCGGTAGTAGAAAAAAACATGGCCAGTTTTCATTATTTGCCATTTCCTTTCAAAGCTTAGAATGCAAATGTCACATCTGCTTCAGAGGAGACGCCTTAATCTGGGACATATAGATTATGCAATGTTTCCATGGCAACAGTTGGGGGAAAATTTAGCGCTCTGCAGTTTCCACAGAAACTGCTCCCTGCGGAGACAGGTGCCTTGATGGGAAGGGAAATGAAAGGGATCACGTGATCGCTGCAGCTCCGAGCCGGCGGGTGAGCGTTTTTGTGTATGCGTGTTGTTTTCCGTGCAGGGAGCGGGGTTTGGTTCTTTGCCTGGGTTTACGTGGAGGCGCTGTGGTTGAGAAAAGCCACATTCCGGGAGAAATCGGATATCGAGCACATCAGCTGTAAATTTGCAGCAGTTTAAGAATAATTTTTACATGGAGGCATTCTATCGGTAAATAAAAGCGCCTTGTTTTACGCTCTTCTTTTTTTTCCCCTTAAAGAGCCAACAAGTAAGAAAGGGGATTCGGGACAGGAGATTCTTCTCTGTTGGTGGCTCTTGCATTCACGAATTAAAATGCATGTTTGGGAATCACCTTTATGTAATCAGGGCAGATTTGCGAATGGTTTTATTCTCGATTAATATAGTGCTTACTTTGTTTTTTTAACATTTCCATCCGGTCTCGAGTGTGTTTGTAAGATGCCATAGCATGACTCTTTCACTTAAATAATTGATTTCAGTGCTCAGAGAGGCAAAATGTAGCATTACACTAAAGGTTTAATGCTGACACATTAATGCACTGGCTATTTTATTTTTTTGTGTCTCCTTTTCCCCATCCCTTTTTATGGAGAAAAGCTCCTAACGTGGTTATTAACTCTGGCAGCTGTTTGGTGCATGCAATGGGAAAAGCTGCAGGTAGAGAAGGGGTGGGGGTGGGAGGAGGATGGAAGCATGTATCGTTGAGTGGCTTTCAGTTGGCGACCTCCTTTTCCCCCTGGCCTTGGGCTTATAAAAAGTGGCTTCAAAAGACCTTTTCTCCCTTTTGTCATTATTAGTCGTCGGATCAGTGGACAGATCACACAAACAATTGCAAATGTAAGTAAGTGTTTGTGGTTTCATTGCTGATTTTTAGACTGTTAGTTAATGGGTAGTATTTTGTTTTGGATTCTTTCCCTACCCTATAATAATGTAACTTCAGTGTTGTTTTTGAAAGAGCAGTGACATGAAAGCCGAAAATGAAAGCAATTTTCTTAAAAGGAAGTGCTGACCCGTCTTTCAATGGAATGATTTGGTGATGCGGAAAATTTTGGGAACTCTGCAGAAGAAGTAGTGATGTGTGACAGTAATGAGACAGCAGATTTGTTGAGAGAGCTGAAATTATGACCTGGAGCCATTACTTTTTAAATGAAATTTTATGTGTAGTATTAGATTGAGAACCTTGTAAACAGTTGCTTATTCCATAGAGCAGGAATTTGTTAATCTATTGCCTGGTTTTAAAAAAATGAAAATAATTCAGAAGTGTTGTTGAGAAATTCTGCAAGATTTTGCGGAAAAGCTGCAGTAAATGGGCATTTATAAGGGATTGTTAAGCCTGTATGAGAAATGAAAAGAACAATGCCAGAAGGATTGTGAGCAGTGCTTTTGTTTTGTTTTTATAATGAAGCCTTTTGTAATTATATAAAGGGAGGAGGATCTTTCAGTGCCTCCCAAGCTGAATAATAATAATAGTGCTTGGGAAACAGAAGAGTTGTTTTTTTCTCAGTGATTTAGACATGTAGTTTAATGGTAAGAATGTTACCTTTTTCCTAGGGATAAATTTATTTTACATTGATATCAAAGATTGATCACTGGCATATTTAATATTACTCTTTTTGCTTGTTTGCTGGCTTTTGCAATATATAGCTATACCAATCTGTGATTTTAGAATAAACAGCTTTCAGTATCTCATTATATTAGAAACAATGCCTGCACTTTGAAGTGATGGCTCTTATACTAAATAGCTTTGCATTTGAAAATTACACCCAGAATGCTTATAATTTCCTGTATGAAAAATGAAAAAAAAAACAATGCCAGAAGAATAGTGAACAGTTTGCTCTAGTTTTATAATTGTTTATGAGACAATTTTTACATGGCTGTTAAAGAGTGATGCATGAGATGACAAGAAAGCAATAAAGTCTCAGTCTAAATGATGAAGTGAAATGTGCTATGTAAATTTGAGAGTATGCTATAGACAAGAATTCAAAGTTATGGTAGCACTGAAAAAAAGGGATTTATGCCAGTCCCAATGTTATGGCCACTGCAGCATCCCCTATGGTCAGAATCTCTGCAGTCACTTTGGATTATAACATCACAGCAAGTTGCGTCATGTAATCATTCCAAAACTTCCCTGCCAGGCTCCCATAAGCAAGGTCAATGGGAAGCTGTGGGGGTGTGTGTCTTAGATTGCTTTTTCTCTCAAGGAGCACACAGATCGTGCACTCTGTAGTATTCCTGCCTATTCTCCTTCCACAATACCTGCTTGCCTGTAGCACTATATACCTGTTGAGACTCTTGCCTGTTCCCACCCATATGTCCTAGGGTTATAATAGGAACTAGAATAACTGGGATTACTTTCACTAAATGATGCAATCATGTGACATTGTGCTTTATGTCTATGCACTTAGTGATGACTAATCTGGTCCCAGTTGCCTTTGTAGCCCAAGGGTTGTCCATGCAATTAGTTGGCTTTACAATTTACACTAAACCAATTCTTTTGAAACAAAATGGATTTCTGTAAGATTCAAAATCAACCAAGTTACATAGTAGATTATGTTTCAAATATGGCTAAATATGGATCCAATTCAGGACTTTATTGCCAGCTCTATACGGATTTTAGACCTTACATATTGACTCAAGGTAAATGTAGGAAGGATGACATATTAGGTGATGATAAAGATAGATTCATTTATCAAAGCATATATCCTTTGCTATAGTAATAAAGACTGCTGGGCATTATTGCGCTTAACTAGAATCTATATAGGAGGAGTCTGAAAAATTGAGCCTGCAAAAGCTTCAGGAAAAATGAGTAGAATAAACAAGCAGAAGTTTCCCCCCCCCCCCGCCCTAGAAAATGGAATTGGGAACTAGCAGAATAAAATGGAACACAACTGCTCATAAAAAAATCTAGTTTGATTTAACAAAATTAAGGGAAGAAAGAGTTATTATTATTATTGAATTGTAAGGCGCCCAGAGTCATTGGCAGAGATGGGCAGATACAGAAACTGAATAAATAAATATTCCCAGAGTCCAGTAAATTGAAAAGTATCTTTTATTACAATGCTAATTATGGAAATAACATCATGTCATTGGAGTGAAGACATAATTACACAAATGACATTACTTGATGCAAATGTAATTTGCATATAATGATATCAAGTAGAATGTTGGGCGGTGAAAGTAAAAGGGCACCTGCAGACAAAGGAGAGCAGGTTTGGTGTAATGGTTGAGGCATTAGGCCAGAAACTGGGAGATCAAGAGTTCTAATTCTGCCTTAAAAAGAAAGCTGTTTGAGCTTGGGCCAGTCATTTTCTGTCAGCCCTAGGAAAGAAAGAATGGCAAAAAAAATGGCCAAAAACCCTTGCTAAGTAAGCTGTAGGGACTTGAAAGCTCAAAGAAAAAAAAAGGAGAGAGATTACTACTTCCAGACTCATACCACATGGAATATTATTACAGTTTGGAATGTAAAATAAAAGGTAAAAGAAAGTAGTAAAAGAAAGAAAAATAGATACACTATGTGTCTGAAACTAAGAAAAAAATGAACTAGATGGGTATATGTAGGGACTAAAGGCCTTGGTGGAGCAGTGAGCTAATGCCTCCTTAAGTAACACCAGCTGCCTGCAATTAGTGCAGGTTCGCGTCCCACCAGGCTCAAGGTTGACTCAGCCTTCCATCCTTCCGAGGTAGGTAAAATGAGGACCCAGATAGTCGGGAGCAATAAGCTGACTTTGTAATAATGCCGCTTGGGTGTGTGTGTGAAAGCCCTAATAAGCAGGCATATACATAGAATGAAGGCTACTGCTAAGCTTGTAAGCCGCCCTGAGTCTTGGGAGAAGGGCGGGATATAAATGGAATAATAAAAAAAATATGTTAAGACGGTATCACAATTGTACCATTGAAACCTTCCCTTCTTAAAGATGAATATATATTGTATAAAAGGAGCAGGATTTTGATCATAGGATTTTGATCATGGCTGCCATCTTCACTTTTTTTTGACATACATAGATATGGATTCCCTTGCTACTAGATATGAATGAAAATTGTTTGAATTTGAGGCTTTGAAAACTACACGAAGAGGATAGCAATAGCGCTTAGACTTATATACCACTCCATAGTGCATTACACTGCTTTACAGCCCTCTAAGTGGTTTACAGTCAGCATATTGCCCCCAACTATCTGGGTCCTCATTTTACTGACCTCAGAAGGATGGAAGGCTGAGTCAACCTTAACTCCTAGTAGTGAGCAGATTTAGCCTGCAATATTGAATTATAACCACAGTACCACCATGACTCCTTTATTTTACATATAGTTTATTATTTTACATATCATTTTAGCCATTGTCTATCAACTGCAGGATGAAAGCCTCTTCCACATGTTTCTAACCTATACAGTCCTGAGCTTTCTTTTGCCAATTGGGCCAACAATGCTTGTTGATGTCATCAATCTATGTTTTACGTCTCTTTCATGGATGCTTTTTATCAAGTGGGATCCATTCTATTACTGCCTTGGTCCACCTGCCATTAGTTCTTCTTGCTATGTCACCAGACCGTTTCCATTTCACTTATTTTACATATAGTTATTTTTAAGTTGTTAAGTTAGTAACATGGTTGTTAACTGAACCTGGCTTCCTTATTGACTTTGCTTGTCAGAAGGTTGCAAAAAGCTGTTACACGACCCCAGGACATTGCAACCATCATAAATATGAGCCAGTTGCCAAGAGTCTGAATTTTGATCACATGACCATGGGGATGCTGCAACAACAGTTGTAAATGTGAAAAACGTCTATAATTCACTTTTTTCAGTGCTGTTATAACTTCAAATGATCACTAAATGAATGGTTGTAAGTCAAGGACAACATGTATAACAAAAGCTTGTTAAGATGGTAGAGGTGTGTTGATTTGAGATACAAATATATGTCTATTTTTTAATGCAGATGCTGTATTGCTAGCTAAGAACCCAAATAATTTACAATGAATATGAAATTCTATGATACAGTAAGGACTATGGATATGAAAGTTAATGTATTAATGGCTAGTTTTGTTTGACTAGAAAAAATAGTACTTGCAAGTCATATATAAATACTAACAAGTAGACAAAATACAGATGGTCCTCACTTACCACTTAAATGTTCGTTCAGTGACCATTTGAAGTTACAATTGTATTGAAAAACAACAACTGGTCCTCAAAAGTTGTAGCTGTTGAAGCATCCCCACGGTCACATAATTTCAATTCAGGTAGTTTGAAACTAGAACATATTTATGTTGGCCACAGCATTCCATAGTCATGTGATTGTCATTTGCAGTCTTCACAGCCAGCTTCTAGCAAGCAAAGTCAGTGGAGAGGCTGGTAGAAATCACAAGTTGCAGTCTCATGACATTGCACTTAATGGATATGCCACTTAGCAATGGAGTTGACGGTTCCTAGTGTGGTCTGTAAGTGAGGATTACCAAGATTTGTGCATCTTGGTAGTTTGCTGAGTAAAGATGAAAAACATTTTAAATGGCATAAAAGTGGTGAATAGTATACAGTATAGCTTATTGTGAGGACTGTATGTTAAAAGAGATGGCAGGGTGATGCATGAGCATTCTTATGCTGTTTGTTACATGGAAGTATAAAATTGAGGAATTCCTGCAATAAAAGCATTGAGAAATTTAAAAAACAAAAGGCAAAATAGGAAAGAAAATATGGATATGGGGAATATGGTTTGCTGAGATAGAAATAGAATAAGCATTATCAGTGCTTTTTTTCTAAAAAAAAAAAAGGTGCCGGAACTCAGAGGTGCTGTCACTGGGAGTGATGCCGGTGTCTTGCTATGGCGTCGCTGCCCATCCTTTGCACCCCCGCCCCTGCGGCTCGGGGCCACATGCCACGGGGATTCCCCTCCCCGCAGTTGCCACGCTGCGGCCTGTGCTGAGCCCCCACCTGGAGCTGTGTTCCTTGTGGCAGTGGTCTCTGGCGCCAAACAGCTGATGGCCTCCGGCACCGGCACTCATTCACTTACTGCCCCGTCACTTCCAAATGCAGTGAGTGAGTGAGCAAGTGGTGTTTGGAAGCATTTGGAAGTGATGGGGCAGTAAGTGAGTGAGTGAATGAGCAAATGGTGTTTGGAAGCATCGGGGCAGTGAGTGAGTGAATGAGCAAATGGTGTTTGGAAGCAACGGGGCAGTAAGTGAATGAGTGAGCAAGAGGCCTTTGAAAGAGACGGAGTGAGTGGGGGAGAGACTGAACGAGGTGCCTTTGAAAGAGACGGAGGAGTGAGTGAGAGCGACTGGAGGCTTTTGTGAGCAAAGTGTGAGTGAGTGGGGGGGGGCTTTTGTGAGCGAAGGGTGAGAGAATAAGGGAAAAGTGAGGGGGAGAAAGGAAAAAGAAAAGACACTGACTTCTGACTTCCTCTGTTACAGGAGTAGAAGGAAGCATTAACATTGAACCTCAAAGTTTTGCTTTTTTATAATATTATAAACTAGCCATTTCTATAACAATAAATGAATCTAACCAATGAAACCCAAAATACCCCCCCCTTTTTTTTAGTCATCAAGTTTTTGACAACTTGTTAAGCACTGGTGGTGCTTGAATATTGTCATGTCCTAAAAGTGGTACAATTTCTGAAAAGGTTGAAAAGCCCTGATGTAAATGCAGCCTAAATTGTTTATTGCCATCCTATTTGCAAATAATATCTTACTTACCTAGTTGAGATGGTTGGGCAGCAGGGAGAGGTGCAAAGTTCCTGCCTTCGCTGCAGACAACTTGCCTGTGCAATGTTTGCCAGCCGGGTCTTTTGGCACGCTCAGCAGCAATTACTATTGGCTTTTGAAAGCCAATTGGCCAGGTGTAGGCAACCTTGGCTCTTTTATGACTTGTGGACTTCAACTCCCAGAAGATGTTACATAACATAACATCAACTGGAAGATGTTAAACTGTCCTTCTGTTTCTTTCCTTCCCAAAAATTGTGTTAATGAGTCCTCTCTAAGCTCTGCTGATCAGCTTGTCCTGCATTGTTTTGCTGCAAAATGGAATGGTTTGCAAGTTGCAGTTGAGACATCTCATTTTAGATATATCACATATAATTGAAGATTGTAATTAGTTGCCTGTGCACGTTCAGCAAGTGTGATGTATTTGTGCTGGCATTTCTAGGCCTCTTTCCAACCACATCCAGAAAAATTTATAACAAACATTGGAATTCTTAAGTCCATGTTTGGTATTTCCCAGCAATCTGTTACTGGAAGGAAAAAGCAATCCCTGCTGCGTTACTGATCCCAGAGAAGCGTTTGCATGTATGCAGGTATCCTTAGGGTGCCATAGTTATGGATGAGAAATATTGGTTGCAAAGTTGGCATTTCTGGATGTAATACAGATATTTTGGACTTATTTTTGTTTCTTTCCATGTTTGATATTTTTAAAAAGGCATATGCTACTGACTACGCTAATGTACATATGTAACATCTTTTGCTAGGATACATGACTACTGCTTGTCCAGAATGTGAAAAGTGAAAGATTGTGACTAAACAAAATTTAAATGTACAGATAATACCACCAGAAATTATTTTAGCCTTTTTAATAAATGTTGTTATTGATGTTAAGCTCACCATGGAAAACATCATATATTGTTATGTATAAAAGGTAAAGGTAAAGGTTCCCCTGCACATGCGTGCTAGTCGTTTCTGACTTTAGGGGCCGGTGCTCATCTCCATTTCAAAGCTGAAGGGCCAGCGCTTGTCTGAGGACATCTCCATGGTCATGTGGCCGGCATGACTAGACGCCAAAGGTGCACGGAACGCTGTTACCTTCCCACCGTAGTGGTCCCTATTTTTCTACTTGCATTTTTATGTGCTTTCGAACTGCTAGGTTGGCAGAAGCTGGGACGAGTAACAGGTGCTCACTCTGTTATTATTATTCAAAATCCATTTTCCATTCTTAAAGGATTGATTTCTTATGTTTCACCTCAATGTTTTTTTCAAAGAGAAAATCTTAACAATTATCTCAGTTCTCAAATTTCAAAACTGTAGCTTTATGTTACTTCTACTTCAATATCGTATATTTCTGTCCCACATAGAAATTAAAATGCCGCTTCCATTCACATTCAAAGGTTTAGCTTCTTGGGAGGCTTTTCCAGGAAATTCAGTTATAAAATAGTAAAGAAAGGATCAATATTCTCACTCAGTTCCAAACATGCTGGTTACGATGTATTTATTGGTGCTTTTCTTCTTTGGTTGTCAGCAGCTAATGGCTGGTTATAGGAATGTATCCAGTCTTTCTCCTGCTGGTTTGGAGGGCTTTTCTCAGATTAAATGGGAAGACTGCCATGTCTCCATGATTGACGAGATACCTGTCCTCTTCATCGCCTCTTTGGGTTGACTTTAGGCCCTTTTTAGGGCCCCCAGCAGGGCGAAACTGGGCGCGGAAGGCAGAGCCCTGCCTTCCTGTGTCCATCTCACTGCAACGCAAAACCGGAAGTGATAGCAGTGTTCTGATATCTCAGGGGCTGCCACAAAGAAGAGGGAGTCATGCTATTCTCCAAAGCACCTGAAGGCAGGACAAGAAGCAACAGATGGAGAAATTTCCTGACAGTTAGAACAATTAATCAGTGGAACAACCTGCCTCCAGAAGCTGTGAATGCTCCAACACTGGAAGTTTTTAAGAAGAGACTGGACAGCCATTTGTCTGAAATGGTATAGGGTTTCTTGCCTGAGCAGGGGCTTGGACTAGATGACCTCCAAGGTCCCTTCCAACCCTGTTATTCTATTCTATTCTATTCTATTCTATTCTATTCTATTCTATTCTATTCTATTCTATTCTATTCTATTCTATTCTATTCTATTCTATTCCATTCCATTCCATTCCATTCCATTCCATTCCATTCCATTCCATTCTATGCTAAATGTTTGCCAACCTGTATGTATTTGTGATGTTTGCAGCATTTTGGGTCATGTGATTGCCTTTTGTGACTTTCCTAAGGGCTTCTGACAAGTAAAGTCGGGGGGGAGCCAGATTCATTTAATGACAATGTGTTTCGCTTAATGACCATGGCTAAAAGGATTGTAAAGATTGTTCACATAACAGTACTGCATAGCAACATAAATTATGGTTCCCATTGTGGTCATAAGTTGAGTTCTACCTGTACATATAGGAAGTTTCTGTAATTGAATTTGAAAAATCATTGATCTAAACTCAATTTTCCTCAGTGTGGGAAATTTATATCTAAATCATCCCATATAATTGTAGTTTCCTAAATCCAAAGATTTAGACAAGATTTTATTTGGAATAAAAATGCAAATACAAGTCATCCTTTGCCAATCCAGCATTGGCTATGCTGGCTTAGAGTTCTGGCCATTATCATCCTAACACATTTGGATGGCATAAGATTTGACAAGGATGCATTATTTTTTTCAGCTTTGCCAAGTAGAAAAACTTTTTTGATATTTTTAAAAATCTGTTTTGAGAATGTATGATCAAACTTACATAAATGGCTGGAATTATGCATGCTATATCATAAACTACTTTAGAATCTGAAATGATTGGGTTCATGGTAATTCAGAATCATTCTAACTGCATTTAGGGCTTATTCAAACAGATTCCAGTAAATAGTAACCATTCTTCTTTCTGCAGGTAACAATATCTGGAAGAGATAAAAAAAAATTGTGTAGTAACAAGGAAAAAAGGTTAACCTTGTCTCTTCTGTGTAGCTGCAGTTGAGATAATTTATATTCACATTTTGTTGTATTTACTAAGATTGAAAAAAATGGCAAATTTGTTAGAAAGTCTCATGTATGTTTTTTCATTTTGTTTTTCAGTGAATTTTGCAATTAGTTACAGCTCTGTTGCGTTGTGCAAAAAGCAGATATTTAAATTAATGCTGCAATAATAGAGGTTCAACTGAGCAAGAGTTGATTAAAAAAACAAAACCAAATGTCACGTGGATGGCACCAGAATCTTCCCATGACATTTTACAAAAAATTTTTGCTGAAAGATTGTATTGTTAAAGCTAACAATTGCTGGTCCTTAGGCAAGCTGAGCAATGGTACTTTTCACGAACACAACAAGCTGCCATCAAATGGAGTACTTCACCCACATAAGAGAATGGAAACCAAAACTACAGCTTTGGCATTGTGTTTGCAAAATAGCCTTTCAGAAAGCAAGTAATACATTCTGACAGAAGTTAGGGCAATGGAAAAGATACACCAGACCATATTCAGGCAGTTCAGAAAAAAGTATGAGGTCCTTGTATATGCTGCTGATATATAATTACAGTTTAATTGCTAGTGGCGTAATGTCAGCTTCCCCAAAGAGTCAGGAAACTAAAATTGTTAGAACTGTATCTACTTGTTTACCATATCTAATCTGGCACCCAGAGCCCAGATGAACTATGTGAATGTCATCTAATGATTCCACCAAGAAACTGTGATTGTTTTGAGGAATATGTTATGAAACAGTGAAGCACTAATCCTTAAAGTAGCAAGATAAACACTATCCTCTTCTGAGAGAAAAGCTCTTCAGAATAATTTTATTTCACTCTTTTTTTCCAGAATGTAACAATATTGTGTGTAATCTGTGCATATATATATGTACGTGGTCTACCTGTATTAGGAGTTGATAATCAACCTATAGTTTATATATTTTGGACCATAAATCTTAGCCACCTTATTTAAGGGGTAGCCGTGTGCAAAATATTGAGAATTCAATTTGGTTTGCATACAATTGGGGGAAGAAGTGGGCTTTTCTCAGTCTCCCATTCTCTTTTTAAGAATAATACACTGTATTTTAATCAGACATTAACCAAAGAGGCTGATCATTGGCTGGAACTGTTAATAAGTTACAAAGACTGTTGTAATCATTGTAGAAGTGTTTGAACTTGAAGCACTGATTTGAGTTTGAAACACTTTCAGAATTATAGAAACAGCCAGTGCCAAATGTGAAAACAAGCCGTTTCAATGTTGAAATGTTTTATAGAATTCCCTGTAGGCTTCCCTGATAATTTTTCCTCTTTTTCTTGGAGGATTCCTCTACTTCAGGGGTGGGCTAAAAGGTAAAGGTAAAGGTTCCCCCGCACATGCGTGCTAGTCGTTTCCGACTCTAGGGGCCGGTGCTCATCTCCGTTTCATAGCCGAAGAGCCAGCGTTTGTCCGAGGACGTCTCCGTGGTCATGTGGCTGGCATGACTAGACGCCAAAGGCGCACGGAACGCTGTTACCTTCCCACCATAGTGGTCCCTATTTTTCTACTTGCATTTTTACGTGCTTTCGAACTGCTAGGTGGGCAGAAGCTGGGACGAGTAACAGGCGCTCACTCTGTTACGCGGCACTCGGGATTCGACCCGCCAAACTGCCGACCTTCTGAGAATTCCTGAGCCAGCATGGTCGTAAAGGGGTCATAGTGACCCACCTCTGCTCTAGTGGAAGGCTAATCTGAGAAATAGTGTCCCAAAGTCATGGCATGGCATTTGTTACCAGATTTGGCAATTTAAAGCTGTTATCTACTTGGCATTGTAGAGCAGTGGGCTAATGCCTCCTTAAGTAACACCAGCTGCCTGCAATTAGTGCAGGTTCGCATCCCACCAGGCTCAAGGTTGACTCAGCCTTCCATCCTTCCGAGGTAGGTAAAATGAGGACCCAGATTGTCGGGAGCAATAAGCTGACTTTGTAATAATGCCGCTTGGGGTGTGTGTGAAAGCCCTAATAAGCAGGCATATACATAGAATGAAGGCTACTGCTAAGCTTGTAAGCCGCCCTGAGTCTTCGGAGAAGGGCGGGATATAAATGGAATTAAATAAAATTAAATAAATAAAATAAATAAATAAAATTTTCAGTGCAAAATAAAATGTCCCATGGTCTGTCTATACTTTTAAAAGTCTATTGGACTCATAGAAAACATTACGTGATGGCTTAACATGTAGGAATTAGAGCTGACGCCTTCCATAGAATGATTTACTTTTTCCCTGTGCAAAGCATTTTTAGCTCCTATTCATTTATGAGCACAGTTATTCTTGTGGGCTTTTCTCATTCCCCCACTCTCCTTTTAAGAATGAAACACTATATCTTAACCAAACAGTTGCCAAAGAGGCTGATGATTGGCTGGAACTGTCCCATGAGAATACGTCCCACCTCTTTGGTTGTGCTGACAAGCTGTTTATGTTTTTGCAAGGCTACTCTTTAATTCAGCCTCATGATCGCTATAATGGGACCAATTGTCTGAATGCTGCTGGGAGCAAACTTTTCCCCAAAGAGACTATATTTCAATCCCTGGAAAGACTTATAATGGAGTGCCTGTAAGTAAGCTTTGAATTATCTCTCTTTCTCTCTCTCTCTCTCTCTCTCTCTCTCTCTCTCTCTCTCTCTCTCTCTCTCTCTCTCTCTCTCTCTCTCTCTCCACCGCCAGCACTAGTTCTTTCTTTTCTCTTTCTTATGTACTTCTGAGATTGGAAAAATCCTAAAAATATTTCAGAAGCTGGATTTGGGCAATTTGTCATATTTTTCTTGGTGTGTTCTGGAAGGCTCTCTTAAATTGGAAGAAGAATATTACTTTGTGTTTGATGACATGTTTGCTAAAATTTCCATCAAACAACTATGAGATTATCCTGCAGGGAAGCTGTAGGAAAAACAGTGAAATAAGATTAATAGGACACAGTGATTAAAGATAGCATTTTAAAAGAAATATGAAAATGATCACAAGCAAGTTCTCTAAAGCCTTTGAAAGAAAATATACTGATGTACAGAAGGACATCAAAGAATTGTTTTGTGCCTGCACTGGAGTGGGGGCATAGTTTATGATCAGAAAGTAACAAAATCCTTTAAAAAGTACTGAACTGTGGCATTACATGATGTATTTCTAATATCCCATATCAAAATAATTCATCCTCACAAAGTGTACAAAACATTTTCTGGATTCTTAGACTAATATGAATAAGGTTATCCTAAACATTTGGAGTTAAGACATTTCTATAATTTTACAAAACAAAATGTGGATTCTTTATAGAGGTATAAAGATAACTGAAAACATTAAAACTATTTTATAAACTTAAAATCTTTGTTTTAAAAAATGTCCTACCCAAATACATTGATGAAATAATATATTATCATAGTACTGGAAATTAGAAAATGAGTAATCCCTCAAATTTAGATTAGGTGGTTTTTTTTTACAGTTTATGAAAACCGAATTCCCAAGTTGACTCAATATATAATGATAATTTACTACCCAGATATGAAATATATACCACTGATAAATAACTTTAGAATTGTGCTGTGTAATATTGAGCTGAAAGCATATTCAAATCTCTATGAATCTTATATTCTAAACACATTGATTGAAATGCAAAAACTGGCCTCGGCATCACCTCAAAAACATGCCTAAAACCCATCCCTATCTCCACCAACATATGCAAGGTAATTCAAAGCCCAAAGGCCTGTAGAAAGGGCAATAAGGAAATTTTTGTATTCCCTGACGTTCTGTACAACATGTTTGTAGGAGCACCAAAACATGGGTTGCCTGTATGGGGAAAGATTTATTGGAAAAGGGATTTGTGTTTCCAAAGAAAATAACTTGTGCTTTAAAAAAAGCTTTCTCTGTTGCTTCTGTCTGTAAAGCAATAACCATATTAATTTTCCTCTAATAATGACTTCAGCTCTCTGATCTGACTATTATATTTTATCAGGGATGGTTACATCCAAGTTCTGGAGTCTTTATTCAATATAATATACAAAGCTATGCATTTTGCAAATGGAATTAAAGCCATATGCTTTTTGTTTTTGTGAAAGAACATGTATATTATGTACATTTGAAATAGAATATTACTTTAAAAATGACAAATTCATTAAGAATATATTTGGCAACAATTTACTATCTTGATAAATAATTTCCACAGTCCATGTGACACTATCACTTAATAAATCAGGGTGAGATGATGACATATAGATAATCAAAATTAGACGGAGAGAAAATTTTCAAACTCCCAGAGAAGTTCTAGACCCCAGGTTTTTAATCAAGACCACTGAACACGTCTTCCATTTTACTGACTGTTCACAATTTACTTGCCTTTTATTTCTAACCACAATGATAGAACTGTGTACAGCCACAAGAAATAAAGCAGTTTTAATTGCCCTTAATAAGGGACGTGGGATCTGAAGCATATTGGGCTGCACAATAATTTTTTCATGGGCAATCTGAAGCAACATAGCATTGGCACACTAAAGTAGAAAGCAGTTACAATAGCAGTGCCCTACTGTGCCATTTAGTTTCCCAGAGTACCTCTCATTTAAGGCCACTGCAGGACACTGGGGAATTTAAATGGAACTAGATTTAATTAGGATGTGCTGCTTGGAACATGTTCTTTTATCACTTTTTAAGATGCAAAGACATGTACCATAGGATTCATGCTCTGGTACTTAAAATGCAAGTATCTATCTAAGAATATTGATAATGGTATTGGCTATAACTGTGTAAAACCAATAACTAGGACCTGAAAGCTTTTGATTACAGGATTCCAATAACGTTCAGCTGTTTATTGTGAAAAGCAGGATATAAGTTCACCAGGGTATAGTTCTAGTGCAGACATGTCAAACACAAGGCCCGGGGGCCGGATCCAGCCCGTGAAGTGGTTTCATGCGGCCCGCAAAGCCATCCTGGAAACAGTGAGGGAATGGCCTCCACTGCCTTGGCCCTGGCCCAGAGACCCTCCTTCTGCCAGAGATCTTCAGATCTGTCCCACTCCTGCCCAGGCCCCCACAGGCACCCTTGATGCGAACGATGTAGAGCTGGCCCTGCCCACCCAGTAGGCCATACGCACTTTAGCCACGCCCACCCAGGCCACACCCACCCGGCCCCCTGAGGGCAACCGCAATGCTGATGTGGCCCTCAATGATATAGAGTTTGACACTCCGGTTCTAGTGGGATAGAACAGAAATTTGGTGTACAAAGTTTCGGATTCAGTTCCTGGAATTTCTACTGAGAAATTCTATTGAGAAAACTGTTGTGTAAAATTTTTGAGAGCCATTACCATTCAATACAAACTTAAGTTCTCAGTTTGGTACTCTCCCCCAAGGGCTGTCAAAGATAAACAAGCAATCCAAGAAGGAAATATTCCAAATATTCTCTGACATCCGTTTTCTAACTTGAGTTCTTCTTTGCTCTTCAATAATTCTCAGAATTTTTAGCTGTCTGTGTTTCAAATAATGCAAAATAGTTGAATAGTCATGTGCAAAATAGCATTCTAAACTTAATAATGTGTTCTTAAAAGCATTAATAAAATAACTTAAGATAGAAATGAAGAAACATGCAGACTTGTTCTCGGGTTGCTTAATTTAATGCTCTTCATTTCTTTGGATAGCTATTCACCGGCTGAACAGCTCCGGTGATGCAGACTAGAAATTCTGGGAATTGTAATTTCATATATCTAGTAGGTGATAAGTTTGGAAAAGTCTGAAAGTCAATAGACCTGATATATAGTATACAAAAAATACAAAGCTAAATATTCTTATTTGTGGCTTAAAGTGTGACATTAAGAATATTTTTAAAATAAAACTCTTTATTTGACTAATAATTGCTGATGTTAATACAGCAAAATCAAGTTTTGTTATAATCCTTCATCTGAACAGGCTGTCCTGTAATGATACATAGTTATGTATGTATGCTATAAGGCTAAATCAGGGTAGTACAAATGCCAGCTCATTTAATTCAGCTTATTTTTTGCCTTGTACCGTCTGTGATAATTTTTCCAGATCTACCTTTTACATTAAGGCAACCATTTGGGAATCAGCAGCCCCTAATGATCCTATGTAACTTACTTGATTGCTTTCATACATCTGCATGTAAACCTAATTGGGGACTGGTTCCTTTTGTAGCTAAATTCTACAGAATTGGGACGTGGGGTGTTTATATTTCATGCATGCTTGAATATTTGAACAGAGTTCTGCCTCTGACAGTCTTCATGCCATATCAGTCAATTATTGTCATTCCAGTGAATTGTGTGATATACTAAGGATCTGATACAATATTTGAATGCTTTATTCTTTTCATGATTACATAATACAGCAGACGGATCTTCACTGATGGGTAATATTATACTACTTCTACTCCCAGCCCATTTCAGGTGCATCCCTGTTTTCCAGCTCTGCTTCAAACTTTGTGTTCTCTGACTTGAGCTATCTTTCATACCAGATGGTTTCTAATACTTTTCTATTTAATAACACCTCCTGCTCCAATCGGCTGTAGTGCCTGGCATGCCCTCTTCAGGTTGTTCAAGGTTAGGCTAGCTAGGACCTAGCCCAGGAGTAGGCAACCTTGGCTCTTTTATGTCTCGTGGACTTCAACTCCCAGAATTCCTGAGCGAGCCAGTTGGCTCAGGAATTCTGGGATTTGAAGTCCACGAGTCATAAAAGAGCCAAGGTTGCCTATCCCCTGGGTTAGCCTAACCTTGAACAGCCTGTCCTGGCTATGTGTTCTTTGCTGGTTGGCAATTAATCCAGGGATAGCTGTTATGGTAATGAAATGTGCCCAACCTAGAAGCTTGTGCTCCATTCAACCCTTTCATGTCTCTGTGGGCATTGTTTAGTTTCTCTCTAGGCTGAATAAAGCATATTCCCCTTGCTTTTCTACATCCTGTCTAAAGTTCAGCAAAGTTTCCTTCCCTTTTCCTTAATTTTTAAGCTACAACATGGGGACATTGTTCTTTGTTCAAGTGGCAGCTATTCCTTGGATTTACAAAGTAGCATAGAAAGAGCCACCTCATTGCTTACGATAAAATAAAGAACGTTTTTGATATTTTTCTGATTGCATTTTGTAAGTGATGTAGTTACTGTTCTTTTGCCACTGCTTTTCTAAACACTGTAAAAGTTCTTTGCATTAATTTTCACCAAGATGCCATGTATGAAAGTGTTAAAAAACACTTCTATTGAGATTTCTGACAGTAATTGTGAGTGTGAAATTCGAAATGCAGACAAGGAGAGGAAAATGTCATTCCTTTGAGCCTGGCTTTTTTGGGAAGTGGGGGAGGTGGAGTGTTGTCCTATGTGAGGTCAGAAGTTGGCACATTAAAAGTTTTTTGCTGAGTAAAACCTCTGTTTGGGAATTTTGAACACTGCAGATTAAAGCACAGAAAATTAACCTTGGCAACTTGAAGATGTGTGGACTTCAACTCCCAGAACTGTCTTAAATAATGTACTTTTATTATAGGTGTTTCACAGCACACCTGTTAACCTTGTGAACTTTCAGGCTTCCTCATTCCGTTATGCTATTATAACTCAAGCCATTGTTTGGGACCCATTTATTTAATTATATCCCATCTTTATTATTTTTACAATCCTCCTATTTTCCCCACAACAGCTCTAAGTGATGCACCTATTAAGTGAGCCACACTCAATTTTATGACCTTTTTGGTCATGGTTGTTAAAGTGGGCAGTATTCAAGATGGGCAGTATTTAATATTTTATTGTTATGTATATGTAGGGGTGTGGGTCCATACATATGCTGTATATAGTATGTTTTAGGTGTGTGTCATGTATGTGCTCCACTTTGAGAGCGGGCAACTAAATTCATTTTTAATGTGTGCTGTGCCCACATGACAATAAAAATTATCTTGTCTTCCAAATAATTATGAATGTGCAACTTCCAAAATGTCCAACTAGCAGCTTTTGTCTGAAACTTCTGGGCAGCTGTAATTCAAGCACATTTGGAGAGCTTCATGTTGGAAAAGGCTGCTAGGAAGTTGGGAGTGATTTGTTTTTCAGGTTCAGTGCTTGGGGTTATGATTTTAAATAGCATTCTAGGCCTATAAAACTATTAGGGCATACTAGGCCTAATAAAAATGGATGCGTAAATAAACAAATGAAGGATAAAAACATTTTGTATGGCTAGAATAGATCAGAATTTATTTTTTAAAAGAAACTTTCATTAATTCATTTTTGCACATTACTGTAGTTTATAAACAGGTTGCACATTTTTCCCCCTGAAATACAAATTCTCGGTGTATCTTGGATTCTTTTCAGAGAAAGGGTGACATAAATATCTTAGTACCTTCCAACCCATGTCCATGCCAACACAGGCTGATGGGAACTGAAGTAAAAAATTGGAGGCATCTTATTGCCACTGAAGGTAGTCCTAGACTTATGGCCATTCATTTAGCGACTGTCTGGAGCTACAGTGGCACTGCAAAAAGTTACATCCTCATACTTTTAGCCATTGCAGCATTCCTCACTGTCCTGTGATCAGGACTTGGGTGCTTGCAGTCAGCATGTATGTACAACGGTTACAGCGTTCAGGGTCACATGATCACCATTTGGGACCTTCCCCAGGAGGCTTCCGACAAGAAAAGTCAATGGGGGAGCCATTAAACATGCCTTGGTGGAGCAGTGGGCTAATGCCTCCTTAAGTAACACCAGCTGCCTGCAATTAGTGCAGGTTCGAGTCCCACCAGGCTCAAGGTTGACTCAGCCTTCCATCCTTCCGAGGTAGGTAAAATGAGGACCCAGATTGTTGGGGGGCAATAAGCTGACTTTGTAAAAATGCCGCTTTGGGGGGGCGAAAGCCCTAATAAGCAGGCATAGACATAGAATGAAGGCTATTGCTAAGCACATTGATTTGTGCTTCTTAGATTGTAAGCCGCCCTGAGTCTTTGGAGAAGGGCGGGATATAAATGGGATTAAAATAAAAATAAAAAATTTAATCACTGCATGTTTCGCTTAATGACTGCAGTGATTCACTTTAACAACCATGACCAAAAAGGTCATAAAATTGAGTGTGGCTCACTTAATAGGTGCATCACTTAGAGCTGTTGTGGGGAAAATAGGAGGATTGTAAAAATAATAAAGATGGGATATAATTAAATAAATGGGTCCCAAACAATGGCTTGAGTTATAATAGCATTATAGCAACTGAGCCTAACTGTACAATAATAAGTGTTACTCAGTACATGTAGTTTATTCCGTAGCATTTATCATAATTTATTCCCATGTGTTTTTGTACTAGATTAAAAACAGTAGAGATAAAACACTTGGAATCCTATCTTTAGTTTACATTCTTAGTTATCAGCATACAGCACTTACTGCAGTAAATGTAGCTTGTTGGAGTCAAACCACAGCTGATACCAATGCTATTTGCTTCAGTTAAAATTAAAAAGCTCCTATCCAATATTTATAAAATAAATGATGGAGCTCACATATGCACAGGCTCCCTCATCGGCATCTCACCGGAAGTCCCAATAAAACACACTGTGTTTATTTTATTTTATTTATTTATTATTTTTATTATATTTATATACCGCCCTTTCCCGAGGGACTCAGGGCGGTTTACAGGGTGGTTAAAACAAAAAATACAAAAGTTAAAAACAGATTTAAAAAAATTATATCCGTCCCTGAACAAATAAAACCCCAGTTAAAATTAAAATTAAAATTAAAATTCTCAGCCTGGGCCAGAGAGCTTGAAGAGCCAGGTCTTCAGGTCCCGGCGGAGCGAACGGAGGTCGGGGGCGGTCCTAAGCTCCACTGGCAGCTGGTTCCAAAGGGCAGGCGCACCCACTGAGAAGGCCCTATCCCTGGGTGTTGTCCGCCGGCAGTCTCTTACCGGCGGTACCCTGAGAAGACCCTCCCTGTGGGAGCGCACTGGACGAAGGGCGCTTGATGCCGGCAGCAGGTGTTCCCTCAGATAACCCGGACCCAAGCCATTTAGGGCTTTATAGGTCATCACCAGCACCTTGAATCTCACCCGGAGGGCAACCGGGAGCCAATGCAGCTCGCGGAGTAGAGGTGTTACATGGGAGTATCGGGAGACCCCCATCACAACTCGTGCGGCCGCATTCTGCACCAGCTGAAGCCTCCGAGTGGTCCTCAAGGGCAGCCCCATGTAGAGAGCGTTGCAGTAGTCTAAACGGGAGGTCACGAGCGCATGAGTGACTGTGCGTAGGGCATCTCGGTCCAGATAGGGTCGCAACTGGCGCACCAGGCGAACCTGGGCAAAAGCCCCCCTGGTCACGGCTCCTATATGGTCTTCAAAATTGAGTCGTGCATCCAGGAGGACGCCCATTTTGTTGTATACTTGTTGATTAGAGGCATATTTATATAGCCACAAATTTACATTATTGAGAAATATAAAGGACATGAAGATGCTAAGAGACAAGAGCTCCCAAATTCAGCTTCTAATTTGGTTTACTTCCATTCATATACTGTAAAGATTTCTTAAGTAACATAGATTTAGTGTTGGATTATGTATAATAGCTACAAAGAGGGGATGTTTATGAGACAAAATTAATAGCAATTCATTTTTTATACTTTTAATAATTTTATTCATAAAATTAGGCATTTTAGCTTTTGAAATAAACAATGATCTGTTATGGATCAAAGCTTCTAGAAACACTAATGTCATGCACCATAGTATAAAGTATGCTAGATGCAGTAATTAAGCACTCTTGATGCGAACGATGTAGAGCTGGCCATGCCCACACAGTAGGCCATATGCACTCTAGCCACGCCCACCCAATAGGCCACGCCCACCCTGGCCATACCCTTGAGGCCAACCGCAATGCTGATGCGGCCCTCAATGAAATTGAGTTTGACACCCCTGTGAATAGACTAATACAAGTAGTTCATAGTTATTCATCAAAATATGGGGGTCTTTTCTCCATTATGGTTGACTTGTGAAAAGTAATTCCTTATTGGAAGACAATATTCAAAGAAGTTAGAATAATAACTACAGAAAAAGTAGAAGAATTGGATTTTTATATAGTTTTGAGGAAGATAATTATTAACTTTTTTTGGGGAATTATAGCATTCTTATCCCTGGCTGCAAAATTCAAAATTACTAAAAATTAAAATGTGTAGATAACCTATCATTGAATAATTGGTATGCTAAAGTATGATCAAATGGTAGTACAGATGGAAAAAATTATTAATGAAATTCCAATACTAACGTCTGAGAGGAATTACGTATATTTTTTATCAGATCTGGAAAGATTATACAAGGATGTTAGTAATAATTCTGATAAATAGAGTATTATGTATAACCTATAGTTGAATAGTGAGATATATTCTTCTGGCTATTATCTAGTACTGTACTCAAGTTTCTTCTTGCATTATAGAATATGAAAAAATAATAGACAATAAAAATCCAAATAATTAAAATAATCTAATTCAGTTTATATTTATTTTATTAGATTTAACCCCATATTTATTTCTTGATAGTTAACATAAAAAGTTACAGTTATGGAATATGGAGCTGCTGGCTACAGTTAATCCTCAAAAGCCATACAAGTGATATTTTTATTTGCTTTGAGAAGTTCATGAGAGTCATAGCTATCCATGCTTCAGAGAGTAAACTATTCCAGAGGGGAGCTGCTACAGAAAATGCTCACCTTAGGTCATTTCATACACAAATCCTGATGCATGGGTACCCTAAATAGGTGTTACGTAAATGTCTGGGCAGCGTAGGAAGAAACTATTAGAGAAAAGCAAGTCCCTAAAATATCCAGACCTTCAAGCCATAGAGGATATTATACGTAGCAAGCAGCAACTTGAATTGCACTTGGAAACCTAGTGGTAAGTGGCGCAGCTTTCATGGCAGTACTGTGATTTGAACATTAAACATCCATCTTGCTGCATTCTGGATTAGTTGAAGTTTGTGGGTGACGTTCTGATACAGCCCCACATATAGCAAATTATAATAGTCTAATCAAGGCAGAGAAATGAATAACTATATCCAGTTCATTCTGTTCCAGGCTGTAGTTGGGGCACTAGTCAAAGCTAGATAATATTCCTTCTGGCTACAGTTTCCACTTCTTTTTGAGTAGGAGCCTTGAGTCCAGGAGAACATCCAGACCTTCTACGACAAGGGTGTCAAACTGCTGGCCCACAGGCTGGATGCATCATGCCGAAAACGCGCCCACCCCGTTGCCAGCAATGGGAAAAAAGTCACAATATGTCATGACACATCATGTGACGTTGCAAGTTTGACACCCCTGTTCTAGGAGAACACAGAACCCATTAGGAGCCAAAAATATAGTTGTCCCTCTGGATCAACAAGTTCTACTTGTTTTGAGATGAGTGTGTCGGCCTGTTTTCTACCATCTTGGCCTCTGCTGCTTCCAGAAATCATATGACTTCCACCACATTTTCCAGTGAGCCTAAGTGGAAATGTATGTCACCTGCATGTACAACCTATCACTTTCTTCCATGCTTTTATACGAAGCCCTTGACCATACTTTTTACATCACAAAGCAAGATGTCATGTGACTACATTCCTTTTATTTTGTTCATTAAACTTCTTTGCCACCCATCTTGCCCTAGAGACGACTAATTTGTTCCAGTGTATTCATTTAACATTTATTTTGTGATTCTGCCTGAAATAGGATTAGAAAATCAGCATGTTCTAGTCTACATTGTGGTCCTGGCTATTTTTCACAGAGGTTTACTACATTTCCTTTCACATGCTGTTTCATTATTTAATATCTTAGTATATGATATTATTTCAGGAATGAGAAATGTTTTTTTAAAAAAAAACTTTTCCAGATCATTGTGTGTGTGTGTGTGAGACAGAGAGAGAGCAAGAGCACTTACAATTGGGGTACAAGTTAGGGTCAGGTTACACTATGTGAATATAGCATTCATGGATAAAGGGCAAGAATAAGGGTGACTGTTGGAAGTAGTGCCTAGATCAGGGGTGTCAAACTAAATTTCATTGAGGGCCGCATCAGCATTGCGGTTGCCCTCAGGGGGGTGGGTGGGTATGGCCAGGGTAGGCGTGGCCAACTGGGTGGGCGTGGCTAGAGTGCATATGGCCTGGGTGGGCGTGGCCAGCTCTACATCGTTCGCATCAAGGGTGCCTATGGGGGCCTGGGCAGGAGTGGGACAGATCTGAGGGTCTCTTGGCCAGGGCCAAGGCAGTGGGGGCCATTCCCTCACTGTTTCCAGGATGGCTTCGTGGGCCGCATGAAACCACTTTGCGGGCCGGATCCGGCCCCCGGGCCTTGTGTTTGACATGTCTGGCCTAGATGAAAGCAATATTAAAGAAATATTACATGTTTTATGTTAAAACATCAAATTGGATATTTTGTTTCACTAGTTTTTCACATACACCTTTTATTATATACTGATACTGCATGCTGTTAAGGTTCATATATTATGAAATGGTGGTTTCATACATTATTTTAAGCCACAGTCATGATTTAGTGCAATATGCAAACTGCTAGTTGACTTTTTTCAGAAATTTTAAAACAATCCAGAAGAAAGTAGTAGCAAATCATTTCAAAATAGACCCAGTCATCAGCTAGGAGTCAAATGTGGCTCAAGTACTTTTTTTTAATAAATCCGTCACCACTCTGATAGTTCTTTCTGAATCAGTTAATTCATTCGGCAAATATTAGAAGTTAGTTTTTTATTTATTATGAACAATATCTCTTTTAAAGCTGTTTCAGATTTATTAGTGGTCTATACAATGTGCTTAGCTGTTCACTGTCAAAAATAATTTGACAGTATCATCTGAAAGTCTCAACAAATGGCAGGCGCTGCTGTAACTGGTAGTGTCTGTACTTGGATGCTAAGCAGGGCCAGACCTGAAAACTCTGAGCTGGATCCTAGATAAAAAATCAGGACATATTATCAGAACAGGGGTCCTCAAACTTGGCCACTTTAAGACTTGTGGCTGGGGAATTCTGGGAGTCAAAGTCCACAAGTCTTAAAAGTTTGATGACCTAAAGTTTGAGGACCCCTGTATCAGAAGCCTACAACAAACCATTTCCATCCTGCTGCCAAAAAATTTAATGGATAGTCCATGAAATAATCAGAAGTCAAATTCATCTCAGAAAAGACAGGAGACTACTTTTTTTACATTGGCTGAAATTTTAGCTTCCTCTCAAAATTACTGGGATTTCTACAGTTTTGGTGATTTTTCTTTTCAGTTGCATATTAAGAGAAATATACATAATACATTAATATATTTCATTTATATAATTAGCAGATACTTTAAAATTGAAATTAACTTAATTTAGCTTCTGAGAGGCAGTAACGTCCCTGTAACTTGTTCAGAGAATGAACTCACTTGCTTCTAAAAAGTTTGTTTTAAAGGAAAAATAGGCAAATTGTGGGTCTGTCTAGATTGGCTGAGGTGGGAGAATTGATCTCATTCACTGTATGCATTTTGATTGACTGATGGTTACCACATCAAAGAAGAGATTTATCAAAGAGGTTTATCAAAACAAAAATAGGGAAGAGAATAGATACTTTCTCACTACTTCAACATTACTAATTACTGTTTTCTTAGATCAAGAATGGTTATTCCAGAGATCTTTAGCATTAGAGTGATACTTTTATTTATTGCTTCTAAGACACTCCAGTTGCTGCCCCTGCTTGCTAATTTATACTCAAATTCTGCAGGCCAGCACTGGGATTGAAACAGATGATCGCTGACTAAGGAAGGAAAAGCAAAAAAGAAAGAAAGAAATCCACCCAGCAAATCTCATTGCAGTTCTATGCTGCAGCTGTATCCCACAATCCCTTGCACCATTTGCTGCAGTCTTTCAGCACAGATTGAGTGAGAAAGATGCACTAAATAAAGATTGATTGGCTGGAATCCTTTAGGGGTCTCCCACTTGTCTGTGACCTGAGCAGGAGGAAAGAGAGAGAGAGAGAGAGAAAGAGAGAGCTTGACTGGGCCTCCTTTTTTTCATTCATTTTCTTCCTGGAATGGAGCAGCATTGTTATTTGAAGCAGGAAATATGCTGCATCTCCAGTAATGACCACAAACATAGCAAAATTCTAACAGCTTCAAACGTGAGAATTTTAAACTCTAATATATTACTACAATTATGATTGGCTCTTTTGGACGACTGCAAGAGACTACTGCATCCTGGAAAAGATATCTTGCTTGGTATTGCATTGATTAAGCTCAGTTTTTCATGAAGATGGGTATGTCTTCAGCATTTATGGTTATTCAGCTAGCATGCTTTTTGTCCCTCATATATTCCTACTCTCCTTAAAAATGATACTGCATGATTTATAATTATGTATTCTTTAAACAAAAATGGGCTATAGTGATTAAAAGCAATGAGGAAAAATAAATCTGTAAGGAAGAAACACCTGTGTCTGAAGATGCTTAGAACTGTTTTCTGAGAAATTATTTATATTTTACTCGTGGTTCATAATAGTTCTGGAAAGGAAATCTATTGATTTGATAGTTTTTTTCTCAAGTAGTTGTGTTCAATTTGTGGAATTCCACCTAGATCATAGCCTGATTTTTGAAGTAGTGTTCATTTTGTAAAAATCTCGTATTTGCCTAGAGATTTGACAATTATGTTCTAAATGTTGCTTCTGGAATCCTATTCATGCATAATATGTGATTTAGAACCTGAGATTTGTGAATCATTGATCTGTATGCGTGATTTAGTTTTCTCTTTGAAAGCCTAAGGGTAGCACTAGTTGGGCGGAGCCCTGCTTTTATTTGAAAATGCTGTGCAGTTTGAGCAAGCTTAGCTATTATCTTTATAGTTTTTGTTTCACTTGATAGAATCATAATTCTAACATATATAATACATTTTGTTGAAATGTATAAATAATAATTACTTGGGTCTTCATTGTGTCTTCTGTTTCAGATGGGTGTGGCCACACACTCTTTCTTTGTGATTATTAACAAAACAATATCTTTAATGGATCTTACATCATAGTCACCAGCATTTTATACATGTATTCTTTCTATGTATTAAAAGCTATTTTGATAAGAAAGTATTCATTTAAAGCAAGAGCATGATGTCATTTTCTGAAGTGATTTTAATGCTAACACTAGTTCCTTATCAAGGAATACATTATTTTGAAGGATGTACTCCAGAATTAGGTTAACAATATGTTTAACAACTTTTTAAGGGCAGCTAGTATGTGTACAACATTGTGAAGTTTCATTTTTTTCTGTTTTAAAATTTTTTTAAAGGAGCTTATTTGCTCCTGTTTGTAAGAAACAGATTGTTTTCAGAATTATTTACAATGTGATCATGCAATTTTTGGATATTCAAAAATGAAAAATATAGTACCTTAAACATAAAAGATAATTATGAACTTAAAAGGTATACTTTTACAAAATATAAGTTCAGTAAGAAATCATTGTGGCATAAGAGTTTCGATCGTGGAGATACAAATTATTTTTTCAAACACATCAATTATATTCAAGTCTTCCAATCATCTTAAACTATAGCTAAACCATTCAAAATAAAGTATGATTTGATTCTAACATGAAAGAATATATTAAAGTGTACATAGTAAGCAAGAAATAATTGCTTGAGGACTGTGGTTTATTCTTACAATCAGATTTAAAGGACTAAAAGAATGCAGTTATTGGTCACATTTAGACATAACTTTAGCTTAGTGCCATGGGTAAAAGTTACTTATTGCTAGCAGGCATGCATTCAGGTATCCCCACTTAGTGACTACTCATTCAGTAACCATAAGTTGTGACATCACTGAATGAGTGGTACTTAGGACTAGTTCTCAAAGTTTCAGCCATCACTTCACCCTGATCATATGATCATGATTACATTTAATGTGATCACCATTCACAACTTTACCCTCCTGCTTCCCATAAGCAAAGTCAGTGGGGAAGCCAGCAAGGCATGCATTCAGGTAGTCCCGACCTAGTGTCTACTCATTCAGTAATCATAAGTTGTGACATCACTGAATGAGGTAAGGTAAGGTAAAAAAATCACTCTAGTAAGTCTCCCCTCATCTGGCAGCATCCAACGTGAGCCCCAGAATTGTTTGTGCATGCCACTGCATTTGTCTCTCACCTGGCAGGACCCACTTACTTGCCTTCTAGCCTGTTTGTGAACAGTCTGGGAATTGAATTTCCTGCCAGCTTCCTCACTGACATGGTTGTTGGAAGCCAGCCAGACATTGTGAGTGGGTCCTCACTTAATGACCAGTGAACCTTGCTTAAGAATATCATTGGGCACTGCCAGGACTATTGTTTGCTAAGTGATGCTCTCACATGGCATTGCACTTTACAGCCATGCACATCATTTATTGACAAAAACTCTGGTCCCAATTACCAATAAATGAGGACTATCTGTAAACTTCTATTTGGAACAATACTTAGTTAAAAACTCATTCAGAAGGAAGAAAAAGATGATATTACCCCATAATTGAATTATTCAGTCAAACCTAGTCTTGGTATATTTTTAGTGTGGTTTCTTTGTATTCTGTATCGTTGAACATAAAAGGAATGAGTAAGATTTTTTTCTCAAAGGGAGTTTTTTCATAATTATTTCATGCAATCCTAAAACAAAAACTACAAAAACAAAAATTGCTATCATTCTTGCATTTTCTATCTTTTTCATACTAAAAAGGGCTTTGTTATACTATTTTATTCTGTTATAAAGTTTTCTACCAGTAGTTATTTCTGTGCTAGGATTTGCTCTTTTTGAGTTCTGTCTTAGACAAATATGTTGGCTTTTATTTTAAACTAACCAGCATAATTGAAAAACACAGGTGGGGCCTACTTTTAGAAAATTCTGTGTCGCCCGTTCTTAGTGTTGCTCAATGTTCCAATTTCCATCACCATTGTTGATGGATGCCGAGTACTGGAAAAATGCTGGATTCTTGTATTTATCTAAGATAAAGAATACAAAGGTATATTTACCAGGTGCAAAACACCCTGTTCTAGCAACCTGTTCTTTTTCAACAGTTCTGATATTAAAATTGTACTTTGACTGACAATTCAGTCAAAGAGTATATGGCAAAGTAAACAACAGCAAATTAAAAACAAAGCGGACAATTGAGAAATGATAGATTCACTCCCAAATTGGTGATTATGGCTAAGTTAAAACAATATAGGGCATTGTATATTGTTTGAGCCTATACTAGAATAGGACCAATTTTAAATGAAAGAACATTTAGAACATTAACAGTTCCTCTTCCATTAAACGTAGTAACTTAGGACAACAAATGTATATATTTTTGTTACTAAGTTTATATTTCTGCATGTATGATTACTACTTATTTACAATTATTTAAAAGATGCTAGGTATTACAATAAAATCAATAAAATTAAAATCAGAATTGAGATTAGTAAGATTTAACAGCATTGAAAAAACTAGGCTAAACACATCTGATTTTTTCCTAAATTCCTCAGATGACAGTGAGCACATACATCTAGCAAGAGCCTTCAATAGCTTTGGAAGCCACATTGGAGGCCTCCTTTCATGTGTCAGACAGATGTCTGAACCAAAGAACCTGTCCTGCTGTCAAAATAGCCAGATACATTTGAAATAGCAGAGTTGGTCCCTCAGTCAACCAGGAAGAATAGTGCCTTGTAATAGAGAACACATCATGTATATAATATGTCACATGTTTAATTCTAGCTTTTCTAGACAAGGCTGGAGCTAAAGCTAAGTGAAACCCTGAAGATGGCAAGACTTGAGGTAGCTGGACCAGTGATTTGGTTTAGTGTAACACCTGAAGCCTGAAATCTAGTTAGCAAAGTCAAATATTGTACAGATAGTCCACGACTTACAAGAGTTCATTTGTGACTGTTTGAAAAAAAATAACTTACGACCATTTTTCAGTTTTCACAGTTCACATTAGAGCATCCCCATAGTCATATAATCAAAATCCAAATGCTTGGGAACTGGTTCATATTTTTGACGGTTGCAGTGTCTCAGGATCATGCGATCACCTTTCACGACCTGCTGACAAGCAAAGTTAATGGAGAAACCAGATTCTCTTAACAACCATGTTACTAAGTTACCAACTCTATTGATTCACTTAACAACTATGGCAAAAAAAGGTTAAATGGGGTAAAATTCACTTAACAAATGTCTCACTTAGCAACATAAATTTTGGGCTCAGTTGTGGTCCTAAGTAGAGGAGTAGGGGAGATATAGTATATAGGAGATGTTTGTTATTTCTCACCCTTTGGGTGTTGCCAGTCAACATGACCATTAGGTAGGCATAATTATATTTTAAGAGTCTTTTCAGTTTGTTTTAATATTTGGCTCAAATAGTTTCCCATCAAGGGATAGCATAATAGGTGTCTGATATGATTGTGCCTTTTTACATTTCATTGCTTGATTTGAGGGGATGGGAAAGTTAATCCTTACTGAACCCAGCTGTCAGTAAAAGGGATGAGGAACAAGCCGTGAACACTCATATGCTTCAATAGAGCGCTGATAGGGATAGATTAGCTTCCCCAGCCTGTGCACCTTCGGATGTGCGGATCAAGTCCCAGATTTCTCAGTGCTGGGCAGGCTGACATGGAATTCTGACAGCTGAAATTAATATGCTTGGAGGAAGTCCGATTGGGGCTAGCTGGGACAGATCTGCTTCATACCGAACATGCTAGGTAGAGCCAGGAAGGTAAGTCTGTGCAGCATTTTGCAAACTAAAACTAGCAGGAGGATTTATATAACATCTGCCAGTAACTTCTTAAAGCAGCTATTCTCAAAGAATCACTTGGTTCTCCTCTGTACTCCTTCAAATCTTGCCATAACTCCTTTATACGGTTGTTGCTGATAGTTCCCATTATACGTAGATGCTGAGCTTTGTATTTTAGTGAAAGGGTCACGTTTTTATTTTGATAATGTTATTTCATGCAGTTTTTCTGGTGCTGAGGTAGTCTACATTTTGATTTTTTAAACAAAGCTTTTATATCATTAGTTTCGAGAGAAAATTGTTTCAGATTGCTTCTCTATACAGACTACTTTGAGATTGTCTTTAATGTAATGCAGTTATTAACAGCTGACCAGATTTTTTATTTAAAAAAATAGTACAATAATGTGCTGCCTTATTTCCAAGGGCAAAAAGAACAAATGTGCTTCATTTTTGCAGTAAATAATTATTCAGTCAGGATAAATAGCATCATGGTTCACTGTTAGTAGGAATTACATTTTTTAAAAAATTTTAAACACCTTGTCATTTTTAAAAAACTTTCAGCAGTGTGCAGGGTGAAAAAGAGCAAGATCCATATGTCAGTAATCTAGGATGGCCAGTGAAGGCTCCAATATCCCAAGCCCTGTCGTGCGTCAGATTGACAAACAGTTTCTGATCTGCAGCATATGCTTGGACCGTTACAAGAATCCCAAAGTGCTCCCATGCCTGCATACTTTTTGTGAGAGGTAAGTGTTTTTTAGTAGTCTAAATCAGGGGTGTCAAACTCAATTTTATTGAGGGCCGCATCAGCATTGCGGTTGCCCTCAAGGGGCCGGGTCGGTATGGCCAGGGTGGGCATCGCCTACTGGGTGGGCGTGGCTAGAGTGCGTATGGCCTACTGGGTGGGCGTGGCCAGCTCTACATCGTTCGCATCAAGGGTGCCTATGGGGGCCTGGGCAGGAGTGGGACAGATCTGAGGGTCTCTGGCAGAAGGAGGGTCTCTGGGCCAGGGCCAAGGCAGTGGGGGCCGTTCCCTCACTGTTTCCAGGATGGCTTCGCGGGCCACATGAAACCACTTTGCGGGCCGGATCTGACCCCCGGGCCTTGTGTTTGACATGTCTGGTCTAAATCAATCCAGCCATTGAATCTGCCTGGATTGTCATGTCAATGACTTCTCCCAGGGGGTTAGGCTTACTTTTAATGTAGTAAATTGTCAATGAGGTAGAAAGGTTTTCTTAAAATTACAAATAATAATAATAAAAGAATAAATACTCCTTGGCTCTTTTTAACTTTATCATTCCCTTTTTTTGATGCATTTTCATGATGCCTTGACCATAATCAGTTTATTGACATGAAATAAATCATAATTAGTTAAATGAGATAGTAGAAAATGACTGTTCTGTTCCATCTTGATAGTAAAGTTTGTTCCAGATACTCAGAAATGAAGCCTTGGCAACTGTTCTGCACTTAAAAACTTAGTTTACTGTCAGTGTTGCTTTATGTCCCTGGCAGTACTGCTGTTGTTTCCATGTTAAATGAAAAAGTAATGGATGGTATTTTTTTACATTGATTTCCATACAAATAAAAGCTACATTTAAATCATATCATATACTGAGAATGTTGTGAGAATATTGTAATTCTACCTGAAAGTGGAAATAATATTTCCTAATCATTATGTGTTTCATCATTTACAAGGTTTGATTGCATTTGCAGTTTTTAAAAAATGAATACCTGTCATATGTCCACAATATAATTTTTCTTCCTATAATATTTAAAACAATCCCTTAAGATTGTGTTGTATTATATGAAATCCATTCAGCTTTAGCTGAATGCCTTAGGCCAGGGGTGTCAAACTGCTGGCCCGTGGGCTGGATGCATCATAGTGAAATCACGCCCACCCCATTGCTGGCAATGGCAAAAAAGTCACGATACATCGCAACACGTCACGTGACGTTGCGAGTTTGACACCCCTGCCTTAGGCTATCACAAGCAGATTTAGTTTAGCTTTACCTTTAGCTGAAAGCTCTACCTAGGTTGATTTTTACCTGTGGGGAGAGGATTTAAGCCTCTTTGTGACCCATTGTAGAGTGGGAAGCAATGCAAAAAGATGAATGTGCTTTAGGCTCTAAGGCAGCTTCTCTCAATCTGATGCTATGCAGGTGGTTGGCATGCTGGCTGGAAACTACGAGACATCTCAAAGGCACTTTGGAGTAAGGAGTATGTTCATCTTTTAAACATTATGCATGTGTGGATATGATTATTAGCAAATATTTATCACACACAAAATCACCAGAAGATCATAAAATTTTAATATGACTTCTTGTATATTGCAAGATATATGAGTTCTTAGACTTTACAGGGTTGCTAGATTTTTAGGATGCTATGTAGTAAGTGCCTATATGGACCTCTGTGTTTTTGACTTTCTTTGGGGTGTAGTAAATCTGAGTGTATGAAATATTAATTTTCTTTTATTCCTTCAAAGACACCTTCTTTCTGTTTCACCTTTTTAAAGTCTGCAGTATTTCATTAAAGGTAGTCCTCAGCTTATGACAGACCAGAATTTCCATCATTGCAGTTGTAAATCAAGTCAGAACCAGTTTTACAGAAATTTTTACCATGATCGTTGAGTGAATCACCATGGCTGTTAAGTGAGTCACACAGTCATTAAGCGAATCCAGCTTGACCAGTGGGCATTTTGGGCCATAAATTGGATCAAATGACTGCAGGATGCTGCAACAGGTCATAAACCAGTTGCCAAAAACCCAAATTGTGAGCCTGTGACAGTGAGGGTAATGTGATGGTCAGATGTGTACAGTTTGTAGCTTTTACCCAAACCTTTCATAACTTTGAACTGTTGTTAAATAGTTGCAAGTTGAAGACTATCTGTGTACATTGTCAGGGGACTACAAATTTTAAATGGTGAAGAGTTTTTACCCTTTTTTTGAGATGAATTAGAAAATTGGGAATATGAAGCAGTAGTAATGATTGTTCAACTTTTTTGTTATTCTCATTAGGTGTTTACAGAATTACATTCCAGCTCATAGCTTAACCCTTTCTTGCCCAGTGTGCCGCCAGACATCCATTCTTCCAGAGAAAGGGGTTTCTGCACTGCAAAACAATTTCTTCATCACCAACCTGATGGATGTCCTACAGCGAACTCCAGACAGCAGTATTGAGGAGGCTGCCATCTTGGAGACTGTCACAGCTGTAGCTTCAGGGAAACCACTTTCCTGCCCCAATCATGAGGGAAATGTAAGTGGATTTGATTCCTCTGAGGTTTATTGTTGAAAAGAAATGGCAAGGGTTACTATCGCATTAATTGAACTCTGAGATTAAAAGTGAAAAATTACTGCTTTATATATAAAATTGATTTTGGTAACATTTCCCCCCCCCACTATGACCATATAGTTCATAGTTAAAGATACTAAATGAACTGAGTTGGAGGAATTGTGTGCATACACATGAGAGAGTGTTATATTAATTATTTTACTGTATTTATTGAAAGACAAAAATCCGTCATATCTAGGAATACTTTCCTAGTTTTGGTCTGCATAATCCTTGTTCATAATGTATTTACAAATCTGTATAAAATATGTACACTTCCTTACTGTAAACTCCAGGTCTGGCTGTAAGAATAAAACATACTTGCAGAGGAGCAAACTGGCTTTAGGGAAGGGCAGTCTACCACTGATCAGTGTCCAGTACTCCCATCATTTCATTGAAAAATACTCCTCCCGTGACATTACCTCCCTTTGTGCTACTTTCATTATCTTCAACGCATTTGATTCCATACCCCAAGCTAAATTGTGGGACAAACTGGAGTCACCCTCAATTGACTAAAGTCTATCTCATTTAATATTTATGTTACATTAAGGGCTTCAAACCACCTTGGTATCTACTACAAATAGTCTTTGACTTACGACCACAATTGAACCAAACATTTCTGTTGTTAAATAAGACATTTAAGCTAAGCTTGTAAGCCGTCCTGAGTCTTCGGAGAAGGGCGGGATATAAATGGAATAAAAAAAAATAAAAAATAATAATAAAAAAATTGTTAAGTGAGTTCTGCCCCATTTTACAACTTTTCTTGCCACAGTTGTTAAGTGAATCGCTGCAGTCGATAAGATAGTAACCTAGTTGTTACTAACTAGTAACCTAGTTGATTTCCCCATTAGCTTTGCTTGTCAGAAGCTTGCAAAAGATGATCCTGGGACATAGCAAAGGTCATAAATATGAACCAGTTGCCTAACATCTGAATTTTGATCACACGGGGATGCTGCAAAGGTTGTAACTGAAAAATGTTCATAAGTCACATTTTTCGGTGCCGTTGTAATTTTGAACGGTCACTAAACGAACTTGTAAGTTGAGGACTACTTGTATATTCTTTAAACTTGGCAATTTTGTTCATTTGATTATGTATATGATTATTAATATTTTAAAAATAAATTTGGGAGCTAGTATGTTGCAAAGCACTGGTTTCCAGCATCTTCTTTGAACAGTTGGATTTCCTATATAATTTTACTAGGTGCAGCCCTTTGTGAGAGGGCTGATTCAACCATAGGGACTAGCAAGCTCCAAGATGCTACTCATTGAAGTTCTTTCTTTTTAAGGAAGTTAAACAGAAATACATTAATGAAATAAACATCATTTTGATAGAGGAAATACTTGTTTCTTTTTCTATTGAACTGTGAGAAAATCTTGGTTGTACTGGCGTTCCCACTGGTGTAGTTTATTTTAATCTGCTCTTGCCTGAGAATTGTGAGAATTAATGCATGCATTCTGAATCTGATAAACTTCAAAACATCAACCTAAGCAGTTTATATTACTTTGTGTTAAATGTGTTTGTGCCAGAAATATGGGCCTCATTAATGCAAAGCTGATACCATTCTGATTTATATTGCAAAAGGTATCAGTAATGCTTCAGGAATTTATGAAGTAACTTAATACTCCTAAAGCAGAAGATGCAACTGTTTTATTTAAAACTGAAGAATGGAGAAAATAACTCACTGAAGAGTAATTTGTTATACTTTAAGTAAGAAACTCTTAAGATTGTATTTCTATATACATAAGTATGGGATAAGTTTTAATATTATTGGATGTTATTATGCATAGCTATTTCTATATAGTTATGTTAACTCTGCTGGGAATGGTTAGTGGAACAAGAAGAAGGGGCAAGCAAAGAACATGCTGGCGTGATAACATCAAATCTGACACAAAGTTGAACATCCAACAATTGAAAGAACCTGAGCTTGGAAGGGTAGAATGGAGAGAAAGTTGGACACAACTGAATGGTTAAAACAACATTTTTATATACTACTAAAATTCCAGAAAACAATAGAATAGGGAGGACCAGAGATCTTTTCAAGAAAATTGGAGAAATGAAGGGAACGTTTAATGCAAAAATGGGCATGATAAAGGACCAAAATGGCAGGGACCTAACAGAGGCAGAAGAGATTAAGAAGAGGTGGCAAAATTACACAGAAGAACTATACAAGAATGAGCTTAACATTCCTGATAATCACAATGAGGTGGTCACTGACCTCGAGCCAGACATCCTAGAATGTGAAGTGAAGTGGGCCTTAGAAAAGCTGAGCAACAACAAAGCTAGTGGAAGTGACAGTATTCCAGCTGAGCTATTCAAAATCTTAAAAGACAATGCAGTAAAAGTGCTACACTCAATTTGCCAGCAAATTTGGAAAACTCAACAATGGCCACAGGATTGGAAAAGATCAGTTTACATTCCAATTCCAAAGAAAGGCAGTGCCAAAGAATGTTCAAACTATCGCACCATTGCACTCATTTCTCATGCTAGTAAAGTCATGCTTAAAATCCTACAAGCTAGACTTCAGCAGTATGTGGATCGAGAACTACCAGAAGTGCAGGCAGGATTTCGAAGAGGCAGAGGAACTAGAGATCAAATTGCCAACATACGCTGGATCATGGAGAAAGCTAGGGAGTTCCAGAAAAACATCTACCGGTACTTCTGCTTCATTGACTATGCTAAAGCCTTTGATTGTGTGGATCATAACAAACTGTGGCAAGTTCTTAAAGAGATGGGAGTACCAGACCATCTTATTTGTCTCTTGAGAAACCTATATGCGGGTCAAGAAGCAACAGTGAGAACTGGACACGGAACCACTGATTGGTTCAAAATTGGGAAAGGAGTCCGGCAAGGCTGTATACTGTCGCCCTGCCTATTTAACTTATATGCAGAGCACATCATGAGAAAGGCAGGGCTAGATGAATCAAAAGTTGGAATTAAGATTGCCGGAAGAAATATCAACAACCTAAGATACGCAGATGATACCACTCTAATGGCAGAAAGTGAAGAAGAACTAAAGAGCCTCTTGTTGCAGGTGAAGAAGGAGAGTGCAAAACTTGGGTTGAAACTTAACATTAAGAAAACCAAGATCATGGCATCTGGCCCTCTCAATTCCTGGCAAATAGATGGGGAAGAAATGGAGGTAGTGACAGATTTTATTTTCCTGGGCTCCAAGATCACTGCAGATGGGGACTGTAGCCAAGAAATTAAAAGACGCTTGCTCCTGGGGAGGAAAGCCATGGCAAATCTAGACAGCACACTAAAAAGCAGAGACATCACCCTGTCAACAAAAGTGCGTATAGTCAAGGCTATGGTCTTCCCAGTTGCAATGTATGGCAGTGAAAGTTGGACCATAAGAAAGGCTGAGCGCCAAAGAATTGAGGCCTTTGAACTGTGGTGCTGGAGAAGACTCCTGCGAGTCCCTTGGACCGCAAGGCGATCAAACCGGTCAGTCCTAGAGGAGATCAATCCTGACTGCTCTTTAGAAGGCCAGATCCTGAAGCTAAAACTCAAGTACTTTGGCCACCTAATGAGAAGGAAGGACTCACTGGAGAAGAGCCTAATGCTGGGAAAGATCGAGGGCAATAGAAGAAGGGGACGACAGAGAATGAGGTGGCTGGATGGAGTCACTGAAGCAGTAGGCGTGAGCTTAAATGGACTCCAGAAGATGGTAGAGGACAGGAAGGCCTGGAGGAATGTTGTCCATAGGGTCGCGATGGGTCGGACACGACTTCGCAGCTAACAACAACAACAACAACAAAATTCCAGTGTCTGTTTGTAATATTCAATTGGGTGAAACAATGCATCCATAGAGCAACTTTTTTTTAATTAATGTACCTCAACTGGCCTAACTTAAATAATGTATCCAAAATCTGGGATCCATGTATCCATGAGATTGAAATTTGACAAAGCTATGGCTGCTTCGGTCATCCAGGGTTGTCTCTAATGTCTCTGTGTATTGAGCCATGTAGTATGAATGTAGTGTTATTATTTATCCTTTATCTTCTTTAGTTCCCCACTCTTAATTGATATTATGATTGTCATTATTCTGTTGCTTTACATGTATACTGAAAGCTGCTGCATTGAAGACAAATTCCTTGTATGTCCAATCACACTTGGCCAAATAAAGTATTCAATTCAATTCACTTTCCAATGCTTCCTACCAGCTCCCTACAAGGAAAATCAATGGGAAAGCCAGCAGGAAATTCATTCCTGCTCCCACTGCTTCCCCCCCTCCCCATGGTTATTGTGTTTCTTTATTTAGGTAAGGAAATATATCTGAAACAATGACCCCATGGGTTATGGGTTGTCTAGTTTTACGTAAAACAATTTTTGACTTTAGCTTTTGTTTTTATTTTGTGTATATAATTTGTAAAAGAAATGTTACCAGTATAAGATGTAAACATTATTATGCATACCAGCTAAGAATTATTCATTGAAATGATATTTAAATGATATTTAAATAATAATATTTAAAAAATATTTAAATAACTGCCTATCTTATGCTGGACTCTGGATGGCTCCCAATGATGCCCCATTGTATTTAGTGGAATTTACAATTTAGGTAAGTAAGTATACAGCTGTGAGCTAAAATTCTAACCTTCTTCATATTTACCTAAGCACAAGCCTATGAACACGTTGAGCTTTACATTGGAGTAGAGGTGCAAGAGGAGAGCACTGTCAGTAGTAATAAAATTGAATGTTTATAGCAGGTGATTGTTTTAGTGACCTTAGTCACTGTGGTGAAAACTAATTTGGTGTAATGTTAAAGGTCCTGAGCTAAAATTGGGAAACCATGGATTTTAATCCTGATTTGAAAAAAGCTAGCTCAGGCATGTCAAACTTGTGACGTCACGTGACGTATCAGGACTTTTCCCCCATTGCTGGCAATGGGGTGGGGGTGGCTTTGGCGTAATGCATCCGGCCGACGGGCCGGTAGTTTGACATGTCTGAGATAGCTGGATAACTTTTAGCCTAGGAACGAGGCCAAGGCAAACCACTTCTGTAAAATGTTGCCAAGAAAATTGCCTAGATTTTTACAGGCAGTCATTAGAGTCATGACAAACTTGAAGGCAGAGGAAAAACTCCTCTTAATAAAGCAGCGGTCTCCAACCTTTCCAGGCTCACGGCCCCAAGGGAAGGAGAGCAGCTTCCAAATTGCTGCACACACGCGTATGCAAATGGGGCTACACTAGTGGCCCCATTTGCGCAGGCGCAAACAGGCAGCACACATCCGCCCGGCGCTAGCGGCCCTGTTCGCACATGCGCAAACGGGCCGCACACATGCACCTGGCGCTAGCGATCCCGTGTATTCGCAAACGGGGTCACGGGTGCTAGCATAAGTGGTCAGCCATTTATGCGGACCACTGCCCAAGAGGCCATGGCCTGATAGTGGGCTGCGGCCCATATATTGGGGACCCCAGTAATAGGGTATTTATGGGTTATAGTGTGGAAAATGATTGAAAAATGAAATTTCATTTTCAAAAGCTTTGAATATGTAGTATATCTAGAACTAGGGTTAAGGTCTATAGACTAGAATCTATTACATGATTAATCTTCTCCAGAAGATGCTTTACTTGCTTCAGAAGGAAAAAAGGAAATCACTTTGGATTTAACTAAATAGTCAGTAAAGATTAATGATCAAGTTAAAGCAAAAGTATACAGCCTGGGTATACCTCATGTAGTTTCCTCCATCCACTTTTGGCTGTTGACATCAAAGCTGTTCCAAATATTGCCCAGTGTAACAGAAGGGAGAAAAGATTACACACATTGGGAATTTTATTTACATAATTAAATTGTAAATGTAATATTAAAACTAATTCGGTTTACTTTTTTTCAGGCTCCGCTTTTTTGAGTGTTCCTGGCTGATCCTTTCCTCAGAATTCAAGTGCAGCCCTTTGCTAGAAAAATATTACATGTCTTCGATTTAAAATAAATTTTCATTGAAATGTATCATTTAAAGAATTAGAAACCTAAACACTGGCATTCTAATAAGAATACGTTTATTTATTTTTAATCAGCTGATGGAGTTTTACTGTCAATCCTGTGAGACAGCCATGTGCCAGGAATGTACAGTAGGAGAACATGCAGAACATCCAACAGTCCCTCTTAAGGATGTAGTAGAACAACACAAGGCTTCTCTTCAAACACAGTTAGATGCTGTGAACAAAAGGTGAAACTATGAAACATTTCCTGGTTATAGAATTGCATGTTAGGGTAATTTATTCAGCTTGGAACCTTCCAGATGAGTAAGGGTTATACTTTCCAGAGCCTGTGTGTCTGGGAATTCTAAAAGTTTGACTCACATATCTAAGGAGCATCATGTTGGACATGTCTTTTCTGAAACATAAAAACAGAACATTATTTATGACCGTTTGAAAATGTTGCTTGTGCTTTCTTGAGAGAATGTACAAGTCCTTTTACTTCGTGGTCTTTTCACTTCCATGAAGATTTAGAATGTTTATAAAGTGCAATAGTAATCTTTTTCTTTGTTGAAAATTTAAAATACCAGCCTGGATTTATTATACTTATTCTTCTTTTCCTTGTTTAGAGAATAGTCAAGTAAATGCTTAGAAGACATTGGTAGTATTCATATAATGACAAGCTAAGTTTTTTAAAAAGTTTTTTTTTTTTAAAAATTCTTAGGGTTATCCCATCTACCCAAATTTTCTAATTGCAGTTTAAAATAGGATTGAATAAATTTAGTTGACTGAAGGGTTCTATCAAACTTCGAGGTGCGTATTCTAAAACTAGGTGGAAGAAGGCAAGACTTGGTCCAGAAATAGTAATTTACAGGTAGAAAAATGCAAAAAAAGAACCAAACCTTTGATCCTATCTATCAGGGCCCATGTAAGAAAAACTGATAGGTGGATTTTTGGGCCCCTAATTTAAAAGTTAGTGGCAAAAAATGCAGAAGAATAAACAAGCCAACATATTGTAAAATTTATTGGCCACCTCTAGATGTAATTATAGACCAGACGTTTTCAGGATTTTGGCTCATTGGGAATGAGCAGCATGCTGTTGTTTGCTTCATAGTTATTCCATTGGGTTCCTGTTAGTACGAATAGTTAAACAAACCCAGATGGTTTGATATGGGAGGACAAACCAGATTTCTTAGTTCCTTGTAAATGATATGTCACAGGCAGAACTGTCTGTTTTTGTTTAATGCCCATGCTGAAAGGAAGGGGCAAGTGGAATCAATTATGCATTGAGCACAAGGATGCTGCTTGTTCTAAGTTAAATGGGAATTTTAATGAATTCTAGCTTACAATTGCAAGTGAAATAGTTCAAGATTCCTTTACAATTGACAATATTTGTATTGTCTGAAAACTATAATGCTAACAAAATTTTAAAAACCACATGTGTATATAAATTAGCATAGCCCTGAAGATCACCAAGTTTGTATATGTTTCACATTTTGCTCTCAGCTACAGTTTACTCAATGTTTATAGTTTTACTGGGTTCATACAAAGTACTAAGGTATAATCAAACACATTCTGCTTTAGAATGATCTGTAAATCCAGTGAATATTTGTTTACAGCTTTTGACATTGGAAAAGTCAGCATCCAATCTACATTTATATCTATTTATTGATAACTATTATATATTATTCATGGGAAAAGATTAAATGTTCTTATTAGAAAGAATGGAGAAGCAAACATCTAAGGTCAAATCTGTAATATAGGTAGTCCTCGACTTATGACCATAATTGAGCCCAAAATTTCTGTTAAGTGAGATATTTGTTAAGTGAATTTTGCTCCATTTTACAACCTTTCTTGCCACAATTGTTAAATGAATCACTACAGATAAATTAGTAACACAACTGTTAAGTGGATCTGGCTTCCCCATTGATTTTGCTTGTCAAAAGGTAGCAAAAGATGATCACATAACCTTGGGACAAAGCAATGGTCATAAGTATGAACCAGTTGACAAGCATCCATATTTTCTTAGTGATGTATTAGGTCAGGGCTTTTCAACCAGTGGTATGGGTACCACCTATAGTACATTGGCACCTGGCAGGTGTTACACGACCATCCTAGAAAAGTAGTGGGGGAGGGGAATGGCAGCACCGCACAAGCCTGAGCGAGAGATGGCTGGAGCTGCAGGGATGTCAGGGCTCAGCGGAAGCGCCAGGATCAGTGCCAGGCTCCAGCTGGAGCTTGGCACTGATCCTGGCACTTCTGAGCCCAGAACTGCCCATCAGCTGGAATGTTGCAGCATCTCCAGGGTCTTGTGATTTACATTCAGATGCTTGGCATCTGATTCATATTTATGATGGTCACAGTGTCCCAGGGTCTTGTGAAGTGACCAAAACCTGCTGCAACCACCCAGCAGACGGGGGGAATAAAAACCAAACACCTCCCCACCCCCACTGCCAATCCTCAACAGAAATGCTCACAACAATGAAAACCTCAGACAGGAGGAAGAGCACCACCGGGTGGGCAGGCAGGTGTCTTGCTCGGCTGTGGCTTGGGGGGCATTTTTTTCAGTGTCATAGTAACTTCAAACAGTCACTAAGCCAACTGTTGTAAGTCGAGGACTACCTGTACTTCATCACTTTTTTCCTTTTTTTTGGTCAAGTTTTTGACACCTTTCTAGGCGACTGGTGGTACTCGGATGTTGCCATATCCTAAAAGTGGTACAATGGATGAAAAGGTTGAAAAGCCCTGTATTAGGTTAAAAGCTTTACAATCAGACAATCGGGGGGGAAAAGTTTTTGTCACTGAATACGGAATACAGCTAGGCTTCTCTCAGCTGATGTTCAAGGTTGCATAAGTCTTATTGTCTGGGCTACTGGGCAAGTCTCTTTTCAACAATAACAAATTGTAGTATCAGGTTTAGCCAAAATATGTCACCCCTACCCTTAAAAGTTTTCTTTTAAATCCGAAGTTTTTATATAAGCTTTTCAGTTTTGCTTCTTTCCTATAAGTAAAAACCGCAATCTTCAATAAGCATAGAAAATTTTTTAGTCCACAAACTTTAAAAAATACAATTCCAATTAGGATCAAGTTATTCTTTCAACGTTTTAAACTCCCCTGGATAGTCAGTTGCCGCCATTTCTAGAGGGAGGGGTAAAATCTCCCCTCTCCACAGTGGGGAAAGGACTTAAGGCAGCTTATGCAGGTACAGAAAATAGTTAGGATTTAAGAGAAGTAGATCTCATCCACGCTGCTTTAAAATTGCCTGGTGGTGTGACTTTGGCTGTCTGCAGCCTAGTGACGAGCCATATTGCTGTGGCTGGTCTTTCGTCCGCCGGTTTGGAGGGCTGCCCTGGAACAAGTGGAAGAGCTACCGCGATCCAATGGGGGTATCCTCCTTGCTGGTTGCCCCTAGAGGGTGACTTTCGACCCTTTCCAAGGTCCCCCAGTGAAGCGAAACTGAACGCGGAAGAAGGAGCTTGCCTTCCAAACGTCCATGGCGGCTGCCTCGGCAAACTGGAAGCCCACTAAATGAACTGTTGTAAGTCAAGGACTGCCTATACATTGCATTCAAACATAACATTGAACTATGACTTGGCACTATGTGTGTAGGCTCATTATGAGTATTATTCAAAGTTTAATAATTGTGTAATGATATGTCTTATGAATGTTGAAGGGATGTTGTAGCATTGATATTTGAAATGTTAACTGCTTGTTTTTAATAGGCTTCCAGAGATAGATACTGCATTGCACTTCATATCTGAAATTATCCATCAACTGACCAACCAAAAGACCAGCATTGTAGATGAAATTCATTCCACTTTTGATGAACTCCAGAAGACGTTAAATGTTCGCAAGAGCGTGTTGCTTATGGAACTGGAAGTGAATTATGGCCTTAAACATAAAGTAAGAGCTCTGTTTTCATCATTAAAATATTTCTCAGTTTTTAATGACTGTATTATATCGTTAGGAAAAATGACTGAAATTCATATTTCCTTTAATGAAGGAAACCATAGAAAATATAAATGTGTCATAAAATAGCAATACTAGTGAAATTTTTCAGTTCGTCATTACGTAAAATCTAGTGTCTCGTACAAATAAACAGCTTCAGAAACATTGTTCTAATATACGTTGAAAGAAGCTGTAATTGGAGATGGTCTTAAATGAATATTTTTGTTGAATTTTCAGGGTGTATGTTGCTGATAATTTTGAAAACAAAAAATTAAAACTTTTACACCCAGTAGTTTATCTGATTTCATTAGATACAGTGCATTATATCACAAAAAATAAAACCTGAATGTGTTTTATAATTATTTGGAAGACAAAAATGATAATAAATAAGCAACAGGTCTTGACCATTAGAACAATATTTTGCCTGTACTTTCAGTCCTTAATATGCATTAAAATATAACAACGTGTAACTAGACATTTTACAGTTATTGTAAAATTGTATTGTATTGTAGAGTCAAATCTTTCCCATCTACTTAAAAAGGGGGTTAGTACATGTTGAAAGAAAGAATGCTAACGTTTATTTAAAAATACTTTCTTTGATGTGCATTCCTGCTGCCACTTAAATTTTAACTCTTGCTTGCATATGGAACTTTTAGTTAGATGTAGAGTTCTGACTAACTGCATAAATTTAATTTAACATATTTTCAATTCATGGAATATAAAGAAACATTTGCATTGCTCAACAGACTTTCGTTATAAATATGCAGAAATGCTATAAAACACATTGCACCAAAGAAGATGTAACTCTTAAAAGTTGTTTGAATGTATGTTTGACTTGTTGGCTTTTGTGTCTTGTATATTATGGGCTGGAACTGACTTTTCCTGGGTTCAGACATAAAAGTAATTATGTCTATAAGGCAAAATTGCTCAAAAATCTCATTTTTCCCCCTAAGTGGCTAAAAAGCATATGAATGCTGAACAAGTCGTTTCCAAATTGGTTGGTTGCTATTTTTTGGGAACTCTTTATTTTAACCTTGCTGCAATAGAGACATTTTGGGGCAATGTTATTCTGTGTGCTTTTATGTTGACTCCAACAAATATGATGTGATTTTATTCAGTTTTGCACTATTAGATATTTCCCTGAGATACTAAAACTTGCCGATAGAAGTGCTTTTTGTTTTATTACTTGGAACTTCAATGACATTACCATAGCATTTGCTTTTATCAAGGTCTTGCAGAATCAGCTTGATACTTTATTGGAGGGACAAGAAAATATTAAGAGCTGTAGCAATTTTACCGCCCAAGCACTCAGTCATGGAACTGAAACAGAAGTGTTACTTGTCAAAAAGCAGATGAGTGACAAGCTAAATGAACTGGCGGACCAGGAATTCCCTCTTCAGCCCCGTGAAAACGATCAACTGGATTTCATAGTAGAAACAGAAGGATTGAAGAAATGCATTCATAATCTTGGCACTATTTTAACCACAAATGCAGTGGCTTCTGAAACAGTGGCCACAGGTGAAGGACTTAAGCAGACTGTGATAGGGCAGCCAATGTCAGTCACCATCACAACCAAGGACAAAGATGGTGAGCTCTGTAAAACTGGAAATGCTTATCTCACAGCTGAGCTGAGCACACCTGATGGCAGTGTGGCAGATGGAGAGATACTGGACAATAAGAATGGCACTTACGAATTTCTATACACTGTCCAGAAAGAAGGGGACTTTATTCTGTCTTTGAGACTGTACGATCAACATATTAAAGGCAGCCCATTCAAACTCAAAGTAATTAGGTCAGCAGATGTATCTCCTACTACTGAAGGAGTTAAGAGACGTGTTAAGTCTCCTGGCAGCGGCCATGTGAAACAGAAAGCTGTAAAGAGACCAGCTAGTATGTACAGCACTGGCAAAAGGAAAGAGAACCCCATTGAAGATGATCTAATCTTCCGAGTAGGTAAGGAGTGCCTATTTTAAATTTTCATGGACTGCTGCTGCTTATAGCTGCAAACAGTGTTCATATTATTATTTTAGACTTGTAAGGACTTTGTCTTGTTAGAAGGATTTCCTTGCTAGTTCTCCATTGTAAACAGTCTTTCTCCTTTCATTTCTCTTGGGAAGTTCCACATAAGTGTTTTGCATCAGGTAATGATTAATTCTGAGTATGATTCCTCTCGTGATATAATTTGTTCCTGAAGCTAGATCAGTGTATGTTGCTGCTCAAATTTAGTGAAATTATAACAATGTTTATATTTCCTTTACTGCAGTTTTCCAGGCCTTTTAGGTGGTCCACAAATTCTTTGGCAAGAATTCTTGCCTTACCACTTTTTGTTCTGAGCTCAAGTAAACCGTTATATAATTTTGCATATAACTTTTATATATAAAATAATTTTAGCATCCTATTCCTGAAATTTACGTATCTCTTTAAATATACATTACTTAATATGTGTGCTTTGCCCTTTACAACCAGCCTACGTAGCAACCATGAAAAGAGCAGTTAGTTGCAGAATTGCCAACAAGCTATCATTACAACTTCAGAAAGATGCATTTTTAATGAAAGAAAGGAATAATAGTATGGCATTTGGGAAGCCTTGGAGAGATTTCAGTATAGATCAGGGTAGGGAACCTTGGCTCTTTTATGACTTGTGCACTTCACTACTCAGAATTCCTGAACCAGCCATGCACATCATAAAAGAGCCAAGGTTCCCTACCCCTGGTATAGATTGTCCTCACTTAACAATGGCAGCTGGGACCAGAATTTCCATCACTAAGTTATATAGTTGTAAAGCACAATGTCACATGACTGTGCCACTTAGTGACAGAAATTCTGACAATTCTGGTTTCTGTTAAGTGAATCACCACTGGTCATTAAAGGCGGACATGATGTGATCAATATTTGCAATTTCCTGCCGGCTCCCCCATTGACTTTGCGTGCAGCAGGCCAACAAAGAAGATTGCAAATGATAATCATGTGATCACAGGACCCTGCAATGCGCCCAGACTATAATCACATGACTGCACATCACTGTATGGCTATAAGTACCATTCTTTAAGCACCTTTGTAAGTTTGAATGTTTGCTGGACAAGGAGTTGTTAAGCTAGGACCACCTGCATTTTTTTTACATTTTTTATAATGACTTTTCCGTCATATAACTTCCCATTGTAGTAGCCTCCTAGAATGCTTTTTCCAGATCTTACAAATGCACACAAATACATAGGAACTTAGTTGTTGGAGTAGAGAAAATATTAGAGATGGGATGACATTAGAGGCTCTGATGTGGTACAGGTAGTCCTCAACTTACAACAGTTCATTTAGTGACCATTCAAAGTTACATTGGCACTGAAAAAGGCTTTGAATATACATCACTTACTACATTATTACACATAAGTGATTTACATGACTTACAACAATTTTTCACACTTATGACCATTGCAGAATCCCTGTGGTCATGTGATCAAAATTCAGATGCTTGGCAACTGACTCATATTTATGACGGTTGCAGTGTCCTGGGATCACCTTTTGCAATCTTCTGACAAAGTCAGATTCACTTAACCATGTTATTAACTTAACAACTGCAGTGATTCAAGAAAGATCATAAAATAGAGTAAAGTTCACTTAACAACTGTCTCACTTGGCAACAGAAATTTTGGGCTATCTTTTCTGTTTTGTTTTGTTTTAGGTACCAAAGGGAGAAACAAAGGGGAATTTACAAACCTTCAGGGAGTAGCTGCATCCTCAAATGGAAAAATATTAATTGCAGATAGCAATAACCAATGTGTACAGGTACAATTTTTGCTTTGTTTCTCCATTAAAACTTTTTATTAAATGCACAGGACTCACAACATGTATTAAAAGAAATGTATATCTAAAGTACCAAAATCCTGTGGAATTAATAATTACATTAAATTTGAAATATAGCTCAAGTTGGAGTTATACATTAAATTCTGCTGAATCCCAATTGTAACTAGACTAGTCCTGGCCAATATGTAGAATTACAATATATGTCTGCTCTTTTATACAGGTAGCCTTCAATGTCTGACTGGTTACTTAGCAATTGTTCAAAGTTTTGATAGACCCATCAAAAGTTATTTATGACCTGGATTCGAAATTCTGATCCCCCCCTTGCATCATATGACTTTATTTGGATGCTCAGCAGCCAGCCAACATTACAGCCACATAACTGAAATTACATTTTTGCCAGAAACTAGCATTTAGTTCTGGTTTCTGGGGAAAAATGCCTTAAAAAAAAGAATTGCCAAGTTCAGAATATTTTGGAAGAGAAACAGCACAAATGTCTAAGAATCTCTGGCAAACTGGGGGCTGTTGGCTCAAGGAAAATTGACATCTATCCTTTGTTGTATGATCTTATTCAGAATATATATTGTTTCCCCCTGCCTGAAAATGTGCACTGCTAATGTTTACCTTTTAAGCAAATGTTACTGATAGGGGGAAAACATGAATAAAGCTGTTCATGATAAGGATAAGTTATTGATAGGGGAAAAACATGAACAAAGCTATTTGTTGTTGTTGTTAGTTGCGAAGTCGTGTCCGACCCATCGCGACCCTATGGGCAATGTTCTTCCAGGCTTAATTTGAAATGCTATTTTTCTTGGTTATTTATTCACTTACTCAGGTCACTATACTTTGGGATACTAATCCCATAGCAAAAGAATATAAGATGGAGACCATGAGAATTTCCTGAAATTTGGCCATGCCACAGTTCTCACTGATCTAAAACTTTTTAGGCTGTTTTTCTTTTTGGTACATAATGAACATTTTATATCTAAACATATTACCGGTACTTTAGTTTTGATGGCTGCCTTACCTGTCCATAAGCTGGTTGTATATTGGGACTTTAATCCATCACACTTAATCATTGCATGTCATGAATCCATGGGACACTTTTGAAGGCCACTTGTAGTTAGTGCTATTTGCTTGTAGTTGTTTATAGTTGTCTCTTCTACTATAGCAGTGATCTTTAGAAGATACCTTGGTTCACCAACTAACTTCACAATTTTCTCATCACTTATAGTTTTCAGCATCCCTCCTTATTGGGTTTGCCTAGAGTCTTTGTCTTTAAATTGTTTATCTAAACATTTCAATAGCTCTGTATCACTTACTGAAAAATCAAAGGCTTGAATCTAGCATCTTATCTAATAGATAACCAATTTACACAGTACTAGTATCTTCCAGCACATGTCCTTATAACAATAAACAATATGTATGTAATGGCCTAGGACAGTGATGACGAACCTTTTAGAGATCAAGTGCCTAAAAACTGCCCCACCCTCCTGCCTCCCCCGATTCTACCCCCGCTCCTCCCTGTCCGCCCGCAGGGCCACCCACTGCCTCCATGGCCCGCCGCAGATTGCCCAGGTGGCCCTGCAACACCATGGCAGCCACGTCCTCTGCCTGCGCCCTGCAGCATCATCTGCGCGCGATGGGGCGCGAGGGTGGAGTCTTGTCCCTGCTGCCCAGCTGCCATGTCCTTGTATATATTTTATTGTTTTTTTTAACAGAACATAAATCATTCAGTAATTAGTAAACAATGTGTTGTCTGGGTAACATTTATAAAACAATCTTTAACAATTGATTTCTATAATCTATATTCCATATGTTAATTTCAGTTGATTTCCCCTTTCCCCAAAGTATCCTTTGCAAACATTAGATTAAAACAATTCTCATTATTTTGATAAACAACAATTAAGTATATACATAGTTTTTCCAATATTCCTATTAATCATTTTAGTTGCCTTATCATCCTGTTACCGTGCTTATTTCAGTTTATTTCTCCCCCCAAATTCTAAATATTCTTACTAGTGACAGTTTTCTCAACAATTAATTACATTTACATTGGTGGATTTAATTCTATTTTTTCCATATAAGCCCTCTCATAGTTTTATATTTCTTAAGCAATAGATTAAAAAAGTAGAAAGAGAAAAGAAAGAGGAAAAAAAGAGAAGAAAAAGAAGAAAGAGGGAAAAAAAGACAAAAGCAATGAAATACAAAAAATAACATACTACTTAAAATATGGATCCCTTCTAACTTAATATATATTTATTCCCTCAATTTCTTATTCTTTTTAACCATAGCTGAGAATATATTTAATCTATTTAAACTTTAAGCATTCCATTCAATAGATCTAATAATCTAATCCTTTAACTCTAATTCAAAACACATTTTTAATGCTTATCGTCACATTTAAATAACTAAAACGTTTACTTTAAATCATTTCAGCTTTTTTTTTACAAAAAAGAAAAAACATATTGTATTAGTTAAAAAATTCATCCCTCTAAAATAATAATAATAATAATAATAATAATAATAATAATAATAATAATAATAATAATAATAATAATAATAATAATAATAATAATAATAATAATAATTTTATTTATATACCGCCCTTCTCCCAAAGGACTCGGGGCGGTGAACAGGGCAAGCATAAGAAATACAGAAATACAAAAGTTAAAAAGGATTAAATATATGCCCAACTAAAAACAGTAAATACAAATATTAAAATAACAGTAAAAGACCCCACCCATCCCCCATCAGGCCAGGCCGGCTTGTTCAAATAAGAATGTCTTTAGATCGCGACGGAAGTAGTATATTTCAAAGTTTTTCCATTTCTTTAGCCATATTCAAACAAATGTTTCTTTTTTAAGTATTCTCTCTGATAGGTCCCATCATCTATTTTCTTGGTTTCCATTTTAATCTTTTTTCTCTGGCCATTGCCTTTCTTAATCAGTGTATTTTGCTGCATCATTCGTTTCTCTGTAAAGTATTTTTTCTCATTCTTTTTCTTATCTTCAAAATTGCTTGGACGCATTAAAATATCTCCCACTTGAATTAAATCATGATTTTTTTATTTTATACGGTTCTATCTCTATCCTCAGAATTATGTTCAGTCATCTCTGCTGTATTTTCCTGAGAAATTTCTTGGAGTGAAATTAAATTGGAGATAAGTTGATTCATACTCTCAAAGTTGTTCTGTATTTCTTTGTAGTTTAAAATCATTGTCCTTTGAAATGGTTGCTGCTTGTCATATATTTCCTCTTGTGAAGTATTCATTGCTTCCGGTTTTGTTAGTCTCACTTTACACAGCTGTACTTAAGAACTTTGAAGGTCAGAGACAAAAATCCTCACCCACCAGTAGGTGTCAGCATTTGCTCATTTTTCAGATCTTTCTAGTCTTTTTTTTCCTTTCTAAAGGGTAAGTTTCACCACTTCCAATACCCAAAAGGAGGGATTAGAAACCCCCTCCTCTTCCCCCCCCCCGGAGATCTCTTATTTTTGGGACTTTCTTCTTCAGGAAAATAGGTAGGATAGGGAAAATCAATATTCTTACCCAGCTTCAAACGTACTGTTTAAAATCAGCTTAATATAGAGCTTGTGACTTCCGTTGTTTTCAGCTATGGCTAGACAATGGAAATAGCTAGCCTTTTCTTCTGTTGGTTTCTGGAAGGCTTCTCCTGGACCGTTCGGGGAGACTGCCATCTCTCCTAAGTCCCTGGGATTTTCTTCCTTCATTCCACCTTTTCAGGGTGGGTTCTGGCCCCTTTAGGGTCCCCAACAGAAAGAAATTTCAGCTGAAGGGTTTGACATTCTGAATCTTCCGACTGCTTCGCTGTAAACAGGAACAGGAAGTGGCTGCTGCCATGTCCTTGGTTGCGCTGCTCCGTGTGGACCATGCCCAGGGGCAACTGTCCTCGGGGGGGCTGTTGGTGAGGAGGGGGAGGTGGGGCTGGGGTGACAGTGCATGTGTCCACAGAGAGGGCTCTGAGTGCTGCCTCTGGCACATGTGCCATATGTTCTCCACCACTGGCCTAGGATTTCTTTTCGGGATGGATATAAATAGCCCAGTGCCATTGGTATCAAACTTGCAGTGGCTCCTTGCTAGATTAACACAAATTACTGCACAGAATTAACTTTTAATTCAATCCACTCTTGGATCATTCATTGTGTTTCCATTTAATCTACTTCATGGATTAGCATTGTACAGGAAAGGTGGATATAATATAATAAATATAACTTTCAACAAAATATAGTTGCGTGGCATCTTGTTCCCTAATTCTCCCTCCCTCCCACACAAACATTATTCTGGATGTAGTGATCACTAAGTATGCTCCATCTTGGTTAGATTGTTTTAGGGATTTGTGGTCCCATTTGTACTTTAAAAAGTTGTAGTTCTACAAATTGTAGGTTATCTCCAAGCCCAGCAATAGGTTGACAATCTAAGCAACAATATTTATAGCAGGCATGTCAAACTCGCAACATCATGTGACATCGCACAACATATCAGAACTTTTTCCCCATTGCCGGCAATGGGGTGGGTGTGGTTTCGGCGTGACACATCTGGCTCACGGGCCAGCAGTTTGACATACCTGACTTATAGTCTAAGCATTAAAACCATGGAACATATTCATACACTTTGCATGAGCTTCTTCTTCTTGTTTCTTATGGCAAATACATGTATGTTTGGAGTATTTTCGTAATCCCAAATGGTAACAGGAAGCAGAATTCCATATGCATGTTAAAAGCATGTCCATGTTTCCTATGTGTTTCAGTTGAATAATGAAAATAGTTGCATTTTACATGAAAGTTGCTATTGCTTTTTTCAAACAAATCATAGATATTTTCCACCGATGGCCAGTTCAAGAATCGTTTTGGTGTACGGGGAAGATCTCCTGGTCAGTTACAGCGGCCTACTGGAGTAGCTGTGCACCCTTGTGGTGATATCATTATTGCAGATTATGATAACAAATGGGTTAGCATATTCTCCTCTGATGGAAAATTTAAGGTAGGTTTAAAGTCAAAATGTAAAATACAAGGAAATTTATTTTCCTTTTTTAAAATTAATAATTAATGGCTGGTTAAAGCTGATAAAGGGATATAATTAGCAAAATGAGTATTCCTCCTGTATTGACTGACAAGATGGCAACTAAGAGTGAAATTACAACTGTTTATTGTGGGACTAAGGGGCAGCAAAATGAATCCAGTAATTGTCAGGGTCTGATGGTTGCTTTTCTTTTATTGTCTCTTTCATTAAGTTCAGAATCTTTCCACATACATATGCTGCTATGAATATTTAGTTTGTCTTTCCTATATTATGATATTGTCTACATTTTTTTATACATTCTATAATAGTCACTATCTCTTACAGTAGCTCACCTACCTCATAGGGGTTGTTGTGGGCAAAATTATCACTGATACTAATTAAGGAGAAACTGTCCTTCAATTCTGATGTCAATAATAAAGAGCTTTAAAAATCAACACTGGTTTAGAAATCAATCAAAATCTAAAGAAGATGTTACTGTCTTGCAGAATTTTACACTCTTTATAGGTAGCTCTAGAGAATAATTCCCTGTCACATTCTGGACCTGCTGAAGTTTCTAGACTTTTTTTTCAAAGATTAAAAAAAGTATGCAAAGCTTTTTCATTTGGAATTGCATACAAAATAAGAAGTTTCTCAGGGATGTGTTCCTATGAGTAGATACATTATTGAAATAACTACAGCAACACTATTATATGAACAAAGTTGGAAATGTCTGATTTTAGTGACAATAGAGGAATGATGTTGATGGAATTTGTTGAGATGGCCAAATTACTTAGACATGAGACTTTGTCTAGATTTACTGATGCTTACAAATTCTTTATTGACTTATGTTATGATATATAATTTTGAGAATTAAAATAAAAATAGTACATTACAAAGAAAATGTAGCAAGAAAATAAAATAAATTTAATCTCTTTCTTTGCTTTCCTAGGCAAAAATTGGATCAGGAAAACTTATGGGGCCAAAAGGTGTTTCTGTGGATCGCAATGGACATATTATTGTAGTGGATAACAAAGCATGCTGTGTATTTATCTTCCAGCCAAATGGGAAAATAGTAACCCGATTTGGAAGCCGAGGCAATGGAGACAAACAGTTTGCAGGTAGCAATTGTTGGTTGATACATAATACTCTTTTACGTTCTTCATATGGTTCAATGGTATTGAAACTTACATAGAACAAAATGGAAAGATTCATTAAATTCTTTAAAATGTGAAACAATAAAGCAAGAAAATAAATATAAACAATAACAATAATAGATAAAATAATATATTTTGTGATGTAATATATGTGCTTTAAATTAATCTTAAATTATTTGTAGCAGCCTATGTTTTGGGGCTGCTTTGCTTACCAGGCTAAGATAAAGTTTTCATCCCTGTAAAAATCTTCCCAAAACAAGCAGGTTGGAATGGAGAGTGTAGCACCTTTGGCCCTGCTTATTGAAGATCTACATTTCTTTAAGTAACACCATTTAACTACCTTCCCACCAACCATATTAATTCATTCAGATTACAGCAGTATTGAATGAATGAATTTCTCTGGTCTTGAGTATAAAGGATCAGTTTGGAGACTAGCCGGACCCACTATCCCATGGTCAAGGCTTTTCTCAATGCTTTTTACTATGTCACTGCTAATAATCATCAATGTACCTTGCAATTGGGACTTAAACAAATGACTGGATCCTTCAGATTTGCAAGGAAGTTTGTTTTATTGATAAGTTCTCCAAAGGGAGACATGATATTCCTCTTGAATTATTAAAACCTGTTTCTAGGCTATAGTCTACTCCCAGAATGGATGACATGAATTTAAAAGGTATAATAGTAGCTTTCCCAATCTGGTGATTTGTAATTGAATACTGCAGATGTTTAGTAAGTATCCAAGAAATAAATGTCTTCCATTTTGTTAGACATATATTGAATATGTTTTAAAATCTTTAATTATTTGGTGTACAAGTTAATATGAGATGGGTTACATAGTACAGTTTAATGCTTGCATTTTCTGCTTAATACATTCTTGTTGCTCATGCTATAGATAATGTTTAATCATCTGGGGAAATAAAAGAGTACTGAAATTAACTGAATTTTACATGACCATGTTTAATATTTATTTATTTATCAAATCTTGAGGCCATTCAATTCCTGTACAACTCTGCGTGATTTATCGTTAAAAACCCAAACATACAAAAAGAACACAACTGTCCAAAATAAACATCAACCATAAATAGACCAGAACAAAGCCAAAACAGAATGTAGCTTGACAATCACCCTGCCCTCTAATAAAAGTGTTTTTAATAATTTCCTAAAAAACTTAAAGATGAGAATCACATGAAGCTCATTTTAGAGGACAGGTATTGCCATAGAGAAAGGTTACTTTATGAGTTCTGCAAACCATTCTGCTGGACCGCATTGGATGGGCAGAGACAACTGCAATAAATGGGCCCTCAAGATAGTCAGGCCCTAGATCAGACATGTCAAACACAAGGCCCGGGGGCCAGATCCGGCCCACGAAGTGGTTTCATGCGGCCCGCGAAGCCATCCTGGAAACGGTGAGGGAACGGCCCCCACTACCTTGGCCCTGGCCCAGAGACCCTCCTTCTGCCAGAGACCCTCAGATCTGTCCCACTCCTGCCCAGGTCCCCATAGGCACCCTTGATCCGAACGATGTAGAGCTGGCCACGGCAACCCAGTAGGCCATACACACTCTAGCCACGCCCACCCAGTAGGCCACGCCCACCCTGGCCATACCCACCCGGCCCCTTGAAGGCAACCGCAATGCTGATGCGGCCCTCAATGAAATTGAGTTTGACACCCCTGCCCTAGATCATGAAGCGCTTTAGAGGTGATAATCTTTAGCATACATATTAATGTAAAGATCTGGCTTTGGAAGAAGCAATTCAAGCTAGTAGTCATATAGTCTGTAAATGTATCTTGTAGTTTCCCATGTTCTTATTTTTAGTGAGTTTATAGCTGCCTAATTCTAAATATATTGGCTTGGTTTTGCACCTTCCTTGAAAAATTAATTTTCATCAAGTTATTTGAAAAAGAATTAAGCTATACATTAAGTAACCTAATATTCATGCAGTACTATTCATGACTATTATTATCTATGCTGCCTTTCTTATGATTTCAAATTTCAAAAAAAAAAAGGGAAGTAATTAGAGTCTGTGGTTATATAGGTGGAGGCATGGTATGTAGAGCAGGGGTTTACATGCTAGCAACCGGTCCACACAAACACGCAAAGCCCCATCCACGGGATGCAGGCAGCACACAAAACCACGCCCCTTCCAGTCCACGGAAAACCTCTCTCCAAGGAACTGGTCCCTGGTGCCCAAAAAGTTGGAGACCTCTGATGTAGAGCATCCTTGGGAGATAGATCAGTATTACAAAAAAAAGAAAGAAAGAAATTCCAATGTTCCTCTTCTGATCTATTAACAGCATCAGATATAAACTTATGAATTAATATTACTAACTACAAGAAGATCTTACAGCTGAAAAAAATATTTCCTGGAACCCAGTCTGAAGTACAGCTGAACAACCAATTTCATAATTTGTACAGAGAAATAGAGTTATAGCGTATCCCATCACACAGAAGTCAAATTTTGTAAGCAACTTTTCAAATTCTCGACCAAACTGTTTGTTTATACCAGAATATAAATTTATGTAGCAAAAGTTACCTGCTTCATATATCTGAATTTTCCTCAGATTCATGGAAATTCCAAAGACTGAAGGAGACAATGGTAGTCTCATGTTCTTACTAGCTTTTGAAATAGGGAATTCAGTTAAGTTATGTCTTTGATTTTAAAGCAAGTTGGCTCAACAATATAATAGTATTAGCGGTAATTGATGTAATACTATTATTACTACTTTGACAGTATTGACCCCTGGGGACCCCTGGACAAGTCCGTGCATTTTTCTTGCCAAAATTTCAGCAGTGCTGTCTCATTGCCAACTTCCTAAGACTGAGAGGGACTAGCTGAAGTTTTATCTAGCTGGCTTTCATGACTAAGTTGGGACTAGAACTCACAGTCTCCTGGTTTCTATCCTGATGCCTTAACACAGAGGTAGGCAGCCTTGGCTCTTTTATGATTCGTGGACTTCAACTCCCAGAATTCCTGAGCCAGCAGAATTCTGGGAGTTGAAGTCCACGAGTCATAAAAGAGCCAAGGTTGCCTACCCCTGCCTTAACACCACACCAAACTGGTTCTACTACTACTACCACTATTTTGTCAAAATAGATAAATATTTTAGTCTAAAATTAATCTGTCAGATGAGAATGATGTGTTTTTGGGGTTTAGATTTTTTTCTGGTTCTAAGAAGATCATTCTTATCATCACCTCATCTTTCTCTATTATACTGCTCTTTATTTACTTTCCCGTATTTATTACAGGCCCTCATTTTGCAGCTGTCAACCACAATAATGAAATTATTATTACTGATTTCCACAATCATTCTGTCAAGGTATGATACTACTGGTTCTTTAAACTTTTTGTATTCATTCTTTTTTTATAGTCTCAAACTGATAAAGAACTTGTAATTAAAAAAAACTGTTAAAAAAAGCAAAAATGGATACTCGTTTTAATTAAATTTGCAGATTATATTAAATTACTAGAGTAATTAGTACATATTAAGTAACCAATTTTTTTAACTTTAAGGGATGATGTGATTGACATCGTTTTTATGTTTAGCAATGATAATATATTGTTTGTTTTAGCTCCAAGAAATAAAATGAATGTTCCTTAGATTCATTTTGCACAATTATTGTAAATTATTAATAAATACAAAAAATATTTATTCTTGCTTAAACTTACATTTGAATTATATTTATATAGTTTTAATGTATTATCTAGGCGATTCTTCATTGTCTTCAAAAATTAGGTAGGAAATAATTGTGGTTTTTTTGTTTGTTTGGATTAAAAGGAAGACATTGAATTACAAGAATAGACATTGAACAGGTTGCTAGCATACTGGCTCAGCTGGAGAACAATGTTTTTGACAACTGAATAATGTTAGAATCAGCAGTTGTTTAGTTGTGCAGGATTTCCTAATTTGAAAGGAATGGTTGGGTATATGGCCAGATTCCAACACAAGACAAAATAAAGAAATGTAGATAATTGTTTGAAAAATCAGAATGTACTGTCAATTAACAGTTAGAAGAATGCTTCTAATTAAGTTCGTAGCTCTTATCACATTTCAACTTCTCTGTGGCCTAATACCAATGCTTTTTGGTGTTTTACCAAGTGTGCCAATAACCATCTACCAGTTTATGCCATAATCTTTTAATTTAGCTTTTCAGATCTTGACAGTTTGTAATCTTCTCCAAATCTTTGTCTTCTATGATTCCCTGGTTTTGCCACATCAATTATCCATATTTCCTTTTTAATCGCAATTAAATCTAGTGTGTTACGTTCAAGAAATCCCACAATATTTTAACTTATTCAGTTTCAATTAATTTTTCAGTTATATGTTCCCAGTAATTTTTCATCACTGGCACATGATAATTTTCACAGATGTTCCAGTAAATAATTTGGGCTACTGTGTTACTGCATTGTTTTTAATCAGCTTGTGTGATCTTTGTACAAGCTGAATACAGTGAGGGGAAAAAGTATTTAATCCCCTGCTGATTTTGCATGTTTGTCCACTGACAAAGAAATGATAAGTCTATAATTTTAATGGTAGGTTTTTTTAACAGTGAGAGACAGAATAACAACAAAAAATCCAGAAAAACGCATTTCAAAAAAATTATAAATTGATTTGCATTTTAATGAGTCAGCCAAAGGGTCCTCGAATCGTCACCTCAAGGATGACATGAATCGGTTGAAGTCGTTGAGTTCTGGGGCATTGGAGTCATGCAGGTTCACCACCCAGTCTGCAGCCGTCCCGTCCAGGGCAGATTGCACAATTCGGATGCGTGTTTTGTCACTGGGGATGTCCCGTCCGTACTCTTCCATGTAGCTGAGGACTTGGGTTAGGAAAAATCCCAGTCGTGATGGCTCCCCCTTGAACTTTGCTTCCAGGGGTGGGAATCTTTGGCTGGAGCGTTGTCTGCGCCGCAGAGTGTATCGCTCCTCATCTCGATCCCCGTCTTGGTCTGGGGGGGGTACTGCTGAGTCATCGGCTCCTGTTCCATTGGACGGCCCTGGGGTTTCAGGTGTTGGATCCCTTCCGTTACCCCTCCAGTTGCGACCCCAGGTGTTGTGTCGGTTGCGGTTTCCAGCTCTCTCCTCCCTTAGTGAGCTCAGGGTTGTTTTCATCAAGTCAATAGCTTTTTCCAGAATCCGCTCTTCCTCACTGGCGTGCAGGGAGTTCTCCATCTCTTGTTTCCATTCCGGTTGGTGGTCGCTCCGTCTCAGGGTCACTTCTCCCGAAGCCTTTTCCCACTCACTTTTCCTTCCAACGCCCATCGACCACCGGGGTTTTTGTTCGTGCTGCTCCGCCGTTTCCTCCCAGGAGGAATATGACGCTTCAGCTTCCCAATGTTTCTGGGAATTCGGCTGGGAGGAAGGCTCCTTCTCCGTGGGGCTTCCCTCCCTTCTTGCTTCATCGTCAGACATCATATTTATTTGCAAAGTCCCCCGGTAAGGTTCCTCTTCCCAGGTTGACTTTCAGTGCAAGTCCTGTCTAATGTCAGGACCCACCCCAAACCACGTCTTAGGAAGACAAAATTCTTGGAGTCAAATCTATTCCAAAAAGAATCTTTACTATGACATGCTTGGTTGTAGGAAACGAGACAGGACTTAATATTATTCCACAAAGTAAACCCTTATAAAGAGTTCCCGGTTTAACCCCCCCTTAATCCCATTTGGTCAGTCCCCCATCCTTTATCTCGTATCATCCCTCTCGTGGGAAAAAGGAACTTAGGCCCCTTCATGTTTATTGCTCTCTTCCGTGACAAAAGCCAGATGCTAGCCCCCCCTTTTGTTTCCCCAGTTCAAAAGGCTTCTCCTTTCCTTTGAAATGCCTAATACCGGTTCAATACACATCTATTCTCTTCTCTTCGGGAGATGGCAGAATCCATGGAATAATGTTTGAAACATTCCATTTATGAATATGATATAAATGGATTCTGACAGAGATACGTATTTGATCCCCTATCAATCAGCAAGATTTCTGGCTCCCAAGTGTCTTTTATACAGGCAATGAGCTGAGATTAGGACCGCTCTCTTAAAGGGAGTGCTCCTAATCTCAGCTTGTTACCTGTATAAAAGACACTTGTCCACAGAAGCAATCATTCAATCAGTTTCCAAACTCTTCACCATGGCCAAGACCAAAGAGCTGTCCAAGGATGTCAGGGAAAAGATTGTAGACCTACACAAGGCTGGAATGGGCTACAAGGCTATCATCAAGCAGCTTGGTGAGAAGGTGACAACAGTTGGTGTGATTATTCACAAATGGAAGAAACACAAAATAACTGTCAATTTCCCTTGGTCTGGGGCTCCATGCAAGATCTCACCTCGTGGAGTTTCAGTGATCATGAGAACGGTGAGGAATCAGCCCAGAACTACACTGGAGGATCTTGTCAATGATCTCAAGGCAGCTGAGACCATAGTCACCAAGAAAACAATTGGTAATACATTATGTCATGAAGGGCAGAAGTCCTGCAGTGCCCCCAAGGTCCCCCTGCTCAGGAAAATGCATGTATAGGCCCATCTGAAGTTTTCCAATGAACATCTGAATGATTCAGAGGAGAATTGGGTGTATGTGTTGTGGTCAGATGAGACCAAAATCAAGCTCTTGGTCATCAATTTAATTCGCCGTGTTAGGAGGAGGAGACTGTGACCCCAAGAACAACATCCCCACCATCAAACATGGGAGCAGAAACATTATGCTTTGGGGGCATTTTGGGGCTAAGGGGATAGGACAAGTTCACTGCATCAAAGGGATGATGGATGGGGCCATGTACCCTCAAATCCTGGGTGAGAATCTCCTTCCCTCAGCCGGGGCATTGAAAATGGGTCGTGGATGGGTATTCCAGCACAGTCAAGGCAACACAGGAGTGGCTCAAGAAGAAGCACATTAAGGTCCTGGAGTGTCCTAGCCAGTCTCCAGACCTTAATCCCATAGAAAATCTGTGGAGGGAGCTGAAGGTTTGAGCTGCCAAACGTCAGCCTCAAAACCTTAATGATTTGAAGAGGATCTGCAAAGAGGAGTGGGACAAAATCTCTCCTGAGATGTGTGCAAACCTAGTGGCCAACTACAAGAAGCGTCTGACCTCTGTGATTGCCAACAAGGGTTTTGCCACCAAGTATAAGTCAAAAGGGGTCCAATACTTATTTCACTCATTAAAATGCAAATCAGTTTTTTTTAAAAAAATGCATTGTTGTTGTTATTCTGTTAAAATAAACCTACCATTAAAATTATAGACTGATCATTTCTTTGTCAGTGGGCAAATGTACAAAATCAGCAGATCAAATACTTTTTTCCCTTTCTGCTTCTTTGCACAATCTGCAGTTTGAATCATTTTATAATCTTTAATTCTGGCATTGATTTCATAAGTTTGAAATTGAGTTGCAGTAAACCTCTGTCTCCATTCCTGTGGGGCAGGTATAAATCATATGTGAAAAGTTCAATTAACTACTTTATTTCTCATGCCTAATTCACAGGAATCTTCCCAGACTTGCAGTTTGTACCTGGGCCAGATTAGATAAGGTTCAATGGCATTTAAGGGAGTAGGAGGTTGGACTTTTCCCTCTTGTGCCTACATAATGATTCCAGGCTAATTCCCCACTTGACTCCTTCCCCCTGGCTCAGCCATCTCTCTCTGACACAATATCACTACAGAGATGTAAAGTATAGTGAATATTCATCAGTATTCTGGTTTTTTAAGGGCAAACTGTTTGTGTCCAGTTAATAATTAATTATTGTTCCATTGTTTAAAAACAACTTATCAAATCTTTCCCAAGGAGGTGGGATAAACAAATGTTGCTTGATGATACTGAAAGTATCATCATAGGTTAAAATGTAAAGCTCCAAGTAAAGCTGCCTTTGCAATTGACTGATGATAATTTTATCAATACAATGGCCAATGTTTTTATTATTATTAATGTAATTATTACCATCATATTTTTGAAAACTCATTCATACAAAGTTACTATAATTTTTCCCTCTATAGATAATTTGGATAAAGTTTTTTAAGTCTTGTTTAAATGTCATGCAGGTATTTAACCAGGAAGGTGAATTCTTGCTGAAGTTTGGATCTAATGGAGAAGGAAATGGACAGTTCAATGCTCCAACAGGAGTTGCTGTAGATTCTAATGGGAATATTATTGTAGCAGATTGGGGAAATAGTCGGATACAGGTAAACAATATTTTCCTCTCAAGTAAGTTTAATACGATAGGCTTGTGATGAGTGAAAATTCTTTTCAAGTGTCTAGGGTGAAACTGTAAGGTGTATCATCTTTGTTATCAAGAAAGCCACTGAAGTCTATAAAATAATTGTGGTATTTCTGCTGAAATATCCCCCCCCAATCTCAGATATGTGGCTCTGTGTGGTTTATGAAGAATTAAAAACAATTTGTAAACACCAAAACCATACAACAAAAGAAAAATATAATAAAATTCAGGTAGTCACATCCATCAGTAACAATTGATACAGCCACTGCACAGGCTCTACTACGCTCCCAGGCCCCCACACCTATTGGCAAAACCACATTTTCAAGGCCCTGTGAAAAGCCAGCAGAATTGAGGCCTATATGATTTCTAAGGAGATAATATATGCACGTTAGCTACAGCATATAAAATAATAGATATTGTTCTTCGACTGACTACATTCTTTTAATTTAATTCACAGGTTTTTGATGGAAGTGGATCCTTTTTATCTTATATAAATACATCTGCTGATCCACTTTATGGCCCTCAAGGTTTGGCTCTTACTTCGGATGGTCATGTTGTAGTTGCAGACTCTGGGAATCATTGCTTCAAAGTCTACAGATATTTACAGTAATGGTTGGAATTGGATCTTGTTTAAAAAAGTTACTAGCTGCTGCTAGAGGCCAGTGTAGATAATATTCTGCTCCCTAATATTTCTTCTGTTTCTTAAATATTTAAAACTTAAAACTACTGGATCTCCAATATGTTCATTCTTTTATTTTATTCCAGACCTACCTTGTTTACATAGAGCTTGCATAGAATTTATATGCTCTGCACTGAACTTATCAGAAGGATTAACAAATGAGACCCTACTTCTCCCTACACCCCTCTAAATAAAAACTTCACAAAGTAATTGCATGTACACATGAAAGAGGGAATGGACTCAAGAAGGTACTTGATTCAAAAGAATTTATTTCAGGGTGAATGGGAGAAGTTGTTTAAATTTTCACACTTGAAAATTCTTACTAGTAATAATATTCGTTCTAGCAGGATGTCTGGGAATCTTCTAGATCACATTGTTATTGTAGGCATTTTACTTATATAACATTATTCAGATTTACTTAGTAACTTTAAGTAGTTTATTTTAGTTAAAAAAAAGATGTGAGTAATCCTTTCTGTGTTAATTGGCAGACCTAACAACTTAATTTTTAGCATTATAAGAACACACATTTCCTGTGGTGCGTGGATTGATGTACATATCTAGCAACTTTTCTACTATTCAATATGTTGTTGAGATTTTCTTGAAACCTGAAATTTTACTTTGGAAATGTAGGATAATGTAACTGCTGATATTTCATAGAATCAAGTTCCAATTAACATCAGGCTAATTCATTAAAAAAATGTTATCAGTTTAGCTAATTTGACAACTGATATTTATACTTCCTATATGTCTCTACAGCGGTTGTGAAAAAAGTCAATTTTATTCAGTTGCTTGTTTTTGCACAGGAAAACAAGTCTTATGTTGATCCTATTAGAAGTCTTGTATAACCAAAGGAAGTTTGGGTAGGTGACAGATTTTGAGGTGGAAGTTGAGGGTTACCAAAGCAGGGTATGTTTTTTTTTTAATTTCAAAAATTTTATTGTCTCTTGTAACTATATATAAATAGAGGATATTGAAGATACTTAAATAGTGTGACATTGAGTTTCTAAAAAAAAGCTCATAATTTTCTTCATTACAAATGTGGATACTGTGAACATTTAAAAAAACCCAATTTTAACTAGGCAATTTTGATGTACACGTTTTCCTGGTGCCCTTTCCTGAAGTCTGAAGTTTTAGTGAAAGTTTATTCTCTTATGCCTGCTTCTTGGTACAGGTCTTGTGATTTCCATTAATTGGGTTCAACATCAGAGTACAAACTATGTCTCATTTTTATTTCCAACCGTGACATAATTTTGAATAATATTGTACAAAGTTTAGACCAAGTAAGAATAAAACTGCAGTCAACAGCAAATGATGTTTGGCACTAGCTTTATGCAACCATGCACCACTTCGAGTGTTGTCAACATCTGAAATAATATTGTATTTTCTATTTCAAACGTGGTGTTCTCTAAATATTTTTCAGCTACACTATTGGAATCTTACCTAAAATACTGAAATAACAGACCTAATTGGAAGAAAATAAAATCAGTTATGTAGTTAGTACTGCTGCTAGTTAATTGCCTATCTTTTGGAATATACTACTATTAAATTTAAAAGAAAGAAAATGATTTAGTCACTCTTATCTAAACTAATGATAAATAGTTTTAATACTTAGCTAATAATTTCAAATGATGTTATAAAACAATTGCCTTAAAAAGAATATGCCAAGAATCTAATTTAAGAGTTCTTGGATAGACCAAAAAAAATGTCTGCAAAGGCAATACACATTAGACATTATTTGTCTTAAACACTGAATCAATTTGAAAGCTGTTTGAATTGTAAGGGGGAACTGGATTTCCTATTTATGATTTTTTCAATATTTATTAAACCTATGAACAATAAACATTGTAATTGTTACTGAGTTTCTGGTATAAAAAGACATTTACAATTTTTTCCAAATGTTATTGTTACAAACTTGATTCAAGGCACATTGTCATACCAATCTGGCTTAAAATTTGAGATGCTAATACTTTTGTAAAGATTTGTAAAGTCATGTGATCAGTACAAATATTTGCTTGAGTTTTTAAAACGGATACCAAGCCAAATCCTATAGTAACCTAACTGGAGATATTTCTAGTAAAAAATCTGGGATATTTATATTCATTTTAATGAAACTTACTGTAGTTCCCAGGATAGAATAGAGGCTAAATTGTCCTAAACTGATACACATATAGTATTTGATGCATGCAGGTATGTCCATGCATTCCTTAAAACACTTTCCTGAAATAGTTCCTCAGTTCTAATAAAACTTAACTTAGTAATGCTTTTATTCAAATGTGAATTGCTTCTTTCCTTTGCAACTAAGCTATCATTTTTAAGGCAATGTGGCCTTTCCTTTGATATTTTTTATTATGCATGTTACTGTAAATTGACTGATGCTGCTAGAGATCTGTTGAATACTTCTCTTGATCTTAGCTAAAAGGCCAAGAAGTGAAGAGGCCTGTTGAATTCTAGATCCTTACTAGAAGTTGAAAGTATGGAATCATTAGACCGCTGAAATAAGGTTAGACGAGTCTACTCTAACACCAAGTATTTGAAAAATGCCTAGTCAAAATTGGATTGTTTCTTGTTCATCAATTTTCCAAAGCTCACTAGTAAAGCATTTATGTCCTGTAGGCAGTAACTGATTAGAGATTACTGTAAAACTTGCAATATTGCAGAATTGCATGTACAAGAAACTAATTTGGATCCAGATAAACATTTTTCAGAATATAGGCATTTATTCTTCTAAATTAATATTCAAGAGTAGTATGTGTAGATTCAGCCCAAATCTGTGACTCTGCCAAACCTAGTTACTTTTTAAGGTATATCTGCGCTGCAAATGTGAACTGAGTTAACAGACTCTGGGAGGGTGAATTGTTTTAGTTTATATTTGCAGACCAGACATCCCTCTTGTATCAAGCGGTGCTTATAGCTGCAGTAATGAGCAATGCATATGGGTTTATTCCATGTAAACGCTTGATATAAGTTTTTTTTAAAAAATGTTAATTCATTTTTGGATAAACTTGCAAAGTGTATATTGAAAGGTTTTTAACTGTAAAAAGCTGTTAAAATTAGTTAAGTTTTTACACTGATTTAAAGTTTCAGCAATGTAGTGAGAAAATGTTCTCCATTATTGTTGACCTTTGTAAACATTACAGGGCTTTCAACTTTACAGCTACTTTTTCTTTGATATAACTGAAGATTTAGCATTGCCATATGAAAAAAAGTGCCCATTAAGTTTTGCCTGTTGTGTGAAGAAATGATAGCAAAGAACAAAACTATGCTATCCATTGAAAATGCTGTTAAATTGTGAGCAGTGATTAAAAATGTGTTCTGAAGAATGTATGAAAGGTACTCTTTTTCCGATAGTGTAGAATGATTCCTAATTGTGGATAGCTTCTAATGAATGTACAGCATTGCAATGGATGTGTGCACAGCCTTAACCTTAAAAGTTTGCTTTCTTTCCCTTTGTGACATGGGAATGATACATGATAAGTACCATATACTCTTATATCCCAGTGCTTGCAGTTGAACTGTTTCACACATTGTGTTCTTCAGGTTCTTAGAATAAATTATAATTTGTTGCTTTGTACATTCCAGCTTTGTATATCAGTTTCATCCCTATTTCATTTTTAGGTACATAAAGTTATTAAGCCTCATGTTCTCTGGAAATAATACTGAAATTGTAGAACTTCTTTTATTTGTTATGCTCCCTTATAGATGTATAATCTCTGTCTAGTTAAGGCTGAGGATGAAAGCTGTTCATTGAAGAATGTCTGTATGTAGATTTAGCTTCATGTGTGCCATGGTATTTTTTATGGTTTATCCTACAAAGAGAGCTTAAGAAACCCTTTTACCTTACTTTGGAACACTAAGAAAAACAAAATCAAATGTGTATCCTTTATCATGCACAACCCTCCCTCAAATAAAACTGAATGAAAATTGTTTTGTGTTATTTTTCAGAACTGAGAATGGTTGGGTTGCTACATTGTCCTTGTGTATCTTTATTGCTCATTTTCATTTTTAACAGGGAAGATGTCAAGAAGTCTTGGCTGTTTCCTTAGACATTTGGGCCAGAATTTTATGAAAGACCACTAGGTTTAGAACCATTTAGATTGAGCAAAAACAATAGGAGAAAAGTGGTCCTGCAGATAGCCTGGCCCTATGCCAGGCTGTTTGGCCCTCTGTAATTAATACAGAGTACTCTCTAATGCAAAGTATTATGGATAAAACATGCTATCTTATAATTTTCTTTTTAATGTAGTAAATAGAATGAGTAGAACCAAAATCAGTCCTTATTTGTTATTCAAGGAATCTTTTTTTTAGAATTTTGAAAATAATTAAGTGTGCAACATCTGATCTCTGCAATGTAAACATCCCCCTACAGATATTGAAGCAGGTTGGATTGGAGAGAAAATATTCAAACTATTGCTGACATCAGCCCTACAAGGTAGACCTGACTAAGAAATAGAAACTTGAGACCTCTCAAAACTATGAGACCTTGGGCTGGAAGGTGAAGGACATGAGACATAATTTGTTAACTCTTCCAGTGAAGAGCCACACACAAGAACAGGAAAGAATCCTTTAAATCAGTGGCTAATTACTGAAGGATTTGGCTTCCTTGACCAGGGACAGTATGATTTAATGAAGGATTCCTGGCAAGATACAGGCTACATTTCACAAAGACTGGAAAATAGTCCACATGTGCCTCACCAGAAAGGCATTTAATTAGAGAAAATAGGAAAACAAACTGTCAAGAAGTGAAACCAATAAATAGGAAAATGTAGTATGAAAATAGATAGGGAATTTAGAGATTGGCAGGAAACTGCAAAAATAACTATTAGGGATAGCACTTCAGTTCTCAATATATTAGAATGTAAAAATGCAGGTATGGAAAATGGGGAGAATTTGAAATCACATAGGATTAAGTACAAATTCTTCAAGGAAAAGACTTAATAGAAAAGGAAGGGGAGCGGTAACTAAAAAAATATATAAATCAAGGAATCAGATTATAAAAATCCCATCGACAATATCTGATATTTAAAGATATAAGATATATACATAATTTATATAAAATCGTAAAAAGAAAATGGGCTGTATGTAGGAAATGAAAGTAGGAGTATGTAACCAAACAAAAATTTAGTATGGTGTTAGAAAAACAAATATAGGTCAAAACATGCAAGTAATGCCTCTAAACACTAATAAAGTAAAATGAAACCCTGGCTAGCCATCATTATGCCTCTGGGAAAAGGAGAGCTGCAGTTTAAGACAGGCAAGAAAGAAGCATTTAGCTCAGGGGTGTCAAACTGCCGGCCCACAGGCTGGTTTCATCATACCAAAGCCGCGCCCACAACGTTTACCTTGATTCATAATTAGCTAAATGACTACTAGAAAATATTGCCAATGATTCCATTAAGGTTGGAAAGTACTATATACAGGTAGACCTTGACTTACAACAGTTCATTTAGTGGCCATTCAAAGTTACAACGGCACTAAAAAATTTGATGTATGATCATTTTTCACACTTAGAACCATTGCAGCATTCCCATGGTTACATGATCAAAATTCAGAGGCTTATCAATTGGTACAGATTTATGACAATTGCAGTGTCCTGGGGTCATGTGAACAGTTTTTCAACCTTCTGACAAGCAAAATCAATGGGGAAGCCAGATTCACTTAACAACTGTATTACTAACTCAATGATTCACTTGTTACAAGGTCATAAAATGGGGAAACACTTAACAAATGTTTCACTTAGCAACATAAATGTTGGGCTCAATTGTGGTCATAACCCAAGGACTATCTGTATTGGAGTGCCAAAGGACTGTTCTGACTTCTGTGTTATTGAACATTTTGTGAGTTATTCAACATTTTGTATGTTATTCAATATTTTGTTAATGATGTTAAAGAGATAATTATTAAACTGAAGGAGGCAGAAAAATGAGGAACGGTTAATACTTTATAAGGAAAAGAATATTTAAATAGATTTATACAGACTTGAATGTGAGCGGAAATGTATTGGATGAAATGTAAACTATTGGAATTAAAAAAATGAAAAGCACAAGATAACAGATCTGACTTGATGGCTGCATATGTGAAAAAGATGTGTGTGCTTTAATGCATCATAAGCTGAAGAGGAGCCAATCGTGTGGTGGCTACTGAAAAAAAAAATCAAATGCAACTTTGGGATATATAAAGGAGAATAAAGTGCAGGCCACGGGAAATAATTGTCCCACTTTGCCCTGATCAGTTCTGGGAATTTCAATCTAAAAAAGAACATCGTCAAACAAGAAAAGGTGCTGGACCCTGAAATCAGTAAATATTAGCAGACTTAACCAAAGCAATATTTTGAATGCACAATAGAATTAGGTAGAAGCCATTATAACAGCAAAGTTGCACAAAACAAAGTACTGGCAAGGAAGGGAATAAGAATTAAGCAACATACAATAATAAGAAACAAGTTCTGTTTGTCCTAAGAGAAAACCAGTATAACTATGTACAATCAACAGCAAGGCCTTTTCCTAAATCAAACACTGTTTGTTCCTAATAAGGTATGCAGAAAAAGATGATGCAACCTGTATAAACTAGTTGCTTTATAAACTTTTGTCTTCTCTAAGAACATCCTGTAGCTACAGAAGAATTATATAATACATGTATGAAGGAAGTTTATACATATATAAACAAAATGAAGGAAGTTTCACCTAGAGTTCTGGCTCTCAAACAAGATGCTGGGATCGATGGATGGCCACTGAATTAACAAGAGACACCACTGCTGTTTTCAGCAGATTTTCGCCTTAGTGTTTTGCTCAGAGATTCCAGTATCTAAGGGGCATGGTTGGCTTGTCAGGGAGTAAACCAAGCTCAGCAGAGGTCTAGCACTGAGTAAGTTTAGCCTAGGAAGGAAAAAAGATGTGTTAATGGTTTTCAAGTATAAAATAGAGACTGGACCTGTTCTCTCTTACTCTGAAAGACAGAACCAATGAGTTTACAGATAAGTAGACTTAGGTTAGCCACTTGGAGGAATTTGCTGATGGTTAAACAAACTGTTCAATAATGTATGCTTCCTTTAATTGAATGTATTCAAATAGTCTAGTACAGGGGTAGGCAACCTCGGCTCTTTTATGACTCATGGACTTCAATTCCCAGAATTCCTGAGCCAGCCATGCTGGCTCAGGAATTCTGGGAGTTGAAGTCCATGAGTCATAAAAGAGCCGAGGTTGCCTACCCCTAGTAAATCCTGTTTATTATTACTATTATTGTGTGTGTCTGTGTGTATTTTATTAGAGCTCTATAATACACTAATGATAATGATAATAAGTTGGAAGGGACCTTGGAGGTCATCTAGTCCAGGGCTTTTCAACCTTTTCACCTACTGTACTACTTTTAGGATAAGGCAACATCCAGGTACCACCAGTCGCCTAGCAAGGTGTCAAAAACTTGAGGACCAAAAAAAGGAAAAAAGTGATGAAGTAGAGGTAGTCCTCGACTTACAACAGTTCGCTTAATGATTGTTCAAAGTTACAACGGTACTGAAAAAAAGTGCCCCCCAAGCCACAGCCGAGCAAGACACCTGCCTGCCCGCCTGGCGGCGCTGTTCCTCCTGTCCGAGGTTTTCATTGTTGTGAGCATTTCTGTTGAGGATTGGTAGTGGGGGTGGGGCATGTGACAGGGCGGGGGGTGTTTAGTTTTTATTCCCCGTCTTCTGGGTGTTGCAGCAGGTTTTGGTCACTTCACATGAGCCTGGGACACTGTGACCATCGTAAATATGAATCAGCTGTCAAACATTTGAATGTAAATCACAAGATCCTGGAGATGCTGCAACATTCCAGCTGATCGGTGCTTCTTCTGGGCTCAGAAGTGCCAGGATCAGTGCCGAGGTCCAACTGGAGCCTGGCACTTATCCTGGCGCTTCCACTGAGCCCTGATAGCCCCGAAGAAGCACTGATCCTGGCACTTTTGCTGAGCCCTGACAGCCTGTATCTCCAGCCATCTCTCACTCAGGCTTCTGCGGTGCTGCCACTGGTTCAGCTCATTCCCCTCCCCCACCACTTTTCTAGGATGGTCGCGTACCACCTGCCAGGTGCCAATGTACCACAGGTGCTACCCGTACCACTGGTTGAAAAGCCCTGATCTAGTCCAGCCCCCTGCTCAGGCCCTATACCATTTCAGACAAATGTCTATCCAGTCTCTTCTTAAAAACTTCCAATGTTGGAGCATTCACAGCTTCTGGAGGCAGGTTATTCCACCGGTTAATTGTTCTAACTGTCAGGAAATTTCTCCTTAGTTCTAGGTTGCTTCTCTCCTTGACTAGTTTCCATCCGTTGCTTCTTGTCCTGCCTTCAGGTGCTTTGGAGAATAGCTTGACTCCCTCTTCTTTGTGGCAGCCTCTGAAATATTGGAATGCTGCTATTGTGCAACCCCTCGTCCTTCAGACTAGACATACCCAATTCCAGCAACCGTTCCTTATATGTTTTAGCCTCCAGTCCCCTGATCTTCTCTGTAAAACAGCATGGTGGCCTATTGGTGAAGATGCTTGCCTCCCATTCAGAAGGTTGAGAATTCAATCCTAGGTAACAGCAGATGTTTCTCTCCTAGGGCGCAAAGAAAGAAAAATCTGCTGCAAACTCCATAGGCATCAGAATGGGCATCTGGCCAGTAAATGCTCAGCTCCATCTTGTCGCCCCAACTCTACCCCAAATAAGGACTACAAGGTCACAAAAAGGAGTTTCTACAATACACTGTAGGTTTAAGTTACCTCTATATAAAAAACTGAGCAAGAATCAGTTAAGTGATCTGTAATGTACGCTGCTGTCCTGATTTGCCAGTCTATCAAATAGGAAGAAGTTACATCCTTCATCTTAAACAATTTTCCAGGGCTTTTTTTGTCATAGAACGCCCAGAATGGAGTTCTGGCACCTTTTTTGTAGAGTAGGCAAGGTGGGTTGTATGATGTGAGTGAGTTCCAGCACTTTTTTTTTACAAAAAAAGCACTGCAATTTTCTAATAATATTTCTAGATTGTAATGCAACAATAAGCACATGTAGGGTTATTTAACCCACCACAGTAATAGAAGAATATAAAAATTGTGTCAATAAGTGAGTGGATGGAGGTGAACCTGTCAATATTATATTGTATACTTGGGTTTTCAAAACACTTTTTACAAAGTTTTCTTCTCTTGGAGCTTTTACTAAAATTGTTCATTAACGTTTCTTCAAAAAATGTAGAGTTCATGGAACTGCTTAATTCCCTACCTCACCCCAAAGAATAGAAGTAAATGAACAATTATAAGAAGTAGAGACCATCAAGGATTAGTTTGGACTCAGCTTTTAAGCTTGTTCATAAATGAACCTGAACTGAGGATAAGAATGAACTGGCCAATTTTAAGGATGACACCAAGTATTCACGGTGGTGAAACCAAGATTGTGAAACGCCTCAGAAGAATCTCTAAATTATAGTGTTTTTTACAAAGCAAAACAGCGATGGTGCTAAGTGAAGAATTAGCATTTTTCAAAGCAGGTGTTATTTCAAATAATTGTTAGAAATGGGTAACAAAGCATGCTATCTAATTGCCAACACCAGAGATAGGGAAATCCACATGGTTAGAGTGATCACTCTTAATAAGTGTAACTATCATTCTGAAATTTTCCCTTCCATAGTTTAGATATCTTTTTATCTTGTTTAATATTCGGACTTTTTTCAGTTCTATGTTTTTAATAAACTGATTAGGAACACCTGAAAGTAAAAGTAGTACGAAAGAGAAACATTATTTCTGATTTTAGTTTTAACATTCCTGTCCGTATTTCGGGGAAAAATATTTTGATTTGTAGGAACAGAAATTACGTAAATACGTAAACCATGCACTAATATTCCAAAAACAGTATCCTCCGTACGCTACTCCAGGTAAGAAATTAAATACATAAAGAAATAACGCACGGTTACGTATTAGAACACTTGGGCAGAGCATTGAGAAGTATTACAATGATATGCCTTAATGGGGAAAAGGAGAAAACAGCCGCATTCTTACGGAGCATGAGAGAGAGCACCCGTGTACGCGTGCACATTTTCTGCCCTGTTTTCTTTTTTCTAGCTCCATGGAACACCGCAAAAAAAAAAGTGAGAGAAAGAGCGGGGCCGCCTATATCCGCTGCGGAGTCGCAAATGCAGCTGAGCGCCATCAGGTGGCACTTTCTCGTCAAAGGGGCGGGACGGCTTCCCGCTGCTTTTCCCGCGCAAATCCCGTTCCCGCCGTTTGGAGGAGGACCTGGATAGGAGATGGTAAGCTGGCCCGCGTCCGCCGGGCTTGCGAGTTTCTAAGTCATTCTTTTCCCGGGCACTTCCCGATCCGAAAGCGGGCTATAAGGCTACGATCGAGTGGAATATGTATTTCCCCCTGAACTCCTGGCCTCCTGCAGATACGTTGAACTACAGCTCCCATCATGCCCAACACCCGTTGAGGTGCCTGGGGAAAGGGGGAAGTGGAGTCCAACGCACGGATGGAAGAAGCTGATGTAATTAACCTCTTTTCCTCGAGGTTAGTCGGGCTTGTAAGAAATTAGGTTTCAATTATCAGCGTAACCCCGTTATCTTCAGCCAGCAAGTCGCTGACGGAGGGTTAGCTGTGGCCAGCCTACTTGGGGGTGTCACAGACCACCCCCTCGCCTAGAAGTATATGTCTTTGAACTCCATAAGGCTTTCCCTCAAGGAATTGGGCACTGACAGAAAGCTTCATCTCTTAAAAAATGTGGGGCGAGAACGATGGCCCTTTTATGAGTTGTGGACTTCAACGTGTTGGCTCAGGAATTCTGGGAGTTGAAGTCCATAAGTCATAAAGGGACCATCGTTTCTTACCTCTGTCTTAAGTAATTACCGTCAACCCGTATAACTAAATCGACCAGATCAAAACAAAGCTCTACATTTTACTTACACCTTCCGTCTTGCATTTGATCTTTGTAACAACCCTGTGAGGTGAGTTTGAGACAGAATCGATACAGAATCACTGAGTGAGATTGACCAGTCTCCCCTTTCAGTTAATGTGTGTTTCCAGCCCTCCCTTGCTCATACAGAACCAGAAGCCAAGCATATTTTAGGGAGAGGATGGTGAATGAGGTACCATATTTCTCCACCTTCAGACCGGTATATGTTTAGTAATTTAATCATAATAGTAAAGTTTGAAGGAACCTTGGAGGTCATCTAGTCCAACCCCCTGCTCAGGCAGGAAACCCTATACCATTTCAGACAAATGGCTGCCCAGTCTCTTAAAAACTTCCAGTGTTGGAGCATTCACAGCTTCTGGAAGCAGGTTGTTCCACTGGTTAATTATACTATTAAATACAGATAGTCCTCAACTTATGACCACAATTGAGCCTTGGTGGAGCAGTGGGCTAATGCCTCCTTAAGTAACACCAGCTGCCTGCAATTAGTGCAGGTTCGCATCCCACCAGGCTCAAGGTCGACTCAGCCTTCCATCCTTCCGAGGTAGGTAAAATGAGGACCCAGATTGTTGGGGGCAATAAGCTGACTTTGTAATAATGCCGCTTGGGGGGGGGCGAAAGCCCTAATAAGCAGGCATATACATAGAATGAAGGCTATTGCTAAGCACATTGATTTGTGCTTAGATTGTAAGCCGCCCTGAGTCTTCGGAGAAGGGCGGAATATAAATGGGATTAAAAATATATATATATGTTGTGAAGTGAGACATTTGTTAAGTGAGCTTTGTCTCATTTTACAACCTTTCTTGTCACAGTTTTTAAGTGAATCTTAGTTAAGTTAGTAACAGGGTTGTTAAGTGAATCTGGCTTCCCCATAGACTTTTTTTAGACGTTTTATTGATTTTTTTAATATTTACATATACAAGTATTTGTGAAACAATATGGTGGTTGGGTAGTTAAAATAAGAAATCACCAGTTGTAAATAGTTCAGGTTACATCAACAGAGATGCCCTCTCTACTTCCCTTAGTTATTACAGTCAAAATAAACAAGTTAGTACATTTTTAATTGTAACCTAGTCAATCAACAAAACGTAAAATATATTTTCAGTAATACATATCAATATCCTGTTTTTAAATTTTATCTAATTGCAATAGGATATTCTAGAGTGGCCTATAGTATATAAGAAAAAGCTTAATTTTTGGATTTCATTAAAGAATAATTCTTTTGTCTACAAAACATATTGTTCATTACAAAGCATTCTTAAGTTTTTTACCATTAAAGTCTAATTTTCATCTTAAGAAATCAGTTATTAGAAATATGTTTTTTGCCTTAACCATTCAACAATTATTAAAATACTATCTTTTATATATAAAATTTAGGTTCTATACTATGGTTCAAAAGTAATTATCAATTATCAATCATCAATTATTAAAGTACTATCTTTTGATATGTCATTCCAAGTTCTAAAATATAGTTTAGAGTTATATTCTAAAAGCTTACATTTGTTTTCCTTTACCAATCTAAAAGCTAAATGTAAAATCAGTTATATTTTTTAGGGATTACCCTTTTATAGTATATCTTTAGGAATCCCAAAAGAGAAACAAGTTCAGGTTTTTTTTAAATCTAACTCTTGCCTTCCTTTTGTGCCAATCATGCCTCCCTCTTGGCATCATTAAAATCTCAAATGTATCTTCCTTTCTTCCTATACCCTTTATTTGAATCCAGGGAGCGTATCCAAATGTCAGTTTTGCAAGGAAGATGTTCCCTTTAACCATGGTATTTTTGCTTTGATAATTCAGTTTTTGATGGTTGAAATAATATCGTTGTCATTAAATCAGTCAAATCTTTTTGTTCTTCCAATTCTGTCTGGGTTAGGTAGAAAGTAGTAGCTGGTATTAAAGGGATGCGGTGGCTCAGTGGGTTAGGGCGCTGAGCTTGTCAATCAGAAGATCGGCAGTTTGGCGGGTCGAATCCCGAGTGCCGCGTAACAGAGTGAGCGCCTGTTACTCGTCCCAGCTTCTGCCAACCTAGCAGTTCGAAAGCACATAAAAATGCAAGTAGAAAAATAGGGACCACTAAGGTGGGAAGGTAACAGCGTTCCGTGCGCCTTTGGCGTCTAGTTATGCTGACCACATGACCACGGAGACGTCCTCGGACAAACGCTGGCTCTTTGGCTTTGAAATGGAGATGAGCACCGGCCCCTAGAGTCGGAAACGACTAGCACGCATGTGCGGGGGAACCTTTACCTTTACCTTTAGTAGCTGGTATTATGATTGTCCTTTGATTAATTGAATTCTCAATATATTGTATTTGAAGGCCTTTGGTGTCTTCACTCTTGGTATTGTTTTCTTCAGGTGCTGCTGCTTTTTGGGTTGTAGGTTTTGTAGTTGCCATTAAAGTTTGGACTTTAAGGTCTTCTGTAGGTTGCTTTTGTTGTTCTTTGAAATTCCTATTTTAGTGTTAGTTTACACTTCTATTTGATTTTGGGTTATTTTTTCCTCATTTAAAGTCAAAATTTGATTTGGTGGCTTTAGGTTGTCAGATTTTTCTTGCAGTTTGGCTTTAATTTGCTCTGTCATTGCCAAACTCTTGTCCAGTATCAGTTTATAATCAAGTGGTGGGATGTATTCATCCATTTCGTTGTTGTTTGCAGTTAAATCTTCCATGGAGGCTGTTTTAATAATAGTCAAAGATTTTCCACCTCCTGAAGAGTTGTATTCAGTGCCAGGTGTTCCCACCCTTATCTTAGTGTTAAGGACAGCTGTATTATTCAGTGAGCTCTCACAACAACAAAAGGAAATTTACTTGCTGTACCAGGTTTCGCCACAAGATGTCATCAGTAACATATAACATGCAATATAGGAATTTTCTTTTCTTTTTCCAAATTAATATAGAACTTTTGTAGGATTAGTCCAATTTTTTCCCTTAATTCACAGCTTAGAGAAAAGATAGGGTAGTGGATTTTCAGCAACAAATAGAAGCTTTTTAGTACCATATTTTCTGGCATATAAGACGACCCGGCGTATAAGACGACCCCCGACTTTTAAGAAGATTTTCAAGGTTTTTTGTCTTATACGCCGGAAAATACTTACATGCCAGTTGCCAAGTGTCCGACACAAGCCCGATTCAGCCCCGTCTGATGCAGATGGTGCAAAGCCTCCCCTTTTGAAGCCCAAAGGGGCTTTTCCTTCCACCCACCCATTTGAGAGCACATTTGTAGACGGAGCAGCCACGCGTCTGGAGCCAAGCCCCGCCCAGGAGGCGGTCAGCCAGGTGGGCTTGGAAGATGCGCTGGAGAGGCGGGCTTGGGGCGGCCATGCCGAGGCCGGCTGGCGAGGGCCGCTGCGTGGTCTGCGGGCGAGAGGGGTACCAGAAGTCCCCGGAAGTTCCTGGAACTTAGAACGGCCTGGCGGCGGGCGGGCGCTCCCTCCCCAGGGGGGATGCAGGGGAGGTGTCCTGCGGGGGGCGGTGCAACCACCCCACCAGCGCCTGGGGTCCAGCTCCACCCCACGGAAGGCAGCTCTGGGTTCCCTGCGGGGAAGAGGGGCTGCTGGGGGGGCTCTTGCCTTTGAGCTCTGGCCGGGAGGACGCCTCTCAGCCCAGGAGGCTCTTCTCAGGGGAGGGCGTGGGGGACGCGCAAAAGGGGCCGTTTCACCTGAGGGCTCCTAGGCCTTGTGGGGGGCGGCGAGGGGGCAACTTTTGCCAATTGCACCTGCGCATACAAGACCCGCAAAGGCGAGAGCGGAGAGCCGCCCTGCCCTCCCTGTCCATCGCAGAGGAGGCGAAGGCCCGACTGGCCCTGCCGGCCGTCTCGCTGCTCCTGCGCTTCTGCCGGCCCCTGAGGCGCAGCGTTTCCCGGGCGGCAGGCAGCACCGGAGGGCAGCCGCCACCCCGCCCCGGACGGCGCCCCTCCTGCTTCCCCCCCAGGCCTTGAACTTCTCCCATTGGGCACAGGGCGGGGCAGCTCCGCCCGCCGCCTCTTTTTTACAACTCATGTGCCGCTTCCCTCTCACTGTCGGCCAAGGCGTGCTTGGCCCGGGCTCCCGGTCCCTCTTTCCGGCCGGCTTCCTGCCCTGCCCCTCATGGAGCTGGACTGGGCGTGCAGCCTCTCGGTGTGGCTGCTTTTCCTGTGCAGCCTGGCGGTGCGGCTCCTGCGCTCGGACCTGTTGCTGAGCCGGCGGCTGCTGCTGCGCGTGGGGCTGCTGGCCATCCTGCAGGCGCTGGGCCAGGCCGTCCTGCCACTGCCCCTCAGCGCCGGGCTCACGGCGGCTGCCTGCTGGCTCGTCTCGGCCAGCACTGCCTGGCGGAAGCGCATCCCCGTGGGGGGGAGAGCAGTGCTGGTGACAGGTGAGTCCGGCAGGCGCGAGGCCCTCCCCTCGGGCCAAGAGCCGATGGGCAGCGCCGCCTTCTCATGGGGAGAGCCGCCCGACGCTCCCGCTCAGCCATGTCCCGGAGCCGCGCCGGAGATAGCTCGGTTGCGCGGGGCGGCCCGGCTTTGCAAGAACGGGGACGCTCGACTGATTTATGGTTTTTTTCCGGCGTATAAGACGACCCGGCGTATAAGACGACCCCCCAACTTTTGAGAAGATTTTCATGGGTTAAAAAGTCGTCTTATACACCAGAAAATACGGTAAATACGGATAAAATTACTTAATTTCTTTGCTGAATTAGTTAAAGTTATTTTATAGCTTTGAATAAATCTCTGCTTTTTAAACTCATTTTTGCTGGATTTGTGCCTCTGCTTCTGGGTTTTGCAGGGTTAGCCATCAATATCCCACCAGGCTCAAGGTTGACTCAGCCTTGCATTCTTCCGAGGTAGGTAAAATGAGGACCCAGATTGTTGGGGGCAATTAAGCTGACTTTGTAATAATGCTGCTTGGGGTGTGTGTGAAAGCCCTAACAAGCAGGCATATACATAGAATGAAGGCTACTGCTAAGCTTGTAAGCCGCCCTGAGTCTTCGGAGAAGGGCGGGATATAAATGGAATTAAAATAAATAAATAAATATTTGAGAAATCCATAATGGTAGTGGTCATTCCTTTCCTTCATTATTTGTCCAGGAATTGTCTTTACAGTATAATGAATAACAGCTGTTTAAAGATCTCTCTTTTGTGAAAGTGAGTGGGATATTAATCCTGGAAATTGAAAAAAAATCCCTTTTTAAAAAATTCCTAAGTTTTAATTTAATTTAATTTTATTAGATTTTTTTTTATTAAAAAGTTTTATAATACATTTTATCTTTAGCAAACCAAAAAAAGAAAAAAAAAACCTCCCAACCCCCTCCCCCCCACCCTCTTCCCCCTCCCCAACCCTCCCCAACCCCTCCCTCCCTTTCCCCTCCCCCCCCCGGCTTCCCAGAGCAAAATACAGGGTATAAAAATACAATCATAATCTAACTTACGCAAACAATCCTAAACTATTTAAACTACCAAACTTTAACTCATATAAGAAAACTTCAGACATATATATATATCATATCAATAATTATACAAATACAAAATAATACTTTCCAATCTAATACCAAAACACAGGGTGTAAAAATACAAACAAACAATCATAATCTAACTTACGCAAACAATCCTAAGCTATTCAAACTATCAAACTTTAACTCATATAGGTAAATTCCAAACATACATATATATATCATATCAATGATTATTCAAATACAAAATAATACCTTAAATTCATATTATCCTAATATATTATACAAATTAAAATACCATAGATTACTTCCAAACTTAAATTTTTTTTTATAATCACATCATTCTTATATTCTTATATTCTATTACCTACTCCAATATTGCCCATAAAAGTATTACAAATTAATTTCAATCACACATAAAACAATTTATATCAGTTTTATAAAACTATTCTTCTATCCAACTAGACTTTAACATACTAAAACCAAATTAATACAACCTTTCCTTCTCCTAATATATCATACAACTTAAAATACCATACACTACCTTCCAGGCTTAAAACTTTCCATCCAAATAACAAAGCATAACCTACAGAATATCAATAAACACTACTACAAATCTTCCCAATTAAATTTTCATAATCATCTTCAAACTAAAGCAACACAAAATATTATATAATTATTTTATAAGGGTGAAAAATGAATCCCCACATACTTAATCCTTCTAGCATCCTTATTACATTATTATCTCTTGCAATTATGCAACTAAATCCTCAGGTTTGCTTCATTCTTCCAGAAGCAGCACACCTCTTCCAATTTCTGGCCTTCTCCCGTGGTGATGAAATTTGACCCACTCCTGTAACTTTCACATCCGTCTGCGTTAGCCCTTCAACATCTTGTGGATTCTCTCTGGAACGTTGAGGCTCTCTGTCACCTTTTTTCTTTGTAGACTCCAAAGACGATATGGGGACTGCTTTTAAAACATTACTGTAAAAGTCACGTGCCTGAACCACCGTGGTAAGACAATGCCTTGTACCTTCATAAGTCACCACCATACCCTCTGGTATTTGCCATCTAAACTTAATATCACGTCGTCTCAATTCTTGTGTCAAAAAAGCAAATTCCTTCCTTTTTCTTAAAATTCTTGCAGGAATCTCTTTTAAAATCAAAACTTTTTGCTCATCCATTACAAAATCAATATTATAGGAGGCCTGGATAACTTCATTTCTAATCTTTCTCTTTGTGAAATAAACCACCACATCTCTGGGTAATTTCCTTTGTCTTGCAATCCACGAATTAACACGGAAGGTTTTATCTATATCTTCCATTATTTCATCTGCTGGTCGCTCCAACACCCCTTCCAAAACCTCAGAAACCATTTTCGTCAAATTTTCCTTAGGATTTTCTTTTAGGCCTCTGATTCTCAAAGCAAGCTCCATCTGTTCTGCTCCAAAAAACCCGGAGCAGAGACGCCTCGCAGTCCGGAGCATGCCCAGGCTTCGGGGGGGCTCAATCCTTCCGCCACCAAAACTCTAAGTTCTGGTGGCCCCGGAGAGCTCTACCCCTACCTGGACACTCACCCCCTCCTCTTCTCCCGAGGTGGGGGCTTCCGAGCCGCCGAACAGCTCATCGACGCTGTTTTCGGCAGCTCTACGGAGCTGCGAGGCTGACAGCCAAGAAATGGCTGCCTCCGGCGTCGCCTTGCCATCCGGAAGTCATAATTTTATTAGATTTATATACCGCCCTTTCCCGAAGAACTCAGGGCGGTTTGCAGGGCATTTTAAAATCACACCAATACAAAATACAAAAGTTAAAAGACAATTAAAAAGATTAAATTATCCCTGAAAATAAAACCCCAGTTAAAATTCTCAGCCTGGGCCAGAGAGCTCAAGTTATACTAATCTTGTGCAGAGTACATTTTAATTGTGTTTATATATTATTCCTTTTACAATTCTGTTTACTGCACAGTAATGCATGTAACCAAGGAAGAGAAATGCATAGAGAAAAGATATTTTTATACACCCCACCATAAAAACTCAACTTATACCTCATAGTGCATATAACTGGAGGAAATAACTTGGACCACAGCCAGTTAAATGAAGGTGGTGAAACACATTATTTTAAGCAAGTCATTTACAACTACTTATCTTAAAACCTGTTGTTGAAAGTTTAACCAATGTTTTGCTATTCGGTTTTTGAAACTTAACACCAGTGTGCTGTCCACACTGTTTAATTGATTATAATAGGTTAAAGAGTATGTAAATAAAAGCATTGCCAAGGAAGGATAATAGTAACTTCAGTAATTAATATTGTATCTACTCACAACTTTGGTATGTGTAACTTTATTGCTAAAAAGGCTGATAACTAGAAAAAAATGGGTTGTTTTATCATAACAATAGCGCTTAGACTTATATACTGCTTCACAGGGCTTTACAGCCCTCCCTAAGTCAGCATATTGCCCCCAAGAATCTGGGTCCTCATTTTACCTACCCCAGAAGGATGGAAGCCTGAGTCAACCTTGAGCCAGTGAGAATTGAACTGCTGGCAGCCTTCAATATTGCTTTCTAACTACTGTGCCAAAACGGCTCTTAGCTGTCATTGCATGACAGTACTATAATATGCATATTGGGCACTATTTCTTTCATAGTGGCTTTGGACTGTTTTTAGTACAGTTTCTCTGCACTAAATTCTCAGACAGATAAGCTGTATAAACAAACAGGTATAAAAATAGACTAGTACTATAATACATAGCCAGTATATGGATTTGTGCAATAGTTTGCTAGAACTTGGCAACTTGACACTCTTGGTTGGTCCTAAAAAGGTATTGCCATACTATATTTGCTAAATTTCTATTTTCACATGGACTGGAACAGGTATCATGGGGGTTTTAAGTCCAAAAACATTACATGGTAAAATATTCATAAATACACAGAAGCAAAAAGGAGGCTGCTCTAAATAGTGGAAAAGTTAAGATTTTTGTAAAGACAAGGGAATTGCAGGGAACCTCTTCTGTACCAGCCTACTACCGGCCCTGCAGATAAGGCAGGGACAACCCCTTTACAAGAAGGCAAGAGACTGGAACTAAGCCTGCCAAATTTATGGACACAAAAGCAAACAGAGCAAAAACAAGACACGAACCATGAAACAGGAGCTATTCAAACGGTTGCCTTCAGCAAACCAGCCCTCCCACGCATTCCCCTTTTAAACAGTTCAGGGCGTGGCTTCTCTCTGCCTCCTTCCGAGGTGCCCCATTGCCTTCCTCTGTTTACTCCTGATTGACTGCCTCCTGCGTCGGGCGTCCTTGAACAGGGCCAGCTGTGGGTCATCTTCATCCACGCTGTCAGGCTCACACAGCTGGGTCTGCGTCGTAACCAGGTGGGAGGGGCCTGGCTGAGGGCTCTCATCAGCAAGCTCTCCAACACCCTCAGCAACCTCTCCAACACCCTCCTCCTCCTCCTCTGAATCGTCCGACCCAACTGCCGAACCCACAGGCTGACCCTGAATCACAACAGAACCTAATTTGTTCACATTCATATTCAGTGCAGAAGCTATATCATGGTTACCCATGCCCAAACTAACATTTTTCAAAGAAAAAATACAAATACGAAAAATTATCATGAGATAAATGGTTAGATCTAATAATTGAAGAAAATAATTAATCTCTAGTCCTATATAGTGTTCAATTATGAGAGTGGTATGGTGACCTATAGGCGAAGACTCGCCTCCCACTTGAAAGGTTGTGTTGAAAGAAAAGTCTTTATCGTGGTTCAGTCCAAGCTTGAAATAAACATGGTGACTGCTTTAGAAAGAAGGTTGCAGTTTATTGAAGATGGCTCTGGAAAAAAGAGGAAAAAGGACTGAGCACATGTAGGGAGTTGGTTTTTATACCCTCTTGAGCCTTTTGTTTGGAGTTGTTTCCTGTTCCTGTTTGAGGCTATTTCATGTATTCTGACCGGAGTCTGTGTGTGCCCTTTGGCATCTGTGGGTTAATCCTATTATGTCCTGTCTTAGAGTTTGGATGGGGTATGTAGATTTTAGGTGTCTTTGTCTTTCTTAATCTTCTAGCTGGGGGCCTCCATCTGCATTCCTACAGAGCTGATTTCTGCTTGGGGGACGGAGACCTGGGGCTATTAAGAAAAACTGGGCATGCTTTTCTGCCTCTTTAAGATCCTTTGAGGAAATATATTTATCTGCCCTTTTAATATTTCCTTCTCTGGGGGGCTGACTTCCCACAGTTGAGAGGTCAAGCAGTGACAGATGTTTCTCTATCAGGACACAAAGAGAAAATATCTGCTGTGAACTCAGCATAGGAAGGGCATCCGGCCAGTAAATGCTCAGCTCCATTCAGTTGCCTTGATTCCACCCCGAATTAAAGCATTTCACTATTACATGGTCATAAAAAGAAAATATATAATGTTCAAATGTGAGTGTTTAGAAATGACTTAACTGTCTGATTTGGTAGTTAGATGTGTGCTAAGAGAATCATAATTAACTACCAAATGGTACAATTTCACCAGTGGCGGGATTCAGCCGGTTCACACCACTTTGGCAGAACCAGTAGCTAATTTTTTGTTGCCCAGGCCCAGAATGGACTTCTGGAAGCAGCATCCACACAGAGAACCGGTTGTTCACATATTTGAATCCCACAACTGAATTTCACTCTAAATGCTATTAGTAGTGGAAATCTTGGTTAAAAAATTGCCCACATGCTTAGTTATAGAGTTGTGTTTTAGGCACCTGTAAAGTCAGGCCTTTAATCTCAATAGAGAGAGTATTCTAAAATTCTGCAGCTGCAGGCAGACTTCCCAAATTATCTTATGAAGGAAATGGGAGTCTTATAGAAAACATCTTGCTTATTGAATAGTCATGTTTATGTATTTCCTTTTATGTCACCCAAACTGCAGGTATACAGTTACAGTATTAAAATATTATATAGAAAATGTATTTTGGGCATTAGAGGAAAATCTTCCATTCAGCTTTGAAATAGCCCTGTAGTTTGTTTTAAAAATCTGTTCATTTTTGGAGTTCTTACGAGTTTATTTTATATATTTATTTTGTAATTTATAAATATATTTTGTGAATCAACTAAACATTTCATTATACATTGTTTTGTGTTAAATTATTTTATATTTTTATTGTGAGATGTGTTATACAATTATGTGATAATATAAATGAAACATAAATATATGATTCTACAGTGTGAACACAATATTATTCCTTGTATTTTCAACATGATAAATGAAACAAACACATCAGAATCAAGTTTTATATTTGAGAGTCTTAATAGTTTTGAAGTAGTTGCATATACTGATATTTTCTATTGAAGAAAAAATACAACACTGAATTATAGGTAATAAAACCTACACAGATAAACATACATAAAACTAATTTTTATGGCTGAAATCAGCTATATCATCCTTTTAATATAATTTTTATATGTAAAACTCTGCAAATGAATTGTGTGGGAAGTTCTCACAAAGTCTATCAAAGATGATGCCCATCAGATAAGTTGAGACTTTTCAGTCTCAATGTAGTCCGTCATTTTGACTTAATAATTAATAATAATAATAATAATAATAATAATAATAATAATAATAATAATAATAATAATAAGTTGGAAGGGACCTTGGAGGTCATCTAGTCCAACCCCCTGCTCAGGGGGCTTTTGGTTTTGAATGCAATTATTTATGTAGCATGGCTTTTCCTATTTAGTCAAAGAAAAGAGGTCTAAGCATTGAAGAGAAGAGAACACGGATGATGGAAATCTTTTTTGAAACAGTAAGTAATGTTGTTGCTTTCTATTACTTTGGATTTTTTTTTAAGAAACAGAGTCTGATTTGAAAATACTCAGTTGCCAAGAGGACTGGTCAAAGGTTCTTGCTATATACTAATGGCTGTAGTATAAGTAGTATATGCCTAAGGAATTTATCATGTAAACTCATGTGGGAAAATGATCGTCAAAAACAGCATACAAATTTTATTTTTATTTATTTATTTATTTTATTATATTTATATACCGCCCTTTCCCGAAGGACTCAGGGCGGTTTACAGGGTGGTTAAAACAAAAAATACAAAAGTTAAAAACAGATTAAAAAAAATTATATCCGTCCCTGAACAAATAAAACCCCAGTTAAAATTAAAATTAAAATTCTCAGCCTGGGCCAGAGAGCTCGAAGAGCCAGGTCTTCAGGTCCCGGCGGAACGAACGGAGGTCGGGGGCGGTCCTAAGCTCCACTGGCAGCTGGTTCCAAAGGGCAGGCGCACCCACTGAGAAGGCCCTATCCCTGGGTGTTGTCCGCCGGCAGTCTCTTACCGGCGGTACCCTGAGAAGACCCTCCCTGTGGGAGCGCACTGGACGAAGGGAGCTTGATGCCGGCAGCAGGTGTTCCCTCAGATAACCCGGACCCAAGCCATTTAGGGCTTTATAGGTCATCACCAGCACCTTGAATCTCACCCGGAGGGCAACCAGGAGCCAATGCAGCTCGCGGAGTAGAGGTGTTACGTGGGACTATCGGGAAAACCCCATCACAACTCACGCGGCCGCATTCTGCACCAGCTGAAGCCTCCGAGTGGTCCTCAAGGGCAGCCCCATATAGAGAGCGTTGCAGTAGTCTAAACGGGAGGTCACGAGCGCATGAGTGACTGTGCGTAGGGCATCTCGGTCCAGATAGGGTCGCAACTGGCGCACCAGGCGAACCTGGGCAAAAGCCCCCCTGGTCACGGCTCCTATATGGTCTTCAAAATTGAGTCGTGAATCCAGGAGGACGCCCAAGTTGCGAGCCCTATCAACGGGGGGTAACACCTCACCCCCCCATCGTTAGAGGTGGAATAGTCTGGTTAGCCCGAGATGCCGATATGCACAGCCACTCAGTCTTGGCAGGATTGAGACGAAGCCTGTTTCTCCCCATCCAGACCTGGACCGCCTCCAGGCAACGGGACATCACGGCAAGGGCATCGTTGGGTTGGTTCGGGGTGGAAAGAAAAAGTTGGGTATCATCAGTGTACTGATGATACCCCACCCCAAAACCACGAATGATCTCACCCAGAGGCTTCATATAGATGTTGAACAGGAGGGGCGAGAGAACCGACCCCTGAGGAACTCCACAAACGAGAGGCTTCGGGGCGGATCTCTGCCCTCCCGTCAACACCGACTGCGAACGGCCCAGGAGATAGGAGGAGAACCACCGTAAAATGGTGCCTCCCACTCCCAACCCCCTGAGACACCGCAGTAGGATACCATGGTCGATGGTATCAAAAGCCGCTGAGAGATCTAATAGGACCAGGACAGAGGAGCAACCCCTGTCCCAAGCCCGCCAGAGATCATTCACCAGCGCGACCAATGCCGTCTCCGTGCTGTATCCGGGCCTAAAACCCGATTGGTACAGGTCCAGATAATCAGTTTCCTCCAGGAACAGAGGAAGCTGATGCGCCACCACACTCTCAACAACCTTCGCCAAAAAGCGAAGGTTGGAGACTGGACGATAGTTATTTAAAACAGCCGGGTCCAGGGCAGGCTTTTTGAGGAGTGGTCTCACCACCGCCTCCTTCAAGGCATCAGGAAAGACACCCTCCTTCAGAGAAGCAGTTATTACTGCCTGGAACCAGCCTCGTGTCTCCTCCCGGGCCGCATAAACCAGCCAGGAGGGACACGGATCCAACAAACAGGTGGTGGTGCTCAGCCTCCCCATGATTCTGTCCACATCATCAGGGGAAACAGGATCGAACTCAGTCCAGATAACATGCGCAAGACTGTCCGATTCCTCCACGTCAGACTCTGCCCAGTCAGAGTCCAGACCGGCCCGGATCTGAGCGATTTTGTCCACCAGATGATGACTAAACTCCTCGGCTCGTCCCTGCAAGGGATCCTCCCTCACCTCCTGGTTAAGGAGGGAGCGAGTCACCCTAAACAGGGCGGCCGGGCGATTATCTGCGGACGCGATGAGGGCAGCGAAGTAATTAGACTTCGCCGTCCTCATCGACGCAAGATACCTTATAAAGGTTCTTAACTGCAATCGGTCAGATTCGGATCGGCTGGACCTCCAACCGCTCTCTAGACCCCGTCTCCGACGCTTCATCTCCCGGAGCTCCGCAGAGAACCATGGAGCCCAACGGGATCTGCGCCGGGTCAGAGGTCGCAAGGGTACAACACAGTCAAGTGCCCCGGCAGCCGCCCTTTCCCAGGCATCCACCAAGGCATCGACTGGGCTGTGGGTGAGGGCAATGGGTATAGACCCAAGCGCCATCTGGAACCGTTCAGGGTCCATTAGGCGCCTGGGGCGGAACCACCTGGTCGGTTCCGCAGCCCAGCGGCAGGGGGTGGCATAACGGAAGACCAGCCGCAGGAGATAGTGATCGGACCATGACAGGGGAACAATGGTTGGTGAACCCCCTCCCAGATCATCCAACCACTGTCCAGACAGGAACACCAGGTCGAGAGTGTGACCCCCCACATGAGTCGGGCCCTGAATCACTTGGATCAGGCCCATGGCCGTCATGGAAGCCATGAACTCCCGAGCTAACTCAGACGACCCTCCCAGTGAAGGCAAATTGAAGTCCCCCAGAACTATAAGCCTGGGGAACTCCACCGCCAACCCTGAGGGTGTCGAGCAGATCGGGCAGGGCATGTTTATTTATTTTTATTTTATTTTAATTCCATTTATATCCCGCCCTTCTCCGAAGACTCAGGGTGGCTTACAAGCTTGTCTGTGGTATAATTAACTTTTCTTGAATTCCACTCTCAATCTGACAACTGACCTTTGTAAATTACCTTTTAATGAAAAACATTCCAAATATTCTAAAGAAGTGTATAGTGTTTTATATATTTTATCTTAATTTGAGGAAAACTCTATTTTAGTAGAGGTAAAAAGACTTTGATGGCTCAGGAACCTATGATTATTAAAGACGTCCTAACGTTAGTCTACTTGCATCATGAATGGTGGAGCAAAGAAGCTGTATGCATGAATAAACATCTTTTTAATCTGGAATATTTTTATATTTTTATGTGTACAGCTCTGAATCATATATTTCAGTACTATAAACAAGCGTATCTTGTACTTTAATATATTTGATGTTTTCTTTGTATTTTATTTTGAATTGCATGTGAAGATTGTGAAGTCTATAAAACTTTGGCTGTGGAATGCTGAACAAAGAATTTCATTTGATTTAGTGCTTTCTAAATTTAAATATGAGCCAAACTCAATGTTCTTACTTTCACAAATATTTGCTTATTATTGTCTACTTTGAGTGGTTTTTAAAGGTATTCCTTTGCAGTTCCATTAATTTTATACCTGAAAAGGATAATTCTAGGACAGATGCAAAACACACATTAGCAATTATTAATATCACTGTCTAAAAATGTTTATGAAGAAGAAATACAGTAACTAGTATTCAGTAAATAACAGGATGCAATTACTTTAGAAGCAGAGAAAAGTATGTGTCTTGGGGGGGAAGCAACTTTGAAGAAATGCAAGTAATTAGATAGTTGACTTTTTAATTCTTATCAGAAAATGTATTCTAATAGTCTGGTTAAATTATTTTTAATATAGTTTTGTTCCTTTTATTCCTGCAATGCATTTAGTGAGAGAATAAAAATCTCCCATTAAAAAGTTCAGTAATGTTTCTGCCCTTTGCTATAGTAGGAATATATTACAAAACAGTTTTCTTCTCATTTGTTTGGTAACAGAAAGATGTATTCCAGTTAAAGGATATTGAGAAAATTGCTTCGAAAGAGAAAGGAATAAGTGAGTACCTAGACTTGATTGTTTCTAAGCTTGAGTCATAATTGCATTTGAAGGGTTTTTGTTTTTTCCAAAGACATCATGTTCTTACTCTCATAGAAGTCTGGGAATAGGATCTAACTGGGTTTGGTTGTTTATTTTAATACTCATTCCTCCTATTTTCTCCACAAGAACAACCCTGAGAGATGGGTTAGGCTGAGAGAGAGTGACTGGCCCAAAGTCATTCAGCCATCTTTCATGTCTAAGGTGGGACTGGAACTTACAGTTTCTTGGTTTCTAGCCTGCTGCCTTAACAACAAGGCCAAATTGGCTCTATGTAAGAAATTATTATAATTAGTTGTACAGTCAGCCAGATATTTAAACTCAGTTGGGCATTTTTAAGCACCTTATCACGTCATCCCCAAGGTCCTGGGATAGGCAGATGTTTTTATTTGATGGTGTTAAAGATATCATCTTCAGGGTGTAAGCTGTTCCAAGTAAACTGATTTCAACTGACTGATGATGATTTTGTCAGTGTTGATGGTGTTCAAATGGCGCTCCAGGTGTTTTGGGCTTGCATCCAAGGAACCTATTACTATTCATACTGTTTTTGACTATTTTGATCATTCTACAGTACTTCTATTTGCAGCTTTTTGTACTTTGTGATTTTCTCCAGTTCTTCCTTTTCTGTTCTTCTGTCTCCAGGTACTACCGCATCCACTATCCAGACTAATTTTTATATATACAATAATATAAATTACAGCTGCTAGTTCTTTAACTGATACTAGCCTTCATTCATATCAAGTTTGTCCCAAGAAACTAGGATGTTATAATGCATTGGCATAATATACCTGTGGATCTGTAATTCATAGAAATTTTGTCATTGTGCAGATTTTCTAAGTGCTGTCCAAGATTTTTTGGTATTACACAATTTGCCAATAACCATTCTATCGATTTATGCTATAATCTCTTTAAAATATTTTTATTTTTAGATCTTTAAAAATATTATTATTTCTAGAGGAAAATGGAAATTCTTTTTGGTCTCTTACATTTAATAGATTTGACTTTACCTTAATTCAGATAAATAGATTTAGGGTAAAATTGATATTTCTATGAGACATAATAGCTTACAAAATTACTATTGTTTGTAGAATTCATAATATATTGTATGTATGCATGTTTGTAAATGTTTAGAGTGTAACAAAACATAACCCCTAACCATGTTTCCTTGCTAATATGACACATGAATTCAGTTATGTAATCTGTGTTCAATATAGATAACAGAGATGCAGATAAAGGTAGTTTCAACAGCATTACCGTTTACTTATTCTGCAGATTATCTATCACATTTGAGCTAAGTTACCTAATATTTACATTTTTTGGATTGATTTCATAAACATGACTTACCGTATTTTCCGGCGTATAAGACGACCCCCCAACTTTTGAGATGATTTTCAAGATTTTTTGTCTTATACGCCAGAAAATCAGCGAGCCCGGGAAGGCACGCCCTCCCCTCTCACTGTGGAGGAAGCAGGGCAGGCTGGCGTCTGGCGGGAGCCGGCAGGGCAATCCTGCGCACGCGTGTGCTCCCCGGCTGTTAAGGAGCACTCCTTAGCAGCCGGGGAGTGCGCGCGTGTGCAGGACTGCCCTGCCGGCTCCCGCCCGACGCTCTTACCTCTTGAGGCAGCATCCCCGAGGATTTCTTAGGAGCCAGGGAGCGATGCTGCCTCAAGAGGTAAGAGCGTCGGGCGGGAGCCGGCAGGGCAGTCCTGCACACGCGCACACTCCCCGGCTGCTAAGGAGTGCTCCTTAACAGCCGGGGAGCGCGCGCGTGCACAGGACTGCCCTGCCGGCTCCCGCCAGACACCAGCCTGCCCTGCTTCCTCCACAGTGAGAGGGGAGGGCGTGCCTTCCCGGGCTCGCTGATTTTCCGGCGTATAAGATGACTGGGCGTATAAGACAACCCCCCAACTTTTGAGATGATTTTCATGGGTTAAAAAGTCGTCTTATACGCCGCAAAATACGGTAGGTTTTAAGTCTGCATGTTCATTTTTTCTTGATTTGACTGCATATATTAAAAGTATGAGATGGGAAGGATAAATCCCAGGGAAAATCAACTAGTTCAGAAGAGAACTTTATGTTGTATACAGTAATAGGAAATCAATGTTTTTTCAGGGTTCCTTTAAAGAAATAATAATGGACTGGGAAAAATTTGAAATTGCTCTGGATCTGTGCTGAAGGATCCTCTTGATATTTACTCCAGGTACTAACAGAATTAGAATTGCCTCTATTGTTCTGTTACAAATATAGTTTCTTACAAGAAAAAGCTATGTAAATTCAACTTTTTTGCCATTTTTTCATAGTAGTTATTTTAATGGAACTCTGTGTTGGTTTGCTATATGCATAATTAAGCCTAATTTGTCATCTGCTATTTTGTGGTAATTTGCAAACTTTTCAGAAATTGCTGAAATTTTCTCAAAGGACATTCTGAATCTGTATTACGCTCATTGATGTTTTAATGAATAATTTGTTTCCCTAATCTAGATAAGTTTTCAGAATAATAATTATGATTATTTCTTTGACAGCGTCTATGTCAGTGAAGGATATCTTACAGAGCTTAGTTGATGATGGTATGGTAGATACTGAGAGGATTGGAACATCAAATTATTTTTGGGCTTTCCCAAGTAAAGCATTACACACAAGAAAATGTAAACTGGAAGCACTGCAGAATCAGGTAATTCAGTATACTTTTAAAGTATTTTTCTTATGTAAATATTTTACTATTTGTATTGTTTGAACTTACCAGCATTTTGTTTCAAATATTTTACAGTATTTAGTGTTGAGTTTTTCAGTGGTATTGAGTTAAATATATAAGCTAGTGCTTAGGTTTTAGGCATTTGTGAAAGCTGTTCATTTAGTAGCAGGCAAAAGTCACAGTTACTTTGTAACTGTAATGTTTGGAAGGATTTAAATTTGGTTTACGCATTCTAGGTATTTTATTTATTAAATTATTTCATTTTTAAATTTATTTGTATACTGCCCATCTCACTGTCACACTATCACTTGATTCCAATAGCCTTCACTATAGTTTAGCAACTGTACATTTTGGATCTTTATATCCATTGCTATGGTTAGCATTAGCGCATATATTGGAGTTAACTGTGGGGAAGCAATAAATGCAATGGTTCCCTTTCAAAAGTTGTGCCTTATAGGGAAATGTTTGTGAGGATGAGTGCACAGTCTCACAGACTGTTTTGATCTCTTCATTATGATGAATGAACAAGATGGTTTACATTTAAATTGGCCATCATCACTCAGAGGATTTTTAAAGCAACGTTCAGGTCATCCTTGAGTTATGACTGTAATAAATCTTGACCATTACATTTGAAAGTCTGGAGGGCGTTAAATGAACCACCTCATTTAAAGAGTCCATCCTTAATCCATCCCTGCTCTCCCCAATGCATTTGTTAAATGAATGTGCAGGTCTGTAAGTGGAATATGAGGTGCCTTGAGTGGGGGAAACCCTAGTACAGTCACAGACTACCTGCCTCCATCCTCCCAAGGCCTCATCCCACCCACCATGCTCCGTCTCCCACCTTTTGGGGTCCCCACAGCCACTCGGGCCTCCTCCGCACCCTGCACCCCAGCCCATCACCAAACATCTTTCAAAGATCTCCAGAGCTCAGGATGTTAGGGTACAGAAGGATTATCTCAAACTTACATTTTCCCCCAAGCTGTTAGAGTGCCATTAACAAGGCTGAGGTACAGCTTTGCTATTTATTTACATTTGTGGTCCTTTGTAATACTATAGAAAACACCCAGAAATGTATATATATAAGTAGTCCTCAACTTGCAACTTTCCGAAGTTATGACAAACAGGATGACTGCAGAGATGCTGCAGGGCCCACCCACACTACGTGAGTGGTGGGCACATGTGCATGTTGCTCACGCAAATGGAGCTGTGCACGTGCACGGGCTTGCCAGCCTCTCACACTGAACCATCTCCTCTCCCCCTTCCCCACCGGTCCATAAAGCCAGAAAGGTTGAGGAATTCTCAGCTAGAGGATACAAAATTTTCAACTTTACTATCTTTTTAATCCACAGAAAATGGAAATCCCATGCTTGTTTCACCAAATAATATTATAATTCAAGCAGAACAATTTGGCTTGGTTCTGCTGTGAAATTCATTATGTTTCCATTGGTCTGTCAGAATATGCTGGGCCACACCCATAATAATTTGGACTAGCAGCAGCATCTGACTGTCCCAGTCAAGAAAACAAGCCTCTTTGGCTTTGTGTAATTTAACTTATTTTGAATAAAGTTTGCATGCTAACTGTGTAGTGGACTGTGTTCTTGGAGGTATATAATCCTTTGACGATTGTAGTACTGATCATAAGAATAATTCTTATGCAGGAATGATTGCAGAGGTTTAGTAATGTATGATCCTTCCCCTTATCAAATAATGTAATAAGACATATGTACTGAGCAGGTTTTAATAGCTTTATTTTGTTTTTCTTATCATATTCTGAAATGTGTTAGTCTCTTCCAGGCTGAAAGTGATTTGGCTCTAGTATCTTCTTAGGCATCTTCCATACTTTTTTACAATAATTTTACTGAACGTTAACATTTAAAATGATAATTAATACAAACCAAAAGTAGAAAAAATAAGTGCAGAACATAAAAAAGGAATTTAAATATATAACTATGCAGTCTCATTTGATGACTGCCTTGTTTTTAAATACAGGCTCCTTGTTGTTGTTGTTGTTGTTAGCTGCGAAGTCGTGTCCGACCCATCACAACCCTATGGACAACGTTCCTCCAGGCCTTCCTGTCCTCTACCATCTTTTCAAGTCCATTTAAGCTCACTCCTACTGCTTCAGTGACTCCATCTAGCCACCTCATTCTCTGTCGTCCCCTTCTTCTCTTGCCCTCAATCTTTCCCAGCATTAGGCTCTTCTCCAGTGAGTCCTTCCTTCTCATTAAGTGGCCAAAGTATTTGAGTTTTAGCTTCAGGATCTGGCCTTCTAAAGAGCAGTCAGGGTTGATCTCTAGGACTAACCAGTTTGATCGCCTTGCAGTCCAAGGGACTCGCAGGAGTCTTCTCCAGCACCATAGTTCAAAGGCCTCAATTATTTGGCGCTCAGCCTTTCTTATGGTCCAACATTGACTGCCATACATTGCAACTGGGAAGACCATAGCCTTGACTATATGCACTTTTGTTGACAGGGTGATGTCTCTGCTTTTTAGTGTGCTGTCTAGATTTGCCATGGCTTTCCTCCCGAGGAGCAAGCGTCTTTTAATTTCTTGGCTACAGTCCCCATCTGCAGTGATCTTGGAGCCTAGGAAAATAAAATCTGTCACTACCTCCATTTCTTCCCCATCTATTTGCCAGGAATTGAGAGGGCCGGATGCCATGATCTTGGTTTTCTTAATGTTAAGTTTCAACCCAAGTTTTGCACTTCCTTCTTCACCCGCAACAAGAGGCTCTTTAGTTCTTCTTCACTTTCTGCCATTAGAGTGGTATCATCTGTATATCTTAGGTTGTTGATATTTCTCTCGGCAATCTTAATTCCAACTTTTGATTCATCTAGCCCTGCCTTTCTCATGATGTGCTCTGCATATAAGTTAAATAGGCAGGGCGACAGTATACAGCCTTGCCGGACTCCTTTCCCAATTTTGAATCAATCAGTGGTTCCGTGTCCAGTTCTCACTGTTGCTTCCTGGGCCACATATAGGTTTCTCAAGAGACAAATAAGATGGTCTGGTACGCCCATCTCTTTAACAACTTGCCACCATTTGTTATGATCCACACAATCAAAGGCTTTAGCATAGTCAATGAAGCAGAAGTAGATGTTTTTCTGGAACTCTTTAGCTTTCTCCATGATCCAGCGTATGTTGGCAATTTGATCTCTGGTTCCTCTGCCTCTTCGAAATCCTGCCTGTACTTCTGGTAGTTCTCGATCCACATATTGCTGGAGTCTAGCTTGTAGGATTTTAAGCATAACTTTACTAGCATGAGAAATGAGTGCAATGGTGCGATAGTTTGAACATTCTTTGGCACTGCCTTTCTTTGGAATTGGAATGTAAACTGATCTTTTCCAATCCTGTGGCCACTGTTGAGTTTTCCAAATTTGCTGGCAAATTGAGTGTAGCACTTTTACTGCATCGTCTTTTAAGATTTTGAATAGCTCAGCTGGAATACCGTCACCTCCACTAGCTTTGTTGTTGCTCAGCTTTCCTAAGGCCCACTTCACTTCACTTCACATTCTAGGATCTTTGGCTCAAGGTCAGTGACCACCTCATTGTGATTATCAGGGACATTAAGCTCATTCTTATATTGTTCTTCTGTGTAATTTTGCCACCTCTTCTTAATCTCTTCTGCCTCTGTTAGGTCCCTGCCATTTTGGTCCTTTATCATGCCCATTTTTGCATGAAACGTTCCCTTCATCTCTCCAATTTTCTTGAAAAGATCTCTGGTCCTCCCTATTCTATTGTTTTCTTCTATTTCTTTGCACTGTTCATTTAAGAAGGCATTCTTATCTCTTCTAGCTATTCTCTGGAATTCTGCATTCAATTGGGCGCATCTTTCTTTTTCTCCCTTGCCTTTCGCTTCCCTCCTTTCCTCAGCTATTTGCAAAGCTTCCTCAGACAGCCATTTTGCTTTCTTGCATTTCTTTTTCTTTGGGATGGTTTTGGTTGCTACCTGTTGTACAATGTTGCGAACCTCTGTCCATAGTTCTTCAGGCACTCTGTCTGTCAGATCTAATTCCTTAAATCTATTTGTCACCTCTACTGTATATTCAACAGGGATATGATTTAATTCATACCTGAGTGGCCTAGTGCTTTTCCCTACTTTCTTCAGTTTAAGCCTAAACTTTGCAACGAGAAGCTCATGGTCTGAGCCACAGTCAGCTCCTGGTCTTGTTTTTACTGACTGTATAGAGCTTCTCCATCTTTGGCTGCATAGTACATAGTCAATCTGATTTCTGTGTTGACCGTCTGGTGATGTCCATGTGTAGAGCCGTCTCTTGGGTTGTTGGAAAAGAGTGTTTGCTATGACCATCGTATTCTCTTGACAAAATTCTATCAGCCTGTGCCCTGCTTCATTTTGTACTCCAAGGCCAAACATGCCTGTTATTCCGGTTATCTTTTGGTTTCCTACTTTAGCATTCCAATCTCCCATGATGATAAGGACATCATTTTTTGGTGTTAGTTCTATAAGGTGGTGTAGGGCTTCATAGAACCGGTCAGTTTCATCCTCTTCAGCACTGGTGGTTGGGGCATAGACTTGGACTACTGTGATATTGAATGGTTTGCCTTGGATTCGAACTGAGATCATTCTGTCATTTTGAGGATTGTATCCCAGTATTGCTTTTCCTACTCTTTTATTGACTATTTATTTATTTATTTTATTGGATTTATATACCGCCCTTTCCCGAAGGACTCAGGGCGGTTTACAGGGTATTTAAAACAAGGAATACAAAAGTTAAAAACAATAAAAAAAATTACATCAATCCCTGAAAAAATAAAAAAATATAAATATAAAAAAATAAAAACCCTAATTAAAATGAAGGCTACTCCATTTCTTCTGAGGGATTCTTGCCCGCAGTAGTATACCTGATGGTCATCTGAATTAAATTCACCCATTCCTGTCCATTTTAGTTCGCTGATTCCTAAGATGTCGATGTTCAGTCTTGTCATCTCTTGTTTGACCACGTCCAGCTTACCTTGATTCATGGATCTTACATTCCAGGTTCCTATGAAGAAAAAATCTTTACAGCATCGGACTTTCCTTTCACCACCAGACACATCCACAGCTGAGCGTCCTTTCGGCTTTGGCCCAGTTGCTTCATTCTTTCTGGCGCTACTAGTACTAGCCCTCTGCTCTTCCCCAGTAGCATATTGGACGTCTTCCAACCTGAGGGGCTCATCTTCCAGTGTCATATCGTTTTGCCTTTTGGTACTGTCCATAGGGTTTTCATGGGAAAGATACTGGAGTGGGTTGCCATTTCCTTCTCCAGTGGATCACGTTTTGTCAGAACTCTCTGCTATGACCTGTCCGTCTTGGGTGGCCCTGCACGGCATAGCTCATAGCTTCATTGAATTACGCAAGCCCCTTCGCCACGACAAGGCAGTAATCCATGAAGGGGACAAGCTCCTGCATACACACAAACACACTGACACTACACCAACGTTCCCCAATCTTTCTGGTTTGGCATCCAGTGTGTTGGGGGAAGGGTGGGAAGAGGGGATGGCTTTTGTGAGGGGCAGGTGTGTGCACGCTTGCACACAGCTTCATTTCTGTGAGCGGTGGGCTCACGCAGCCCAGTTGTGAATAGGCCATGGTCCGGTAGTAGGCCACAAACCACAGATTGGGAGCCCCTGCACTACACTACACCACACTAACATTTTTAGATGGTTTGATCTGTGTTATAATTGGAGTATTACGTTTCATAATCTTAATATCCAGCAACTTATTAGGTTGTCTTAACAAATGTGAAGCTTATGTAAATAAAATGAAATGTTGTTGTGCTGAGCTGCTCTTAGCTAGAGGAAGCTTTTGTCATTTTGCACAAGTAATGAACTTACTATGCAAGGGCTTTAAGTACCATTAATAACTTCATGAAACAGACATGAGAATGTGGTAGTTTTTATGAATGCTATTTATCTTAGAGAAATAAAAGTTGGACAACTAGATGCAAAGTTGTATTTGGAGATTACATGGATAACTTAAAAAATGTTTGCAAATATACTTTTTCTGTTTACTCCTTTGCTGCCCTGCTCCTCTTAATACAATAAAAGGAACATTTTTTTAGTTTTTCATTTATAAAAACATCAATATTATGATTATTTTTTACCACATGCAATTACCATTTAACACATATTTCTTCTGCCGTCTAGTTAATCAAATGTTTCTCATGGTCCCTGAATTAGCTATTTTTTATTGGCAGAACAGTGCTAGTGTACATTACCTTCCTAAGAGACAAATACTTTTATAATTATGTTTATTTCATTGCTACTCTTATTCTGGGAGAACTTCACCTGTGCTATAACAGCCCTGGCTGCATTCCAATTCTTAGAGACTAGGAACTCTTGGTTCCTTGATGGGAAGGAAGAATTTAGAGCATTTAAAGGTTAATATAGATTACATCAAGGCTACTCAGAACATGCAGTTTGATTTGCAGGGGCTGTACAGCTGCCATTTCAGTGAAAACTGGTACAGTATAGAGAAAAAGAAGGAATCATAAATAAGATCACAAGAAGGAATGCTAGGATGACAGAAATATTTTCAGCAAATAATATAGAAATGAACAGGGGTGTGCTCTAAGACTCAGATGTGAATAGAACAGCTACATTTGTGTTTGTTGATTATAAGATATAAGGGGGAGAGTGCTTTGTTTAACTCCAAAATGGTACTTGAGCCAAACATAAAGTGGAATATTAGAAATAGAATCTGATATTACTAGTTTCATTGATAATACGTAAAAAGGTAAAGGTAAAGGTTCCCCCGCACATGCGTGCTAGTCGTTTCCGACTCTAGGGGCCGGTGCTCATCTCCGTTTCAAAGCTGAAGAGCCAGCGTTTGTCCGAGGACGTCTCCGTGGTCATGTGGCCAGCATGACTAGACGCCAAAGGCGCACGGAACGCTGTTACCTTCCCACCGTAGTGGTCCCTATTTTTCTACTTGCATTTTTACGTGCTTTCGAACTGCTAGGTTGGCAGAAGCTGGGACGAGTAACAGGCGCTCACTCTGTTACGCGGCACTCGGGATTCGACCCGCCAAACTGCCGACCTTCTGATCGACAAGCTCAGCGTCCTAACCCACTGAGCCACCGCGTCCTGATAATACGTACTCCTGGCTAATTCATTGCACTAGCCGGAAGCACATATTATTAAATTACATCTGGCACTGTAGCCATCAAAGCATCAGTGCTTAGATACCATCTTTAATGTTATCAGATATGAAAATAATCTCCAGTATTATCAAATATGACAATAATAAAATGGCTTTTTAAAACAGAAATAATACCAGGCAATAAAATATTGATATTTTTACTTAAGATGATGTAAAATTTTATTGATATGTGAGATCACATGAAATACTATGAATAAAAATCTTGTGTTTTTTTTTAACATTCTATTTTTTCAAGATTAGTGCCCTGAACCTAAGAATTAGCTGGCCCTTGATTAAGTATTTGCTATTAGGGTTTAAAAACTCGGTAAAGGCTAGCCTACCTTAGCAAAATTCTAGGCAATGTAACTGATTCATTTTCTCCAGTCTATAGAATAATTGTACTATACCTATGGTACTATATTGGTGTAGAGAGAATCAGCATGGTATAGTAGTTGATATGCTGAACGTGGTGGGGGTGGGGGGTGGAGATGGAAGCCAGCTGGGGGTTCTGGGCCACTTCTTTCCACCTAATCAGAGTTAGATTGTGTAACTGGCCAGCCGATAAACAAAGCTTCTTGTTGCTTCACACATAGATAGCTATAATAACTAGGTAATAGCAATGCAAAAACAAGCAGACACTACAACCATGCAGGATGAAGGCAAAAAGATGCTACAGTTGTCTGTTACAGTGTGATAGTAAGAAGCTTACCAAAAATCATGTGTTTGGTTTGCTCAGCTTTCACTTTATTTCTTCTATTTATCTTTTATGCATTTTTACCTATTCACTTCTATTAGACATAAGCACAATTTCAGACTTCAAATTTAATCGTTATTAGGTATGTCTTACTTTTATTACAGAAGAATTGTCTGATTTAAAGTGATAGATATGTCTAACTTTCCTTCTGAGGTTGAAATATGTCGTAAGTCATATGTTTGGACAGAATTCTGCTTGCCAGATACTGAGTGGAAGAATGACTTCCTTTTCCACATTGGCCCAGTTTGTAACTTTTAGAGAATTCTTGTAACTGTGTATTAGGGCACTATTGTAAACTATGCATGCAGGGCTTTTGTGAATTGGAAAATGTGTCTTGTGTTAAACCTGAAACAAACATACCAGGTTTCAGGAGTTTTGTCAAATGATTCCATGAGGGCTGTGGTCTGGCAGAACCCAAAAGACTTTGGAATGACTTTATTGATCTTAGTTAACTCTTGAAACTCTTTGGCTGAGTGTCCTGCCATTCTGCAATTCTGCAAATCAGTAATAGGCTAGGGAGCAGTTGGGGAGGGATTCAATTTTTGCCAGCCCTGTCTTGTTATTAACAAGAGGGCAAATGAATTTTCATCAGAATCACTGTGGAAGAAGGAATTAAAGCCAGTTCAGCAGTTTCTAAGCTTCGCTGATCTCTGAAAATAAATAAGCAGGGATAACCATGATTAGTACTTAAATGAGAAACTACCAGGTTTTCCCAGGATTTTGACCAAGACTGATAAGTTGGAAAAAGATCCTAAAATAAGACAGTGGCAGTCCATTTCCATTTAAAGTCAACACAACATTTACATAATAATATAGTCAAGTTCAATTCAGTACAGACATTTACTTCCTGCACAGCAATTCTGATTAAAATTTTAAGATGCTTAACAAGAAGAAAAAATTTAAATTTTTTTTAAAATGTCATAATAAAAAGAATAAAGATTGTTAAGGCAATGTTACCCAGAATATGTCATTTTATGAAGAAAAGAAACCCATACTTGCTAAGAAGCTATTCTGGACTATCCTACTTCCCTATATTGAAATTACTTAAGGCAGAGTTCCCCAACCTTTTGGGTACCAGGGACCGGTTATGTGGAAAGAGATTTTTCTGTGGACCGGAGGGGGTGTGGTTTTGTATGCTGCCTGCATCCCGCAGATGGGGCTTTGCTTGTTTGTGTGGCCCGGTTGCTAGCATGCTGTGGCCCGGTACTGGTCCACCGATTGGGGGTTGGGGACCCCTGACTTAAGGTGTTAGGTTTTACACTTGGCACCTAAATAAGTTTATCCAAGGATAAGTGAAAAATACATGTGAAATATAAACTTTATATATAATTGTACATACAATGTATATATAATGAGAGATTGTAGCATTTATATATACCATGTTCCCCCGAAAATAAGACTGTGTCTTATATTTTTATCTTTTGCCAAAAGATCCATTAGGTCTTATTTTCAGGGGATGTCTTATTTTGCGGCTGGCCACCCACTCCCTCCCACCATCTGTTTGCCCACAGCTGCAACAGGTTACATGGCTTCCTAGGGCAGATGCACTTTTCGCCCAGATCAAGAAATGACAGAGACTGGAAGCTTTGTCTACTTGCAAATGGGGCGCTTTGAAACAGAGCAAATTGCTTTGAAATGGAGCGAATCACTCCGTTTCAAAGCACCCCATTTGCAAGCAGAGAAAGCTTCCAGTCTCCCCCGGGTGAGAAGTGTGCGACGGAGCCAGGAGGAGGCAGAGGCACGGGGGAAAGGCAGGCAATCTGGGTGTGCTATGTGGCCATCTGGCTCGTGGGAGGCTTGTGCAGTGGCACCGACAGCAGGTGGAGGCAGAGGCACCAGGGGAGGCAGGTGATCCCAATGCATTGCCCATTCTGTCCCATCTCTCAGATTGTCCGCGACCATGCTGGGGCAGGATTGGGATTGGTGTGTTGGGATCACCTGCCTCCCCCAGTGCCTCTGCCTCCACCTGCTGCCGGTGCTGCTGTGCAAGCCTCCCATGAGCCAGGCAGCCACACAGCACATCTGGATCGCCTGCGTCCCCCCGCCTCTGCCTCTGCACTCGGACTTATCTGTGCTGCGCCAAAGGGTTGGTGGGCTGTGGCTGCTGCAGACACCATTTGTGCCTCCGCACTCACCGCCTCTTGTGCTGGCCATGCCCGTCCCCCAGGCTTATTTTTGGGGTAGGGCTTATATTAGCCCCACCCCAAAAATATCAGGCTAGGGCTTATTTTCAGGTTGGATCTTATTTCCAGGGAAACACAGGTAGTAGAGAATAAATATGTATTTAAAAATCAGTATTTATGTCAACTAGTCAAATTCTAGTTTCCTATTTATCATTAAAATAATCCTCACTACAATTGATACATTTTAATAATTTTCACTATATTAACATTTAAGCAACAGTTTCTTATAAGATATAATAAAATGTTATTATTTTTTAATTTCTGAATGTTATCACATTTCGAAGATAATTATTGTCTCTTGAAGAAGTTCATATAAGTAAAATAAAAATAGGAGACCATAAGACAAGCTGTATCTTCAGGTTTATAAAGACAAGAAATATAAAGAAAAGGCCATAGAAAAGGAACAAAAGAAAATTGTTTCTTTAAAAATACATGATGGTATGAATATAAGTGGTATTGATAGCTAACTTATGCTTTCCCTATTTTCCTTTCATAATATTCTTGCCTGAATAATTGCTGCCTTTCAGTTGTCCAGTGCAAGGTTACTATTAATAGTAGGAACGAAATCCTCTGTCTAGCAAGACAGGGGAAACAATCCCAGTGAAATTGTCCCACTATTGGCCAATCTAAAGGACTGGGTCAAGTTACTTTATGTCTGTTGCTATGAAACAGGAAGTACATTTTCTCAGCTGTCCTATCGCACTGATTAATTTTTGAGATTAATATAAATTCAGTAAATTTAAAGATAAGATAACCAAGATAAGGTAAAATGGCCAGGGTAAAAAGAAAATAGCAATGGTAAAACTGAGTCATGAAACATATTTATGGAAATATTGCTTATCGTTGCAATTGAACCTGTCATTTTCTTTGTAGTAATTGTAGAACTATGTTACATGTTATATTAGCTCCTGACCAGTAGGATGCCTATACAATTGGTTTCATCTGTATTGGGACTCTTCAGGCATAGGTTTCCTTTATAAAAGAGGTCACCAACCTTTGTCGGTTGGTGGACCGGAGGAAAAGTGAGGAGGGCATTTTACTTGTGTGCATGTGCGCTCGAGTGCACGGGGCTGTGGGCACACATGCGCCACAAATGGGATGGGGCTAGCGTCCACGTGATACTCACTAGCCCTGCCTCATTCTTGCATGGCTCAGTGCCTTGTTTCTGTGCCCCAAGCGTGGCGGCGGCAGTTTTTGTGCCTTGCAGCATGGCAGTGGCCCGGTTTTTTGTGCCCCATGACGTGTAGCACTCCGTTTTTGTGCTCCACAGCATGGTGGTGGCCCACTTCTGTGCCCTGCAGTGTGGTAGCGTCCATTTTTGCACCTTGCAGCACGGCGGCCCGTTTTTGTGCCCCGTAGTGCAGCAGCGCCTCGTTTTAGTGGTGCAACGGCAGCCTGTTTTCACACCCTGAGGCATGGTGGCGGCCCATTTTTGCACCCCATGGTACAGCGTCCTGTTTTTGTGCCCCATGGCCACAGCACTAGCACAAGTGGGTAGCGGCCCACAGGTTGGGGCCCCTGCTTTATTAGATATGTTAAGAAATACATGTGAGATGTATTGGCCAGGACAATAGTTAAAGCTATAAAAGTCCCCCTTTTTAAGAGAAGCCAATCCTGAGGCCTCTAACATAAAACCAAGATAAATTTTAAAAAATTACCCCCAAATTTTTTCAAGCATGAGAGCACACAGAAAAACAAAAGCATACTTGTAGAACTTCTGTAAATGTCATGTTAATTTATAGTGGCAAAAATCAGGGGTCTGGTTGCATCTTTTCTAACTAACAAACTTTATTAAAAGGCATATGTAGTTTACCATAGTTTATGCATATTAATAAAAGTGTTATTTGGAAAAGGTATTAATGGCTCTTCTTGATTTTTCACCCATTTTCTGCCATTCTGACTGAGAAGAGAAAAATATTTACAAGTTTTTTTTCCTGTTTCTTGGAATATGAGACAATACATAGACAGCATCAGAAAGAATTGCAAAAAAATAATAATTGCAACCAGCCTGCCTTCCAGAGAAGACCTGTATATTATGCTGGTTAGAAGGAGGACTGAGAAGATATCTGCAGATCCCTCACATCCAGGACATAAACTGTTTGAACTCCTTCCCTTGGGACAATGTTATAGGACATTATATGCCAAACAACTAGACACGGACGTTTTTTTCCTTTGTGCCACCTCTCTATTGAACACCTAATTCTCACAGTACTGTCTAATGTCTATTAACCCAAGCAGTGTTCCATTGCAGCATTATACAGTAGCTATTTTGTCATGCTGTTGCTTGTTGTCAGTCTGTGGGATGGTTCACTGTTTTTTCAGCTTCTTTGCAAAGAAAGCATTGGCTGTTGCTATCTTCTCAATTCTGGTTTTGTATGCATTTATTCTTAAGGCTTGGTCTTGTGCACTCAAAATTAGTTACTCTATCTCTTTCTTCAATTTTCCTGCCTTAGCCTTTGCCAGGTCTTGTTATTATCTGTTTTCCCTGCTATTTTTTAAAAATGTATTGGCCGTATAACACTTTGTCTTCCCATGCCTCCATTCTATTCTTCATTTGATCTTTCTTATAAGCTAGTTTGGCTCTCCAGTAGTCAGTAAGCCTTCCTGGTATACTAGCTTCAATACATCTTTTTCACTGTCCTTTATATTCTTCAAATACTTTTGTTTCTTTTTCAAGCATCCAATGTACTTGCAACATTACACGGCCACCTATTTTCCTTGGTAGGTAGAGTCTGTCTATGTCACTGCGAGGATGAAGGACATGATTCATTATTTTTCTACTCTTCCTATCCAGGGCTTTTAGTTCTGCTTGAGTCCAATATACTATTACATCTGTGTCTATAATAACTATAATCATTATTATATTATCATTATCATCATCATTCTGTGCTTTGCATGTACGCTGAGTGCTTCTGTACCAGAGACAAATTCCTAGTGCATCTAATCACACTTGGCCAAATAAGGTATTCAAACTTCATCATGTTTATGCAGGATTATTAGTTTTTGCAGGATTATTTGATTTTTTTTCCTTTTTTCGTAGCTGAAATATCACATGAATTTCAGGAATTATTTTGAGAAGTTTATGAGTGTAGAAAATACATTGTTTAAGGTTCAGTTTTATTACTTGGTATGGTTAAAGCTATGTTTTCACTATTGTTTCTGATTAAATAACATTACTAAATGACTAAATCAAATTGCTTTTCATGAAATACAGCAGCATTTGGAGCTTTTTACCTTAAAAGAAATATGGAGGTTCAGGAAATGGCCCTGTATGTAAAATTATGCATTATCAAAGCAAGTGAACACGGTTATCATGCTAGATATGATTACAATCCTAAAATCTTGAGCACAGAGATTAAGGAAGAACTTTGCATAATGCAAAATTGTGTGAATTTGATGGGAACCAACTTAGGTGGCTTTAAAAGGAAAGTAGTATTTCCAGGTACCAAAGCAGAATGTTATGCATACTACTGGTTGTTGGGAGAACATTAGTAAGAAAATGCCAAGGCCCTCAAGTTTTATTTCCTAGAAATCCCTGATAGCTAATTATGTAAAAATGCTGATCTTTACTGGATGTCTTATATCCTATTAATGGGATTATAAATATTTAGTCATCAGTTCCAGATAAGTCAATTTGTGTAGTATCATTTCTGCAATTCAGAAAGATTTGCTAAACTAAGCAATACTATAAGTTGAAAGATATTTTTGTTTAAAATGTTAAAATGCTGGGATGTAAAAAGCTGAGATCCAAGGTTGATTTTTCATCTTTGCTGCCAAAACGAGTGAGTTGCTGTATAAAAATATCCTGTGGAAAAATACCTTTTGAGAGGCTTTCCCATAAAAGGCAATGTGGATAGAGTAGATTCTACAATTTACTTTTCAGTGAATCAACAGAACAGAACCTTAGTAATATAGTTTGTATGTTATGCTGTGGACCTTTCTCAGTTTTAGCTGGAAATCTGATCATGAAAATTGCTATATTAGCAAACATTTCAGAGACATTAAAATACAGTAACTCATCCAGTAGTCTATGTACTTACAGATATTAAAAAGACATGCTGCTGATTATTCAGATTCTTAAGTTCAGAACATATAAAATATTGAGATTATAGCACTTTTTCTGTATTTATTATATTCATGCGGAATTTATACCCTTTCAAACTTTTAAGAATGCCTTTTTATAAGTTTATCAGCAGCTGCTGCCATCTACAAAGTTAAGATTAATTCATCAAAAATAGAGATTTAAGTGATAAAAGCAATGAACTATTGTGACATCTTAAAGTAGCACTTCCCAAACTTTTTCCTTCATTGCCAAAACCATTTATCAAAAAGTTCTTTTTACTACTTATCAGAATGTCCTTATTTAAATGTCCCTGTGATTTGTGTATTATTAGCTGAAGAAAACAAACACGTTTACCTGATTTTAGGTAATTTACCCAAGTTTGAGAAGAACTGTTTTAAAATGTAACAAATTATCTCCAAGGAATGATAAGCCACTGAGTGTGTTCTGTTGCCATAAATTAAACCAATTACCTCTCTAGAAAACCATTTGATAAATTTAATACGTATACACTATGCCACCTATATAGCCATGTTTTTGGTATGTAACATATGTTTGTATATACACACACAAACTGATAAGTACATTTATCACAGTCACTGATGGCTTAATCATTTTTTGGCTGTTGTACTGCAAGGTACTGTACATAGGCATCTTGAAGGCTCCAGAATGCAGTAATGTGCACTGTTCTAGATATTTTGCAGTTTGCCTGTATTATATGCCTACCCTGTGAGCTGAAATGGCTTCCATGTTTTTCTGGTTGCAATTAAAAGTCTACATAGCACCTTTAAAACCCCGAATGTTATTTGAAGGACCTTGTTTCCCTGAGGAAACCAGGTGGAATAGGAAAGATATACGCCAGGGTCCCCTCCCTTAAGTGTTGTCATCTTGTGAGATCCAGGAAGTGTAACTGCTCAGTGGCAGCCTCTGCCCTGAGAGTTGGCAAGCCTCCCACCTTCTAGCCTTCTAGAAGGTCTTGAGGGAGTGGCTCTTCTCCTAAGTTTTGGACTAGGGCAGTGGTAGGCAACCGTGGCTCTTTTATGACTCATGGACTTCAACTCCCAGAATTCCTGAGCCAGCAGAATACCTACCCCTGGACGAGGGTGAGGCTGAAACCCAGTAGGTATAAATGTCAACATAAAGGAGTTTGGTTCTTGGGCTTTGGGAGTTGGTTTTTATTGTTTATACTGTTTTTATTTTTTAGGCTGTTCCTTTTTTTTGTTTTATTGTTGTTTTTGTGAGCTACCCAGGGTTATTGTATAAAAGACCTGTAGTCATCTATATCTCATAAATATATAAAATTGTAACAATTGTTTGTGAAAGACTTTCAATGTCACATGAATTTCAACTAGCCTCATTTATCACTAAATCAGAGTTTAAATTGACTTTTGAATGAGAGCAGTGGTTTTTAGTTATTCTTTGTTTTTATAACTAGTTTGGTGTATTGGCTTTTGCTTATTACTTTGTGAATAATGGTTCTCACAACAACTGTAATATCTTACTTCACACTTGCACCTCCTCATTTAATGTGATAGTTTGTGGTTAGTAAGAGATTTTTTTTTCATTTCTGCATAAAGCAGCAAAGGATTGAACCATAAACATTAACATAAAATACATAAGTTTTGACACTGATGTCTGGTAATAGATATGATTATGATATGATATAAGCAGTGTGTTGCTGATGTGCTCAAATCTGTTAATGAACAGTTTCTTCGGATTGCAATAAACTCCTTACCTATTTTAATTTAAAAATATATTTTTAATTAAAAATAATAAGTGAATGTTGACTTGCTGCAAAGCACCAGCTATTAGCATGATACTATGTATAATACTGATTTTAAGACTTACCTAGTCCCCTTTGAATAATCCTGGAGAAATAAAAATGATGGTTTAGCTATAGCTTGATATTTTATTAACAATACTGATCTGCACAGAAAAAAAGCAAAATAAGCTGGTATGATGGAGAATTCATCTTTGCATGCATAAATATTCTACCTGTGTGGGTCTCAGTGTAAAGTATCACCTATTGGTTAGACTGGTATTTGGATTTTCATCACCTACTTCCTATCTCAGAGAAATGGTTTCTTAAAAAAAATATTCCTAAGTATTTTTCTTTCCACATATTTTTACAATGTGTAATTCTGTTATCCAGCAGAAAGAAGCTATCCTTCCATAATCTTCTAGTAAATGGATATTTTGTTATGATTAATTAACCATAATAGCCATCTTATGGACAGGCATATCATAGAAATCTAAACCCGTTTGAAACTAAATGTCATTTTTTAAAATGAAAATGAAATTTTAAAAGTGAATATTGGATATAAATATTAATTATATGATCTTTTTCTTTCCCTTTAGTTCTCAGAATATTGTCAGAAGAAAAAAGATTTAGAAGAAAGCATTGAGCAATCAAAAATTGGGCGGGAAGATACTGTACGTTTTATTTCAGAACACTGATTACCAACGAATCAAGCCCCATTTACCATGTGTAATTTTGTATGGTGGCTCAAAGACCCTAAAAAATTACTGCATGACTATATCATTAAATCTTGTGACATTTTTGTATTCTTTTATGGTGCCTTCTGAAATAATTAAAAAAAATCTGGTGGGGGGGGAATACCATGACATCCCTATTTTGCCATGCCCCAAGTTCAGATGGAATTCCAATTTGAAATATAGTGGTCAGGATGAAAGTATGGATTTTGGGTAAGTGGCAGCTGTAGAATGCAGGGTTGTCTCTGTTACTTAAAACGGGTGCCCAACCCCCAGTCCGTGGACCAGTACTGGGCCGCAGCATGCCAGCAACTGGTCCGCACAAACAAGCAAAGCCCCATCCACGAGATGCAGGCAGCACACAAAACCATGCACCCTCCATTACGCAGAAAAACCTCTCCACGGAAGCAGTCCCTGGTGCCCTAAAGGTTGGGGACCTCTGACATAAAACACAGCTCTGTAATAGTACCAATATTATATGTTACATGAGGGGAGTTTCTTTGAAATTCTAAATATATTTTAGACATCATTTTATTTCTAAATCCTTTTTTTAATTTGTTACACTTTCTTTTAAAGTATTCATACCATACTAGATTATGAACATGGATTTATAAGGACTGTAACTAGAGATGCATTCTAATAATCTGCACATACGTAAACCATTATTGCAAAAAATGCACATGCTTTTCTACTTAACCTTGAAATATATATTTAACAGATAGTATAAATCCTTTCTAATTGCTGCCACTGTAGTTTTTGACCATAAGAGATGCAGTATCCAGTTCTGTTGTCATGTGTATAAACTTTTAGCTACCCTGTTAAGACAGTACATTGCCTGGAGTATCATTGTGGAGGTAGTCTATATTTCATACCCCTTCATATACTTCATAGTTCAAGAATGTCCCCTCAGGAAATTTCAAGGTACCTGGGATGATTTCACTGCATCCATACCAGAAGCAGTTAGATGATTAGCTTCCTTAGATATCAAACTATTATATCTATCCCATTGAAATTCCATGGCTTCATATTATGGTGATTATATTTTGGTTTGATCTTTACTTAATATATTATCTCCTATACTGTATTGTCCACATATTAATTTTATATATACAGGTAATCCTCGACTTACAACAGTTCATTTAGTGATCAAAGTTACAGCAGCACTGAAAAATGTGACTTATGACCGTTTTTCAGAGTTATGATCTTTGCAGCATCCCCATGATCATGTGATCAAAATTCAGATGCTTGGCAACGGGTTCATATTTATGACTGTTGCTGTGTCCCAAGGTCATATGCTTACTTTTTGCAACCTTCTGATAAGCAAAGTCAATGGGGAAGTCAGATTCACTTAACAACCGGGTTACTAACTTATCAGCTGCAATGATTCACTTAACAAGTGTGGCAAGAAAAGTTGTAAAATGGGGCAAATTCGCTTAACAAATGTCTCACTTAACAAATTTTGGGCTCAATTGTAGTTGTAAGTTGAGGACTATGTGTGTGTGTATATATATATATATGTATATGTATGTATATGTGTGTGTGTGTAAATTATTCAAATTCCTAATAAAGAATTTTAGGGAGGCTGACATGATCATTTCGAACTTCTTATGTTCTCATCAGTCAGTCATACCCTTTTGATCATTTCAGCCTCCCTAAAATTCTTTATTAGCAATTTGAATAATTTACACAAATAATGAGCTGTCATAAGTTGTGATTATATTTAGATTTAGATTTAGATTTTATTAGATTTATATACCGCCCTTTCCCGAAGGACTCAGGGCGGTTTACAGGGCATTTTAAAATCATATCAATATAAAATACAAAGTTAAAAGAGAATTAAAAGATTAAATTATCCCTGAAAATAAAACCCCAGTTAAAATTCTCAGCCTGGGTCAGAGAGCTGAAAGAGCCAAGTCTTCAGGTCCCGGCGGAATGAGCGTAGGTCAGGGGCAGTCCTGAGCTCCACGGGCAGCTGGTTCCAGATGGTAGGCGCACCCACAGAAAAGGCCCTTTCCCTGGGTGTTATCCGCCGGCAATCTTTTATCGGCGGCACCCTGACAAGACCCTCTGCGAGCGCACTGGACGAAGGGAACTTGATGCTGGCAGCAGGTGTTCCCTCAAATATCCCGGACCCAAGCCATTTAGGGCTTTATAGGTCATCACCAGCACTTTGAATCTCACCCGGAGGGCAACCGGAAGCCAATGCAGCTCACGGAGTAGAGGTGTTACATGGGAGTATCGGGAAACCCCCATCACAACTCGCGCGGCCGCATTCTGCACCAGTTGTAGTCTCCGAATGGTTCTCAAGGGCAGCCCCATGTAGAGAGCATTGCAATAGTCTAAACGGGAGGTCACGAGCGCATGAGTGACTGTGCATAGGGCATCTCGGTCCAGGTAGGGTCGCAACTGGCGGACCAGGCGAACCTGGGCAAAAGCTCCCCTGGTCACGGTTCGTATATGATCTTCAAAATTGAGCTGTGAGTCCAGGAGGACGCTTAAGTTGCGAGCCTTATCAACGGGGGGTAACACCTCAGCCCCCATCATTAAAGGTGGAATAGTTTGGTTAGCCCGAGATGCCGGTACGCAAAGCCACTCAGTCTTGGCAGGATTGAGACGAAGCCTGTTTCTCCCCATCCAGACCTGGGCCGCCTCCAGGCAACGGGACATCACGGCGAGGGCATCGCTGGGTTGGTTCAGGGTGGAGAAAAAAAGTTGGGTATCATCAGTGTACTGATGATACCCCACCCCGAAACCACAAATGACCTCGACCAGCGGCTTCATATAGATGTTGAACAGGAGGGGCGAGAGAACCGACCCCTGAGGGACTCCACAAGCGAGAGGCCTTGGGGTGGATCTCTGCCCTCCCGTCAACACCGACTGCGAGCGGCCCAGGAGATAGGAGGAGAACCACCGTAAAACGTGGATAGCCTTGAGTTAGGCCAAACAGGAAAGAAAGAGTTAATTAGCAAGGTGTATTCAAGACTTGACAAATATTTTATATATATATATATATATATATATATATATATATATATATATATATATATATATATATATATATATATATATATATATAGTGTGTGTGTGTGTGTGTGTGTGTGTGTGTGTGTGTGTACACATATATATACACATACACAGAGACACATTTAAAAAAAATTGCATATGCTAAATAAATAAAATAGAAATCCTGTCTCATTGTATTACTGTCATAATTATATTGCGCTTAAATGTAATAGAAAAAATGTTACAGTGCACCAGTTTTATCTGCTAGATTTGAAAGAAATTGGATTCTCTGTATAGGCAGTGACCATAAAACATGATAAATCTTAATGATAATGATGGTTATTTTATTTTGGATTCTCCCAAATTAAATGTATTCAGGCAGAACGTGCAGCACTAATAAAGGAACTTACTGCCTTACAAAAGAAGAAAGACCATCTAAAGACAGAAGTAGATAAATACAAAGAATGTGATCCAGATATTGTTGAAGAAATCCGTAAGTTCTAGTATTATACTATTTTTCCAGTGCTTTTTATAATACCATTTTCATAGCTTTCAAACAATGGTATTTTCACTGATGAATGTTTAACTCTTGATACCTCCTTTCTGGTCACAAGCACTATATACTTTTTGGTATTTGTGAGTATGTGTGTGTGTGTGTGTAAGTGTGTATATGCTAAGAGTATGAATCTGCAGAATAGAAGGTATGTTTTGGAAAAAACATTGTGGGTTGGATGAAGATGTTATTTCTGTCAACTTGGTTTGTCTTATGGTTGTGAATTCACGTAAAAGGACAGCATAAATCTGTGTCAAAGATAACTGAAGGTTTGTGTCTATAAGGAGACAGTCAAGTGGCATAGAGAAGAAGGTAGAAGATGGAAGACTTAGAAAACTGGTTCAGCTGGATTGGTGTAGATGTGAACAGTGAATAAAACAATATCATATTGGCAATATAGTCAGTGAGATCTGGTTACTTTTGCTATTTTTGCTGCCCTTACTTGAATCAGGATATGACTATGCTTATCACCATTTGGATGGCTAATGAAGATCAGGGTAGCCACTATTTGTAGATTAGGCGTTCACTTTGAAATCAGTAAGGTTGTCTTAGGACTTACCTGTTGAAATGAATGATATAGTCATGTTAAAAGATGCCTGCCAAAAAGAAGAAAAACTGTTGTTGCTTCTATCTACTGACCCTTGTGGGTTCACATTTAGAAATGTTGACAAATAGATATAGGTTAAAACCATTCAGACTGGGTGTGGAATCCTTTTTTTTCAGAGGAGACATTCTCAACACAAAGGCTGCAGTGACAATAGGACTTAGTAAAGATGATAGGTGAATGACTACAGAAGTCACTCATTGCAGCTATTTATAATAGGTCTATTAGAATAGGACGATGATAGTAGGCAAGATAGTTTGACAAGAGCACACGTTTTTTCTGTAGAAGTCGAACAATTCTGGAACAATTTTCTGTTATTTTCCATATCACAGCCCTTCAGATGTCTTCCTGTGATCTTTTTAGTGGAACATCCAAAACTCCAATTGATTTTTTGTTTTCCCTTTCAGATCTCTTATCATCTTGGTTGTTCTCTGAACAGAGTTCAGTTTAGCAATGTGTTTCATAATATATAGTGCTCAGAACTGGGCATACTATTCTAAGTACAGTCTGATCAACTAAGAGTAGCAGGAATGAAGACTTCTCTTCATCTGGACATTACCTTCTGTGTTCTGTTTCCATTCTTGTTCTCTTTCATCCTCCAACCCTTCATATGTGGCTGTTTTGTTTTGGGAGTTTGGGAGGGGGTGTTGCCCCAGTTTTTCTTTTAAATTGTAGTTCTATAAAGCTCCATTAACAAGTCCTGTATATTTTTTTTTGTGCATGACTGAGAACGTTTTTATAATAGTTTTTATGACAGTTTAAAAATACAAAGATTTAAAAACTAAGAAAAATATCAAAAGTGCAGAAAAAAGATTATATATATATATATATAAATGTTGCTCCTACACCTTCAACTCTACGTGGGGAAAAAACCCGAATGACCAAAGATCCATATATATATATATATATATATATATATATATATATATATATATATATATATATATATATATATATATATATATATATATATATATATATATATATATATATATATATATATATATATATATATATATATATATATATATATATATATATATATATATATATATATATATATATATACACACACACACACACACACACACACACACACACACACACACACACACACACACATATATATATGGATCTTTGGTCATTCGGGTTTTTCCCCCGCGTAGAGTTGAAGGTGTAGGAGCAACGTTTCGACGGAATCCCATCCGTCATCCTCAGGCTGGTGGCTTCAGCTTCCTTCTTCTGGGAGAAGCATGTGGTAGTGGCTGTTTGTTCCTCTTTTTTAAAGTGCCAGAGGGGGTGTGTTCTGTGGGTGGAGGTGTGCTCTGATTGGGTGGGGGATTAAGTGTGTTCTGATTGGGTGGGAGTGTGTTTTGAATGGTGGGTGTGTTCTGATTGGGTGGGGGTGTGTTTTGACTGGATGGGCTGGTCTCAGCTGCCAGCCCAAATTACTTGCTTCTTCATCAAGACAAGTACAAGTAACTAATCACCATCTCTACTGGTATCATGTATAGAAAAGAACTCTCCTTCCCATGTTATATCTCATCTCCTATCTGAACAAACATTGGTAATTCAGTCCTAGTCAGCAAAAGTCCCTAAGAGTTACCAGAAATAACAACACACATGTTAATATATAGATCAGTTTCATATTCCTTTATTTTTAATAGTCTTATCTTTCTCTTTAAAATATAAAACAATCTCTTCTTCGTGTATCTCTTATCTATAAACAAATCTTTAAAACCTCATCATTCAGGCCCATTCAGTAAAAAACCATTAACAGCTTTTAAGAACAATATATTAAGAATCTTCATCTTTTAAAATCCAAATCCAAAGTAGCCTTATTCTCAATAGTATCTTCTTCCAGTTCCTCTTTTAAGCCCATTTTTATGATAGCAGACATCTTAATAGAAATTTCTTAGTGTATTTTCCCCAAATATCCTTGAATTCTTCCAGTTAAATAATTTTTCCTTTCTATATTAGTGGATTTCTTCTTTAGTTGCCTCTAGTGTCCAGCCTTCTCCTCTTACCTTGTTTTTCTCTAACACACAATATTTTTCCATTGAAAGACTTTACACTTAAATTCAAAGTCTTATACTGTATATTTTTAACAGAATTTTAAGCAACCCACAAGAAGGATTCTTATAATTAATTTCAAAATGTTATTTCAAATCCATTTGGCTACTTAGTCCATTTACAGATAGTCGTCGAGTTACGAATGTAATGGAGCCTGCCCATTCCATTCGTAACTCAAGAATTTGTGGGAGTGAATCTTGTACCTTGAACGAGATCGCTCTCTGCTAATTAACAACTGACAACTCATTAAGTGAACATGAAGTATCTCAGGGTGGGGAAGGCCATGGGGCCTAGTGATGGAACAGGCCCCCAAGGCCTTCCTGACCCACTAAGATATCTCATGCTTCCCCTTCCCTTCATGCCACACTGAACTCACTTACCTTGAAAAGATCCATCTCCTCTCTGCTACGGTTTCCGCCTTCGATGGAAGCTCCTGGCTGCCCATAATATTGCACAAGTTCAGGCACCCGTCCTCTTTTCTGAGAATGGGAGTGTCAGAACCTTATGTTCTGTGTGCATGGGATTTCTCATTCTTTTTGGGTTCTGCCATTCTCCGGAGATGGGGAGAAGCTTGGAAGAGCAGAGAGCTAGTACTAGTAGCGCCAGAAAGAATGAAGCAACTGGGCCAAAGATGAAAGGACGCTCAGCTGTGGATGTGTCTGGTGGTGAAAGGAAAGTCCAATGCTGTAAAGATTTTTTCTCCATAGGAACCTGGAATGTAAGATCCGTGAAACAAGGAAAGCTGGACGTGGTCAAACAAGAGATGACAAGACTGAACATCGACATCTTAGGAATCAGCGAACTAAAATGGACAGGAATGGGTGAATTTAACTCAGATGACCATCAGGTATACTAGCCTTCATAGTCAATAAAAGAGTAGGAAAAGCAATACTGGGATACAATCCACAAAATGACAGAATGATCTCAGTTCAAATCCAAGGCAAACCATTCAATATCACAGTAGTCCAAGTATATGCCCCAACCACCGGTGCTGAAGTGGATGAAATTGACCGGTTCTATGAAGCCCTACAGCACCTTATAGAGCTAACAACAAAAAATGATGTCCTTATCATCATGGGGGATTGGAATGCTAAAGTAGGAAGCCAAAAGATAACCGGAATAACAGGCAAGTTTGGCCTTGGAGTACAAAATGAAGCAGGGCACAGGCTGATAGAATTTTGTCAAGAGAATACGATGGTCATAGCAAACACTCTTTTCCAACAACCCAAGAGACGGCTCTACACATGGACATCACCAGACAGTCAACACAGAAATCAAATTGACTATGTGCTCTGCAGCCAAAGATGGAGAAGCTCTATACAGTCAGTAAAAACAAGAACAGGAACTGACTGTGGCTCAGATCATGAGCTTCTCGTTGCAAAATTTAGGCTTAAATTGAGGGAAAAGGGAAAAGGGAAAAGCACTAGGCCACTCAGATATGAACTAAATCATATGCCTGATGAATACACAGTAGAGGTGACAAATAGATTTAAGGAATTAGATCTCATAGAGTGCCTGAAGAATTATGGATGGAGGTTCGCAACATTGTACAAGAGGTAGCAACTAAAACCATCCCGAAGAAAATTAAATGCAAGAAAACAAAATGGCTGTCTGAGGAAGCTTTGCAAATAGCTGAGGAAAGAAGGGAAGCGAAATGCAAGGGAGAAAGAGAAAAACACACCCAATTGAATGCAGAATTCCAGAGAATAGCTAGAAGAGATAAGAATGCCTTCTTAAATGAACAGTACAAAGAAATAGAAGAAAACAATAGAATAGGGAGGACCAGAGATCTCTTCAAGAAAATTGGAGAGATGAAGGGAATGTTTCATGCAAAGATTGGCATGATAAAGGACCAAAATGGCAGGGACCTAACAGAGGCAGAAGAGATTAAGAAGAGGTGTCAAAACTACACAGAAGAACTATACAAGAATGAGCTTAACATCCCAGAAAACCACAATGAGGTGGTCACTGACCTCGAGCCAGACATCCTAGAATGTGAAGTGAAATGGGCCTTAGGAAATCTGAGCAACAACAAAGCTAATAGAGGTGACAACTATTCAAAATCTTAGAAGACGATGCAGTAAAAGTGCTACACTCAATTTGCCAGCAAATTTGGAAAACTCAACTGGCCACAGGATTGGAAAAGGTTAGTTTACATTCCAATTCCAAAGAAAAGCAGTGCCAAAGAATGTTCAAACTATCGCACCATTGCACTCATTTCTCATGCTAGTAAAGTTATGCTTAAAATCCTACAAGCTAGACTCCAGCTGTATGTGGATCGAGAACTACCAGAAGTACAGGCAGGATTTCGAAGAGGAAGAGGAACTAGTGATCAAATTGCCAACATACGCTGGATCATGGAGAAAGCTAGAGAGTTCCAGAAAAACATCTACTTCTGCTTCATTGACTATGCTAAAGCCTTTGATTGTGTGGATCACAACAAATTGTGGCAAGTTCAGAGAGTACCAGACCATCTTATTTGTATCTTGAGAAACCTGTATGTGGGCCAGGAAACAACAGTGAGAACTGGACACGGAACCACTGATTGGTTCAAAATTGAGAAAGGAGTCCGGCAAGGCTGTATACTGTCACCCTGCCTATTTAACTTATTTGCAGAACACATCATGAGAAAGGCAGGCTAGATGAATCAAAAGTTGGAATTAAGATTGCCGAGAGAAATATCAACAACCTAAGATATGCAGATGATACCACCCTAATGGCAGAAAGTGAAGAGGAACTAAAGAGCCTCTTGATGCGGGTGAAGAAGGAGAGTGCAAAACTTGGGTTGAAACTTAACATTAAGAAAACCAAGATCATGGCATCCGGCCCTCTCAATTCCTGGCAAATAGATGGGGAAGAAATGGAGGTAGTGACATATTTTATTTTCCTGGCCTCCAAGATCACCGCAGATGGGGACTGCAGCCAAGAAATTAAAAGACACTTGCTCCTGGGAAGGAAAGCCATGGCAAATCTTGACAACATACTAAAAAGCAGAGACATTACCCTGCCAACAAAAGTGCGTATAGTCAAGACTATTTATTTATTTATTTATTTGTTTTTATAAACCGCCCTTCTCCCGAGGGACTCGGGGCGGTGTACAGAGGAAGGAAGGTATACAGATTGAACAATAAAAAACAATAGTAAAAACAAAACTGTGACCCCAATTAAAGCTATCATGCCAGGCCGGACTGCTGGAACAGGAAAGTTTTTACGTCGCGTCTTCCCAGTTGCAATGTATGGCAGTGAAAGTTGGACCATAAGAAAGGCTGAGCACCAAAGAATTGAGGCCTTTGAACTATGGTGCTGGAGAAGACTACTGCGAATCCCCTGGTCTGCAAGGTGATCAAACCGGTCAGTCCTAGAGGAGATCAACCCTGACTGCTCTTTAGAAGGCCAGTTTCTAGAGTTGAAACTCAGATACTTTGGCCACCTAATGAGAAGGAAGGACTCACTGGAGAAGAGCCTAATGCTGGGAAAGATTAGGATAGATAAAGGGGACGACAGAGAATGAGGTGGCTGGATGGAGTCACTGAAGCAGTAGGTGTGAACTTAAATGGACTCCAGAAGATGGTAGAGGACAGGAAGGCCTGGAGGAATGTTGTCCATGGGGTCCCGATGTTTTGGACACGACTTTGCAACTAACAACAACAAGGTAAGCATTATCTCTTGCCGCAACATGTATTATGGATTTCTCTTAAATTTGAGAAAATGCATAAGCAAAGTCACATCTGCCTTTACAGTTCATAGCAAGAAATATTAAAAGCTAGCATACAGTTGCAAGAAAAAGTATGTGAACCCTTTGGGATTATGTGGAGTTTTGCATGAATTGGCCATAAAATGCGCTCTAAACGTCATGTAAGTCACAACAATAGAAAAACAGTCTGCTTAAAATAATACTACACAAACATTAGCTGTTGTCATGTTTTAATTGAACATAAGATGGAAACATTCACAGTGCAGGGTGGAAAAAGTATGTGAACCTTTGGACTTAATAACTGGTTGACCCTCCTTTGGCAGCAATAACCTCAACCAAACGTTTCCTGTAGTTGCAGATCAGACCTGCACAACGATCTGGAGTAATTTTGGACCACTCCTCTGCACAATTCTGTTTCAGTGTAGCAATATTCTTGGGATGTCTGGTGTGAATCGCTCTCTTAAGGTCATGCCACAGCATTTCAATCGGGTTGAGGTCAGGACTCTGACTGGGCCACTCCAGAAGGCGTATTCTGTTCTGTTGAAGCCATTGTTTTGTTGAATTACTTGTGTGCTTTGGGTCATTGTCCTGTTGCATCACCCATCCTCTGCGGAGCTTCAGTTGGCGGACAGATGGTTGTATGTTTTCCTGCAAAATGTCCTGATAAACTCTGGAATTCATTTCCCCATCAATGACAACAATCCGTCCAGGCCCTGAGGCAGCAAAGCAGCCCCAAACCATGATGCTCCCTCCGCCATGTTTTACAGTGGGGATGAGGTTTTGATGTTGGTGTGCTGTGCCTTTTTTTCTCCACACATAGTGTTGTGTGTTTTTCCCAAACAACTCAATTTTGGTTTCATCTGTCCACAGTATATTTTGCCAGTAGTGGTGTGGAACATCCAGGTGCTCTTTTGCAAACTTCAAACGTGCTGCAATATTTTTTTTGGACAGCAATGGCTTCCTCTGTGGTGTCCTCCCATGTACTCCATTCTTGTTTAATGTTTTCCTTATTGTAGATGTGTCAACAAAAATGTTAGCATGTGCCAGAGATTTCTGTAGGTCTTTAGCTGACACTCTAGGATTCTTCTTTACCTCATTAAGCATTATGCGCTGTGCTCTTGCAGTCATTTTTACAGGACAACCATGCCTAGGGAGAGTAGCAACAGTGCTAAACTTTCTCCATTTGTAGACAGTCTGTCTTACCGTGGACACATGAACATCAAGGCTTTTGGAGATAATTTTGTAACCCTTTCCAGCTTCATGCAAGTCAACAATTCTTGATCGTAGGTCTTCTGAGAGCTCTTTTCTGAGAGGCATGGTTCACATCAGACAGTGCTTCTTGAGACCAATTAAAACATGACAACAGCTAATGTTTGTGTAGTATTATTTTAAGCAGACTGTGTTTTTCTATTGTTGTGACTTACATAACGTTTAGAGCGCATTTTATGGCCAATTCATGCAAAACTCCACATAATCCCAAAGGGTTCACATACTTTTTCTTTCAACTGTATACCTAGACCTCTATGGAACTATATTGTTAAAAAAATGGTATTTGAGTATTAATCAGCATGCATTGTAAAATCTAATAATGTCAATAACATTGCTATTCAAAAACCATTTGTCAAGGATTAAGTAACAAAAGATACAGCTTGTCTTTTACTTAGTTTGTTGAGCACTTGACTTTGTGTTCAGCAGTGGAAAGTGATCTAGAAAATCTATTGCTGTATTTTTCAGTTTTACATAACCACACAGAGCAGTTCCCAGTTTCCATCTCCTAGATATCTGGATAGTAATTAGCTTGTGTTTATTATTTTGTATTAGTGCATATACTGTTGTTGTTGTTGTTGTTAGCTGCGAAGTCGTGTCCGACCCATCGCGACCCTATGGACAACATTCCTCCAGGCCTTCCTGTCTTCTACCATCTTCTGGAGTCCATTTAAGCTCACGCCTACTGCTTCAGTGACTCCATCCAGGCACCTCATTCTCTGTCGTCCCCTTCTTCTATTGCCCTCGATCTTTCCCAGCATTAGGCTCTTCTCCAGTGAGTCCTTCCTTCTCATTAGGTGGCCAAAGTATTTGAGTTTTAGCTTCAGGATCTGGCCTTCTAAAGAGCAGTCAGGATTGATCTCCTCTAGGACTGACCGGTTTGATCGCCTTGCAGTCCAAGGGACTCGCAGGAGTCTTCTCCAGCACCATAGTTCAAAGGCCTCAATTCTTTGGCGCTCAGCCTTTCTTATGGTCCAACTTTCACTGCCATACATTGCAACTGGGAAGACCATAGCCTTGACTATACGCACTTTTGTTGACAGGGTGATGTCTCTGCTTTTTAGTGTGCTGTCTAGATTTGCCATGGCTTTCCTCCCCAGGAATTGAGAGGGCCAGATGCCATGATCTTGGTTTTCTTAATGTTAAGTTTCAACCCAAGTTTTGCACTCTCCTTCTTCACCCGCAACAAGAGGCTCTTTAGTTCTTCTTCACTTTCTGCCATTAGAGTGGTATCATCTTTGGCTGCATAGCACATAGTCAATCTGATTTCTGTGTTGACCGTCTGGTGATGTCCATGTGTAGAGCCGTCTCTTGGGTTGTTGGAAAAGAGTGTTTGCTATGACCATCGTATTCTCTTGACAAAATTCTATCAGCCTGTGCCCTGCTTCATTTTGTACTCCAAGGCCAAACTTGCCTGTTATTCCAGTTATCTTTTGGCTTCCTACTTTAGCATTCCAATCCCCCATGATGATAAGGACATCATTTTTTGGTGTTACTTCTATAAGGTGCTGTAGGGCTTCATAGAACCGGTCAATTTCATCCTCTTCAGCACTGGTGGTTGGGGCATAGACTTGGACTACTGTGATATTGAATGGTTTGCCTTGGATTCGAACTGAGATCATTCTGTCATTTTGAGGATTGTATCCCAGTATTGATTTTCCTACTCTTTTATTGACTATGAAGGCTACTCCATTTCTTCTGAGGGATTCTTGCCCGCAGTAGTATACCTGATGGTCATCTGAATTAAATTCACCCATTCCTGTCCATTTTAGTTCGCTGATACCTAAGATGTCGATGTTCAGTCTTGTCATCTCTTGTTTGACCACGTCCAGCTTTCCTTGATTCATGGATCTTACATTCCAGGTTCCTATGGAGAAAAAATCTTTACAGCATCGGACTTTCCTTTCACCACCAGACATATCCACAGCTGAGCGTCCTTTCGGCTTTGACCCAGTCGCTTCATTCTTTCTGGCGCTACTAGTACTAGCCCTCTGCTCTTCCCCAGTAGCATATTGGACGCCTTCCGACCTGAGGGGCTCATCTTCCAGCGTCATATCGTTTTGCCTTTTGGTACTGTCCATAGGGTTTTCATGGCAAAGATACTGGAGTGGGTTGCCATTTCCTTCTCCAGTGGATCACGTTTTGTCAGAACTCTCTGCTATGACCTGTCCGTCTTGGGTGGCCCTGCACGGCATAGCTCATAGCTTCATTGAATTACGCAAGCCCCTTCGCCACGACAAGGCAGTAATCCATGAAGGGGGTGCATATACTACAAAAGTGGAAAAAAAGAACGGAAAGCAAATTCTGCCTTTTCATCATTTGTGAGCTAGCCATTTGTTTCAAGTTTAAACTGATACCATCAGTTCATCTCGTAAAAATACTGATAATTATTCAAGATTTAACTTTTATATGTAGCTTAATAACACCATGCAAAAATGTGGAAAATAAAGAACAGAAGGCCTACCAAGATTTCCAGTTGATATATACTGTTTAGGATAAATGGTGACCTTATGAGCAAAAGTTCACAAGCTTCTTATGACAATTATATTGCTCTTTCAGGGACTTTCCAAGGATTCATTTGATCACTACTAACCACTGTATCCATTGACTTTCCTTTTTGCTTTTCTTGCCAAGCACAGTAATTCTTTTTAATCCATCATGCATTCACATCAAGTATTTAAGTTTCTTCTTGCTGATTCTTGTCTCAAGGGAGCAATTAGCCTTTATTTGATCCAGAACTGATTGACTGTTTCTTTTGCAGGCCCTGGTACTCTTTCTAATGATCTCCAGATCCATAAATCCAAGGTGTATGTTTTTCAGTCTTTCCCAGTCACGTTTTCACAACAATCCCATTACTATTAAAAAGACTATGCTTTAATTATTCTGATCTTTGCTGTGATTGAAATGTCCTTATTTTGTATGATCTTTTCTAGGTTTCTTTGCCTTCTCTACAATTACCATCTCTATATTTGCAACTATTCCATCTGTTTTAACTGTGAAGAAAAATTCTCAGCATCTATCAGATAAAGTCTCTCAAGTTCATTTGAAGTTGGACTTTGGCTAGGCAGGTTTTTTGGGAAGTGAATACAACACATCTGAACCCTGTTATCTGGGAGGAGTTTGAGCCAATTTATTCTGAAGAAGTGAATAGGGTCATTGCAGCTGTGAGCTTGGTTACTTGTATTCTAGACCTATGCCCCTCTTTGTTAAAGCTTCCTGGAGGTGGCATGTGACTTGGTCCAAATGGTGGCTAATTCCTTTTTGTAGGAGGGGGTATTCTTCTTGCCTTGAGGGAGGAGATGTTGCTTCTCCTTCTCAAGAGACCTTCCTTGACGCAGCCTTCCTAGACAACTTTTGTTCAGCCTCCAACCATTTGGAAAGATTGATTAAGGGGTAATTCCCAGCTTCAGAGAGCCATGGATGAAGCAAATTATTTGAGCCCTTTTCATTCTAGGTTCAGGCCAGTGTATAGCACAAAGATGGGATTGGTTTCATTTGCTGATGACCTTTGGAGAGTTTGGGACAGGGATATTGCAACTGTCTAGGTCAGGGGTGTCAAAGTGCCGGCCCGCAGGCCAGATGCATCACGCCAAAACCATGCCCACCCCATTGCCGGCAATGGGAAAAAAGTCATGTCATGTGACGTTGCGAATTTGACACCCCTGGTCTAGGTTTTCTTGCCACAACATGTATTATGGATTTCTCTTAAATTGAGAAAATGCATAAGCAAAGTCACATCCGCCTTTATGGTTCAGAGCAAGAAATATTAAAAGTTAGCATACATGTATACATTTTGAACACTACTCTTGACAGTTCATAACAACAATAAAACCCAGTAATTATATCCTGATTCTATCCTGGCAACTGGGTAAAAAGCCAGGTCTTGATGGTCTTCTGAAAGGCTAAAAGAGAAGGCTGCCAAATCACCCTGGGGATTAGGGGTTCCATAATTCCATAATATATTCTGAAATAAAAAAAACCCAACAAAATTACTGCTTTCCACTTCTTTACCACGAACTATTAATTCAGCCAGTGTGCAGGTTTATATTACCTTTGTCAAGTCAGCATTTAAGTAAATCAAATTTTCCATTTTTTTCCTTTTACATTTATAAAGAATTAATTCTTTACTCTTGACTGATAAAATAGTATCACTTTCATGTCCTAATTTGCTCGTTATTTAGTTTTGACTCCAGTTAACTTCTTTGAAATTCTGATTTCTGAATTCTGAAATTCCAGATAGATGTAGACTTAATTTAATTTACATTTTACAAATACAGGCGCCTTTTTTGTTAGTATGCGTCCAGCTTTGAATTTTATTATCTAGTCAAATTCTGCATTTTATTAAGGTTTCACAAGCTATATACAGGTAATCCTCGACTTACAACAGTTCATTTGGTGACTATTCAAAGTTACAACACTGAAAAAAGTGACATGACTGTTTTTCACACTTATTACTATTGTGGCATCCCCATAGTCACATCAACAAAATTCGGATGTTTGGCAACTGGTTCATATTTATGACGGTTGCAGTGTCCTAGGGTCATGTGATCAGCTTTTGCAACCTTCTGACTAGCAAAGTCAATGGGGAAGCCAGATTCAATTAACAATGTGACTAACTTAACAACTGTAATGATTCACTTAACAAGTGTGGCAAGAAAGGTCGTAAAATGGAGCAAAACTCACTTAACAAATGTTTCACTTAGCAACATAAATGTTGGGCTTAATTGGGATCATAAGTCGAGGATTACCTCTATAGTGTTATAGCAAAACATAATACTTGCAGAACACAGAGAAGCATATATGCAGCAGTTATGCTAAAACCGTCTTGGTAGGTTCCTGCATTATAGGTCAGAAAGCCCCATACTGCACTAATTATAAAATGTATACTTATAAATAGCATATTAATTGGTATAAATCAGCCTTATTTTAAATGGGATGTGTGTGTCTTTAAAATGAATGGATTTCTATTTTATAATACTTCACTAATTTTGGATTCACCCTTTTAAGTTCAATTTTCCAATTTCTGTTATCGAAGCAAATGTATATCTTAAAAATAAAAATTATTGTACTTTAGAATTCACTACTTTTTATTGTCAGCATTTGAATAGGTTTTGCCTACAATAGGTTACTGTTCTAATGACCTAGAGAACAGTCATTGCTTTTACAGTAGTTGTCTCATTAGTTAAATACAAAGAATTATTCTTTCAGAAAAGTACCTGGCTGCAACTGCAGGGCATCAATTATAATTTTAGAAGGTACTGGAATAAATGAATCCAAGCCAAAGATAGAGTAGCCTTACAGAAATGTTTTCTTTAATGGTGGGGGAGGATTTATCACATATGGTGTTATTTGATAACTAAGTTGAAAGTATTTCAGGGTATTTTGGCTATTGTTAGCTGAAAAAGAGACTACAAAATTTGCTTATTGGTGGATATTTGCAAGCTGACAACTCATACTGGTCCAAGCTACTTCTTGTTTTGTAAATTCAGCTATTTATGCTTGATGTTTTTCCCGGTCAAAAGTTTTTTCTTTTTCCTTTTTCGTTATTTCACTACATTGCCAGTATATTCTCAATGAAAATTCAAATTATACTTATATTTTTTATTAAAGTAATAATTTGTTATTTCATGATACTCCACACTTTCTAAAATGACAACTTCATTTAAAAAAAGGTTGATGGTCTAATGCATTTAGATCTCTTTTTCTGTTCTTCCCCTTTCCCCTTTTGATTATAATAAATCCAATATTAATACCTAAAGATAGAGTATGTTCTCAAATACAGCACCAGTATGGCATAAATTTTCTCTTGTTAATTGCCTTCCCACAAACTATTTTTCTCTATTGAGTGCTGTTTCTAAGAAATATGTTGGCAGTGGAAAAACTACTGGAAGAATTTTGAATGAATAATGTAAAGTTATTTTATTTTCTTTCCAGAAATTTATAACTGGAACTATATTTGTATTATATCTGCAGTTGATCCTTCATACTTCTCTTTTCTTGCTGTGTTTACCTTGGTTATATGTTTTTGTGGAATTAACACCTACAATTAACAATTACTCTTTCAGTGGCACCGAATGAATGGTTCTTATGACCAAAGCTCAAAGTTCCAAGTGTCACATCATCCTTTCAATAACGTGATTGTGATTCAGGCACCTACGTGGTTGCAGCATTGTATGGTCACCTGATCCAAGTCAATGGGGAAGCTGGAAGGGAAGGTTGCAAGTTGCTCCAATAACTTGCTTCTGTAATATTTTTTCCTAAGGAGCCCACTACAGAGTACAAGATTAGTTGCATGTGCACACTCCCTGCCTGCAATCTGTAGAACATGCCTGTTTGCCCAATATTTGCACAGCACTACAACAGCCCTTTCCTTTGGGGCTGCACTCATTAGCACTCATCCATCTGCTGGCCTGCTTGCAAGCTGCCCAGGGCCTGTGACTTCATGCTGGCTTCCCCATTGACTGCTTGTTGTAAGAGAGCAGTCTTCCAAGGTCACAAGTCATGGTCACATGAGGTCCTGACTTAAGGACCTGCAAACTCTGCTTAATTATGGCAACAAGGACTACCGAGATTATTGTCACTAAGCAATGCAGTCACGTGACATCACACGTTACAACCACAACACTTCCTGTTGGAAAGTCCAGTCCCAATTGCCTTTGTAACTTGAGGACTACCTGTGTCCCTGAGGTAGGGGAAGGCCTGCTCCTTTTAAATCTGCTCCCCCCCCCCACACACACAATATACTTCTTGATGTGCTTCCAAAACTGCTACCCTCACTTGTAGGTGACTGCTGCTTGTAAATTCAGAGATAAGAGCAAGTGCAAGGAACAGAAGGAGGGAGGATAAAGGGTGCCTATCTCTTTAGGAGGTTTTCTATTCTACGGAGGCTTCTAGTTTTTCTGCTCCCACTATTTTTTTCTGTTCTGTAGCAAGCACAGAGCTTTTCCAGTTGCTTGGGTGGGCTCTCTCTAGCAGAAAAGCACAAGGGATAATAGAGCCTCAGAGCCTCATGGCTAGAGAATGAGTGGTCCTGCATAAGAGCATCTGGAAACCTACTGGTTTCCCTCAGAGTATGGATAAGAACGGGATTGTATTGCATTTTCTGGCAGAAAACTCCATTTGCTGTCAGATCAACTTCATTTAGCTTTAACGTGCCTCATTGGAACAGAATCGGAACAGAGATAGAAAGTCCATGTGATGACATGTCCTGAAGAATTTTTTAATATATCTCCATGGCCTGAGAGCAAGAAGGGTATCTTAATAACACTTAAGCAAATAACTGTCATACAAAGTTGATGAAATTGCTGCAAGTTATTTATGTGACTTCTGCAATAAAAAATTGAGTGTTCTATCTTTGTAAACCAATGGAGTGGTGCTTTAAAACAAAATTTTGTTTCATGTACATTGGAAGCTTCAGATAGGTTTTATACAGGATGGTTAAAATTAACTCAGGAGTTGGAACTTACTCAGAGTTTGGTTTTAGTCTGTAATCCTATTTTGGGCCAACACTGGTAAAATAGTTAACATTAATTTGGATGTATCACTATGGACATCACCAGACGGTCAACACAGAAATCAGATTGACTATATGCTCTGCAGCCAAAGATGGAGAAGCTCTATACAGTCAGTAAAAACAAGAACAGGAGCTGACTGTGGCTCAGACCATGAGCTTCTTGTTGCAAAGTTTAGGCTTAAATTAAAGAAAGTAGGGAAAAGCGCTAGGCCAGTCAGGTATGAATTAAATCATATCCCTGTTGAATATACAGTAGAGGTGACAAATAGATTTAAAGAATTAGATCTGATAGACAGAGTGCCTGAAGAACTATGGACAGAGGTTCGCGACATTGTACAACAGGTAGCAACCAAAACCATCCCAAAGAAAAAGAAATGCAAGAAAGCAAAATGGCTGTCTGAGGAAGCTTTGCAAATAGCTGAGGAAAGGAGGGAAGCAAAAGGCAAGGGAGAAAAAGAAAGATATGCCCAATTAAATGCAGAATTCCAAAGAATAGCTAGAAGAGATAAGGATGCCTTCTTAAATGAACAATGCAAAGAAATAGAAGAAAACAATAGAATAGGGAGGACCAGAGATCTTTTCAAGAAAATTGGAGAGATGAAGGGAACGTTTCATGCAAAAATGGGCATGATAAAGGACCAAAATGGCAGGGACCTAACAGAGGCAGAAGAGATTAAGAAGAGGTGGCAAAATTACACAGAAGAACTATACAAGAATGAGCTTAACGTCCTTGATAATCACAATGAGGTGGTCACTGACCTCGAGCCAGACATCCTAGAATGTGAAGTGAAGTGGGCCTTAGAAAAGCTGAGCAACAACAAAGCTAGTGGAGGTGACAGTATTCCAGCTGAGCTATTCAAAATCTTAAAAGACGATGCAGTAAAAGTGCTACACTCAATTTGCCAGCAAATTTGGAAAACTCAACAGTGGCCACAGGACTGGAAAAGATCAGTTTACATTCCAATTCCAAAGAAAGGCAGTGCCAAAGAATGTTCAAACTATCGCACCATTGCACTCATTTCTCATGCTAGTAAAGTTATGCTTAAAATTCTACAAGCTAGACTCCAGCAGTATGTGGATCGAGAACTACCAGAAGTACAGGCAGGATTTCGAAGAGGCAGAGGAACTAGAGATCAAATTGCTAACATACGCTGGATCATGGAGAAAGCTAGAGAGTTCCAGAAAAACATCTACTTCTGCTTCATTGACTATGCTAAAGCCTTTGATTGTGTGGATCATAACAAACTGTGGCAAGTCCTTAAAGAGATGGGCATACCAGACCATCTTATTTGTCTCTTGAGAAACCTATATGTGGGCCAAGAAGCAACAGTGAGAACTGGACACGGAACCACTGATTGGTTCAAAATTGGGAAAGGAGTCCGGCAAGGCTGTATACTGTCGCCTTGCCTATTTAACTTATATGCAGAGCACATCATGAGAAAGGCAGGGCTAGATGAATCAAAAGTTGGAATTAAGATTGCCGGAAGAAACATCAACAACCTAAGATATGCAGATGATACCACTCTAATGGCAGAAAGTGAAGAGGAACTAAAGAGCCTCTTGTTGCGAGTGAAGAAGGAGAGTGCAAAACTTGGGTTGAAACTAAACATTAAGAAAACCAAGATCATGGCATCCGGCCCTCTCAATTCCTGGCAAATAGATGGGGAAGAAATGGAGGTAGTGACAGATTTTATTTTCCTCGGCTCCAAGATCACTGCAGATGGGGACTGTAGCCAAGAAATTAAAAGACGCTTGCTCCTGGGGAGGAAAGCCATGGCAAATCTAGACAGCACACTAAAAAGCAGAGACATCACCCTGTCAACAAAAGTGCGTATAGTCAAGGCTATGGTCTTCCCAGTTGCAATGTATGGCAGTGAAAGCTGGACCATACGAAAGGCTGAGCGCCAAAGAATTGAGGCCTTTGAATTATGGTGCTGGAGAAGACTCCTGCGAGTCCCTTGGACTGCAAGGCGATCAAACCGGTCAGTCCTAGAGGAGATCAACCCTGACTGCTCTTTAGAAGGCCAGATCCTGAAGCTAAAACTCAAATACTTTGGCCACCTAATGAGAAGGAAGGACTCACTGGAGAAGAGCTTAATGCTGGGAAAGATTGAGGGCAATAGAAGAAGGGGACGACAGAGAATGAGGTGGCTGGATGGAGTCACTGAAGCAGTAGGCATGAGCTTAAATGGACTCCAGAAGATGGTAGAGGACAGGAAGGCCTGGAGGAACATTGTCCATAGGGTCGCGATGGGTCGGACACGACTTCGCAACTAACAACAACAAATCACTATTTATTCAAGATGCCTATGTTTGTCTTAGAACTGTAGATTTTAGAGGTCTGGGGTCTGGCTAAAAATATAAAATATTTGCAGGGAAAATCTACAACTGATTTGCAGCAATTTTATTTATTGTCTATCAATATTTTTCAGAGGAACAAGGAGGAACATCTTAATACAATAAAACTTTTTGAATTTCTGTTTTTACTGTCTAAGAGGATTTCTTAACATGAGGGTTGCAGATCCGCCTGGACTGTATGACCATTTTTTTACAGATAGAGTTGCAATAGAGAGCAAGGGAAAAGGACTATGAAGAAGGAAAAAGTTGCAAGAATGCCAAGGCACTCAAATACTAGGCTAGAAAGGAAAGAGAAAATGGGCTGTGGTTGTTATCACACTCTGTCTGCATGGGAGTAAAGAATGAAAAAAGTTTATTGCCTGCCAGCTTTTTTGCAAGCTGCAGCATTTTGAAGCAGGTTTTTTACTTCTCTTTTTTTCTTCTTTGATTTCAGTGAATAAGAATAGTTACGTACAAAATGGGACCCAAATTTTAGAAATTATGTAAAAGCAAGCAAGTAGATCCTATTACAAATAGTGTTTCCAATTTTAAGTATTTTTGCTTATTTCCAATAAAACAGATTTATAAAATTGTAAAGTTTTATCATTAATTTATTTGATATTTTGATTAAAATATGATTATTAAAAGTAAGTGAGATATTTATTTTTGGTCCTATGGTATCTCCAGTGAAATCATAATTTTATTCATGATTCATTTTATCATTTCAGGGAATACATATATTTTAGATGAGAACCTGTCTTTGTAATGTAATTTACAGGATCCTTTTTTCTTTTCTTTTTCCTTCCTTCCTTTAGTTTATTTTAAATTTATTATTATATTTTTTAATCTGAAGTTATATGTTTATTTACTGAATTGTTTAGCATACTATGTTTCATTTTAAAAATGTTTTTGTTTTATAGTCAAAGTCAAAAATATGGAAGCTTTTCTAAATACTTGCACTTTTTTTTAAAGCAGATGTATGATCTCATCTGCAAGTTTTAAATAAAATAGTTCTTTATGTTATAGGATTTAGAGTTGGGCACTTATCCTGCCACATATTTAACAGTTCATTTTGCAAATTAAGTCTTGCTAATAGTGTAAATTTATAACAAGAAAACATTTTATGTTGCATTAATTTTTCTCATTCCTAGAGACAAACTTGTACATTGACCATTACCATTAAAGTGCTGGACAGGTACTGACAAACCAGGGCTATATGTGGATGTGAGAACTATAAATAATTTCAGGATCTCACTATGGAAGCCTGCTGTAGTATGCAATTCAGAAAATTTATTTTATTTATTTATTTTAATTCCATTTATATCCCGCCCTTCTCCGAAGACTCAGGGCGGCTTACAAGCTTAGCAGTAGCCTTCATTCTATGTATATGCCTGCTTATTAGGGCTTTCGCCCCCCCCCCCCAAGCGGCATTAAAATCTTATTTGCTATAAGAGTAGTTTCCATGTGTCCCAATAGCCCCTTTCCCACAATCTTTTGAGTGATCATAGGCTAGCCTAGAAATATTTCTGTATTATTTTGGTATGTGATTAAATAGTCTCATAAAATGGATGTATATATTTTAGGTGTTTAGCAGTGTAGTCTGTTTCTATAAGCAATCAAACACATTGGTGTAGAACAGGGGTGTCAAACTCAATTTCATTGAGGGCCACATCAGCATTGCAGTTGCCCTCAGGGGGCCGGGTGGGTATGGCCTGGGTGGGCGTGGCCTACTGGGTGGGCATGGCTAGAGTGCATATGGCCTACTGGGTGGGCATGGCCAGCTCTACATCATTCGCATCAAGGGTGCCTATGGGGGCCTGGGCAGGAGTGGGACAGATCTGAGGGTCTCTGGCAGGAGGAGGGTCTCTGGGCCAGGGCCAAGGCAGTGGGGGCCGTTCCCTCACTGTTTCCAGGATGGCTTCGTGGGCCGGATCCGGCCCCTGGGCCTTGTGTTTGACATGTCTGGTGTAGAACTTTGTATACAGAAGCTTTTTCAGCATACACTTATGAACTTTACTAGCTGCCAATTCCCATTTCATAAATTCTCCCATAGCAGAGGAATTTGAATAATGAGAATATATGAACTGGAACATTAAGAGCCTTGGTGGAGTAGTGGGCTAATGCCTCCTTAAGTAACACCAGCTGCCTGCAATTAGTGCAGGTTCGCATCCCACCAGGCTCAAGGTTGACTCAGCCTTCCATCCTTCCGAGGTAGGTAAAATGAGGAGCCAGATTGTTGGGGGCAATTAAGCTGACTTTGTAATAATGCCGCTTGGGGTGTGTGTGTGAAAGCCCTAATAAGCAGGCATATACATAGAATGAAGGCTACTGCTAAGCTTGTAAGCCACCCTGAGTCTTTGGAGAAGGGCGGGATATAAATGGAATTTAAAAAAAAATTAAGAAGTTGCCCCAGTAATTTATAACAAATGAGCAAGGGATTTTACAAGATTCTGTAATTCGTCAATGTTTTGTTTTGATGAAAAGTAGTAATAAAAGCATTATTTATTATGCATCACAGAATTCAGATACCCTTTTAAAATTTTTGTGTTTAAGTGTTTCTTCTTAGAGCATAGCTTCTTCTAATTCAGTGAAGCACTAAAGGATTCTTATTTTCCTATAGTACAGCAAGATATGTCAAAAAATTTCCGTTGTAACTAGTAGAAGCCATTACTTCAGCATATAATTTCACTTTGATGTAACTTCACTAATCTTTGAGAATTGGTTGAATATTAACTTCAAAAGAACAGTAAAACATTTTCAAGTTATTTAAAATGTATAATAAGTTGGAAAATATAGTTTTATTCTTTTGAATCTGTTCAGTTATTGATCTAAAGAATTGCTTCTATAAAATTTTATTTCTTTTTCTTTTTAGGTCAAGGAAATAAAATAGCTAAGGAAGCAGCCAACAGATGGACTGGTATGTCTGCATTACATTATTTTACACATTCTTCTGTGAACAAAAATAAATACATGGGAAAAACAATTTTTAATTTAAGATTTTAATTACTATTTTTTTTACATAGAACTGACTTATTTGCCAGGCAACAGATTGCTGAAAACTCATAAAATAACTATTACTGGTAAAGTTTGCTATTGGTCATAAATGCAAACATAAATATAATTTTTGTGATTTCTGATTCAAACATTTCAATGTTTTTGTTCATTGTTAGATATAGACTCAGTTTTTGCTAGGTATCACTTCTGTTATTGTTTGGATGCTAAGATACACAATCATGCACACTGAATGACAAGCTTCAACTAATCTGCAAATAATGAATAATGGTGTAAACTAATCATGTATCTGAATAAAAAGCAGTAAAATGTGTGTTTAAATTAATCTGAAATTACTTGGGGTTTTAAATTAGAGTGCACAGTAGTATATGAATCATGGTAATCCTACAGAGCAGCTGACAATAAATTGATTTGCTCATTGTCAGATTATTGTGAATAATGATATGAATGGTATATGATTTTACGTTGTAATTACAATTTCATCACATTACATCATATTCCACATTGGGACAATTTTCCAGGAACAGTCATGTGTAAACATGTTCAAAATAATTAGTACATAATCATGTTTCAACATCAATTTTATCACTGAGAAGTAATTTGCATATGTTACCTAAAATGAATCAATAAAAGTGCAAATAATTAAATAAAAAATTGTTTTTTATATGTAATTGCTAGTTCATTGAAATAGTTTTTAGAGATTCTTCCTCAAAAGTTTAGAAGGGGCCAGCTGAGAAAGTCCTTCTTTGATTATAGAGCTGCCATCTACCAAGTAGTCTTTGACTTACGATCACAATTGATCCCCAAATTTCTGTTGCTAAGTGAGTTTTGCCCCATTTTACAACCTTTCTTGCCACAGTTGTTAAGTGAATCATTGCAGCTGTTCAGTTAGTAACAGTTGTTAAGTAAATCTTTCTTCCGCATTGACCTTCCTTGTCAAAAGATGATCATATGACCCTGGGAACACTGTGCAACCATCATAAATATGAGTCAGTTGCTAAGCATCTGAATTTTGATCATGTAATCATAGGGATGCTTCAACTGTTATGTAACTTGGAACAGACACTAAATGAACTATTTTAAGTTGAGGACTACTTGTATTTAGGATTGCATTTGGAAAGTTGCTTTTATTTTTTCAAGACTTTGTTTTAATGGGTTTTTTTAATTTTAAAAATATTTTCACTGTTTTGTGAATTTATTCTTTTGAATTTGCTATTTCAGTTGTTTGCTAATAACTGAAGGATAAAAGAATAGCATATTAAGTGTTTTCAAGCAAATTGAATACTTGATTTCTTTCCTTGTGATTTTTTATCTCTTTGTAACAGTTTAGTATCAATTGCCATGTGGGCAGCTCCTGTTATAAAATTAACATACTAAATTGGAGAAAACTGTGTGCTAAATATGTTATATGTCATATACAGTATGAACACCTATCCTTATAGTATTAGTTTTTCTCAAAAATCTTTCCCTCTAACTTTATTGACAAGTTTTTTGAACAATCATGCTTCATTAGGTACAATTCTTTCAAAGTTACAATACCATCAGTTTTATAATTTTTGTATCTGTTTGATACTAAACTGGATGCAAGATGCTATTTAGGAAATACTGTGACACTTAAATCAACAGGAAAATGAAATCAAGGTTAGCATCATAAAGTCTAGAAACTATCGTAATTTTATTCTATTGAGTTGTAGGGAAATATTTCAGTCTTCTGCTTCAGTGTAGAGAGGCGGGAAGGATTGGTTTCTTTTTTAAAATTCCTGAATCAAATGGGAAGTAAACAATTTTGGTTAAAATCTAGATAGAATTTAAAGAAACAGAGGAAAAACTGGTGCCTACCAGTATAGAAACCTCCAGAGACATGTGACTTTTCAAACACATATAACTCCTCAGTTACTAAGTGTATATATCAAGTTCTAAGAACTGAACTATTTGCCCTGTGCCTATGGTGCAATCAATTGCTTTTTGGAAAACTATTACTACTGAAATGTCTCATACAGGAAAGGGATTTCAGTGTAGTTTTTATTTAGATTTTTTAGATTTTATTAGATTTATATACCGCCCTTTCCCAAAGGACTCAGGGCGGTTTACAGGGCATTTTAAAATCACATCAATATAAAATACAAAGTTAAAAGAGAATTAAAAGATTAAATTATCCCTGAAAATAAAACCCCAGTTAAAATTCTCAGCCTGGGTCAGAGAGCTCAAAGAGCCAAGTCTTCAGGTCCCGGCGGAATGAGCGTAGGTCAGGGGCAGTCCTAAGCTCCACAGGCAGCTGGTTCCAGAGGGCAGACGCACCCACAGAAAAGGCCCTCTCCCTGGGTGTTATCCGCCGGCAATCTTTTACCGCCGGCACCCTGAGAAGACCCTCCCTCTACGAGCGCACTGGACGAAGGGAACTTGATGCTGGCAGCAGGTGTTCCCTCAGATATCCCGGACCCAAGCCATTTAGGGCTTTATAGGTCATCACCAGCATCCTCATCTCTACATGAGAATTGGAAATTACAAAATAATCACTGTTGGATGTTGCAGCCAAAAAGGTGATTTATCTCTGAGGAGGGGCCTCTGGATGACAATTTGTAGATATGTTAATTAACTTTAAACACTAAGGGTCTTTTACTATGATTATCATTATAAACACTTGAAGCCCTAACATCCATTATTTTTCATCTATTTTATTTACAGATAATATATTTGCTGTGAAATCTTGGGCTAAACGGAAGTTTGGATTTGAAGACAACAAAATTGACAAAACATTTAGTATACCAGAAGATTTTGACTATATTGATTAAAAATATTTAAATGGATATCACATAACTTAATATTGTTCAAGATGCCTTTATTTTAAATTTCATTTCATTCCTACCATTACTTGTACTGTTAATAAAAACTGAAAACACTGAAGTAATTTTCCTTTCTTACACTTTGATCTTCCTGATAATTGTCTCAAACAGAAAGTTGTTTACAGATTCCATGCTTTAAAATCTGTGATTTTAGTTGCATGATAAAATTAACAAGCTACAAAACAATGAAAGAGACAGGAAACTATTTTAATCCTTAGAATTATTTGAAAAACTAAAAGGCATTAAAGGATTTTAATGATATGACAGGTTTTTTCCTGGAAGTTGAGTGGAATATATTATTCTTGAGTATCTTTTCCACATATTTAATTCAAAAAAGCTAACTTCTGCTGCATAATTAAATAGACTGGTTGTTTTATCAGTTTTCTTAAATTGAGGTGAAAAACCCTGAACTATTTTAAAAAGTAAAATCTAAAGGAAAAGGCAATTCATATAATTTAGTGGAAAAAAGAATACAATATTAATGAGCTTGCTTCTTATTACTGATGCTTGATGAGCTTGAAGGTTTTAGTTCTTATTCATTAGATCTCATAGCATTTATTAATGAAAGGATTCAAATATAAACCCATTCATGCAAGAGTAGAAATATACGACAAAGCAAGAAATATGTTGCTTCAAAAACTGGAAATTTTTAATATATGATTAAATTTAATGCAGCTTATTTTTTTTCTAAGAGCCTCTTCATCAACAGCAACTGCAGCAGCTCTACTCGGTCCCATTATCAACTTCATTAGTTTTGTTTTGTGCTTTGTTTTGTTCTAGCTCAAGGGTAGGCAACCTCGGCTCTTTTATGACTCACGGACTTCAACTCCCAGAATTCCTGAGTCAGCTTATATTATTTCAATTCAAGTTCAATAAGCCACTTTAGACCTCTGCTGAAGTTAAAAGGCAAAATATAAATATTTTAATTAATAGTTTTCATACTATTTTTCTTCCCCATGTCTCCCAGAAAGCTTGTTTCAGAAATAACCAGTATAAGGAGGCAAATACATAAAAACAAGCTTTTCTATGGTATACAAACATGAATACTGATAAAAATTGGTATTGCTTCTCCAACTTCTCTGACTTTCTAGACTTTGATCAAAAACATACTTAGTATAATATATCCATATATATTTCTCTGTGCATTTAGCCAATCTGTTTTTACATATGAAATTGCTAAATGAGGTGTATTTATTCCATTATCACTCTTGTTGCCCAGATCGTCCCTTAGGACAATCCAAAATAAAGCATGTGATAGTTGTATCAATTGTGGGGTCCTTGATGCTCTCTGAGCTTGCTTGTTTTCTTGCGAACGTTTCATTACCCTAACTAGGTAACATCTTCAGTGCTAGTAAGGAGTGCTGTTTGCTGTCTGTTTATATTCTGGTGTCTTGCCTGTCTGGGCGGGTGGGAGTGGTCTTAGGGCTTTTCAATCAGTGGTATGCATACCGCTTGTGGTACATTGCCACGTGGCAGGTGGTACACGACTGCTAGCCAAGTGTAGCGGGAGGGGAATGAGCCGAAGCAAGACAAGCCTGAGGGAGAAGCAGCTGCAACTGCAGGACTGTCTGAGCTTAGCAGAAACCCCAGGAGCCTGCAGGGCTCCAGCTAATTGGCTGCAGCTGATTGGTGCTTCAGCTCAGCTGGAGGTGAACTGAAGAAAAAAAAGGGGGGGAAGCAAAGGACAGGCTATAAAAGGAGGTGGTTTGGGCAGGAAAGGGGAAAAAAGACAACAGGGAAGGTTTAATCCCTTTAAACAAATGTAATTAGTTTTACGCCCTGTAATTGAGTCTGTCTATGGCTTTTAGAAAGTTTTCTTTAAAGGTAAACGGCATCAAGTTCCCTTCGTCCTGTGCGCTCCCACTTGGAGGGCCTTCTCAGGGTGCCGCCTGTAAAAGACTGCCGGCGGATAACACCCAGGGGGAGGGCCTTCTCAGTGGGCGCGCCTGCCCTGTGGAACCAGCTGCCCGTGGAGCTTAGGACTGCCCCCGACCTTCGGTCATTCCACCGGGACCTGAAGACCTGGCTCTTTGAGCTTTCTGGCCTAGGCTGAGAGGTGTTTTTTTCCCCTCAGGGATCAAATTTAATTATTTTAACTGTTTTTAACTCTTGTATTGTATTGATGTTTTTAAATACTTTGTAAACCGCCCTGAGTCCTATGGGAAAAGGGCGGTATATAAATTCAATAAACTTAAACTTAAACTTAATTTAAAGCTAAAGCTTTTTGCAATTGCCAGAGCCTTTCAGTTTAGGATTGTAACATTGTGACACGTGAGCCTGAGGCAGCTTGTGTTTCTTGCTTTGTTTCTTGCTTTGCTTTGCACTTGCTTCCTGTGTCTTTAAGGGTACAGGGAAGGGATTGGAGGGGTGCATTCTTACTACACTGTGGAAGAGCTCAGAAGGGAGAGCTAGCTCAGGAGTTTACAAACTTAGCAACTTTAAGACCTTTGGACCTCAACTCCCAGAATTCCTCAACCAGCCATGAGGGCTGAGGAATTCTGGGAGCTGAAGTCCACAAGTCTTAAAAGTGCCAAGTTTGAAGACCCCTGAACTAGTTGGTAGTGGTGCATATTAATAAACATGGAAAAATTCATCATACATTTGTCAGTGCAAAGGGAAAGTGATTCAGCAAAGGAACACCCACCAAAGAAATTAAAACTGGTACTTTTTTATTTTTTTCTAGTTTGTAATATTTTATTAGATTATACAGGTGAAACTTGAAAAATTAGAATATCGTGCCAAAGTTCATTTATTTCAGTAATGCAACTTAAAAGGGAAACTAATATATGAGATAGACTGATTACATGCAAAGCAAGATAGTTCAAGCCGTGATTTGTCATAATTGTGATGATTATGGCTTACAGCTCATGAAAACCCGAAATCCACAATCTCAGAAAATTAGAATATTATATACAGTCAATAAAACAAGGAGTGTACATAGAACAATATCGGACCTCTGAAAAGTATAAGCATGCATATGTACTCACTACTTGGTTTGGGCCCCTTTTGCAGCAATTACTGCCTCAATGCGGCGTGGCATGGAAGCTATCAGCCTGTGGCACTGCTGAGGTGTTATGGAAGACCAGGATGCTTCAATAGCGGCCTTCAGCTCTTCTGCATTGTTCGGTCTCATGTCTCTCATCTTTCTCTTGGCAATGCCCCACGGCTTGAACTATCTTGCTTTGCATGTAATGAGTCTATCTCATATATTAGTTTCCCCTTTTAAATTGCATTACTGAAATAAATGAACTTTTGCACGATATTCTAATTTTTCGAGTTTCACCTGTAGAATAAAATACAAAAATAAAAGCAAATAGTACGACACAGTGGGGAGGAAAAAGGGGGAAAAAGTGAGGGGGAGAAGGGAAAAAGGACAGACTTCCTCTGTTGCAGTAGAAGGAAGCATTAACATTGAACCTTTGTTTTAATATGTTGGGCTATTAATTTAATTCATTTTAATTCTATTTCAGCTTTTATATTGTCTTTTAAATTGTGCCCTGTAAACCGCCCTGAGTCCTTCGGGAATAGGGCGGTATATAAAACTAATTAAATAAATAAATAAGCCTCAACTTTTTACTTTTCCATAATATTATAAACTAGCCATTTCTATAACAACAAATGAATCTAATCAGTAAAACCCCAAATTCCCCCCCCTTTATTTTTTTAGTCATCAAATTTTTGACACCTTGCTAAGCACTGGTGGTGCTCAAATATTGTCATGTCCTAAAAGTGGTACAATCTGTGAAAAGGTTGAAAAGTCCTTAGGGATTCTTTGGTTGGGCTGTTTACTAATGGCTCTGTGGCAGTTTCTTGATTGGGGTAAAACTCTTTTCAACAGTTTCAAGAAGGCTCCACACACATTTGCACCACTCAGGTGACCCTGAAGACACAGATAAGCCTCCAGGTAGCATTAACGACTTGCTAAAAGAATGCAAATGAACAGCTGTCTGCAAGGAATATAAATCTCCATTCCCCACCCTCCAGGAGCTGAGGAAGTTTCTTGGATAAGAAGTGAAATGTCTTCAAATAAAAACATCCAGTTGCCTCATGAAAAAGCATCTTTGGGATAACTATGACCTGGATGATTGAGAATCTCCATAGACTTCTAGGTTGGAGTTGCAGACAGCTTTGTTCATATCTGTGAAAGTTCATGACTTGAAAGTTCAAAAGAGGGACTTTCTGTAAATAGGATTAACCATAGCATAGCAGCCTGTATGCACTTAACCAGAGAATAGGTGTAAATGAATTTAACAGAACTAATGTTGAAATTAGTATGCACAGCTTTATATTTGCAGAGGCCAGATTTCCAATAGGTCTGCTTGTTTGTCATGACTACACTTTTCTTGTGTATGCACAGAGAGGATGGTTTACATGTGAGATAATGTTTGTATGTAGATGTGGACCAATTAATTTTGCCCATGGAATGTTTTATTATATGTGTTCTCATAATCTTGTTGATTTTGGAATGGGGCCCTTTGAAATGTGTACATATTGTATTTATGCATATTGTGTCATATGAATATATTAGTTGGGACAAAAGTATCTGATATTGATTCCACTAATAGCTGACAACCATAGTTGACAAGGAAAGAGAGCTGAGCAGAACTACAAATTTTTGCATGTATTTATATCAATTTTTCTGGAATTTTTCTTTTGGGAGGAGGGATAATTTTAAAATCAATCTATATTTTTCTTTTATTAATTTACATTCAATTAGAATGGATTCTGATGACATTACCCAAACTTATTCACTTTGGTTTGCCTTTCTGTCCAAATATATAATTTTGCAGTTTTCCTTATTATAATGCACTTTTGTACATCATGTTCTTAAACATGCATTATATGCAGACTTTTGCCTATTTTAAACTAATAATCTTTAACTTCAGATTCAAATATAAAATAAATTAATTTTGCCCAGTTCCCTATATAATTGTTCTTAGACTTCAAGATTACCTTGTAGCAAGTCCAGGCATGTTATATGTCTAGTTTGGTCTTGATCTAAATTTACTTATCTAGCACAATGACGTTAATATGAGGAACATTGGCCTTTAATGGCTAGACATAGTGTGTTTAGATTTGTGTCAGCCTTAAAATTAGACTGTCTAACCTTTTCAAAACAAGTTACCAATATCATGGCACCGCAATAAACCAGTCATAACATCTCTCTCTCTCTCTCTCTCTCTCTCTCTCTCTCTCTCTCTCTCTCTCTCTCTCTCTCTCTGTGTGTGTGTGTGTGTGTGTAGGACAAAGTGAAGTGTGTTATGAGTAATATTGCATATACAAAGAATTAAGGGATTATGAAATGCAATTATTAACAAATATTGGCCTCTTATTTGTATTAAACATATATTTGCAAAGGAATTAATCTCCTGACAGTTTTCAAGGTATATTTTTAACACAAAGGCAACTAACAACTTCTGTAGCATACATTAAATATCTTACTGAAGAAAAAGTACCTTGTCAATTTTAAGGTTTTTAAAAGTTAAGCCTGGATGAATGAAGAATTAAAGTAAATAAAGAGAATAAAGTAAAGGGTAAGATTGGCTAGATAAATAGTAAAAGAAGATTGGACATAATGGTGAATTAAGACCATATTCACTGGGGCTATCAATGAAATATATTGGTCCTCAGGATTTACTCAGTGGGTAAACAAGTGAAACAGGTTCAAAAAGTATAGTAAAAGTATTATTTGACAGCTGGCCACTAAATGAGTAGGAAATTTTGTGAAGTATGTGACTCATAGAATGTAAGAGATCAAAAGATTTATAGATTATTTAATTCAACTGCTCCTTAATGCAGGAACTCTCATATAGCTTTTCCAAGCTTTTCCAGCTACTGTTTAAATAATACCAGTGAAGTAATCCAGTAATCACCCACCCATTCTCTCATTAATTGTTACTATTTACAATGTGCATATAAACTGTTCTTTCTAATTGTCTTATATCTTGCCCTGCCTTCTGTAAAAACTGAACAATTATTCCTTGTCTTCTTTATATACCAGAGGACAGCTATCCTGTCTCAGTGTAGTCTTTTATTTATAGTCTAAACATATCCAATCTCATAATCATTCCTTGTCAGTTTTCCTCCCCTTATAATCTTGCCTTTTTTCACTGGATATTTTCAGTTCATTAATATTTTTCCTAAAACGGTGTAAGAACTGGATGGTGTTGTCTGACTAATACAATATATAGAAAAATTAAGTTAGTCTTTGTCTTGACACTATATTTCTGCCGATGTAGCCTAGGAATGCTTTTATTTGTTTTCTGCACCTGTATGATACTATTCACCAAATTCAAATTGTGATACCAGATTGTTTTTGAATATACTGATGTCTGTCCTGCCCTAAATTAATTGTGAATAATGTTCCATATTACAACTTGTCAATATCTTGCTAAATATGAATCTTCAAATTTCTTCTGTTGCCTCTATCTTTGTCTGATCTGCAAATATACTGGAATTACTATTTTCATTTTTTGTTTGGTCTTGCTGTTTTATGCCGTATGCTACCCAGAGTTACTCAGTGAGTTGGGAAGCCTTTGAAATGTGATAAATGAATAAATACATAAATTGTAATAATTATATTTTCTAATTTCGTATTGAGCCATTATAAGTTCTCTTTGCTGAACAGCCCATAGCTTAGAATGGAGCCTAGCAGTATGCTCTTCAACATTTTCTCCCAGGTCATGGTGCAGCTGTACAATTGTTGGTTATAATTGTTTAACCAACTGTATATCCATTCAATAGTAATTTATTCCCACTCACATTTGTTATCTTTCATACTAGTCTCATTGGCAACTTTTTCAAATGTTCAAATTGGTTCAAGGTATATTGTTCAGTGTGTTCCCACGGTGAGCTAATTTGGTTTTTCTTTCAGAAAAAGGAATCAGATTGGTTTAGAATGCTTTATTCTCATTAACCTTGTGCTAGTTTGTTCACAAACAAAATGTTCAAGACATTGCTTGGCACTGACATCAAACTGATGGTCAATAGATATGCAGAATCTCTATCATTATGCACTGCTCTGGTACAGTATATTTCATGATTTCTTAAAAATTACAGACACCTACAAGCTCCTTCAAGATTCTTAGATGTAATTGGTTTACTCTAGATATTTAAACTTGTTCATGGTAATCAAATTTTCTTTAACTGGTCTTTTGAATTGCCTTGGATTCTTCCTCTTTTACCATGTTTTGTTTAAGTGTATATTATTTAATAAATTATCTTTTCTCACAAGTAGGTGACATTCAAATTACTGCAATAAATACAAATAAAAACAACATAATATCATTAAAAGTGTATCCATTGATCCCTCTTGCTATTATTACTATTGAGCCAGGTACCACTATTCTATACCTGTGTATCTTTTTTTCTTGCCTAAATGTAGAATCTTATTTTTCTCACCATTGAATTTCATTTTGTTAAATAGGGCCCAGTGTTCAAGTCTGTCAAGATTCTTCTGTGTCTTGACCCTGTCTTCTGGAGTGTTGGCTATTCCTGCCAGCTTGGTGTTATCTGCAAATTTGATGAGTTCCCCTTCTATCCCCTTGTCTAAATCATCGATGAAGGTATTGAAGAGTACTGGACCTAAGACAGAGCCTTGGTATACCCCACTGCATACTTCCTTCCGTGTAGATGCAATTCCATTAAGGACTACACAATGATTGCAGTTGGTCAGCCAGTTACTGGTGGTCATGTTGTCTAACCCACATTTTTCTACCTTATCAAGTAGTAGGTCTATTTTATAAAATGCCTTACTGAAGTCCAGGTATATCATATCCACAGCATTTTGCTGGTCCACTAATTCTGTCACTTTGTCAACAGATGCAATAAGATTTGTCTGGCATGATCTGTTTTTGACAAACCCATGTTGGCTTCTGGTTATGACTTGGGTTGCCTTGGTGGAGCAGTGGGCTAATGCCTCCTTAAGTAACACCAGCTGCCTGCAATTAGTGCAGGTTCGCATCCCACCAGGCTCAAGGTTAACTCAGCCTTCCATCCTTCCGAGGTAGGTAAAATGAGGACCCAGATTGTTGGGGGCAATTAAACTGACTTTGTAATAATGCCGCTGGGGGGGGGGCGAAAGCCCTAATAAGCAGGCATATACATAGAATGAAGGCTACTGCTAAGCTTGTAAGCCGCCCTGAGTCTTCGGAGAAGGGCGGGATATAAATGGAATTAAAATAAAAAAAAATAAAAAATAGGACAATGTTCGTAGATTCATTGCTTGATTATCTTTTCCAGAATCTTCCCAGGTATTGATGTTGGGCTGATTGGTCTGCAATTTCCTGGGTCCATTTTTTTTTGAAGATGGAAACTACATCAGCCTTTTTCCAGTCATCTTGTAGTTCCCTGGTGCTCCAGGATCTTTGAAAGATATAGTTCAGTGGTTGTGAGATCATGTCTGCCAGATCCTTCAGAACCTTGGGGTGTGATCCAACTTGTCCTGTGATTTGAACTCATCTAGAGTAGACAGGTACACTCTTACCATTTTCTTGCTTATTTTGACTTGCATTTCTAATCTGCATTTACAGTATTTCTTTTTGATAGGTCGGATTATTATTTTTCTTTTGTGCAAAGATAGATAAAAAATGAGTTAACCAATTCATCTACTAATATACATGCCAAATAAAATACGATGTTAGGATCATACCTCCCCCAAGGCCAGCTCTACACACATAAATACATTTATATGACCAATATGGTTCTTGGTGGACTTATGACAAAGTAAAAAAAAATACTGAGGTAAGAGCTATGTAAGATTCATATTTTATGACAGAAGATTCTTAAAGTGAATATAAAAATCAAACCAGAGTGTTTTCCTTTAGCCTTAATAGACAAAGAACTTGAAAAAAAAAATTCTAGAGCTTTGCTATTATATATGTTGACAGCAGCAAGAATGCTTTATGCACAAAAATAAAAAGATACTTTAATTCCCACAATGGATGTCTGGCTGGAACTAGCAGAGATGGCTAAATTGACTGCTTTAATCAAAGAAAAGAACACATCCAACTTTGTTTCTACTTGGAAACACTTCTGGATTTAGTGCTTGAGGTGGAAAAAAATGGGTTTTTTTTACTTTGTGTTTTGTTGTTTACATAAGTTTGTTATAGAAATGGCTAGTATATATTAAGTATGTAAAAGTAAAAAGTTGAGGCTGTAATGTTACTATCTTATTCTACTGCACTAAAAAGAGTCAGAAGTCAATGTACTTTTTTCATCTTTCCCCTATAATTCTTTCTCGTCCCTTTTTCCTCCCCCATTTTTCCACTATTTCATTTTCATTTTTATTTGTATTTTATATCTTGATAAACTTAATAAAATTACTTTAAAAAAATCTTCCCAAACAATGTTTATGTTAAGACAGTACATTCTGAATTGGGATAAAATTTTTATTGTTTTTAAATTTCCCTTTTAAAAATAAATATGATAAATTAGGAAAATTAACCAAATGTTTATGGCCTTATTTACTAAAGTAAATGCAATATTAAAACTGATAGCATATTAACATGTTATAAAGTTTTGAAGTAATTTATCTGACTACTGAGTTAGAGCTAAGGTTAGCCTATTCTTTGGTGCCAGTGGGACAATCTGGAATTTCAAGTTATGGTTGATTATGGTCACAAAGTGGTTGCCATGATGGATAAGACTAGTCACAAAACCTCTATGTTTCCCAAATGCTAACTGGTAAGAGTGCTTCCTACCAATCCAAGCTTGTTAAGATTATTTCCCTCACATTTGTTTTTCCCTTATTTCCTGGGCATGTGGATACTCACAGTGTTAGCCTGCAGTCAGCCAGTTACCTATGAATTTTGGGACTGGCAGGTGTAAGGGTGTCTCCACAATAAACAGTAACCTTTTCTTGGCTGTAAGAATGGGCTTGTGGGATGCCATTAATGGTGCCACTTCATTTTTATTTTCTGCCAGCAAGATCCTCTTTTCCCCCTCCCTTATACTGAACCCATTGTGCATTTACTGGAGAAACTTCAAGCAGAAGTTGGTTGAGAGGGTTAAACAACAAGCTTTAATTACAATTTCAAGGATATACAAGAGACTTCTTTTAAGCATGAGTTTGGACTACTCAGCTGCTAAGATATACATCATCAGTTACATTGCAACCATTGTGTACAAAGTATGAATCAGTATTTTGTTGAGAGGAGGATTATATAAAGTATGGAAGGTTCATTCAACATAGAGACACACCTACATCTTTTTCAGACTCACCCAATGTTGTATATTTTGAGGGTATGAAATAGAAAAGGTAACCACTCTGCACATAGATGGTGTAATTTATATAGTATGAGTTAGCACTGGAAGCATAACTATGAAATATGGACTAGATTTATGTAATACATATAATCTAGTATTAACTATTTAATAGTACTCTAGTCCAGAATGTCATGCTTTGTTACAAATTATCTTACTATTTCATTAGTGAGATGATTCATAGATCTATCAATGATGAGCTAATAATCTCCTTTTACCAGGAGTAATTAAGAATCAAATGTCTGGTTCATATAAATATCAACTGTACAGTATAGCTACCAGCCATCTTTCAGCATGTTTTGAATCAGTGGCTGCCAAAGTTTTGAAAATTTAAAGGCTATTGTGGTCATACCTTAAGAAATGGCAAAGATTTTGGAAAAAGGTCCACTGAGGCTGCCTCATTTTCAAGATCAACTCAGTGTGTGTGTGCGCGCGCACATGCTTGATCATCCAACAAGAAATCTCAGAAGAAAAATCAGGCAGTTTTTTTTCTGAAATGTTCAGAACTCTCTATTTTTAGCACTACTGATATATGATATGGGCTTCTGGCACATTACGTGCTTTCCATTATGAAGTTATTTGTATTCAGTATTCCTTGCCTATAGTAACCAGTAAGTTAAATAAGCAATAAATAAACAGGTCTACTATGCAATGATCCACATTAAAAAGCAGGATATTTCAAACCACTCTATAATGCTTCAGTTTGGTTCTGATGGAAATGGTGAATAGTGGCCGATCTGGCATGGTCAACTTGTTGTGGGACAATTCATCATGGGAGAAGAGTTACACCAATATCAAAGAATTACACTAATATCAAAGAATGGTGGAATAGAATCATTAAAGAAAGAATGCAAAAGGAGGGACAAAATGAAATGTGAATGACAAAAATTAAAATGTTCAAATTATTTTAAATAATTAAATTGAATTGTTGAATTGTCCTGTAGCGACTTGTCCCTTGGTGAGTTGGCCATAGCAAATTGGCCACATGAGTTGGCTGTGGCGAATTGGCTGTGGCGAGTTGTAGCATTCTGATTTTCATCTAACTCTAGCAGAGTTGGTCTCTAATGAACCATAAATGACTCCAAAGATATGTTGTATTGGAAATGATGAATTAGAAAGCAGTTCTAGTATGGAGCTGTTTTCAAACTTTCTTTGTACAGAGAGATAACACTGCAAAAATCTGATGCCTCAAGTCAGTAGCATGTGAGCAATGTGTTCTTCCATAGCATCCTCTTCAAAACGTGAGATCAGAAAAGTGCTCCAGTATCTCTAGAATAGCTCTATGAAGCTCCCTCACAAATGTATGCATACTTATATGCATGCATATTTTCAAGGAGTAGAAGGACAAAATTAAAACATTCTTATTAATGTCATCATGGGTTAATGTTTTCTTCCAATTTCCCATTTCCAGCAGTGACTGTAAGATATTCTTCTGTTCGGAACGGGTTCTGTTCTACGCTGATCTCTTAGGACTTTATATCCCAGAGTATTCATCTCTTATCTTCTAATAATCCTGCCTGGGTTTCAACCTAATCTCCTGCACAATTGGATAGAAACCCACATTCTTGGAAGCTGAAAATGCCTATGCTTTTTAAAACAAAAATACTTTTTTTTTCCAACAGGAAGTCCAAATTTGGGCAGTATGTCATATTACCAGTTTGAAAATTTGTACCTCCTGTTCAAGGAGTCAGAATTTACCAGGCTAACTGTTGGCAGTGCTTTCAAGATTTTCAAAAACAAAAGTGAACTGCATATTCTTTGTTTCATTTTCATTTGTTAGAAAGGCAGTTACAGTTATTCCAGATGGTTTATGAAACATTCCTTGATTTAAATAGCTTGGATTTGATTGTAAAAACATTTTCCAGAATTTTTATTTTTTATCTCTTAAATGTCTATGGAGATTCTGTCATCCAGGTCATGGTTGTTCCAAAGGTGTTTTTTCAAAAGGCAACTTGGCTTTCTTTGTTTTTTTGCTTGAAAACATTTCACTTCTCATCCAAGAAGCTTCTTAAGTTCTGAAGAAGAACTGAAGAAGCTTGTTGGATAAGAAGTGAAATATCTTTAAGGAAAAAACGAAGTCCAGTTGCGTTTTGAAAAAACATTTCTGGCTTATCTCTTGAATGTACCAGACATACGGTAATAAAAATGTGAACTCTAATAGACTACTTGGTCTTGCAAAAACAGAGAGATTACCTATTATCTTTTTGCTTACTGTATTACTAAAGGTAAAGGTAAAGGTAAAGGTTCCCCCGCACATGCGTGCTAGTCGTTTCCGACTCTAGGGGCCGGTGCTCATCTCCGTTTCAAAGCCGAAGAGCCAGCGCTTGTCCGAGGACGTCTCCGTGGTCATGTGGCCGGCATGACTAGACGCCAAAGGCGCACGGAACGCTGTTACCTTCCCACCGTAGTGGTCCCTATTTTTCTACTTGCATTTTTACGTGCTTTCGAACTGCTAGGTTGGCAGAAGCTGGGACGAGTAACAGGCGCTCACTCTGTTACGCGGCACTCGGGATTCGACCCGCCAAACTGCCGACCTTCCGATCGACAAGCTCAGCGTCCTAACCCACTGAGCCACCGCGTCCCTATTTACTGTATTACTAGACATACTGTATTCTGTGGTATGAAATTAAAATATCTGATGGAAGATAAGTTTTTGGCAAGAGATTTTTTTTCTAATTTAATGAAAGTAATTTACAGAGCAATGCATGCTTTAAAAATGAATCAGAAGGACAAGTGTGAGCAGAGCACTTAATTAAAATACTGTAGCTATGAAAGCCTGACCAAAAAAAGGTCACTATTTTAAATATCACACTGAAAATACGGTATGCTGCTTTAATAATGTGAATCATTAAAATGGCCTTTCAAATAAGTCTGAAAAATGATGCATATATTGTGATGAGTAGAAGATAGGAGTTGGGCTTGCATGAAGTCTGAAATACTTCAATGGACATTTTTTCAAGTATGGACAGCCCTAATAAAATACTATTGTGATTTCATGCTGTTTCAGGTTAGTGAGAATCAAATACATAGAAGAGAGTTGCCATTTAACATATTCTGGATAGCACTGTTTCAGTTTTGATTATTGTCATTCATACAGAATGTGGGATTTTAGAGTATTTTACCTGGTACTTTACAACAGGGCTTTTCAACCTTTTTACGGAGTATACCACTTTTAGGATATGGCAATATTCAAGTACCACCTAGGAAGGTGTCAAAAACTTGTTGACCAAAAAAAGTTTACAATACCACCAACATGTAATTGTATTCTAGAAAAAGTAGAGCATCTTGCTTACCTAGTTAAGTCATAATTATCAAATTAAAATATTGCTCCCATAAGACTGTGTCACTGAATTGCCACGTAGAAAGCAAGTAAAAGGCATCTGCTGGAACAGCCTATGGGCTTGCTTGGTATTTTCCTTAGCTTGCTTAAATATTTGATGGAGTAAGGGATTTTTTAAAACTTTTGGTGGATCATAACTGAGTTCTTCTGCAGTGATAGTGCTGCTTTTCTATTTAGGATTGGTATCTTTTGTTTTTTAATGGAATTTTTTTTAATGACATGAGGTATTATGGATGTTAATTAAAATATAGAATAGACACACATTGGCAAGGACAATCATTTTTATAAATATGCTTATTACTGGAGCAAACATGAGAGATTATGTATTGTATGTCAAGCAAAGATCCGAAGCTATGAAGAACGGGTAGGCTTTGGTATATGAAAGTAAAGGAACCTGCCATAAAATGGATTGTTTTATGATCATAAGATGAATCAATCATGTGACTAATTTACAACCTTCTACAGCAATTGTTAAGTAAATGCCATATTTGTTAAATAGATCAATGATTTACCATTGGTGTGGTTTGCCAAAAACTGGAAATGCTGGTATTCGGCAAAACCATAATAAAAACGTGGTCATGTTAACTGGGATGCTGAAAACAGCCGTAAATGCAACTGTGTTGCCAAATGTCTGAAGTTTGGTTATGTGGTTGCAGAGGCGGCCCAATAATTGGAATTTCAAATCTGGGTTGTATATGCCCTTTTTCATAACTTTGAATGGTCACTAAGTGACTGGTTGTAAATTGAGGACTAGCTAGATAGGTTAGGGGTTGGGACAGTCTGGTTCAAGTCCATTTTCAGCAATGGAAGCTCCTTTCTAGCTAACATTGGCCAGCGCAACATGCTTCTCAAGTTTCAGTTGTTAGTATAAACAAACCTATAAGCTACTGTACGTTCAGCTTGATAGAAAAAAAAATAGAAACATAGAAAACTGACAGCATAAAAAGACCTATTGGTCAATTGAGTCTGGCCTTTGAGGGTTTTTTCATTATCATTTTTAATTTTTATTACTTTTTTAAATTTTTGTCAAAGGATGGAAATGTTTATCCCAAGCATTTTTAAACTCAGTTACTGATCACTGACCCATTACCTCCACTGGAAGTTGGTTTTAAGCTTCTACTATTATTTATTTGAAGTAATACTTTCTAACATTACTTTAAAGAAGAGATATTAAATCTAATAATAGTAATACCATCAAGAGACAAAACAATAATTATTTCTAATTACTCTTGAAAAATGGGTCACTCTCTGTACAGCTTACTTATTTCCTTTCTCTCTGAAGTGAACTATTTATATTCTTTGACATCTCCATAATACCACAGCTAAAATGTCCTTACTGATCCCACATGAAACTGGCACTCATGTACCTGCTACCAAACTGTTGCTACCAGACTGTTGTTTCTACAGCATGCCTTTACTAAGACAAGGTAGGATAGAATACTAAATGGCAAATATCGTTAAGAGATACCTATTACTTGCATTGTACTCTTATACATGTTTGTGTATGTTCCCACTTAATGGCTGTAAGGATTTTTTTATAGCCGGATAAGTTAGCCTTATATTTATAGCTAGAATGATTAGCCTTATAAGAATAATACTTTAAGCAACTAAAGTTTAGGCTACAAGCCATTATTTCCTAGTCTTCTAATTCTGGCATTAGTACAAGGCTACATTTTGTCTTTGAACTCAGGGAAACCTATTCTTCATACATAAAACTATAGTATAGCCAATACTGGCCCAAAACTATATTATTTTTTAAATTAACGAAAATGTATTTACATAGAGCATAGATTCCAAACAACTTTCCTATACACTTGCTCTTCCAGTGCAAATAAAGAGACCTAATATATTATTATATGGAGCTGGTTATCATCTGGTTACACTGTTATTTTCGCTAACATACTGATCAAAAACAGTAATGTAGCCCTTTAAAAGATACAAGCTTCTGATGTGCAATGGCTTCTTAGATACATGTATGTTATTGTACTGTATATGAAAAGATGTATATTGGATTGATTATTGCTAGGTCATTTTTTAAAAAATAATAATGTGATAGTAAACCAGGGATTGTGACCTAAATGTTGCATGAATCTAAGGTTCTTTTCTAAAATTTTGCATCTTACATCTTCCAGCCTAAGCAGGTCACCAGAAAGCCACGGATCGCACTGATCAGAGTGCTAGCTTTGAATACGATTGATGCAGGTTCAAATCTGATTTAGCCATACATTTCAGACAATTAAATGTGCCACCAGTCCTAGAGTCTCAAGAAGCCAGTAGACTGAAGGACGTTCATTGGAATTTCTCACATTATTTCCCACTGTATCCTGCACCAGTCCCCCCCTCCCCCCCCCGTTTTTCCTTTCAAGTGGAGAGTGCAGAGAAAAACTCAAAATACTGATATCAGTCTTTGGGGTCATTGGTCAGGAGATGGTTTTACTGCCCTTGAAAGACAGGTATTACTGTACTCCAACAATTATTCTAATAACAAAGCATGTTTTAGGGGGCTCCATGGTGTGTGTATCCTTCGGCCTCCCCCCCTCCCAAAACTCAGGCCTGATTTTTGTCCACATAAAATGGGTGAAGGAAATCAGAAATCAGAAAAAAAGAAGGGTTTAGAAGCGACCTTGGAGAGCATCTAAGGGAGAGTTTCTGCTCAAGGCAAACACTTCAGCAGGACTGATTCTGAAAGCTTCGGCCCATAAATTTGAACAGGTGCGTCTTGTGTGTGAGGGGGGAAGGCCGGCAATGCCTAATGCAGAACTGAGGGCCAACGGTTCATTCTGCAGCTTAGAACGACCGGCAGACCAGCCCCACCTTCCAGCAAACAGGGCTGACGGCCTGAATAAAAGAGCCAAAACGCAGAGTCGGGGCCTTGCAGCTGGTGAAGCCCGTCCTCTCCCTTCGGTGTCCGCTTGGCCTGCCTTCCATGTGTTTTGGGCGGCGGTAACAGCAGCCGAGTTACCGCCTCCGGGCGGAGCCCAGTGAGGAGGGGAAAGCCGTTTCTTACTCCACCGCCCTGCGCCGCGCAGCCTGCTCTATCTCTGCCGCACACGCGCCTGGAGCGGGGGAAGGGGAGGAGGCGGCCAATGCTGCTGCTGCCGCCGCCGCCGCCGCCACAGCTGTAGCTCCGCCAGCCAGCTCGGGCAGACAGGAAAGCAGCCGCCTCAGCAGCATGGCGGGGCTGCGCTACCCGTCGCAGAGCAGCTACTGCCGCGTCGCCACGGCCGTGAACCTCCTGCTCGGCGTCTTTCAGGTCCTCTTGCCTGGCTTCCGTCTGGGAGAAGCGCAGGGCCAAGGTAAAAAAAAAAAAGAGAGAGGGAGAGAGAGCCTGGCGAAATACTCGAGGGGCAGCGCCGATCTGCAGCGGGAGGTGAAGGGGGTGGGGGTCGACCAGAAGAGGACGGGGGTCTGACGAGGGCGAAAATTGAGTGAGGTTTTTTTTTTTCCCCTCGCCCCTCTCTCCGCCTCCCTTTGTGCAGCAGCGTCTCTGGCTGCTGCCTTCCCAGTCGCCGAGAAAGGGGGGGAAAAAGAGCCGTGAGCGAGTTCCCCTTTCTACCTCGTTGCTTAAAGCTTTTTTTTTAAACAAAAAGAAAAAAAACACGACCGCTCGTTCAGAACTCCTCGGGGCTTGTTTGCACGAGCGTGTGGCAGATCAGTAAATAAAGGGGTGGGGGAGCCAAACCGTCGAAGGCGTTTGCACCCTGAACGTGTGGACGCTGCTTTCGTGACTTGCCACCACCGCCCCCTCTCTTCCCGCCCTGCTCGGGCAACACGCTGCTGCCGCCGCCGCCGCCGCTGCTGGGGTTCGCGTGGCTGAGAAAACGACGCCACCCTTCGCCCGGGCTCTCCCTTCTGCCTTCCCCAGCCTGCCCCGCCGCCTGGTAGAAAGAGGGGTGGGTTGTTCGGACGTGGTCCTGCTAAGATCTTTCTTTCCCTCCCGCGACTTGCTGCTTTAAAGAATAAAAAGGCCAAACACCCGCCTTTCGCAAGCCAAGTCGGCCTCTTCACCCTCCCCTTTTCTTCGCGCGTGGTGTCTGCAGCAGCGTTCAATATGGAAGCGCCTCTTAGCCTCCAGCCGAACAAAAACAAAGCCCGACCACATGTTTGGGCCGCTCGAAAATGTCCGGTCCCAGAGCATAAGAACTCGCCTTTCTCTAACTATATTAAGGTCCAGGTTACCACAATGATCGCTTGACCTGGCTGGAAGTCGTGATTTGGCACTGATTGAGGTTTTTAACCTCTCTCTCCCCCTCCCCCATCTAGCGATTGATCCTATTCCCAATGTGGTGGAACTGTGGCAAGCAGAAGAAGGGGAACTCCTGATGCCTGCAAAGGTAAGGAAGATCTGGGAAGAGAGAAATGGCAGAAGGGGGTACGTGGTAGCACCTACAGAATAAGATCATTCTTCTCCTTGGAGGGGATTAGGTGTCTCTGGAAAAACAAATAATTTCCCTACATTGCCAGTGTTTTCCTCCACACTGTTCTGCAAGTCATGGTGGCCTTAGAGATGGTGGTGGCTGTGACTGGAAAGCAATTCATCCACATTCATCTTAACCGGATATCAGCAGCACTGCAGGCTCTATTTTTCTGTAACTTCGGAGTAAAATAATGAAGCTTATATATGAGGGGGGAAAAATACTCTGATGCTTCTGCAAGATTTCAAAATCTTATCGCGCTTGATAAATTTTGTAGGACAAATCTGTTGACATATGATGGCAGTACTGCTTCTATAAGGGAAGGTTGCTGTCAGCAGATCTCATGAACTTCTAACATGTTTGAAATAAAATCCACTTCTTTAAGAGGAACATTGTATCAGGATATGTATCAACACTATACAGATTCTCCCTGGCTCCCCATCCCTAATAAAGTGAGGTGATATAGTCACTTAAATTGTGAAGATACTCTTATTAATCTTAATTATTTTAAAATTCAAACTTTTAGAAAAATTCTTAAATGGAAGGTGAGTGGTTTTCATATACTTTTTAATAGTTACAGATACATTTTCTTTAGCAGCTATCTAGGTTTGCATTTTTTACATATTCTGTCTTGTTGTTGTTAGCTGCGAAGTCGTGTCCGACCCATCGCGACCCTATGGACAACATTCCTCCAGGCCTTCCTGTCTTCTACCATCTTCTGGAGTCCATTTAAGCTCACGCCTACTGCTTCAGTGACTCCATCCACCCACCTCATTCTCTGTCGTCCCCTTCTTCTATTGCCCTCGATCTTTCCCAGCATTAGGCTCTTCTCCAGTGAGTCCTTCCTTCTCATTAGGTGGCCAAAGTATTTGAGTTTTAGCTTCAGGATCTGGCCTTCTAAAGAGCAGTCAGGATTGATCTCCTCTAGGACTGACCGGTTTGATCGCCTTGCGGTCCAAGGGACTCGCAGGAGTCTTCTCCAGCACCATAGTTCAAAGGCCTCAATTCTTTGGCGCTCAGCCTTTCTTATGGTATATTCTGTCTACAGTTCCACATATTCATAAACAGTGCAATATTCATGACCAGTGTGATTTTCTGTAATCATGTCTTCTCCTGCTTGAGTGGGGGGTTGGACGAAGACCTCAGAGCTCTCTTCCAGCTCTAATTTAAGTATAATCTCAATGAGCTGAAAAGAGTTTATTTCTAAACACTAAAAGGGCTTCTCTGGTGCTGCCCAGATGTGAAAGGTATAACTTATCTCAGCCCCAGATGCTGCAAGAGTTTATATGGTGGATGGAGGCCTCATATGGTAATATAGCTAAAGGCCTCAAGATTGAAAGAACTTCTCCATATGATATCTTCCATGTCTACCAGAATAAATACCAGCAGAAGAGGGTCTGGCATGGAAAGAATGCATTTGAGGGACTTAATTCCTGCTTCTTAATCCCACAGTAATCATTTGTAGAGTATGATAGTTCCATCAACTCTCTAGATAAAATAATCCCTTCTCTTTGGAGTTAAATATCTACGGTGGAAGTAAAGTATGTGTGAGCGTTATTATTGAGACCATTTTTACTATGCAGGATTGATTTTATTTTTAAGTAGAGGTATGTGAATTGGTGTTTGAATGCTTATATCATTTAGTCCTATGAAAATGTAACTCCTGCAGTGATCTTGACTGGAAGTCAGATACTTGAAAACTTAGTATGTTTGTTTTCTGGTTTACCTTTTTAATTGATGAAGTGGGTATTCATTTGTTTTATCTAAATTGAAGGTAGTATATGAAAAATTGCATGCTTTTATGTTTAGTTGTAATCACTCAATCTTAGATTAATTTAAGAGTGTTGCTACCTTTTATTTATATTAATGTTTTAATGTGTGGCATTATTAGCCACTGAGTTCTGTTTAGAAAAGCAAAGGAGGGTGTCAACTTTAAGTACAATTAAGATTGCTGGTTTTTCTGGAGTGTAAGCATATTGGCTAAAATAAATGTTTAATATTGTATATTATGCCAAATTGTTATTTTCCAACATCAGTGTGCAGAAAAGGACAACAGAGTAGCTGAAAGCTTATTACTATAATGTGTTTAGCATAGTTTACGTCAGGGCTTTTCAACTTTTTCACCCATTGTACCACTTTTAGGATATGGCAACATCCGAGTACCACCAGTCGCCTAGCAAGGTGTCAAAAACCTGACAGCCCTGCAGCTTCAGCCATCTCTCGCTCAGGCTTCTGTAGTACTACCACCAGTTCAGCTCATTCCCCTCCCCCACTACCACTTTTCCAGGATGGTTGCGTACCACCTGCTAGGTGCCAATGTACCACAGGTGGTTCCCGTACCACTGGTTGAAAAGCCCTGGTTTACATAATCTGAATCAGTTTTATATTGTATTTTCATAGAGCATATAAATATTGTCCCAAATTATTCTATTATGCCATGAGTTAATTATGTATTACTAAACCAAAAGGTCTTTTGTTTCACAATGCTCTTTCTGCCTTCCTTTATGAGCAATAGTGCATGTTGCATGCAAAGTTGACCTTTGTTTCAGCCATGCGTAGTAAGGTGAAGCAACTGTCATTGCTGCGTTAGTTTAACATGCAGCAATGATTATCTTGATGAAGTAAATGAATTTTGAGAAAAGCTGAATCTCAGTTTTGTGCAATTGGAAACATTCTGTGAACATCTCCCTGTTTCTGCTATCTTGCATTTATAGTACTGTTGGTTTGCTACTATCATAATTCCTAGGCATTAAAACAGTGGTTTTGCAGTTATACATTGTTCAACAACTCTGAAGGATATTAAAATGAAAAGGCTGACTTTAAGCCTTGAGTGGAAAGATAATAGAAACATTTTTTTATGTGTGAAGAACATGTTACTTTAACAGGAAATATTTTTTCGGTAAAGGTATGCTTCAGATATTTTCTCAAAATATTTTACTATTTTTTTTTACTAATATGAGTTCCTATTCATATATAAACTTTTTTAGACACTATGAAAAATAGATTGGTTTCAGTATACCCACAGCCAGTTTTAAAAAGCAGAAGTGAATTTAGAATAAAGACTAATAATTTCTTCCTTTATCTGTTGTGAGATAGTTTGAAGTAGATTTTAAAAGAGCTGGACTGTTTTGGGTACTTCCTAAATGCCTTTTTAAAAGGAAATTCAATTTTCGGTTCATATTGTTCAGTTTCTCTGTTGGGCCTATAGTATTTTGTTTAGTCTCAATGTAAGTCTGATGCCAATTTTAGCTAGAAAGTGAATTAAGAGTTTCATTTTAAATTCTCAGTTATAAAGTAATAATACTCAGATGTTCTTATTTTAGAAACTCATGAAATGTCAAATTCAAATCTTGAGTAACTTTGAAATGTTCATGAAAAGAATTGGTTTTTTCATATTTTTATTAATTTTTTATAAATATTTTTCAATAGGCTTTTTCTAACATTCTTCAGAAATAGAAACCACAAAGCAAAAGTGATAGCGAGTATTATAAATGAAATGCTGCAGTTCAAATACTGCTTTGTTTATAAATTCTTAATTGCATTTTCCCGTATTATGTTAGTCATTTCTTGCTATAGTATATTGATTTCTGGGAATCAACTGCATTAATGCTTGTTCAACTAATGACTTATAGACAGTCTTAGTTGCTAAGGGCAATTGTACAAGTTACCATATTTTGGGCCCATCAGGGTTTATAAATAACAGGTCCATTATAAAATGGTGATACTGTGCCTAATCTCCTATGTGTCTATGGCTATCTAACTTTCTATGTAGGAACAGAAGTAAAATAAGACTGACTGTCTAGTAAATATTTTAAAGCCTTTTGTGGGTTCATTTGTTACTCCATCTTGAAAGGAGTGGTATTTTCTTAATTTTGTGGGACAAGTGTACATAGATTAAAAAAAACAAAGGCAGTGTATAAGTGTTCTAAAAAAATCTTACCTCAATTTTGTACATTCTCATAGGTATTTTATCTAAACTATGTGCTTATTTCAAGCAGTGGGCCCCAACCTTTGTGGTTTGGTGGCCCAGCTGTGGAGGGAGAGTGGAACTCGGTTGTGCGTGCGCACGGGCATACATGCATAGAGCTCAGCTTGCGCAAATGGGCTGGTGCACATGCATACACAATTCAACTTGCACAAGACACTTATGTGTTTTCCATGCAATTAAATGTGTACTATGATAAAAGAGCTAGATGCATTTTGCAATTAGGAAGAAATTGGAATTTTAATTTTCTTCATCTATATTAAGGATGTGGCATATGCGAATATGGAAGAAGAAGCTACATTCTGTAGTCAGAAATACAGTACTATTACAGTGTTGCTATTTTCCTGCCAAGTATGACAGGAAAATTAATCTCAAATAGGAAAACTTTTAGAAGTGTGTGTATTAAGTTGATATTTCTCAGAAGGGAAATGACATGTTTAAGTTTATTTGAGTGGAATACACAAGGATAATATGCAATGAATAATGGGGCTGCTCACTATGGGATTTGGAGATATTGTTTTCCCAGGGCCTAATTTATGGAAAAGAAATGCCATTTGTCATGTATTATAGATTTCTTGAACTTTGCCATGAGCCTTAATGCAGCTATTAAATGCTGCTGATAGGCTGACTGTTGTCTCTCTGTTTGTCTAGTCCTTATTATGGTTCGTCATACAATCAGCCAGATGTTCACACTGGATTTGGCATTTTTGTTTACCTATCAAGTCCTTTCCAAGGACCTGGGATAGGCAGATGTGGATGTTTGATGGTGTTAGACATATTGTCACAAGATATAAGCTGTTCTGAGTAAATCTGCCTTTTGCAATTGACTGATGGTGAATATATTAAAGCCAGTGGTGTTCAAATGATGTTCTAGGTCTAGTTCAGGGGTAGGCAACCTCGGCTCTTTTATGACTCATGGACTTGAACTCCCAGAATTCCTGAGCCAGCTGGCTCAGGAATTCTGGGAGTTGAAGTCCATGAGTCATAAAAGAGCCGAGGTTGCCTGCCCCTGGTGTAGTTGTTTGGGATTGCACCCAAAATGCCTATTTCTATTGGTACTATCTTTGCTTGCTTTTGCCACAGTTGTTCTATTTCTGTTTGCAGATCTTTGTATTTTGCAATTTTCTGCAGTTCTTTCTCTTCTCTTCCGTTGTCTCACAATACTGCCTCGTGCACCATCCAGACTTTTTTGTCTTTCACATTGATAGTTGTTAAGTCTGGGGTGTTTTGTAGTAGGTGCTTGTCTGTTTGAATTCTAAAGTCCCAGAGCAATTTAGTTTCTTCATTTTCTATGATTTTGTCTATTTTATAGCTCATCGCAGAGTCAGCCAAATGTTGAGACTGGATTTGGCATTTTTGTCTGTCTATCTAATCTCTTCCAAAGACCTGGGATAGGCAGGTGTGGATGTTTAATGTTACAGATATCGTAGCAGAATGGAAGTTGTTCTGAGTAAAGCTGCTTTTTGCAATTGACTAATGGTGGATTTGTCAAAGCCAATGGTGTTCAAGTGATGTTTGGGATTGCATCCAAAATGCCAATTTCTATTGGTACTACCTTTGCTTGCTTTTGCCACAGTTGTTCTGTTTCTGTTTGCAGGTCTTTGTATTTTGCTATCTTCTCCAGTTCTTTCTCTTCTCTTCTGCTGTCTCTCTCTATATTGTGATTGTTGTTGTTTATTTTGTTACAGTGGTCTTGTGTTATATGTCTGAAGATTTAGGCATTTACTTCAAAAAGTTTAAATTTTGCTAATAGCATTTTTTTCAAAAATTCGCATGCAAATATATGTTTGTAGTGTGGCAGCCTAATTAACATGAGCCATCACTGAGCAATACTGGCATTGCTGAAATAAAGTATTTGTAGGAAATGCATGTTCGTTGCTGAAAAGCTTTCTGGTCTTTTCTTTGTTTATTAGGCTGAATCAGAGGAGGACATGGAGGAAGATCCACAAGAGCAGAGGTAAGTAAAGTCAGCTTTCAATAAGAGTCTGACCAATTGGTCCAGCTAATCTTCAGTTATTAGTTTTTTCTGGTAATGGCTACCATAGGTTTCAATGAAGAACTTTTCCAGCTCTGTTGAGCAGCTGTGGCAGATTCCCACTGAATTTATTCTGTAGCATTCCTCGCAGAATCAGGACAACTGATACTTTAATGTATATTGTTCTTTTACTAGAGAAATGCAACACGTCCATAGCTGTAATTTGACATAATAATAGCACCCATAAATATCTTTAAAACCGTTGACATGTTCCTATTTTATTCTTATTTATTTCTCTGAGAAAATGTACTTTCTCAAAGAAACAATACTTTCAAGGGAGCAATGTTTCTAAATGCAGATCAATGCCTATCTGTTTTACTCTAGACAAATTTTATATAGAAATGTAAGCTTGGTTAGGTTAGACATAGTTCTAGAAAAATTAATATAAACAGTGCAATTTCCCCTGTTATAAAAATAACATTAACATTATTTGCTCAGTCTCAGTTAAAATACTACCCCTCTTAAAATTGGAGGTAGAGTTTCTTTCCAAAATATTCATGTAAATATTTTAAATAATGCAGAAACTTTTAACAATTTTTAAACATTTAAAACAATGCTGGTTTTATTATTTGTAGTTATTTCGGTCTCCTTACTAATATTAGGGGGAAAAAATACTTCTGCCATGTTCTTTGCAAAACCATAACCCAGGGGTCCTCAGACACGGCCACTTTAAGACTTGTGGACTTCAACTCCCAGAATGCCCTAGCCAACCATACTGGCTGGGGAATTCTGGGAGTTGAAGTTCACAAATCTTAAAGTGACCAAGTTTGACGACCCCTGCCATAACACTACTGAAGGTGGTTTCAATGCTTCCTCCGCTTTTTCTTATTCTCAAGAAAGAGGAAGATTTTATTAGGGAACCATGTGCTTGGTTGTAAGTTGTTTCATTAACTTTCCAATCGAGTACAGATATCTGTATGTTTTCTGATTCATGGATATACATATTTGAATTGTTACCAATATAATGACAAATGTAATCAGTTTTTTTCTTTACTTAGCTAGTGTTCCTTCTTTGTTGCATCTGATTACACTTGATTTTATAACTACTATACTTGCACACGCTTAACCTAATCAAGCTAAATCCAGAAACCACCTTGAACTTTTAATACTCTATATTTTCTTTATCAGTAAATTAGAAAATATGAATACATAGCAATTTCTAAAATATTAATACAATATCCATAATTTGGAACATTCCCAACATTTAATATAGCATGTAATACAGCAATATCTGTTTCTTTTAAAATTTGAGATTAATTTTAAAAATAATTGGTGATGTAGAATTCTTATTGTATACTTCAGAATATCTTTGCTTTGTCTTATTCAAATAAAATGAAGGTGAGGAAATTTTGTTTTTTATTCCCAAATTATTATATCAGATTATTTTGTTCTGTATGAAAGAGAGAATTGTTGAATGTATGAAAAAGACTGGAAGTGTTCCTTTCTAATAATCTGTGGGATTTAATTGAGGGTCAGAAAGCCACATTAATGCTGATTGTTTTCAAGTCATACATATATACTGTCTCCGCCACCCCTTAAATAAAATAAATATAAGGTCTTTGTAACTCAACTGTGTACATTCCACTAAAACGTATTTTGTCTTTAATTTTTTGAAAACACTTGAAAAATGTGAATTGAAAAAAAAATGTAGAATACATTTTTGTAATACAAATCCATTTTCCATCACTTTTCCTATCTTTTGTTAGTATCATAGTGTTCCCTAGAAATGCTGTCTTTCTGTTAGGCTTATTTACTCATTTACAGATTTGTGAAATGAAAATAATTTTAAAATTAAAAAATGTATGGCTTAATACAATCCAGAAATAGACACAGTGACTGGAGATCTTTCCCTGTATAACACTCATTGTGTTTGATCATAGTTGCTAAAGAAGTACAGAAGTACAGATTAGAAGTACAGATTAGAAGTACAGGAATGTTTAGGGTCAGTTTTCTCTACTTAGTCAACTTAGAATAAAATTCAGTATGCTTTTTTTGGTTCAGATGTGAGATCATTGATTGTTTACAGAGAGATATAGAAATTCATAACTTTAAGGAGTGTTGCCATTGCTTATATCCATATCTTTGATTGTTGTGGACTTCTGTGCAATGCAATTCACCAACTTTGGAGCATAAAGTAATTGTTGCAATAATATTACACATTTCAGGAAATAGGGACATGTTTCAAGTGCTCTTAGTATGTGCTCTGGTTTTACGGAAGATGCTGTTCTGCAAACAATTCTTGTGCAAACTATGCGCTTTTAATAGATGTGAAGCATGCAGTATGTATAAAGACATTTGTTAGACGGGGCTAAAGCTGCCATACTAAAGCTGGTGTATAAGTAGAATGGATAAAAAAGCCAGGAATTGTCTAAAACAGTCTTTCTCAACTTTGGCAGCTTGAAGATATGTAAGCTTCAACTCCCAGAATTCCCCAGCCAGCAATGGCTGGCTGAAGGTTCTGGGAGTTCTGAAGTCTACGTGTCTTCAAGCTGCCAAAGTTGAGAAACACTGGTCTAAAAGTTTCCTTGGGGGAAATAGATAAGGAACCAGGTTGTTAAGGAAAAATATCACTTGAACCAAATAAAAGAAGTTGGACATGAACACATGGGAAACCTTTCCACCAATCCCATCAGCAGCTACCAGATTTTGAAATGAACAAGGCAAGAGTAGCTACCGTTCCTGTAAAACACCAAAGCAAGCACCTGGGATAAAAAAGGGTTCTGAAGCCTGCATGCTCTTTGCATTGTCTTTTGATCCAGATTTGGTAGCTTCAGTCTCTCTGGCTGGTTGATGGCTGCTTAGTTGAGAAGGATGTGGGTAGGTGTGGATCCTTGCAGGTGCGTTTATGTGTGTGTGTGTGTGTGTGTGTATATGTGTGAGAGAGAGTGGGAGGGAGGGAGGAGGAGAGCAGTTACATTGTTAACGGTAAACTTGCGGTTACTTTAGATTCACTGGGTCTCTTGTGTATTCTTTGGAAAGAATGAATGCCTGTGTTTGGTTGAAAGTGATTGAGTGGCTGCTGATCAGTAACACTTAGGGTCACTCACTCAGACACTCACAGCCCTGATCAACAGCCACTCGAATCACTTTCAACCAAACACTGTTGATGGGATTTGTGCTTTTTTCAGGCTCATATCACCACACGGTATATTGCATATTTAGCAGCTTTTCTCTTGAGGGATAAATTTTAGTAAAAGGAAAATAAAAATTTCACTGAGGGAAAGAACTTGCAAAAAAAAGTTTGGCCTTCTATAAACGTGTATTGATTAAAAACAGGCAATGGAGCTGTGATGTTTGAAATGTTTTTATGAAAGTTGGTATAGATGCTTTCGTTCTTTTGCATTCCTGGCATTTTAAGAAAAACTTTCAACAGCATTTATATTATGGGTGGGAGGTCTGCATGCCTCATATGCCCTCTCCCAATAATATGTGGCTTTTAGTTTGATCAGAAATTTCAACTTTATCACTGAATTTCAGCAATACCATTTGTCTGTGAGGTCTAAGCATTAAGTAAAAGGAATTTATTTGTTCTTTTTACTTACATTTCCATTTTTTTTCTTTTTGAATCTGTATAGGTTAAATAAATAAATAAATCTAATGTGTGGAAGGGCTTTTGCTGCATCCTGTGAATTTCTGGAAGAATGCTCAAAGAATGAAAGTGGGTTAATTGCTGTTTCTCAAAGAATTTCAAAGCACATTGAAATGTCAAAATGTTACAAATTCTGGGATGAGTCTGGAAAATGCATGTTCCAATATTCCAAATATTTTTTGATGAGCTACAAGAAAGGGCTGAAGAAAAGGGGATAAATTATTGGAATTGCATTATGTGAAGATGCTGTACATGGAATTCAACTTAAAATGCTTTAATTCTTGTGTAAGTGAATAAATGATTTAGGAAGTCCTTTCACAAATATCCTTTTACAAAAAGGATTTGTTAAAAATAATCCCAAATTGCAGGAGTTGACTACAACCACAATTGGCACCCAGATTTCTATTATTTATTTTATTTATTTATTTATTTATTTTAATTTCATTTATATCCCGCCCTTCTCCGAAGACTCAGGGCGGCTTACAAGCTTAGCTTACAAGCTTGCTAAGCAAGGTAGTTGTTAATGAGTCACATCCATTTTACAACCATGTTTGCTATTTTGTTAAATAAATTGCTAAAGTTGTTAAGTGAATGATATAGTTGGTAAGCAAATCCAGCTTCCTCCATTGACTTTGCCTATCAGAAGTCATCTTGGAAGGTTGAAAATGCAACCACAAAATATTTCAACCATCGTAAATACATGCCAGTTGCCAAGTGTCAAACTTTGATCATGTGATCATGGGAATGCAGTAACAATACCGATCTTAAGTCTTTTTCCAGTGCTTTTGTAACTTTGGCTGCTAAATGAATGGATATAAGTTGATAACTTGTAACAGGTAATATCTGATCATTGAAGAACAATTTTATAAACTTGCATTGAAGTGCAAGTTTATCTTTCCTCCGTGTTTGATTGTACTCCATTTCCCCATTGCTCTGCTCATTGTAAAGGCCTGGTATAGAGTGTGGAGGTTGGTTGGGGGGGAAAAAAGAAAAAGAGCAGAGCATTTTGGCATTAACAAGCTTCCACTCCTTGATTTAGACCAGGGGATGGCAACCAATATTTCATGAATATTAATCTTGGAATGTGGGCATGCTGCAAAATAAAGCACAGTATTTATATTCATGGATCCAATTAAAGACCTTCGGGAAGCAAGCCAAGAAAAAAATGTGAACTGAGGAAATACCAAATATTCTTGTGAGGAGATATTAGAGTGCAATGTCACTGAATACATTTTGGATAAATGTTTTGTCGTGGCCTTATCTACGGTGACAATAATTTTTAGACCATTTTCAAAAAGTCTTCAAAGGTTGCTTTATACTTGTCAAATTAATAAGTATCAGAGTATGTCTAAAATGTCATATAAAATATGAGCAGGTTCAGAGTATGTCTTTGTTTTAAATTAATATTCAGAAAATGCCCCTCAAAAAATAAGGCAGCATGATATAACAGAGTTGGAAATGACCTTGGAGGTCTTCTAGTGTCTAACCCCCTGCTCAGGCAGGAAACCCTCTTTAAAAAATCTCTCTTCTTAAAAACGTCCTGTGTTGTAGCACCCACAACTTCTGGAGATAAATCGTTCCACTGATTAATTGTTATAATGGCCAGGAAATTTCTCCTTATTGGAGTCTCCAGTGCAATTGGAAGTTAATAAGTATATATATTGTAGACTTAATAGTTCTTGAACTATTAAAAGTTTATTAAACTAAAATTGGACCAAGAGCAAAGCAAGTAATATCCTGGGAAAGCTCCAAGAACCCCTGGGTAAGGAACTAAGGACCTTTCTCACATTGGCCAATGTCAGTGTTCATGAAAAACACTGAACAACAATGGTGTGCAAGTCAGATTTGCAAGGGAAAAGCCACTGCTATCCAAAAACATTACTGCTGACCGTTTACAGTTTGCAAAAGATAAGCCAGAATGCTGTGGATAAGTCAGAATGCTATTAGAAGAATGTTCTTTGGACAACAGATGAGACCAAAATAGAACTTTTTGGCTTCAGTGAAAAATGTTATGTAGGATAAAAGGAAACAATCCATGAGAATCGTGTATCATATATTATACATGGTGGCCCATTCTATGTCATGAAAGCAGTCAGTTTGTGTTGAACATGTGGCCCATCCTGTGTCATGAAAGCAGTTTCATGTTTGTGTCATGAAAGCAGTCAAAACTGGAGATGGGCACAGGCCAGGAGCTTGTGACTGTCCAGGCTTATGGATTTCCTTACTCTCTGATGTAAAGATAGCCTCTTCTGCCTTTGAACATTTAGAAGGAAATGAAAGTAGTTTTTCTATTGCTGAGTTTTCAGAACATTTTAAAAAGGTTGTTGCCATGTGATTCTACTTGGATTTTTCATTTTTTTAAATGGTTTTTTGTTGTTGTTAGCTGTGAAGTCTTGTCCGACCCATCGTGACCCCAATGACAACATTCCTCCAGGCATTCCTGTCCTCTACCATCTCCTGGAGTCCATTTAGGCTCATGCCTACTGCTTCAGTGACTCCATCCAGCCACCTCATTCTCTGTCGTCCCCTTCTTCTCTTGCCCTCAATCTTTTCCAGCATTAGGCCCTTCCTTCTCATTAGGTGGCCAAAGTATTTGAGTTTCAACTTCAGGATCTGGCCTTCTAAAGAGCAGTCAGGGTTGATCTCCTCTAGGACTGACTGGTTTGATCACCTTGCAGTCCAAGGGACTTGTAGGAGTCTTCTCCAGCACCATAGTTCAAAGGCCTCAATTCTTTGGCGCTCAGCCTTTTTTATGGTCCAGCTTTCACAGCCATACATTGCAACTGGGAAGACCATCGCCTTGACTATACGCACTTTTGTTGGTAGGGTGATGTCTCTGCTTTTTAGTGTGCTGTCTATATTTGCCATGGGCCAGGCTTTCCTTCCGAGGAGCAAGCGTCTTTTAATTTCTTGGCTACAGTCCCCATCTGCAGTGATCTTGGAGCCTAGGAAAATAAAATCTGTCACTACCTCCATTTCTTCCCTATCTATTTGCCAGGAATTGAGAGCGCCGGATGCCATGATCTTGGTTTTCTTAAGGTTAAGATTCAAGCCAACTTTTGCACTCTCCTTCTTCACCCGCAACAAGAGACTCTTTAGTTCTTCTTCATTTTCTGCCATTAGAGTGGTATCATCTGCATATCTTAGGTTGTTGATATTTCTTCCGGCAATCTTAATCCCGAGTGCCGCGTAACAGAGTGAGCGCCTGTTACTCGTCCCAGCTTCTGCCAACCTAGCAGTTCGAAAGCACGTAAAAATGCAAGTAGAAAAATAGGGACCACTACGGTGGGAAGGTAACAGCGTTCCGTGCGCCTTTGGTGTCTAGTCATGCCAGCCACATGACCACGGAGACGTCCTCAGACAAGCGCTGTCTCTTCGGATTTGAAACGGAGATGAGCACCGGCCCCTAGAGTCGAAAACGACTAGCACGCATGTGCAGGGGAACCTTTACTTTTACCTTTTATTGCTGTCCAGAGAGCCCTTTTTAATGAGTTAATCTGTTTATATTGTTTCAGTAATTTAAAAATGGAGACAATATTAGAGTAAGATTATCCTTAACTGAAGGATTCTTAAAAACTACTGTTAAAATTGTTCAGGTAGTACTATTTTCACACTTTAAAAACTGTTAAATTTAAAGGAGGATGCATGCTTGTTTTCCAATATTTGCTACAGTGCATAATTACAAAAATTCAGTTAATTTCATCTGTTGTCCTATTTTCCCAGTCATCTCTAATCTTTGGCTTTGGTAGCTTGAGATATTGGCTATTGAAGTGCAGAATATCTAATAGGTACTAGGTTAAAAAAGATTGTTCTGTCCAGCTTCTCTGCCCTGTAATTTTTAAGGGAAGAGTGTATATTCTTTTGCCTTCCTCTACAGGTAGTCCTTGACTAACAACTGTTCGTTTAGTGACCTTTCAAAGTTACAACAGCACTGAAAAAAATGACTAATGATCATTTTTCACACTTTTGACCATTGCAGCAACCCTATAGCCATATGATCAAAATTCAGATGCTTAGCAACTGGTTTATATTTATGACGGTTGCAGTATCCCAAGGTCACATGATCCTCTTTTGTGACTTTCTGACAAAGTCAATGGGGAAGCCAGATTCACTGAACAGCTGTGTTACTAACTTAACAACTTCAGTGATTTACTTAACAACTATAGCAAGAGTGGTTGTAAATCGGGGCAAAATTCACTTAACAGATGTCTCATTTAACAGAAAGTTTGGACTCAGTTGTGATCATAAGTCTAGGACTACCTGTATCCATCATGATTTTATAACAACAGAAACTATTGGTATACAACTCTTCTCAGAGACTCAGCAGATGATTTGTGAAAAAGGAGTTGGAACAGACTGCAGCAGTTGTGTGTATGTAGTAGAAATCTATCACAAATTTAAGCAGGCTTTTACAAATTTACTTGCCAAATAACTTGGGACAAAAGAGGGGAAAAATGTATCTTGCTATGCCAGAACACGATATTTTAAGATGATATTTTAAGAGCAAAATCAGACTTCCAAAGCTCTTTTGGGAATGTTGTGCTGTCATTTGGTAAGCTGATGGAAGGCTGCACCATATTTGGTGTTCTGATGTTCAATATTATTTTTAGTTTTCTCTGTCTCTGGATCTGTTGCCCCATGCAGTCTCTGCATTTATGAAGATGTTTCTCAGTTTAAGATCTTCCTTCAAAATACTTCCCAGTTGCTGTTGACTTTATTCCAATATAGGTAGATATTTGTAAAAACAAATGGAAAGTTTGATTAATATATCTGCTGACAAGACAATTTCCAAATGTCCTTTTTATTTTACCTGTAATGCTGGCTTCCTTCATATTTGATCTCAAACTTTGTCTTTCCCTATCCCTTATCCCTATTTACTTTTTTCCCAACTGTCTTCATTGATAATAGGATTTGTAATGCAAAAACAATTTGGAGAGGGCAGAATCAAAAAATGCTACATAATGTATTTGCTAAATAAATCATTTGCTGTAAAAGTCCCTTCCCCATATATTTTCCCATCCTTCTGTTAAATAAACCCTGAAATAATTTGCTCATCTTTAGGAATGGACATATTTGTCAATTTTACCATCTCTCTCTGTTTCCAATATCTATTTTTTATATCCCAAGACTGCACTGCTTAGTTTTCATTTTAATATTTTTAGAAAGAACCAAACCATATATAGGATCATGTATATTTCTGCTAGTATAACAAATTCCTTATCTGTATTTTCTCCTACTGTATATGCATTTGTTGGAATGTCAAATTTTTAAATATGAACAAAGAGCAACTGTTTTCTGGTTGCTGTATACATTTCGGAAATGTGGATTTGATAAACTTGTATCAAATTTTAAAAATCTTCCAATCTCCCATTAATTTTCCTGGGTCTTTATGGAAGCCCTCGTGGCAGGAAAGCCTTCTACACCTTGAGAGATTTCACAGTCAACCAACTAAGGGACAGATAGTTCATATCTAAATTTCTGTGAGCATTGACTGCAAGCTAACCTGAATTTTGTCATAAGCAGAGTTAAGTCTTATTTTGCTTCTTGAGACAATTGAAGCTTTAGTTTTTTTGGTGGAGTCGGAGTCAAAAGTTACAATTCTAGGGGAAAAATATTGAATTAGAAAGGAACTTCTTATTCAAGGAATTGTTACTTAGAAAAACGTACAGTAGGTAATTGTCTAGCCCAGGAATTCTGGGAGTTGAAGTCCATGAGTCATAAAAGAGCCAAGGTTGCCAACTCCTGGTCTAGCCATTGTAGCCAATGTAGTCCTAGGCTGCATCAACAGAGGAATAGTATATTAAGATCATATGAAGTATTAGTACCGCTATATACTGCCCTGATAAGACCACACTTAGAATACTGTGTCCAGTTCTAGTCCCCACAGTACAAAAAAAAAATAACTCTGGAAAGAGTGCAGAGAAGAACAATAAATCTGGAGGCTGAAACAAGATAAATGATTACAGGAACTGAGTATATCTAATTTAATGAAGAGAAAGACTACGGGTGACATGATAGCAGTCTTCCGATATTTGAGAGACTGCTACAAGGAAGAGGTGGACAACTTCTTTTCCACATGAGAGCAAGACAAAAAGTAACAGATGGAAACTTATCAAAGAGAGATCCAACCGGGAATTAAGGAGACACTTCCTGACAGTTAATTAATCTGTTGAACATCTTGTCTTGAGAAGTCTAGGGTTCTCCAGCACTGGAGGATTTTAAGAAGAAATTTGACACTCGTTTTTCCCAGAATGGTATAGGGTTGGACTAGAAGACCTCCAAGGTCCCTTCCACCTCTAACGTTCTGTATTCTGTACTGAGTTTCTTCATTTTAGATATGCTAGTTAAGATCTTTTATTGTTTCTATTTTTTGTATCTATATTGGTTCAGTTATAAACGTTTGAAATCTCTTGTAATTTCTGAATATCAGTTGAATTGCATTTTGTCATCTGCCTTAATTTTATTAGAATATAACCACTATTTTTTATTTTACTTGGGTTGTATTTTTTATTTTTAGGAGTATTGATTTTTTCAGGTGGCTGCCTAAAATTAGAAAGGAATTTTTACATTGTCTTATTTCCTTATTTAAGGAAGTAATTATAACTATATTTTGGATTAAAACAACAAGCCATGGTTTGGAATATGAATTTTCTTAAGCAATATTTAATATTAATCATAGTATATGACATGTTTGGTTCAAATTGCAAATCAAGATTAGATCTCTGCATTTGTGGAAGATGTATGATTTGAAGTTTTGGTAAAACAAAAACTAAGTTTATATATCATATAGTTTTGTGATAAAAAGTTACGTTCCATTTTCTAATATTAGAAGTAATAAAGATTGTTCATAAAAATAAACCTATCAGAATCGATAGGCAGAACAACATTTAAATAAATTAAGCAAAAATAATAAATAAGTTAAATAAAATCTTCAGTGTCATTTGTGGACTGCAAAATTGCAGTACCAAATTTTCAGTTTGATTAGAACTTCATTTGGATTGTAGATCTTACTTAGTCTACTAAAACAAGAAAAGATTAACACCAAGTGTCACTTTTAAAGTATGTGCCATCTTGAATAACATTGTGTGTTCAAATGCTTTTTCCACAATACTGTACTGCTTGCTATTTTCTAAATTCTGTTCAAGGCAAGTAGCAATAGAATGGATTGGAAAGACCTCTGTTTGACCAACTCTTTGACCCATGACATACATGTTTTGTTGCCATTGACTACTGTTCTTCAGTGCCAGTTTGATTTCTGTTGCAGTGTTTCCATTTAGAGTTGTTCCTCACCATTTTTCCTGTAGTCTTAAGACCAGGAAGATTACTCTCTGTAATCCATTTCTTTTCAAAATTAATTTGAGTTTTGATTTGTTTAAGATATAGCTGTCTTTAAACTTATAAAACTATATTTGCATAGAAGTATTGGTTTTATATTAGATGGATTACAGAATTGTTAAACTTTTTCTTATGTATGTATATACATATATGCCCATCAGCCAAATGTATGACATAACAAATATCACAAAAAGCTAATAGTTACTCACTTCTGTATACATGCTTATGCTGCTTACAAGTAAGGCCATATCAACCATGGTTTGTTAACCCAAGCTTATTATGATATACAAAAGAGTTTTGTGCTCCTTTTGCCTAGAAGCATAGTGAAAAATACAGGTTAATGATTTTATATTTTTGTTTTTTTCTGATTAAAAGATAAAATTCTGAAGTTTGGATAGTTGAGTGATGATAGCCTATTAGCTGCATTCAATTCGAGTGGGACTGTAAGTTTGTACAAGCTTTTCATAAAGTTAGAGAGTGCATATTACATGGATTTCTCCAAGTGGCAATTATACCACAAAACACATTTTTTCTTTGTGAAACTCTTGCTTCTGTTTTAGAATAAATAGATATTTTGAGAGAGCACCATACTGGTTCTCAACCTGCAGTTTACTTAAACTTATTTTACATAGCAGACCATAGTTGCAACAGAATTTTATTTTGAAAATATTCAATATATTCATTCAGCTCTGTGATTGACTTGAACAATTCAGCTTACCTACATTGACAGATACTTTATATAATTGCAAAATCTAGTTTGCATTGTTTATTTTAAGATTAGGAATTGGATTGTATTAATGTATAATGTATATATAATATGGCTAGGTGTAATGACATTTTACCTAGTGTGTTAACTCCTTTTTCAAATTACATTTCCTTCTTCTCTTCTTTAATTGCATTTCTCTTCTTTACAACAGAGGTATTCTCAGTGTGCATAGAATAGGGCCAAACTCTTTTTATTTCTTTAAATAACTCTTTTATTTGGAAAATATTTATCTGAAATAGATTCCATGGCTATTTGGATCTAGATTATCCCTGGTCATTTAATGGGACGACTACTGTGTATTAAAACCTTTGTTACCAAACAAAGGTTAAGCTGGATTTGCATATACAATCTCCTTTGGGATAATAGTGCAGATTGCATGGACTTTTGACCTAAGTGCTCCACATACAGATGAGATGTTCAGTATGTAAAATATCAAGTCAGAGAATGGAGCTGCTTTCATGCTAACCCCTACAACATGTACATGCTAATAAAAGGAGTTCTTGAAATTTTATTTTTAAAAGTCTGTTAAAATTCTATTTGCAGTTAACTTATTTATGTGTGTAAAGTATATTGTTAGTATATTTTAATGGATTTTATGTTTAGATTTGTCTTGCTTATATAATAAGTTTACTTTCTCCATTATTCTGGCGTACTAATAATCTCATGCTAGTGTTGGCTTCCCCCTTGGGTGTCAACTGGCTGTTCTTATGACCTGGACAGCTGATAACTTGAGGACAGCTCCAGCTGTGGCTGAATATCAATTTTATAATTTCATTTCCTCTTAGGGGAAATAACCCAGTTTGGTTTGGATATCACATTAAGATAGAGTTAAGCAAAGTTACAGTTGTGGATATGTGACTCTGGGCAGTTTGCAACATTAAAAAAATCTAAAGTATAAAATCCATACAAGTCCAAGATCACATTGTGGCAACTGGGTGGCTTTGTTCTACTTTACCTTAGCTTAGAACTTATGTATGGGCAGCTTATGGTCTATTTCTCTGGCCACATCTCTGTTATAACCAAATTATTCTATCTCCTTTTAGCAGTAATATCTATATAGTCTATCTGTTTTCTTTGTCTTTTATACATGTTGATATCTATGTGTGTAGGTGTCATTTTTGTTGTTTGAAGACAATTAGCAACAAAGAGACATCATTGAATTGGCAAAAATTTCAGATTGAACTTGACCATAAACCTTGTCAGCCTCTTCTTCAGCAATAGTGGTTAGAGCATAAATATGACCAACCTGTCACATCAACTGGTTGTCTACAAACCCTGAGTTTATTCTGTCATTGATTACAGTGTACCCAAATACTGACTCTGTTTTATCTTTTATAACTTTGAAAACAGTGCAATTACTTCTTTGCTTATTATCTTTTGAGTAGTAAGCAATATGATCTTCTAACTTAGTGTCCAATTCCAGTCCATTTCAATTCTCTGATGCCAAAGACATCAGAGTGCAGTAAATTCATGTCATCTTTCACTGTTGACCTTTCCTGTCTTTATGCTGCTCACATTCCATGTGCCTACAGTACTTCTATTTTTACAACTTCAGATTTTATTCTCTTTAACTTGCTATCTGGAAAGTCACACCATAAACAATTCTGAAAAGTCCTCAGCTCTTTCTTAGTAGCATACCTAGTGCCATCTGACCTAAAAGGCTCATTGTCCAGAATTATATGTCAATAGCCTTATTTTGTCTATCCATTTAGTTTCACCATTACATTTTCCTGGTTAATATAAAATTATGCCTTTGCCATTGTCAGTAAATTGGGTATCCGCCTCCCAAACCATCATATATCACCGCTGTGTAATATAGATAGCTGCTTCTTTTAGCTGGTGTCAGCCTTTCAAGTAGGCCAGATCAGGAAATGAATAAGAAATATTGGAACTGTGCTTTGTTATAGTAACAGAACCTTGAAAGCCTGCAGCATTTTCCCTTCCTTGATCCAGAATCAAGACATTGTTTCTTCAGATTTCTGACTATCACTTCCCTTCCTAGGGTTAATTTATGTTTTGCTGTATTAGTTCAAAGTCATCTTAGTTTTCTGTAGCTGGGCAGCTGGATGACATTCATGCCATGGATCAGGGGTCTCCAACCCCTGGTCCATGGACCTGTACTGGGCCGTGGCATGCCAGCAACCAGGCCGCACAAGCAAAGCCCCATCTGTGATATGCAAGCAGCACACAAAACCATGCCCCCTTCGTTTCACAGAGAAACCTCTCTCCACGTAACCGGTCCCTGGTGCCAAAAGGTTGGGGACCTCTGCCTTGGATCATCCTGTTGGGAATATGTACACTCCCACTGCTTTTTACTCACTCCACTCAGCAACATCCCTCACCCTGCCACAGTGAGGGAGCATAGCAGGCCTTGGTGTGACTACAAGCAATGTTGAAGTTAGGAAATGAAATGGCTGCCTGTTTTGCAAGGAAAACATTCTATTTAGGCATTTCAGTATTATAAAACAAATTGTGCTTGTTCACTGTTCATATTCTTATCTACCCATACAGTACACTACAAAAGCAGATATATATGTAACAATTGGATCTGTCAATCTAAGTATTATGAAATACAAGATCAGAAGAATTAAGGTTTTTTTAGATCAATTCCGCTAACATGGGCAAGGTTATATGACAACAATAACAAAACAGATTACAAATATACGAGCACTTACATTAAGCAGAATTTTTATGTTGCATCTGACTTTGAAGCATATTGCCTGCACCAATACTAGGTGTTTATATGATTAAAAATTGTAATAAAGTTGTAGTGCTTCTGATTGCATCCATTGAAATTAATATAGCTGTAGGCTTCTGTTCTTAGAAGCTGATTCATCCACAAAAACTGATTCAAAGGTACTGTATGTAGAAGGCTGTGGGGAATAGGTATTATGCAAATGAATGCATGGGAGAAAACTAAAAGTTGGTAGCATGTGCTGCCTTTGGCATTGTGATTAATACCTGACTTCAGTGTAAATTTTGGATAGGCTATATACAATTAAAAGTGATTCTTTATTTGAAATAGAAGCCTCTGAAAATTGGGCAAGTTTCCTCATATGAAGGTAAAAATAAGGTCACATATATGCATGCTCCTGCTTTTAATTAACAAGTCATACATATAAACTTTCAAAAGAGTCAATTTTTGAGAGATGTAGAGAAGTAAATATCAGAATACGGTGCTGACACTGCTGTACGGGGGAGCTATACTAGAAACTGATGAGGCAGGGTGTGCAGAGCCCTGCTTACTCTCTTGAACCTCTACTATCATGATGATACTGAAGTGTCTTTTGGCTTTGTACCAAATTGGAAGGCTGAGAGTCAGTATAGTTCAGTGATTTTTCCCCCCATTGAAGCAGAGGCTTTGGGACTTCAGCAACAGGAAGATCATGCAGCATATCCTGCTTTGTCCTTGTTAGGGGCAGATTGTTGCATACTACATTTGCTTGTTGTGACCAACGAAGAAGTATTGAAATATTCACAATTTTAAAAAAAAGAATGTCCAGAAAAAGATTTCATTCTTTTGGTTCTGAGGAGAGTGATGATCTTTCCCTATAAGATCGTGCCCAGAAGATAATGTAGTAGGGTTTGCTCTTTCAGTATCTAACTCTTCTACAACATTCAATCCTGTTCCAATGCTATTTAACATCTTAATGAAATCACCAGGGTACATCAGGTAGAGATTTGCATAGTATAAATATGCAGTAACAATCAGATATGTATCTTTGTGTTCCATATGGAAGAAAGTGATGCTTGTAAATATTTCCTACCATGTTCCCCTGAAAGTTAGACCCAGGCCAATAGTAAGCTCTAGCTTGAGTTTTGGGTGTGGGACTAATATAAGCCCTACTCCAAAACTAAGCCCTAGTTTTGGGGTGAGTTACACCCCTAAAAATCAAGCTAGGGTGGGTGTAGGAAGGTGAAGCTGCCCCACACCTACTTACCTTACCGGCAGGACCACCACAGCCAGGCCTCCCATGCCCCGACACCTGTCATGCTGCTGCTTGACGTCTTCTGTGGCTGCTTGCCGCCACTTGTGGCCAGACACCATGTGGCACATTGCACCGTAGCTGCTCCTCCCGGCAAGACACCGCATGGCGCTTTGGGCCGTTTTGTTGCTTGCATGCTTCAGGCCACTTCCACTGCTTGTGCAGTGCTTCAGGCCACTTCTGTTGCTCGCGGCAGGAGGCCACATGGTGCTTTGGGCTGTTTCTGCTGCGGAAATGGCCCAAAGAGCTAGGCGGCGTCCTCCCACGAGCAGCAGAAATGACCCGAAGTGCGGGAGCAAAAGAAGTGGCCCAAAGCACGTGACAAAGAGAAGTGGCCCAAAGCGTGCAAGCAGCGGCAATGCCCCGAAGCACCATGCGGCATCCTGCCAGGTGGAGCGGCAATGGCGCAATATGCCACATGGTGTCTGGCCACAGGTGGGAGCAAGGAGCTGCAGAAGAAGTCAAGCAGCAGAGCAACAGGTGTTGGAGCTTGGGAGGCCTAGCTGCAGTGGTCCTAACATAAGACATTCTCCAAAATCAAGACCTAGTGCCACTTTTGGAGGAAAAAAAAAAAGACCGGGTCTTAATTTGGGGGAAACATGGTACACTTGATGATGAACTAGATGAGGTAGAAAAAGATTAAAATTTGGATACGTGATCAAGATAACTATTATTTCATTGGAAACTGGTCTTGATAAGCATTGATAAGTCCTAAATGAAGAAGTACTCCTTGGTTGTCACTGTATTTGCAGGAGATAACATTTCTGGTGTACCAGATACAGTCTTTCTTGAGGCACTTAGATTTGGTGATAGTTATCCATGTTATTGTTACTTCCTGCCTGAATTATTGCAAAGCACAATAATGCTAGTGTATAAATGCTGGTGTGTTTTGTCCAAACTGTCAGGTCTGTTTTCTAGGAATTTTTCACTCTGTGGTCATGTTAAACTACAGCTGCAGAAAATGTTGAATGAATACTCATTGGAATAAACCTGTTTACCTTCCCCCTTCACCCCCAATAGTTGCATGCAAATTAAACCAGCAAGCCTCAGCTGCATAAGAATAATGACAGAGTTGACTTCTAAATGATGGTATGGCAGCTACTTATATGCCCTTCATATTCTCAAACACTTTTAAATTAGCCATTACAGAATAGTTTATATGTAACTGAATTATTTAAAAAGGATTTATTACATTTGGATACAATATTCTGAAATCTAGTATCCAGTATTCAGAATTTTCTATAGTTTAGCAATACAGAAATGGAATTAACTAAAAAAAACCAAGCACTAGATGTCACACTATACATTTAATTGGAGTGTTTACATATATTCTCTTATCTAATAAGATTCTATAGTTATTGCTATATTCTTTTTCAGATTTTCTGCAAAAATGCCTGATGGCAAGATTCTTCATTTTCATCCTTCTATTCTCCATTTTGGAATGCAGTGAGTATTTTTCACTTTTTCAGAATAAAGGCAAAGTAATACCTATAATACAAAAATAATATTTTCAAGAAAACAGCCTTTTGCCTATTTTCCTTTCTCATTACAATTATTTTATAAGATGCATCAATATTTTCAGGGTGATTATGAAAAGTAAATAATGGGCAACATATACGAAATATTTTTTTAATTATGAAAGAAGCACATTAGCTAACTTTTAAAATAATTACAGCTCTTAAGAGGAATATGTAAAACGGCTATATTAACTTGTTTTATAATCTAAACTGTTTACCTATTTGTATCATAGTTTTAGTGTTATATCAAACCAGGGTTTGTTATGTGATCAAGGCAAGGCTCACGTGTTACTATGTTGAGTTTCCGATACTTTCAGCTATAGTTTGTCCTTGTCCTAAAACCCAATTCTGCATATTCAAGCAATACTCTTCTGGTTTGATTCTGCTTTGAAAAGCACATAAAAACAATATTTGAATAATACATTGAAATCAGCAAATTTTGAGAGAGCCACAGTACTACTAGGAAAGGAGAATTTGTGTCATTGTAAAACATGGCTTGATACTTTGTCCTCCGTTAGTACAAACTGTTGAAAATAATGTTATTTTTGTGGAATATACTTCTGTAGTAGTTTGAGTGTTGAAATTGAATTGGAGCAATAATAATAATACATTATTTTAGCACTGTCCTCTATTTCACCTTTTCTTGTTTCCCTAGGTTACTGGGGCTACCCAAAGCTAAAATGCTCTATGCTTACAACCCTAATAAGGATAGAGACATTCTAGTGAATTCAGTGTTTACAGCAACTAGGCATTTTCATGTGTCCCCTGCTCATAGCAGAGTGAGTATTTTAATGTATTTTTGAAAATTACGTTGCAGTAGCATGCCAATTTTTGCCAAAATGGCAATGGTTATGTTTGTAGCTAGATCAATTTATAATTAACAAATGAAGCTACATTCATTCGTATCTGAAAAGAGACTGACATTGACTTGCTGCTGTCATATTTTATTTATTACATTTTATTTTATTTATTAAACTTACTGACTGTCATCTTACCTCTTGGTGGCTTACAATATTAAATTGGAAGAGGGAATGCATTGAAGGGGATACAAATTTTTTATTACTTGGTAGAAAAAATATAGCTTGTTATAAAAAAAAACCCTCTTCTATCATTTAGAAGACACACATTTTGTCTGAAGCAAATACTTGCAAAAGAGCAAACATTGCTTGTAAAATACACAGTTGCAAATAGAATGTTATATTTTATCAAATGTACACAATACTTAAGTATTATTCTTTTATATTTTACTAATGCATGGCTGTATACAAATGTTAATAATAAAGCATTCAGTATAACCCATTTACAAGAGAAACTTTGATCCAGTGACTTCTAACAATAATTGTTATATCCCAATGATTTAATTACTTTTCTGGAATTTTAGAATACTAGTGATTTAATAGCAAATGCAGAACTGCTTGTTTAGGGCAACCTGAGTGATTTATGATTGCAGGCAGTGCTTGACCACATTTGACCCCAAAATTTCTGTTGCTAAGTGAAACAGTGAATTTTATCCCATTTTATGACCTTTCTTGCCACGGTTGTTATGTGAATCATTGCTGTTAAGTTAGTAATATGATTATTAAATAAATCCAGCTTCCCCATTGACTTTGCTTGTCAGAAGGTCACAAAAGGTGATTACATGACCCTGGGGCACTGCAAGTGTCATAAATACATGCCAGTTGCCAAGTGTCCCAAGTTTTGATGGGGATGCTGCAACGGTCATAAGTTTGAAAAACAATCATTTTTTTTCAGTGCCATTATAACTTATAATGGTCACTAAATAAATGCTTGTAAGTTGAGGACTGTCTGTATAGAAGACAGTTCCAGCATTCTAAAGTGATATGTGAATCAGTTTGAAAGTACATATGCAACTGATTCAATATTTACAGTAAATGTGTACATTAACAGTCTTGGATAGGAATATTATTGAGAGACTCCTTCAGTGCCATCAAGGACACGTAGGTATATCAATGTATAGGCCTTTGTATGAGGCCACAGGAATGTGATAAAAGGTTTGGGGAGGAATACAATACATAAGCAGATTGTAAGAGAATATTAAATATCAGCTCTGCCCCTCTCCACATTAAGATCTAAGATTGAGGTTTTCTCTATGCTCACCATAGATATAGATTGCAGGTACACCTGCAATGAATTCCCTCCCCATTCAGTATCCGTATTATTATACATGTTCTTGTTACCCTCTCTGTAGCTACAGGTAAGTCCTTGACTTAAAATCATAGTTTGGGACCAGAATATATGTTAGTAAATTGCAGCCATAAGCTGAGTCATATCTGATTTTATGACAATTTTATCACAGGGGTTAAGTGAATCTTCACAGCTGTTAAGCAAATCATATGGTCATTAAGTGAATCCAGCTTCCTCAATGGATTTTTTTTTTTGCCAGTTGTGGTTGTAAATTGGCAAAGAAAGATTGGAAAACGTGATCATGCGACTGTAGGAGGCTGCAACCTGTCATAAATACAAGGCAGTTGCCAAGCGCTCAAATTGCAATCACATAACTGTGGGGTAGTGCAACAGTTGTAAGTGCGAGTATAGGTCATAAGTCACTTTTCCCGAGGCTATTGTAACTTTATCAAACAGTTGTAAATCAAGGACTACCTATACAATGAAGTCTTTATGCCTTGGTTCTATTTTACCATACTGAAACACCTGAAATCAATCTTGAGTTTTATGTCTCCTGAAAATTTGAATCCCCAAATTGCACTCAAACTACAAAAAGTTTCTAACACAATGACACAAGTTGTAGCTACAATACTCATGTGCGCAACAACTGCATTACTAAAAGCTGAAGTACTAACCCCTTTATATTGTGCTACACTTCCTTAGAAACCTTTCTGTTGGAGGCCATTTGAGGCTCTGGTGGTTAAAATACTGACTCAGTTTTAAGACAGAAAGCTGTGGCTTTGGCTTAGCTTGTATTAATAAATAGACACACTTTCCTGTGAAAGAACTGAATTGTTTCTCATTTACAACCCATTAAAAGATATCAAGATAACCAAGTATATTTATAATTTTGCATTATTATATCACATGCTTTAAAGAATAAAGGTGGGTTGACATCATGTTATTGGGTTCTGTTTCATTTAGGCAAACATACTACAACATTTCCCCCCCTCCTTTTTGTAAAATGTAATATTTTTCCTGTTATAAGTATATGACGTGAATTCATACAGGATGCAAACAGCAAGTTTGAAATGCGGTTCAACCCCTGAAACATAAAACAACTTGCATATGCTGATATGGGATCAAGTTCTATATATTTGTAGTGCTTCTTCTTTTATCCTTAATAGGCTAAGCCTTAACAGAACCTTGACAACTATCCTTAATGAAATACTTAAAATATGGTTTGAAAATTCTTGTGTTTTCCTTTTGCAAAATAAAAATTTATTTTGCAATTCATCATGTCTTTTTGAAGAAAAACAAATCTGGGACTTGTTCGCAAAGTATAATGGATGCAATCATAATCAGTGCCAAAATTTTGGTATCCTTAAAATGTATTAAAATGTTTTTCTATAATATTTCCTCCTTACCCTTGTCACAAATTACTCTGAAGTTGACCTCATTTCAAGGGTAGTTTTCAAGTCCAGTTGCTGTTGAAGGGCATCAGTCAACATAAACCAAGTATATGGAAATGTGAACCTATTTCCATAGAGATTTTCGCATCTCATCCTTAATGTTAAAATGTCCTCTTTGTGTGTGTGTGTGTGTATGAGTGCATATATGTGTATATTTAACTTTTCCTGTCATCAAAAGTATAAACAATTTTAGTAGCTTATCTTATCACCTACTCTTAAAATACAACACTCTTCTTTCCATATTCCATCTCTTATCTATAAGCAAATCCTTATAGCTATATTGTTTCAGTCCTGGTCAGCAAAAGTCCTTTAAGGACTCTTTTAACCTTGTTCAAATAAATCAGTTTTATATATCCTTTTTATTATTAAAACATCAGTTTCTTTTGTATGTCTTCTATAACCTTTTTTTTCCATGTCATGTTTAAATCCACCTTTATATCACTCTCTTTTTTTTATTAAAGAGTTTTACAATATTTTACAATATATCCCCAAATCCCTCCCACCCCAACCCCCCCCCCCCACTTCCCCCCCCCACTTCCCAGAGCTAAATACAGGATTATAGTTACAACAATCATATTCTAAATAAAAATTTACACAATATACAATCAACCAAATTCGTACTGCGCTTTAACTCTCTCTTAGCATAACTACTAACAATAACAATATCCCACTAAATTCTACTCATAAGCTAAATGGAACTTTTTGGTCCCATATTTGTTTTCAATATAATTTATCCATCTCCTCCAAACTGAAATATATCTCTCCTGTGAGTGATCCTTTAAATAAGCAGAAATCTTGGACATTTCTGCAAGATTAGAAACTTTAAACACCCATTCTTCTACCGTGGGCAGATTGTCCTTCTTCCAATATTGTCCCACCAGTAACCGTGCTGCCGTTATCATATTCAACATCAGATTAGTCTCTTTGACATCACAATTTACAACAATACCCAGTAAGAACAATTGCGGGGAAAACTTTATCTTCCTCTTAAAAATCTTTTGAATGTTCCACCAAATTTTAATCCAGAAGGCTTTTATGTTTCTACAAGTCCACCACATGTGGAAATAGGTAGCTTCTAAGCTACCACACCTCCAACACTTAGACTGCAGATTAGGATACATGTTGGACAACTTCTTGGGATCCAGATGCCATCTATAAAACATTTTGTAAAAATTTTCTCTTAAATTTTGAGCCTGGGTAAATTTAACATTTCTGACCCAAATTATCTCCCAGGTGTCCAACGAGATTGGTTCCTGAATATTTTGTGCCCACTTTATCATGCAATCTTTAACCAATTCCGTTTCCGAATCCAATTCAATTAAAGCATTATATATCCTCTTTATATGTGCACATTTTGGATCTCTAATTTGCTTTACTAAATTTTGATCTGTAATTGTGATACCAACCTTTTGATCTGACTTCCACCTAGCTTTCAATTGGGTATATTGAAACCAAGAGTAATTTATGTTTTCTTGTCTTAACTCCTCTGCTGATTTAAGTTGCCAATCATTCCCTTGCAATTTGAGTAGTTCCTTATAAGAAACCATATCCATACTCACTCCCATAGATACACCCTCTATCGCGTGTCCAGGAATTCCCCAAATCGGTATTTTATAATTTAACTTATTATAGTACTTTTTCCAGACACGCAGTAAAGCACTTCTAAGAATATGGGATTTAAAAGCCCTGTCTACCTTCTTATCATAAAGCAAGTATGCATGCCATCCATATACCAAATCCCATCCCTCAAGATGAAGTATTCTCTTGTTAGTTAAATTAAGCCAATCACTAACCCAGGTCAAAGCAGCCGCATCATAGTACAATTTCAAATTCGGCGCCTTAAGTCCCCCTCTTTCCCTGGCATCCTGTAAAATCTTGAATTTAACTCTTGGTTTTTCCCCCGCCCAGATAAATTTGTTAATACCCTTCTGCCATTGATCAAGGTTAGCATCCTTTTTCAGTATAGGTATCATCTGAAACAGAAAGAGGAACTTTGGTAGAACATTCATTTTAACAACTGCAATTCTTCCCAGTAGTGATAATTGTAATTTTTTTCCAATTATTTAAGTCCCTTTGTACCTTCAACCATAGTGTTTCATAATTATTCTTATACAATTTTACATTTGAGGCTGCAATATGCACTCCTAGATATTTAACCTTCTTCACTATTTCAAAACCTGTTAAGTTAGATAACATATCCCTTTCACTCGTAGATAAATTCTTGGATAATATCTTAAGTTTTATTACTGTTCACCTTAAACCCAGAAACCTTACCATACTGAGTTATAATTTCCATCAAGTCTACAACCGACTGTAGCGGTTGGGATACTGTCACAACCAAGTCATCAGCAAAAGCTCTCAGTCTATAATCATTCTGTTTTATTTTAATTCCCTTTATCAAAGAGGACTCTCGAATTTTAATTAGTAAAATCTCTAATGTTAAAACAAACAATAATGGTGATAGGGGGCAGCCCTGCCTTGTACCTTTTTCAATTCTAAAAGTCTCTGTTAATCCCCCATTAACTATAATTTGTGCAGTTTGTTGTTGATATATAGCTTTAATAGCATGTAGAAAACCTTCTCCAAAATTCATCTCCTCAACAACTCTTAATAAAAACTGCCAATTCAATTGGTCAAAGGCTTTCTCTGCATCCAAAAATATCAGTGCTGCGGAGACTTGGTTGTTCTTATCCAAATATTCAAGCAAGTTAACAATTTGTCTTACATTATTTTTCATATACCTCCCAGATATAAATCCCGATTGGTCACTATGAATCATTTGTTTCAAAACTTGCGTTAATCTATTAGCCAATACTTTAGCAAAGATCTTATAATCTGTATTTAAGAGCGATATAGGTCTATAATTTTTAGGTTGGGTAAGATCTTGATCCTCCTTTGGGATCAACAATACAAAAGCTGTCCTCCATGATGGAGGTACCTTTATATCACTCTCAATCAAGTCAGGTAATATTTGCTCCTGTTCCATAGCATCTTTTAAACACAGTCTGTTTGTAGAGGCAAACACTTAAAACTAACTTCTGGGACCATTGCTCAAAAGTATCCTTTAATATGTCTTGTGTTAAAATATTTTGCTTCATTCTGTATTTGTAAATCGGGACTGAGTATTCTTCTCTGTTAATTATAATCGCCCTGAGTCCTTCGGGAGATAGGGCGGGATATAAGTCCCAAAAATAAATAAATAAATAAATAAATAAATAAATAAATAAATAAATAAATAAATAATCAGTAGTTACAGCTGTACTGAGATTGTAATTTGCCATTTCATCCAGACCTTACAAGCTGTTGCTTACAATTGTAATGTAGGAAAAAGCCATGAAGAATGAGAAGAGGATATGTAATATGATACTAGTCACTGCTATTTGATACCACATGAAATCCATTTAAATCCCTTTAAAATGGATTTTACATTAAGGTGTAATATAGCCACTTTTTAGCCTGGAGTAATGTGTGAATGTATCCATTAAGGAGTGGCATTATGTTAGTGATTAATAACTATGTGTGAATAGCTAGTAGCTGGATTTATGCCATAATGCTTAGCTATAATCTGAGTTTTTGGCTTAGCTGTATATGTGAAGTTGGCCACCATGATTCATAAAAATGATTTATTGCTTAATGTTATGGGTAACCTAGCTATGCTGGTTTATCAAAGGATGATTAATACATTGAAGACCAGATAATAGAACACCATTACTGTGACACTTTGAAGACAATAATTTTCTATGGGTTATAGACGGATAGTGTAGTACTTCTGGGAGTTGGTTGTAGATTTGATGAAGTGATGTGCAAATGAGTGTATCTTGGCTAGTTTTATCTTAGTACAGCAAAGAGGTTAGTGGCTATCCCTTGGTAATTTATAAATGTAATAAATCTATGGCAATTTAATATATTGAACATCAGATACTTTTTATCTTACTTGTAGGTGATTCCAGCAATGGGAAAAATTTATTTCAGAGTACTTTTTCTTCCAGTAGAAGAAGGCAGTTTTGAAAGTTCATTATTTATAAATACCTCAACTCATGGAATATTTTCATATCAGGTAATACTAATTTACCAGCTTGAAGTACAGAAGATACTTTATTTCAAATGATGGTGTAGTGGACAAACAAGTGAAAGCTGACAAAGATGTACAGTCCAAATAAATACAATTTGCAGAACATTGCATACTGTGTAAGAGATTGATATTTACAGGTATCTGCTCCTCAATTCTTCACTATCATGAAGGGATTCTGCATTAATGTTGGTGATTCTCCCTTAAGCAGAATAATATTTATGAATTTTAATAAACCTTTTTTTAAAGGCAAGTTGTCTTATTGAGAATATTAATATTTTGATATTTATCTCACATAATTTTAAACTGTCATGATGCTTCATTTTTATATTTAATTGCAGAATTGGTCTTACTGGGGTGTCAGAAACTGGCATGAGAAAGGCATGTTTCTATAGTTTATGTAGATGCCTCTGGATTTTTAAGCAGTTCTATGCTGGAGCAAAGCAGACTGTGATACACATTCATCCCTCTCTTTCCTACCAGGAAACATAGCATAATATCTTCATCCTTGTCTTATGAAAAACAAAGATCCTCTTTTCACTGTAGTGGGGACCAAAGCATCATGTCATCTGAGAATATAATGCCTTTGTTTATAGCCCTAGTTTTTACGCTAGTGTGGAACATGGGTAAAAACTGCCTCCTTTTTGAACCCAGCTTCTCTGGCAAAGTTCTCCTACTTTCCTACTTTTTTCCTTCCTTCTGAAGACAGCCCTGTCTTTGTAAATTTGCACTGTCACCACAGCCTTTGGAAAGCTGTGCTATCTTTGGAACAAGTCATTCTGGAGACAACAAATTTCTGAAGACAGAAGCTGGAAAAGTTGGGTCTGAAAAGGAGATAGCAAAAAGTAGCTTAAGGAAACAGAAACTTGAGTACAATACATCATAACAGCCCTTACCTGAAAAATATTACATTACTAGGCCTGTGTAGCTACTGTGAGAGTTCAGAAAAGTTGTTGCTTCTCTAGTTTATAACACTTTTTAGGGATACATGAAGAGGGCAAATGGTATATTAGCTTTCACTTTTTAAATTAAAATTTGGTCGGTTTGCTTGTTTTACAAAAAGTTAAAGCTAGATGGGATAGCTGGTTCAAATATAATGAAGAGAGCATTATGTTGGCTATTCCAGTAATAGATATAATGTGATGCATGTCCTTAATATACAAACACATGCATGCATGCATGTACTTTTAATGCCAATAACATACAATAAAATCTTGATTAATGATTATAAACATGGAGAAAAAAAATCTGAAGTTCTATTAAATCTGAATTGGGAAAATTTACATCCTTACATCATTGACATTTGTGCATCATTTGCAGCCCTTTACATCATTTGCATAATTTAAAGCAAGGTGCAAACAAATACAAATATTAATTTAATATGTTATACAAAAAATATTATTTACAATAGTGGAAATATCTGTACCTCAGGTGAGAGTTTGTTCTCCGAGCTTGTGGCTTGGTTCCGAACGTTTTGTTACCAGGGTAGGTAACATCTTCAGTGGATTTTAGGGGATGTCTGTGTCAGTGTTTATAAGGGCTTCAGGTGTGAGTTTTACAAGACCCATCACAAGACTGTCACTGATGACTCACACCTGACGGATCACAAGACCCTCCCTTGACACCCACACCTGACGCCCTTATAAACAGAACCCTGACACTGAAATCCCTTAAAATCTGCTGAAGATGTTACCTAGTTGGTAACAAAATGTTCACAAACCAACTCACAAGCTTGGAGAATGAATCTTCACCCTCAATATTATTTACATTACAAAGTTTTGAGAACTGTTTTGTAAGAAACATAATTTGTTGTTTAGGGGAGTAGGTGTGACATTCAAAAAAATTTGGTCAGTTGCATTTGAAGTTTCCTGAAAGGAAATTTTATTTACACCCTAGATGTTTACCATGAACAGTATCTCAATGCTGCAATATCTTATTTATTGTTAAAATAGCATTATATAAATGTGTTTGTAAAAGATTGCAGTTCTTTATTACATTTATTGTTGGAAATATTTAATATAACATCTTGTTTTACACTAGGTATTTGGAACCGGAACTTCAGAAGCTGTTTCAGAAGATTCTAGAGAGGAGTTAGCAAACACTTATTTGCTGCTTCCCCATATCAATAGTATTCAGATCTCACAAACACTGGTACTGTATTCTTTTAAAAAATATCTATTACTCTCAATGTCCTGTTTATTAAGTACAGTATTAATTGGACTTTTGAGTGTGACCTGGGAAATGAGAATGGGTAATAATATTTGAAGATTCTAATAATGAGTTTGTAAATGGTGGGAAACGTAACCCTATTGATGAAGTAACCAATAATTAAAGGCTCTGGTTTTGCAGACAAGTGTTTCCATTATGCTGAGGGTTTTGCTCTAAAAATAAAGAAAGCCAATGTTTTGCTTTCTCATACATCCATGCTTTGACTTAATTATCACTCACTGTCATCAGTTAATTTAAGCAGGCAAAATTCCTGACATACAAACCAGTTTGGTACATACATACCTCTTAAATAACATACTGTTAAGGAGAGGATCTCTTAATGAGATTTTTTTTTAAAAAAAAATTCATCTTGCTTACAAACAAATATTATTAAGGATTTCATTACATTGATTGCTGCTGTTATTTATTCATAACAAGTTAGATCAATTCATAATTGTTCTGAAGCAATCTTAAGCTCTTTTACATAGTATTATGTAAAAGAGAAATGCACAATCTTATTCCCTTGGCTGCCTGCTTCTAAACATAGCAATATGTAATGTGCCAGATGCAGAGAAATAATTAAATTCAGGACTCCGGAAATCACATAATATTTAATTTTAATTAAGTTTAAATGCAAATAATATTTAATTTGTTTAAGAATTTAAACAACATTTTAGAGCAATGTTTCTCAATCTTGACAACTTTAAGATGTGTGGACTTCAACTGCCATGGTGTCTGGGTAATTCTAGGAATTTAAGTCCACAAGTCTTAAACTTGCCAAGGTTGGAGACCCCTGTTTTAGATATTGCTTTGTGGTTAATATCTGAAAAACTAAGTGTGAATCTCATCTTGTAGCATTTGTCTGTTGAAGCATGATAATAGAGTGCCCAGTAGTGATTGGCCATTTTATAATAGATTGTTATCCAGAACTGAATGAATTGAATTAACATATTGACTGACCACTTTAGAGCAGAAAAAGCAGGAATGCAAATTTCAGCACTCAAATCAGTGTGCTTTCTAAAAAAAAATTTCTATCATAAACTTTTTCTGTTTGTGCCATTGTCTTTAAAAATTTTATGGGCAGAATAAAAGTGCATTGAAGTCTGTGGAACATAAATATTAGATTTATATGTGAAAGTATATAGGTAAAGGGTATGATTTGCATGCTAAGGGCTTCCCACTTTGCAAACAGGAAAAAGTTTTAAAAAGAGCTAGAACTGTGGACTGCTATGTGAACTTTTTTTAAAAAAAGAAGTTCTAGCTTAATGAGGGAAAAAAGTGCTTTATTCACCTTTATGAATAAATATGTTTTTAAAGGGCAAGATCCACTTTCATATACGATTAATAACCATAGAAAAGGGACGATATAAGTCTAGATCTTATTTTAAATAAAAAATATTCATGCAAACTCGATCACTGGCTCTGCATGATGTAGCAGAAGCAAGGGGAACAGGTTTGCTAAATTAAACGTGGTAAGAGAAGTTTACTAGCCTTAAATATAGCAAGGCTGCTTACTCTATACCATGACAACATAAACAGTCCCTAGTAGTTTATTAAAAGATGCATTGATTGTTTCAGTTGTTATGCTGTTAGTCATTATACTGATTTATTAAATATTCTTTCAGAGTGAGTTATAAGTATAGGTTTTGCTGATTCTCCTGTACAGTATTTTAACAAAGCTGATACTACACACACTTTTCGATCTTAGGTATTAATATTTCCACAAAATATAGTGCTTATAGAAAGAATTTAAATAAGATCTTATATCTCCCCCTTGTGGAAATGTAAAACTCTGAATGTAGGAATGAAATAAAATTAGCAACTATGCTATTTAAATTTAGTAAATATTATATTATGTTTTTATCATTTATATTTTGGATGCAGACTCTTCAGTAAGTACCTTTGACAATCTGATGTGACAAAATTATAAATACTTTTTCAAGTGGTTACTTATTTTAACACAAATAACATAAATTACAATATTAAAAAGCATACATGCCATTTGTATATTATTAAAATGTCTGAAGTACATCGTATACAGTATATAATGGAAGGCTGCTATGATCAGCAACCTTGGGTCCAGTAATTAGAGACCCAGATTTCTTGTTTCTGGTTAGGAAGCCCAAGATTTTGATACAGAAGAAAGTACTTCTCTGTACTTTGACATAACCTTTTGTTCTATTTAAATATTATCAGTTTCTCCTTATTTTCCTCTAGATTTCAATTTCTTGAACTATTTTATAAAACTACTGGTTATGTATTTTTTTCAGGCAGAAACTAGGAATGTCAGTCATGTAAAAGTTCGCCTTGAATGCAGTTTACATAACAAATTGTATCATTATTTTAAGGTATGGCATGTATGTTTGCTCTTAAATTTGCTTTTACGACTATAAGCATTTTATCTATGAGCAATAAATTGAGCTGCTGTTAGATGTGACTTGAACCAGTCCTGATTCATTGTTCAGGTTTACATTGGCATATACACTGAAGTTATCTTTTCAAAACTAATTCTCCCCTCTTTATCTTTATCAAGTCTTTTTCAAGTAATACGTGTCTTAACATGAAAGCTCCTGTGTCCTTTTTATTATTTATTCGTGAACATTATTAGAATTATTTAATAATTGCTCTTAAACATTCTTTTCTGTGAAAAATTAGCTTTGTTAAGCAGAGCCACTTTTATTCTAGATATTTTTCTCTTCAACTTCAAGCTGGATATTATCTAACATAGGTTTCTGTGCCATGTTTCCCTTCCTGTCTTCTTGATTCTCTTAATATATTGGGGATCTTAAAATGAGGTAGACACAACATTTTCTGTTATTAAAGTGACTCTAGGAATGTGCAAAACTTGCATACTTTTTTCATTGCCATTGTAACTTGTCACCAAACAAACTCTTGTGAGAATTACCTGTACTCCTGAATACTGGAGGACTTTGGAATGGAATGAAGGGCAGTTAGTTTCCAAAATTTTTCCTCTACCAATACAATGTTGAATGTCAGACAGAACTTTTTCTTTCATACCGTGCTGACCTAAAGTTAAAATCAAACAAGAAGATGGAATTTAGTGCAGCCTGTAGAGTTTTGAGCATATGAAACATTCAGCATTGGTCATGAGGTGGCCGATGAGGGCAGGGGAGTAGTTTAGAATTTGCAGGCGAAGCTAAGGGGTTCCTAACTCCATTCTCAGTAGACTAGCAGTGGGATACTACTGCTGCCCTCTTCGTAGTGCAGGCATTTAGAGCCTCGGGTAACTGCTTCATTCTCTTTATTCATACTGATTATTTAATATGATCAAACTTTTTAGTTCCATTTAAGATTTATAGACTGACGTCTAGATCCAGTAGTGGATCTAGTAACACTGCATCATCAATTGTAATATTATTACTCCCTTTCATGGTTGCCTAATTATATGTAAATTATAAACTCAATTTACATATAGTCATTAAATAGACTTAATTAAACTTAAACTATTTACATGAAAACAATATAATATGTATGATACTGCTCTTCTTTGGGGTATCCATGCCCCCCCCCAAAAAAAATTCCTGAGCTAGTGCGTAGCATACAAGAAGAATGCCAGCAGAGCATCCCTTTGCTTGTCGCATCAACAGTTTTGTTTTCTTGATGTGGGTAAGTCCCACTTTTAAGACTTCTATTTATAGGCTTTTAATTATTCACCTGTGATCATTTTTGGATTTTCCTTTCATTTTATATTAGAATTGTTGCTTTGCATCCAATGACCTGCTGCTAGAAATAAGTTTAATGGTCCGAATGAAAAATGTGCAGCATGAATTTGTGGATCTTAGACAATACTTACTGGAGAACCTTTTTGTAATTTATGTAGCAATGGATAAAACACAGACCTCAGGTAAGGCCAAGATATATTACCCTTTTGACTTTAATTTTTTTTAGACCATAGTATAGTGTTACAGTAGAGAGTTTACATTTGCTTCTGGTTTTCTTCTTTTTGCATAGATGGTTCTTCAGTAATCTTGTATGTATTACATTCGGGAAACAACCTTTTGTACGTGCAGGTAATTTTAAATATATATATATATTGTTTCATATTGTTTTTGCTCTATACTTTTATGTTTAATAAATTGTTGATCCCCTTATGCCTAAGCAGTTATACTACAGCAAACTGATTTTATTGGAATTGGAAATCCTCAAGTCAAGGAACAAAACGCAAACAGGATTGTTACCAACATGTTTATGATATTGAACAGAACATTCTTTATTTCACAATCTGGTTTAGAGTTAGAATTTAAGTGATGAATCAGGTGTGCAAGGGAGAAGCTATCCTGGAAACCAGTAGATTGAAAGTTTTTAGAAATAACAACAACAACATTGTCCCTTAAGTGTCTCTTTCTCTGAATAACCCATTACTCTTGTGGAAAGGCTGCTTGATTCAAAAAGCTTTTAGCCAGTGAAGTGAGAAGTGGAAAGTTGTGGGTTGATTTCCAGCAGGCTAAGGAGAACGGGTAATATATATATATATATATATATATATATATATATATATATATATATATATATATATATAAGATTTCTATTTGGAGAAATATTTTTCTGTTTGCTGTCTTTATGCACAATTAGACATTCCAACAACCTCTTCCCATCTCTTGTGAACAAAGGAGAAAAAAAATCAGTCACTTCCAATGAGAATTGAAAAGAAGATTAGGACATACCTTTTGTGTAAATTGTGAATGAAAGAATTTGCACAAGTAGGGAGTGGGGAAGTAATAGTTTAAAAATCAAGAAGAATGTTGTAATTCTGTGCTAATTCATAGTATAGAACTACATTAACAGACTTGAAACTATATTAATGGCTTTGTTCATTAGTATGAGTCCAGAATAAGCATGGCTTGATGGGACAAACTGCAGGGACTTGAAACTTTGCCTATTTATAGCAACTACGATAGTAATAAGTGATATAATTTGCCCTTTTTTGCAGGATATAAAACATTTGACCCAGGAAAACATATTTACTTTGATTTTTGAGCCAATATTGCTACCATCGCTGACCATGAATTTCACAAAAGTGGCTTCTATTATTTGTAAAGGTACAGTATTTTCATATGTTGTGTAATAATAAGTGATGTTTGTGGGTCTGTTTTTGTTCAGAGCTAAAAACTATTTTCACTTTAATTATTTTGTCTACCTTGCTAATAAAACAACAATAAAAGAGCAAAATGTATTAACATAGCATACTTTATAATTTGACTTTTAAAGAACATTTCAAGTATATATTTTATTGAAATCCGTGGTCCTTTTAGTAGGACTATTAAACATAAGTCACATTATATTATAGTATAAATGCGTGTGTATGTGCGTGTGTGTTTGTATGAAATGCATGTGAGTATACATGTATAATTACAATCTACCTCAATTTATTCATCTCGGTAAAAGTGAGATACAAGTGAGAAATTAAAGTGGGTAGGATACCAGTACACAGTGTGGCTACATTTCAGAAAAAATAATACACTTTTCAAACAGTTGCTTTATTTGAAAATATTTTGTGTTATAGAATATTTTAGGTTTTCTTCCATAGTTAAATTCCCAATTATGTGTACTATATGGATATGGTCAAAAGCATAATCAGTATAATTAGAAGGTGTATATTTTTAGTTTTGAATCTACTTTCAGTAATTTTCTTTCTAAATAATTTTATCTGAGAAATTGCTTCCCTCAGTTTCTAGCACTTTTTTTTTCTTTTTTCTTCATTTCTTGGACTTTACGTTCTAACTCTAAACATTTTGCAAGCAGCAGTATCTATTCAGATACATATTAATGAAATGATACAGTAGTAATTTTCTCAAGAAATTGTTAAGATTCTAAGATATATGTGAAATCTATGCCAAAATTGTTGTTGTCATCATTCAGTCAGTAAGTCATGTCTGATTCTTCACAACCACATGGACCATAACACACGTCAAAATTATATGCTCCTTTAGAACATAGAATTGGTTAGAAAGGATCTTGGAAGTCTTTTAGTCCAACCCCCTGCCCATGGCAGGAGATCCTATGCCATTTCAGACTTTCTTTGGCCTTGATTGGATAGGAACACACAGTCATAGAAAGAATAACAGAATAACAGAACAGAATTATAGAGTTGGTAGGGACCCTGGAAGTCCTCCAGTCCAACCCACTACCCAAACAGGAGACCCTACCATTTCAAATGGCTGTCCAATCTCTTCTTAAAAACTTTTAGTGAGGGAGCACCCACAACGTCTAGTGGCAAGTCATTCCACTGGTTAATTGTTCAGACTGTCTGGAAATTTCTCCTTAGTTCTGGGTTGCTTCTCTCCTTGATTAGTTTCCACAGCTTCTTGTTCTGCTTTCAGAGGCTTTGGAGAAAAGGTTGACCACCTCTTATTTGTGTCATCCCAATTCTTCTTTTCAGTAGACTAGACTTACCCAATCCTGCAACTGTTCTTTATATGTTCTAGACTCCAAAACCATCATCTTTGTTGCTTTTCTCTGTACTCTTTCTGGATCTTCAACATTTTTTTTATATTGTGGTGACCAAAATGGGAATATTCCAAGTGTGGTCTTACTAAGGCATTATAAAGTGGTACTAAAATTTCATGTGATCTTGATTCTATCCCTCTGTAAATGCAGCCTAGGATTGCATTGGCTTTTTTGGCAGCTGTAGCACACTGCTGGCTCATAAAAGTGCTTGTCCATTAGGAATCCTAGATCCCTCTTACAGTTACTGCTATTGAGCCAGGTTCCACAGTTTTCTACCTGTACGTTTCAGTTTTCTTACCAAAGTATAAAATCTTACTTTTCTCACCATTGAATTTCATTTTGTTAGATAGAGGCCAGTGAAATCTGTCAAGAACCTTCTGGATCCTGAGCTTGTCTTCTGCAGTTTGGCTATACCTACCAGCTTAGTGTTATCTGCTAATTTGATGAATTTCCTTTCTATTCCCTCATCTAAATGGTTTATGAAGATGTTGAAGAGTTCTGGGCTTAGTAAGACGAACCCAGGGGTACCCCACTGCTTATTTGTAGATGTAGTTCCATTAAGGACTACACATTGAATATGGTTTGTCAGCCAGTTACAAATCCATCTGGTGCTGATGCTGTCTATTTCACATTTTTCTAATTTACCAAGAAGTAGATTATGATCTATTTTGTCAAATGCCTTACTTAAATCCCAGTATACTATGTCTTCAGCATTTTGCTGGTCCACTAATTTAGTTACTTTTGTCAAAGAATGCAATTACATTCGTTTGACATGATCTGTTTTTTACTTTAGTTGGCTTCTGGTTATAACTTTGCTTTCTTCTAGGTGTTTGCAAATCTGTTGCTTATCTTTTCCAGGATCTTCCTAGGTATTGATATCAAGCTGGTTGGTCTATAGTTTCCTGGATCCATTTTTTCCCCCTTTCTTTGACATAGGTAAACTATGTGGTCATGAAAGCAACCAAGAAAGAGTTAATCTACTGGATAGAACAACTTTACTTAAGCCGTGTCTTTTGCATCCAGTGATAGAAGGGTGAGTTTTTAATGCAAATATGTAATAATGTACTACAGTGCAAAATCCTCAAAAATAGGAATACATATTCTATAATTTAGAATTAATCCAGATATCATAACTCATTTGACATGATTTAAAAACAATTTCCAGAGACTCCAGAGGGATGTATTGATTTTTTAATGACTGATTTGGAGCAGATAGATTTTACTATATATTGAGATTATAGGGTTAGGAAGGAAGGAAAGGAAAGAAAGAAACAGGCAATTTCCAGATTAATATTCTTTTTCCTTCTTATTGTATTTTGAAAAATCTTTATGCATTGTATTGTTTTATACAGAGATATTTATACAATATTAATTAAAATTATTGTCAGTCTTCACATTTAATTGTTCATTTTATCTCTGTAGATATTTTGGCATTAATCCATTTGCAGTGGTATTTCACATAGAACCACATTACAATATTTCAGCATTTTGGTCTGTTTGGTTTACCAATAATTTCGATTTTAGCATTATGCTAAATGATGTATATGTATCAAGGCAAACTAAGGATATTCTAAAGGTAATTTTTTTTTTTACTTCTGATCTCATAGTGCACTTTCCCTCAAATTTCTATCTATATATAATAGTGCTTTCATTCAGCTCAGTCATACCTCCTTTCTGTAATTTGTTTGTGTATATATCTATATTTTTATTCATTCTACATAAAATAATGATACCTTATCTATGACTGGTATAAATTATGAACATTTATATGAATTAAGTATTTATCACTGTATTATAAAAAATAAATTTCAAATTCAGTTCGGCGCATTCCATCAACAATAATGCACAATGCAAACACATCATATCGAACCAATGTGAAACTACTGTGATTTGGGTATTGGATGTGAATGAGTACAAGACCTCTCAAAAGGTCTGCTATGTAAGCTAGAGTAATGCAGTTTGGGGCCTTCCCGGTTTATTTTAGCATTTGGTAGCTGTGAAGTAAGCTGTTTAACTTATTCTGAACAGCTTCTAAAATGCCACTAAGCATCAATACACATCTGAGAAATTATCCTACTGGTGATTGAATTTGTGAAGCGCCGGTGAAATTGTGAGGATGTTGAATGTTGAACTGATAATCAGTTTTCACTTTGGGGCAATATATTTGAAACACGATTGGCTGTGGAATTTCTAGATATTGAAGGAAATGGTCTTGCAGCAGGGAGAAGATGTCAGTAGCAGGACAAACACACCCCTTGTTTGCTGTTTTATTTTCATATACAGTAGGATTAGAATCAAAAGGCATAAAATCAAGTAACATTTGTACATGTTTATTTACCATAAACTTAATCTGAAGTTTTTGTCATTAGGTTCTGAACTTCACAGGAGCCCTGATTCTACCTCCTGGCTGTTGGAATGTGTTTTCCTTGAAATATCACATACAGGAATCTGTAACAAGTTTATTTTCCAGTATTTTTGTGACTACAAATGTTGGAGTGATATTTGAGATTCCACTACAGATTTATTCTGCTTTGTCTCAGGTACTATATTTTTCTAAATTTATATATACAGAATGCATTGAATAATGATAATATTACAAAAGTGGTACTGCCTCTTCTACTTGCAATTTGTTGTCTGTGGAATTATTTTCCATAACATATAAAGACAGGAAAACTGTTAACAAACTAATAAATAGCTCCCGGATGGCACTTTCATCTGGGGAAATATCTGAATAAGATTTTTCTGGTCACCTATTAATGTTTTGTATTTTAAGTGAAATTGTTTCATTTTTTTAATTTATTGCCATCTGTAAGTCATAATATTTGAGTTGGGCAGACATATAAATTGTATTTAAAAGATTAAATAAATAGAATTAAAGCAGTTTTTCTTGAATCTGGATTAAGTAAGACTCAAGATTTTCTGGACCACTTTGTATTACCGTGACAGAAATTAAAAGCTTTTGGTCATAGGAGTTTACAATTTCTATGGTTCTTTTAAAAAAACCAAACACACACGTTTTAATTTAATTTGTGTTCTATGTGTATTTTAAAAATTCACAAAACACATAAAACATAAGAATGAATCATAGTGGAAGCTTGCTTACATTTAGAAACTTACTTTTCCACGATAATGTTGCTTAACCTGTTTTTAAATTATCTTTCAGCAAGGAGAGACTCATTTTGAAGTCATAGCACATCATGATATGTACTGTTCCTTAAGAATGTCAGACAAAGGTAAATGTAGAAAAATAATGTTTAATCTGTTATCTTATATCAAATAAATATATAACAACTAGCATTCATTTCTTTGCAATGCTATTTATTCTTTGTAGATCTTAGCAATATTCTGTCCTTGCTGCTTAATATTTAGTAGTACAGAGGTTTAGATTTTTTTTTTTTTACAAGAACAGGAAAATAGGGCAAGGCAGTGCATCGGAGAAAGATAAGTCAGATGCTCCAGCATAAGAAAGAGAAATAATAACAAGGGGAGTTTCTTTGTATAAATCACATGTATTAGATAAAATTTGTTGTTCAATTTTTTTAAAAAAGTATAGATTCTTTGGTACTTTCCTAAAATGAGATGATGGTCAGAGAGGTATTAATTAAAGTAAACATTGTATAACAGTATAACTGAGTATTATTTTCATTTTAGCAAATCTTCTTTGGGAAAGAAGTCTTTCTCTTGACAGCTCGACATGGAATGTGGATTCTGATCTTGCATATGAACTCCATGAAAAATGGCAAAAAATTAAACAGAGTGAAATTTGCAGGTTTGCATTATATATATTATATTATATATATATATTCTTTTAGCGATTTTGTCTACAGCTAGAGTTGTGGTTTATAATTAAATTTCTGTAAGTGGCAAAAATAACCATAAGTCAAATTAAGATGAATTATGGGTAAAATGTCAGGTATAGTGTGCAACTTATTTTTTTCCTGACTTAAATCAGACCCTAGACTTCGGAGGAAGGGCTTGGAAGACAGTCTGGAAACAGGTGTCCAATTGGCGATATTCTTTTATCTCTCATCCCATTGTCATCTTATTTGTTCAGCCACTATCAAAATTAGTCTTCACTTTTTTTTCCTTAAAAATACTTTAAGCAGTGGAGTAAAAGAAGCACATTGCTTTGTATTGGATATTTAGCGCCATGTTGGTTCTCTTCAGCTCCCCTCTCATGAGGGGAACTCAGACAACATATCTTATACTATTTACTATATGGCAAAGGGAGATAAAAACATTTAAAAATGGAACCTTGCAGGTAATGGTAGAGATTAGCCCTCCTTGCATCTGGCTCTGATGAGTAGGATTAAACACCAGTTTCTGATGCCAAAGAAGAATTGAATAATCAGTTAAAAGGAAGAATGAAGTGTATACTGGATGGGGAAAAAGGCTAATAATCTAGTTCAGTGTTTCTCAAGCTTGGCAACTTTAAGATGTGTGAACTTCAACTCCCAGAATTCCCCAGCCAGCCAAGCTTATTTGATTTAGTTAATATTTTGGTTAATATGTTTAATTAATAAATTATATTAGCCAATGTTTTCAGCAACATTTGATATAGTGAAATATTAAAAAGTTTCAAACCTATTTTGTTTAAAAATGTGTATCTCCAATGATAGGTTGTTTTTTTTTAAAAAAGTGGCAATCACAGCTAGGAAAACCTCTGTACAACTTCAGGTTGTGCGCCAGTTGCAGCCTTTCCTGGATCAGGAATCCCTGAGCTCAGTCATTCAGGCCCTAGTCATGTCACACAGTTGGACTATTGTAAATAATTTCACAAATATTATCTGTCTGTGTCTATATCTATCTATCTATCTATCTATCTATCTATCTATCTATCTATCTATCTATCTATCTATCTATCTTATCTATCTTATCTATCTATCTAATCGTAATCGTAATCGTAAAGTTGGAAGGGATCTTGGAGGTCATCTAGTCCAACCCCCTGCTCAGGCAGGAAACCCTACACCATTTCAGACAAATGGCTGCCCAGTCTCTTCTTAAAAACTTCCAGTGTTGGAGCAGTCACAGCTTCTGGAGGCAGGTTGTTCCACTGGTTAATTGTTCTAACTGTCAGGAAGTTTCTCCTTAGTTCTAGGTTGTTTCTCTCCTTGATTAGTCATGCCTTTAGTCTCTCTCTCTCTCTCTCTCTCTCTCTCTCTCTCTCTCTCTCTCTCTCTCTCTCTCTCTCTCTCTCCCTCTCCCTCTCCCTCTCCCTCTCCCTCTCCCTCTCTCTCCCTTCCCCCACCTCCCTCTCTCTCTCTCTCTCTCTCTCTCCCTCCCTCTCCCTCTCCCTCTCTCTCCCTTCCCCCATCTCTCTCTCTCTCTCTCTCTCCCTCTCCCTCTCCCTCTCTCTCCCTTCCCCCACCTCCCCCCCCCCCCTCTCTCTCTCTCTCTCTCTCTTGCACCAGGATAGAAAAATAAACAAACTGTTTAATATGCAAAACACTTAGCTTTCATCAGCCAAACTGCCATCAGAGTAAGAATAGGAGAGGATCAGAAGTTGTTTTATTCGTGGTCGCTCCCCTGGTGAGCGTGTACACATCAGGGAGCCGATGATTAGCCAGCCGCAGTTGTTTTGTACCTCCTCCCCCCCCTTCTTTGGTCGACCCTAAGCCTCCGTCTCAAGACCTAAAGCCAGGCATGTTGTGGATTCGTTCTTCCTGGGGATTATTGTTGTGGCTACACCCTCCAAATCAGGATCTAATACAGGGCACGTCCCAAAGTCTGACACAGGGCACATTGAAGATTCATCCTTCCCGGGGATCGCTGTTGTTCTGCCTGTAGCAGCGTTGTTCAGATCCTGCAAAGAGCAGACTTGTGCCTGTCGTAAGTCATAACATCGTTCTTCCCATTCCCTGAGCGTCTGGTAAGCAGGTAAAAGGTGTATATGACAGTTAATGGAATTTTCATCGGATAGCCATGCCTCCTTGAGCAACTGGCCGCCCTTGGTGTTTGGCCAATGAAAGCTAAGTGTTCTGCATATTAAACAGTTTGTTTATTTTTCTATCCTGGTGCTCGATTCTTTTCTTTCTAACATGCACACACTCAGGATTCGCATTTTTAGTCTTATTAAGAATATCTATCTATATCTATATCTGTCTATCTATTGATATTTATATCAAAACATTAAAGTTATTGACCATTCTTTTACATATGTTAACAGAAGAAATCTTAGGGAAATTATTCAAGCTGCTTATCCAAAAAATCCTGAAGAAGAATCATCTGCATTATCTTTTCCCCATTTGGTGTCAGAGGTGGGTCTTACACTGAACTTCAATGCAGCTGCACCAAAGAACAGCATGGTGAGATTATATTATTATGTTTGTGGAAAAAATTCTAATCAGTAAATTGCATCAACTTAAAAGAATTTTAACGTCAACTGATGTGTTGGAAAATTGTAGAGCTAGGTTGAAGCCAATAATTTCACTTAACACATTGCACATCCATTGAAATTAGTGGAAAGAATTTTTTTTTACATTTATAATCTTATAAAATATAATTATGTATAGTTGTAAATATCTGATAAAAAATAAAATTTATAACATGCCAAAATATGCCTCAAAATTGTATATTAATAACTTGAATTCTTTAATTATTTAGGTAAAATATTTTACGCTAAGAAACCCTTCATATTTCCCAGTTACATTGCAACTCCTGCCTCTGTCCTTCTATCCTGATCCTCAAGCTCCACTGAGTCTACTCAGCAAATGGTAATAGCTATTAAAGAATATGACTTTTATTTTATTATCTCAAATGCAACACATACAAAGAATTCCATCTATGTCTATGGTACTGAATGTGTATAGTGGGAGGAATGTATAAATCTATTATATTTATACCACTTGAGATCATTCTGGAATAGAAGAATAGATTAAATAAATAAACTGTATGTTTATTAAGTTTATCAAAAAATGTTATGTGTGGAAGCGATAAAGGAGAGAGAGTATGCATAGCCACCACGTTTCCCCCCAAATAAGACTAGAACTCTCTCCCACTTTCTAGCCTAGTGCCTTAACCACTAGACCAGGGGTAGGCAACCTCGGCTCTTTTATGACTCGTGGACTTCAACTTCCAGAATTCATCTGGCTCAGGAATTCTGGGAGTTGAAGTCCACGAGTCATAAAAGAGCCGAGATTGCCTACCCCTGCACTAGACCAAACTGGTTCTCATGATTTGCAGCAATAGGCTGGAAAAGGGGTGTGGAGAAGTAAAACAACAGAAGTGTCATTGCAATGAAGCTTTGTCCCTTTTGTGAATGCAGCAGGATGGCACGACACTGCTTTTTTCACTTGGACAAAAGTAACAATTTCCTCTAGCTATTGTGTAGGAAAATTGGTCTAATTCTCTCAAAATTCTTAATGGTGGCTACATTATGTGTTCTGGCAACAAAATGTATAATGTACTTTTGAACTGTAAAATATCATTTCTTACAGTACAATGACAAGAGTGATATTTCAAAACAATTAAGAATTTGTGGTTAATACATGATTTATGTATTTAATTACATAAAAGCATTAAAAGTATTTAATGCTTTTTTTTGAAAAGAAAATATTTGAATTAAATAGAAACTTAAAGTAACTGAGTGTTTTAGTTATTTCTGTGATGTGTTCTGTCTTTGGGGTATAACTATTTTAATGCATTTTGATACAGGTTTGGTGCAAATATACAATCTATTAATTATACAACCACTGAATTCAGATTGACAGAAGAGTATACTTACAGGGTAAGTTATGTCTTGTGTTAAAGTGATGTAATACATTCAACATTAGGGAACTTAAAAATAAATCTACATTAAATACATTCTGCAGCAACTTACTTTTCCCGGAATGTGTTGTTTATATACACAAAAGGCACTCAACTATTCAGAGTTAATATTTGCTATGAAATGTAGAATTAGCTTTCACATGATGTGCAATATTTATTCATTTTTTAAAAAAAACCTTTCATTGTCTCTGTTGCATATTTTTCATTTTATGGAACAATCAAATAATACAGGGCAAGTCACAGAAAGATAAACCCTATTGTTAGAGAGCATACATTTAAAAGAGCAAAGTTTAGTTAGAAAACAGATTCTAATCAATTGGGATTAAAAAAAATTGGAAGAAAAACTAGCTATACCACTGAATAAAATGATTACCACAGGTGGGTGGGAGTTAGAAAAAAAGTTTGGTAGAAACACCGCCGTATTTTTAAGTGTTATAGAAAATTGCTTCCAGTACAAAAAGAGAGAGAACCTTGAAGAAAGATTCACTTGCTAGTCTAGTCAGTTTTTATATATTAGCATATATAAGGTAATATATCTTAGGTACTGGATGATAGCAAAAAGATACAGTAAACTAGTTACTTGACGCCATCTAATGGTTGTATAGATTTTTACATCCGAAGTATGGTGGTCCTATTATATGTAGAAGTGAAAGTCATTTTGTCTTTGGCAGCAAGAAATTTTCGAATGATTTGAGAGTGATACCCAGTATCTCTAAAAAAAAAAGAGTATAGAAAGACTGCATAATGTTTATTTGACTGTATGGGATGGATTCTATGATAAAATGGTTCAAAATTAGTTAATTTTATTGGAAATGTAACCATCATGTTTAATTTGTTCATTGATTTCACCAACTTTAATCTGTAACCAGTTTATTAATTTTGGTACACATGTTCTGTAGTTCTGATATTTCAATTTAAGGTTGTTGTTCTCTGTGTTGCCTAAGCTGTTGTTTATGCAGAAAGTAATAGTGTAGAGCAGGCATGTTAAACTTATGACATCACGTGATGTATTGTGACTTTTTCCCCATTGCCTGCAATGGGGAGGGTGCGGTTTCATTGTGATGCATCTGGCCCGCGGGCCAGCAGTTTGACATGCCTAGTGTAGAGTAAAAATAATATTAAATTTATTTATGTATTATATCAATTTATATAGTCATCCATTTCATAATTACAAGTCTGAGTGGCAAACTTGTTTCTTGATTTGATGCTAAAAGTAACACACTGAGTCTTACACTCAGTAACATTCATTTCTTAGTAAACAATTTGAAAAAGAATTATTTTCTTACAAACAAAAAAGGGCATCGGAATATTTTGTTGATCTTATTAATCTTTATTTTAAAAATATACAAATATAAATAACATATTTTTATTTTGTTTGGCGGGGTGAACCACAGGAAGGCCATGACTATATCAGATCTAGTTCTGAGTTGCTTCATTTGAAATTGCAACCCCTAGAAATGAAGAGAGTTGGAGTTGTCTTTACACCTCTTGACTACAGGAGAGTAACTTCCCTTATATTAGTCAGGTAGGTCTACTTTTTACTTTCTTCAAAAAGGCTGAAGCTAAAAAGTTCATTGCAGATGTTTTAAAACACTTCACACCTGAAGTATATGATGTGATGTAAACCACTGGTCCCCAACCTTTCTGTCTCCATGGACTGGCAGCAGTGGTGGGGAGGGAGAGAGGGGATGGTTTCACATGCACTTGCCTGCCGCTAGTGTGGCCCGGTTCCCAACAGGCAGAGGACGGGATCCAGGGCTTGAGGTCCGGGGCATGGACTGGGTGTTGGGGACCCCTGATGTTAACTCTATAGTTCGTATGTATAATGTATCTATATGTCCTCGAATATTTTATACATTATATGCCTCCAGTAGTCAGTTTTGTGCACACAAATATAATGTTCTTAGCTTTCCATTACTGAAAATCCTTTTTTCCTTCATTAAAGTCGGTGTCAATTGAAGATGTTCCTACCCATGAGGTCTTTAGGATAAGTTAATTCATTAATAATACATTAGGAAAAGGAATTATCACTGTATGTTTCTAATTTTTGTTTTGAGATATATTGTGCATATTATATGGTGTTGGGTGATTTGTGATGGTGCTAGTATTCTTTTCTTAAATTAGTTACTAAGTTTGCATTGATTTATTGCAGGAATAATTTGACAATTCTGGATATGGTTTATGTTGAAGGCACTGGAGCAAGAGAATTATTGAAAGTAGGGGGAAGGTTACCTGGGGCTGGAGGATCTCTTCGATTTAAGGTGCCAGAGTCAACCCTTATGGACTGCAGACGACGTGAGTGCGAAACTTGTCTGTTGGTAAGGGGTTGAATGGGATTAGTTTCAAGTGTACAGATATGTATGGTGAGAAGGAAGGTGTGTAGAGACTTAGGTTCATAACATGCATGTATGTTTATTCACACGTCTCTGATTCCTGTTGTGACTATGATCGTAAATATGCCATAAATGGATGGATAATATATAATGTAGTATAGAAAGTTTTTTGCGTTAATACAGGCAAAATGTTGAAGGGGCATTGCATATCATTGTTATTCCCACCTAACCCTCCTGCCTTGCATATAAATGAATGTATCATAGCAGCATTATGGGAAGATTTGTTAGCATTATAGATTGACTGCTAGAAAAATAACAATATATCAATTTTATGATTTTCAGAACTGAAGGATGGCAAGCATATTCTGTCTATCACAAAAAACTTTAAAGTTGAGAACATTGGTCATCTTCCTATTACTGTAATGTCTATGAAAATTAATGGGTACAGATGCCAAGGATATGGGTTCGAAGTACTTGACTGCAGGGAGGTTTTTTTGGCACCAAATTCTTCACGTGACATTAGCATTGTGTAAGCATTTGTTCTTTTATTGATAAATTTATTGTTTCTTACAATTGTCTTTAAATGAGTAGAAGATTCATTCCCTAAAAGATCTTCATAGAAAATAGTATAATTCCCAAATTCTTCCTAGTAAAGATTTTAACAAAATTTTACTTCAGTAACATATTCTGTAACATTCTGCAATGTTATTTCAGATGTTGAGATTAATCTTTTAATACATAGTTTGCTTTGCTGGCTGCTTAAATCATTATTTATGGTTAATTTTGGTCATAATTACCATAATTCAGAGCAGTGAGTGTTTTAGCCTTCTTAATGCAATCTTTTGGCAAAGGCATTTCTTGTTACACTATTCCTGAACTGCTTTGCATTTCACAGTTGCTGATATTACATAAGAGAGAAGTTTAAAGAGACTGCGACAAATATATTAGAACAAGATTATGCATTCAAAGCATTTTCTCATTTTGTGTTCAACTTTTCACTGTTCAACTTTCTGCTAAAAATGGAACATATTTTTGGTGAAATCCTGTTATCCAGGCATTTACCACTTTTTTACTTTCTTTGGTACATGTCTATTTGGATGATGCTTTGGTACTATTACTACTGCCTGGAGTAGTTAATGAGGCCATCATGTGGATATGTAGCTTCAGCAGGTCTCAACAGAACAGTTTATTCATGGTTTAAATGTGTGCGTGTGTATGTGTGTGAGAGAGAGAGAGAGGAAGGGAGGGAGGGAGAGAAAGAAAGAGGAGTACCTTCATGAAAGTATGCTTCCACAAAAGAAAAACTGACCTTCACCATCTTCTTGCCCCTACCGCTGACACAGTGTACCCAGCCTGGTCCTCCATGAGGCAGCTGCTGACCATATGAGACCTTCTTCCCAGTCCTCACAAGGAAACTGCCATGTATGATCTTGGCAAGAAAGCCTTGCATACCTTTTCAGCAGTGGGAGCAAGAAGAATAGTGAATGTCAGCTGGGTGATGGAGCACCCCATAGAAGAGTAAGGCTGCAGGGATGGGAAAGATAGGCAGGTGAAGTGCAGGTGGTCTACCAAGCATCTGCATTTTGAACACATGAGCACTGTATCTTAGAGCAGGTATCCCCAACCCCCAGTCCGTGGACCAGTATCGGGCCACGGCATGCTAGCAACCAGTCTACACAAACAAGGAAAGCCCCATCCACAGGATGCAGGTAGCACACAAGCCCATGTCCCCTCCGGTCCGGAGAAAAACCTCTGTCCATGTAACCAGTCCCTGGTGCCCAAAAGGTTGGGGATCTCTGTCTTAGAGAACTAGATGTAAGCACATTTTGTTCAGTGCCACCATAACTTTGAATGGTCACTGAATGAACGGTTGAGATTTGAGGACTACCCGTATTGATCTTATTCCCAGCAAAAGCAACTATAAAACGACTATTTAAAAAGCCTCTAGCTTCATTGTCTTGGTTTCTTTTTCTGGTGCAGTTTTACTCCAGATTTTACATCATCTTGGGTTATTCGTCAGCTAACTCTGGTTACTGCTGCTGGCATCGAGTTTCACTTTACGCTCAACGTCACCCTTCCTCACCATCTTTTACCCATATGTGCAGATGTGGTACCAGGGCCCAGTTGGGAAGAGTCATTCTGGAGGCTCACCGTACTCTTTGTAAGGTAAATCATTTAAGAATCTCAGGATGCTTACAGAAATAAACTCTGTAACAATAAAGGAATAATTATTAAATAACTAACAGATGTGCATGTTTTAATCAACTGTCACTAAACTTTTCCTCTAGTAGATTTTTAAATTTTCATTATAAAAGAGGAGGTTTTTTGTTATTAATATTGATGAATACAAAACTCTTACATTTACTCATATGGCTAGTTGATCTTAATGCAATTGGTTGGTATCCACTCAGGCACCGAAGAACATACAAACCCCGGAAGAGGATATCCTTAGCTGTTAAACAGAAACTAAAATATATGAAGGTGTTGCTAGTCTGACAGTGAACTTATTCTGGTGGAGAAGAATCATACGAACCAGATATCATCTTCAGTGGGTTTTGCATCATACTAGGCTCAGTAAATTCTGGAATCTTATCAGAATCATGCCTAACTTTAAAATAGTGTTTGATAGAATGCATGCCATGCAGTTTTACATATTGAACCCCTTACAAAACAAAGTTTAGGATATGGCGACTTGTATAACAATAGTCATCCTTTGACTATAACTTCTCGGTGCCTTCAAATGTATTTTATCAAATTGAGACTGAGCTTTAAATTTTGCACATTTCTCATTACTGTTTCTGTGCATGTGTTTGCATTTACAGTTTGTCCTTATTTGGTGTGATCTTGATAGCTTTCCAGCAAGCGCAGTACATTCTAACAGAATTCATGAAGTCCAGACAGCGGTCAAACCACAATTCTGCGCTGCAAAACAACAATTCTGTGGACATCATCAGTTCTGAAACTTACAAGTAATGTTTTTTCCCTTTCTATATAAAATTCCTAGAAATTTCATTTAAAAATTATACATTAGCAGTAGTTGGTATTTCTAGCATCTTAGTTGGGATGACTGTTGTTTTATACTGAGAAGACGAGTTACTGTTTAAAAAAGTTGTGGGCATGCATACTATAGATGTGCATATTTGCATATCCGAGCATATGTATATTTGCATATTGTATCTCCAGTGGAAGAGGGACAAAAAACTAGGAGAGATGGACATCATATAAGTTTACTAAATAAATAAAAATAATATTCTGATTATGACATATATTAAGGGAGCCAAGAAATATAAAAGTGAAAGACAGAAAACAGAATAATCCTTTTAGAAGTATCAGCTTGATTTCAAAGTTTCATGCTTGGTTCCATGTTTTGCAGCTTTTTTACTGCTTTGTTTTTGGCAATTGTCTAGAAACCATGCAATCTTTTTATAGTAAGTTTTATAACTTTATTTTAAAATCAGGAGTAGCTGCAGAGCGTTTACTGAGACTTACAGTTCTTCTGACAAAGGAAAAGGAAAAGGCTCCCTTTTGGCGGGCAGTGCAACCAGCCGTAGCCAGAATGCAGCCAAGAGAAGTCCAGCAACATACAGTCATTCTCAGAAGAAACATAAATGTTCTGTATACTACGGCAAACAAAAATCAAGCACAACAACTAGCAGCAACACTCTGACCACAGATGATAAGCCGAGCCAGTCAATTGAAAATCCTATCTCAGCACCAAAGGAAGACATTTGCACTGTTAGTGAAAACTGGCTGAGCTTGAAATATGCAAATAACGTAAACATAAACATGCAAAAGAACTTAACACATCCAGGGAACTTTGTAGATAAAGACGAAAGTGCATTAAAAAGTGCATCACTTATGAAAAATATTTCTTCAGATTGCAATTTGAAGGAGGGCCTTCAAACAAATATGTTTCCTAAGGAAACGAATCTTAAGTCTTCAGAAAATTTAGCTGAACTCAAAGAACCTGAGTTATGTCCTTCAAAGTCATCAAAGAAATTGTCTGAAAGTCGCCTTCCAAGATCTTCACCTCAACAACAATCAGAATTTCAAGAGATTTCAAGAAAAAATGGCGGTAATTTTATCTTTAATCAAAAAAGGTGTCATTTTGAATAAACTCAACAGAGAAATATGCATGCCAGAAAATAGGTTTTTGTAGAATTTAGAAAATAATGCTAGAATTATGACCATAGAAGCTGTACTACGTCAAATACGTTAGCAATTATAACATACTGCAATCCAAGCATTTTAATGCTTTTTTAAGAAGTGGCTTTTAATTGGATTTTCAGCATTTAACAGTTATAGAAGATATAAAGATATGACACAAAGGGTACAATTTTAGGCATATTTACTAAGATTAAGATGAATTGTAAATGAGGAAATTCCTTCAGAGTAAGTTTTAAGGTGATTGAAATTCAAGCATGTTTTTTTTCACCTTTATTTTGCTTTCCAGGAAGAAAAGGGTTTTGCCAATGTTAGCAAAACTCAAGTTTTATTTATCTAGTCAGGTACATTTTATTTATCTAGTCAGATAAATTTAAAATCTGTTTAAAGTATTTTATGAAATTATTTTAGTCAGGGCTTTTTTTCTCATAGAACGTTCAGAACGGAGTTCCGGCACCTTTTTTGGATGGAACCTTGTAGGGTAGGCAAGGCGGGTTGTATGACGTGTGAGTTCCGGCACCTTTTTCTTTTACAAAAAAAGCACTGATTTTAGTTAAGAAATTGAGAATTTTTAAATCCAATCTAACATGACACTAACTTTTACTATAAATTTCAAGTAATACAGGTCCATAATTTTTCATGACTTATTAGTGGTTATTACAAAGTACATGTCTCTTTATTGCTTAAGGAAATAGTCAGCAAGTGCCTCTCAGGAATGAAACAGGAAACTGTGAGACGTTGCAAAAACAGGCTAACGAACAGCTTTCCACAGAGAAGATAGAGAATAAAGGACTTAAAGATGAATTACTGTATTCTGGAAAACGGGAATTGATTTCTGCTGGGGTTCGTATTTTATATCTCCTTGTTGCAATATTCAGTTTTGTTTTTTTGTTTTTTTTAAAAACAATACAATATATCGGAGGCAGGGTTAAATATGATCGAGTTTGAGCAAAGTTTTGTTGAAGCTAATAAAAGCCCAGTGGTTTCAATGAGATGAACTTTATATAGTAGTCATATTTCTTTTCTTGTTTCACACTTTTAAACAATTGTTTACCAGTATGCCCTGAGCACCGTGTGTGTTACAGTAATTGGAATTACTAGCAGTAAAGTACAAGCAATATAAACAATTGTTAAAAAGAATAAACACTTTCAAAATAAGAAGATTGGTTGAAGTGGGTTAATGAGCTCCATTTTTACAAATTAGAAAATTTAAATGATTTAATTAAAAACAATTGTTTCAAGGCTGTCCATGGTCTCTTAGATCACATTAGCTGCTGTATAACCTACACGAGATAAACTGTTTGATTCACTTTAGATTTGCCATTTTGTGATCTTAACACCAGAACAAAAGTATGCATTGATGAAACGTACCTTTAATTTTCTCTTTGATTAACCCTGGCTGCAACTATATAATAGAAAGCTGAAATAACTTTTCAGGAAACCTTAAACCTCAGTGGAACAACAAATAACAGTGAATGAATGAGTGAGTGAAAAGAAAAAAGAAAGAAAGCCAGAGGGAGCATTTATAATAGGTCTGCTTATAGCTATGCTGATCTAGATAATGTCAGTCAAAATCGTATTACCTATTCTTGCTCCTGTTCCAGCCCTTTCTGACTCAAAAAAAGAATAAAAGTATCAGAGAAGAAATAGAAAAAAAAGATTTACGTTAATATATTCAGCATCATAAAATGGTAGTCTTTCAACAGTTAGTTATATTAAATATGGTTCTAGCACATATATATTTCAAAAATTAGTTGTGTCTTTCAGCAGGAAGAAGTTCACCCCAAAAATGGATCTCAAGAGAAAAAAGATGGACAGTTGCCCAATACTAGCTGGAATAGACATAGGACAAATAGAAAAAATAAGAAGAAGCATGTAAACATATCTTCACGGTATGCATCACTACCTTTACATATTCACATTTTTTAAATTAGAAAATCAGCACTGTTTCACTTAAATTTTATTGGATGTGTTCAGAGAGTGCTTCTACTCTAGCTTCTTTGAGTATATTTTTATTCTGAATGTTCCTGTCTATAGAAGGAAGGACTTTTCCCCCCCTCCTGGTTCCTTCCTCTTCTTCCATTACTATTTCTGCTGCTGTGTCGAGGGGTTTCCGCAATATTTTAGAATAAATGCTAAAAGAACTCTGAGGAAAGAGAAAATGAAGAAACCTGGATCAGAAAGCTTTGTCAAATAGAAATAGTAATTATGTGTAAGAAACGGAAAGTCTGGTTCCATCTATTACTGTATAATTATTCTCTTCACTCATTCTCTTGTTAACATGTAACTTAGGTATTTCAGTTGCTATTCAAGTGTGATTTAAAACCCAAGCATCTAATCTTAATACTAATTGTTGCCATTGTTCATTTACTGATCAAAGTGGGGGGAAAATAAGGCGTTTCTTCTTGTTTGGGGGATATTTTTACAGCGTTCCTGAGCAGACTGAGCTGAAGCATGTGTGCAGTGAAAGACATGAACTTAGAACTACTATTAATATAAGAAATTGGTGTGCTCAAAGCAACAGGGAAACTTGCAAAGGAGATGATAAATCTGCACACAGAGAAGCAGGTAGGTAGTAAAATGTAAATGGAAGACAAACAATAGGAAACAGGTTTTTTTTAATTAGAAATCCTTTTTTGTGATTTTGGTTCTCAAATTAAATCCAAGAAATAAATTGATTTGATTTGATGCTATAATAAGGAGAACATCCTAGACTTTATATCTGACCGCTTGATTGGGAGAATGGGAACCAGTGACAAAAAACCCCATACTTATAATCATACATAAAACTCTGAACATTTCTAAACTTCAGGGATAGTCATAGTTTAGAAATGAGCTCTCTCTAATTCTGCCATTTGTTAAAGTTGTTTAATTTTTCTATCTAACAAAAGACGGAATAGAAGAGAAAGTCTGATATCCTGGTAATCACATGTTTGGTTATTGGCAAGAATGCAATGGGACGAGTGTTAAAGTTTGCTTTTGTTAACTGCTTCCTGAAGACGGTTTCTACCAGTGGCCTAAGAAGAAGTGCTTGGAAAGGTTTTGCTCAGATTCAAGTTCAGATTGTGGAAGTTCTTCTGGAAGTGTACGGGCCAGTCGCGGCAGCTGGGGCAGCTGGAGCAGCACCAGCAGTTCAGATGGAGATAAGAAGATTCCTAGCAGACATTTCCTTCCTTCAAGTATGTATGTGGGCTCTGGACACGTGTTCTTTTTCTTTTCTGCTTTGGGAAAACGTCATTGCAAGTCACTGTCTTTACATTAAACTCTGAAGTCCCCCCGCCCCCATCTTAATAATTGCTATCTGGAAAATAATCTTAACTGAAAATAACAAAAATATCTTAATCACTCCTATTGAAGTATTTAAAATAAGCATAACTATTTTAGGGGATAATACACAATCAGTTTATTTTAAAGGGATTGTGTTTAAACCAGATTTCCAATGAACTATTAACATATCTTCAGTCACATATTTGAACATCGCTTCTAAAGAATTTGTCCCACTTTTATTATTTTTATAAATAACTCAAGCCTCTTCCTCCCATTTGTCCCGTAACAATCCTGTAAGGTGAATTGGGCTGACTTTCATGCCTAAGGCAGGACTAGAACTCACAGTTCCTGGTTGCTAGCCCAGTGCCTTACCTGCTAGACCAAAACTGGCTCTTTTATCTTTGTGTTATTTTGAAGTTTAACTACAGATAGTCCCTGCTTATAACCACTCATTCAGCAACCATTCTAACTCCCAGCAGCACTGAATGAGGAAAGGTATGACCAGTCCTTGGAATTGCAGCTATCACAGTGTCCCTCTGATCATGTGATCATGATTCGCATGCTTGGCAATTCACAGTTACAACAGTCCCAGTATCCAGTTAAAAGCTTTACTGCTGGCTTCTGGCAAAGTCAGTTGGGGAAACCAGCAGGGGGTAGCAAAAGGCAATTGCATGGCATTGCACTTGACTGTGGAATTTGCTTAATGATGGCAGTTGCAACTGCCCTTGGCATGGTCATGCAATGCCACACTTTGCAACTGTGTCACTTGGTGGTCCCAATTACTATCATTAAGTGAGGACTGCCTGTATAAACAATTGAGTCTTTTCATTAACAATTCCTATTTGTTTTTTTTGTTAACCTTTATTAAATGCATTGGGATTACTATGAATGCATTTCAATAGTCTCATGAGTTGTTAATAGCATAGTTTAAAGGGACAATGAAATCAAAGCCAATGTACTTTGAAATGTATTATTTGTGAAGACGTGTTTATTTGTATAGTTATTTACCAAAAGAGCTGTGGTGACACAGTGGTTAGAATGCAGTATTGCAGGCTAATTCTGCCAGCAGTTCAATTCTGAGGTCAGTGAATGAGGATCCAGATTGTCGGGGGCAATATGCTGACTCTGTAAATTGCTTAGGGTTGTAAAGGGCTGTGAAGCAGACTAAATCGAAGTGCTATCAAATTTTATACATTATGAATTAATTTTTACTGGCATTGTAATCTTAGATGCTAGTTCTGGATGAGGGTGCTATATCTGTTCCTCAATCTTTTTCTTTTCTTTGACTATTTGAAATTGCTACAGAAAAGAAAGAAAATATCTAGAAAGATGCTAAAATTCCTGTTAGGGACTGCCTGTTAAATCATATAGTCCCAAAGTTAGTGCATTGTACATATGTTATTCCAGTCCCTGATTCTTAATTTTGCTTTTTGCAGGAGAAAATATTTTATGTAATGATTTTTCACCTGATACTCCCATCACTTTAAATCTTTCTCACAGCATCTGCAACACCAGGTAAAGGCTTTTAATACTTCCTCTTTTCTATAGATCACTCACAGACCAACTGCTTCAAATATAACTAGCAAAGAAATGAAAAGTAAATGTTCTAATTCTAAACTTACTTATACATTTGATGGTGTGTTTTTTACTGTTTATTTCATACAAAATATTAATGTGCCCCCTTTTTTGGTTTAACAATATAAATATATTTTTTAATCCTTCTCAGTTCCTGTCCATGTTTTAGGGGAGCCATATAGAAGTGGTTTGCCATAACCTGTGGGATGGGTTTTTTTTTTTGTCAGTGTAGCTAAGTTGTAGATTTTCTTGGTAATATTAACTAATATTAACTGTATTTTGAGCTCAGACAAAAGAACGGCTAGATGCTGCCATACAAATATTTTGATCAAAAACCTGTATACCATTCCTCTGTTTGGTTACATTAGATACTATGCCTCAAATATATGTGGATGTCCATTTATGAACATAACTGTAGTCATACTCTTTGCGGTGGAAAAGTTATGTGTGATCATTAAAAATATAAGAATATTTATCTTTATTTTATTTTTAGTGGAGAAATGAACAGTATCGCACAGTATCCAGAGAATTTGTGTCCCAGCTTCACTGATTTAACCACAGATCAAGACAAAAATGAAGGTTGGTTAATTAAAAAAAGATCTGATGCTGTCAATTTCATGCATATTTTTTATTGTTTGTAATATAAGGCAGATCATCCAAACAATCCTCCATTATTCGTTTTCTTTCTTTCTGATATATCCAAATTTATATGACTAATGATTAACTTATTTTTAATATTGTTTCACTAAGATTTATGTAACTCAAATGAAACTAGGTAGCTTATTTAGGATGAACTGTTGCCTAAATTTCACTAACTTAACAGATATACATTAAAAATTGCTTTGCATTTCTTTCTTTTTACCTCTATTAAAAGATAATCTACCCTCAAGGTTTTGTTATTGTTAATTGTTCTTATTTCTCTCTTTTTTAAGCTTACTATACTCTTAGTTTTTTCCTTCTGTTTTTTTCTGTTTTTGTCTTTTCTGCTTCCATTTTTACTTTTTATTGTTGTTTAGTTTGCATTAGTTTTTAGTGTTGTAAATTGCAATCTTTAATAAAAGTACTACAAAAAATTAAAATAATGTTTTCCCCACAAATAAGAACTGCTGATCAGCTTATTGTTCACAAGAGGTCTAAAATAAGTCTGATGAGAAGTTTTGTCAGAGATAAAATAAGTTTAAAAGTGCATTTCCTCCTTTCTGAGTTAATCAAGAATACCAACTTTCATGTAAATAGATTGCGATATAGTGGTGGGATTTACGGGCAGATATTAAGAAAATGACAGACAGCATAATCTCAGAAATTAGGTAATAAAATTATACCAGATATAAATAAATGAAAAAGTAAACTAAGCCTTTTTGCTTATTTTATTGCCTAATTAATTGTCATCTAAGTCATAAAATGTGAATGATGAATGGGAGTATAAAATGGTTAAAGCAGAAGGAGTTGCACATCCAGCATTTTCAGAACAAATATCCCATTTCCCACAGACTCCCATTTTAAAATATTCCTGCTTCTGGAAGGTGCATTTGAAAAGACTGGAATAGTCCTGTGAATATAATAATTCAACATCCTCCTCTAAAATCTATTGGCCTCAAATGGACAGGATTACAAAGGAGACTTGGGGGCTAACATATCACTTTCTGCAAATATCTTATCTTTCCCAAAATCTCTAAGGATTCAGCTTTGGTCCGTAGGAAGCCCTCACTTAAGCAAAGCAATTGGAACTGGAATTTCTGTTAAGTGATACAATCCTAAAGTGTGTGATGTCATGTGGCTGCGTTGCTTAGCAACAGCAATGCTGCCAGTCCTCATTGCCGACATTAAGGATTGTGGTTCATTAAGCAAAGACCTCGCATGACTATGATTTGCAGCTTCTCACAAGCAAAGTCAATGGGGAAGCTGGCAGGAAGTTGTGAATCCCAGGTGCCTCACAGGCTGGGGGGGATTGATGCGCTGGAGAAAAAGCAGCAGGAGCGACTTGTAACCTTCCCTGTGGGAATCTGGCAAGGAGGATGACAAATTGTAGTCCTATGACCACGACACACTGCAATTGTGTGAGACAATTGCTAAACACTCAGATTACGTTCACATGACCATCCAGAACTTTTGAGAAACAGTCATCAGTACCTTTTGTTCAGCACATATCTCCTGAATTTGCAGAGTTTGATACTGGCTGAATATATAGTCATAACTTTTACAACAAATTCATATGATGTATAAGCCTTATGACCCTCAATTATATTGTACTTGAACTTTTATATTAAAACTGTATAAGCCGCAGCCTATTAAGTGGCTAGATAGAATGTTGTATCTTGAAAAACTTAGTTTGTCTTGGGAGAGATGAAACATTGCATAGCATTTTAATGCTGGTGCTTGAAAGTTTTTTAAAAATATATATTGTGTTAATATAGAGCTGAGAACTGCCCCCGACCTCCGATCATTCCGCCGGGGCCTGAAGACCTGGCTCTTTGAGCTCTCGGGCCCAGGCTGAGGAGAAATTTTTAATTGGGGTTTTAATCGTGTACAGGGTCAATTTAATATTTTTTAATATGGTTTTAACTTTTGTATGTTGGATTTTTTTTAATTCCCTGTAAACCGCCCTGAGTCCTCAGGGAAAGGGCGGTATACAAATGCAACTAAATAAATAATATGTTATAAATTTTATTTGCCTTTCTAGGTCTCTATCCAGCAGATCTGTGGTCATCTCAGCCTATCTGCCTGACAAATAGTATGAATTACAGTCTTGAGAACAACGTATCATGCATGATCCAGGAAAACCCTTCATTACATAATGGGCAGGTTTTTTATTTATTTATTATTTATTATATATTTTTGCTATGGACTTCACAGTCTGAGATTGTGTTGGGCATGGGAACTGTGAGTTGTCCTCTCATATCTGGAAGCTGTAGAGGGATCCAGTTTAGGAGGGGCTGTTTTATCAGAAATATGTTTTTGTTGTGATTTTTGAGCCAAGGTATTGGTTTTAATTCAGTCTTTCTGAAATTTTTCTTACACTTTTTTATCTTGCAGTAGCTTTGTTGATTGGAATCCAACCTGTGATGGCCAGCTTAGCATGTACTGTCCGGTAGAAGTGAATGAATATGGTACGTCTTCTACCAAACCATCAGTATTTTATATGGAAATAGATGCACTTAAATAGGCATTCAGAATTCCATTAAACACCTTTGGTTATTATTCTAGCTTTTGTAGTGTCTTTTGGACTCCTGTCCAGATTATACTCTTTTTTTGTACACACTCATTTGCACTTTCTCATGTCCTTCTCAGTTAGACTGGCAGACGGAGAAAAACTGCCAAATCTGGATCCAAAAACAACTCAGAGTCAGGAGCCCTTTTATTCCCCAAATCCTTGCTAGCTTTGCTTTGTTGACTGACAAGACCAGCAACTATTCTTTCCTTGTTAATTTACAAATCTGGTAGCTGTTGATGGGATTTGGGGAAGAGATTCCCATGTGCTCAGGCCCAATTTCTTTTGTTTGGGTGAGGTGACATTTTTCATTTGTCTCCTTAACAACTTAGTTCCTTCTTATCTATCTCCCCAAACGGATCTTTCAGACTGGATTCCTGGCTTTTACCCACCCTGGTTACTTGCCCGCTTTGTCTTTAGGCATGGCAGCTTTCCTGTTTCAGTCTCACAGCACCTTCCATTTCTTTGAAATGGATGTTGTTCTTCATTTACCCTACCTACATTATTATTTAGTATAGATTGTCTTCCTCCCCTCCTATATAAATAAACAAAAAATAGGATATAAAAATGAAATCCAGTTTTAAGTCCAGATCAATTTATGATGGGCTATGCAGGTATGTCATTATGGTAGCAATGGGAAGTAATTTTCTGCCACATTATTTTGGGAATTTTAAAATTTTCCAAATAGCCTTGGAAAGTGTCCCATGTAAATACTAATCTGGGCTGACCCCCTTTTGGTTTATGAAGATTAGCCAGAGTTGATTATGTGCTGTTGTCAGCTGGACATAAAAGCAGGATCTAGGATTCATAGAGTAATTATTTGGCTAACTAATGTAAATAAAAAGCATTATATATGTTTATTCATACAATATATATATATATATAATTGCACTTTGATATAAAGTTGACTAATACTGAAAATCCTTCTATCTCCTAAAATAAAGAAAATATGAATTACCATAATGGCTTTCCATGCACAGAAGAAATTCAAAATTCAAGCTTCATTGATCACACCTGTCAGTCTTCATGGAACACCCCACCTAATCTTCCTCCAACATGGGAACCCACCAGTTATGTCAACCCAACTGTAAGTATTACTAGTGGGCTGTTTCATGCATTCTAATAACAGTTCAAATGTAATTTTTTAGGATTGTGGTGGCACAGTGGTTAGTATGCAGTATTGCAGGCTGACTCTGCTCACAGTCAGGAGTTTGATCATGACCGGCTCAAAGGTCTTCCATGTTTCCGAGGTCGGTAAAATGACCCAGATTGTATGGGGAAATATGCTGACTCTGTAAATTGCTTAGAGAGGGCTGTAAAGCACTATGAATACCTCTTAAGTGCTATTGCTATATTCTTGGGTTTGTTTTTTTAAAGAGTGAAGTATTTAAAATCCACATTTCAAAATTTAGGTGGCTTCAATTTCAGTTTTGATTGTAATTTTGGCACATTTAATAACAAATTTTCTGAGCAATAGATTTCATTGTTCATTTCAATACATATTTTTACTATGCATGTAATGAATAATGGAAAAATGCTGGAATTTTTTTCTGGATATAAAAATAGATTTATAATTCTGGTACAGTGACACGGTGGCTCAGTGGGTTAGGACGCTGAGCTTGTCGATCAGAAGGTCAGCAGTTTGGCGGGTCGAATCCCGGGTGCCGTGTAACAGAGTAAGTGCCTGTTACTCGTCCCAGCTTCTGCCAACCTAGCAGTTCGAAAGCACGTAAAAATGCAAGTAGAAAAATAGGGACCACTATGGTGGGAAGGTAACAGCATTCCGTGCGCCTTTGGCATCTAGTCATGCTGGCCACATGACCACGGAGATGTCCTCGGACAAGTGCTGGCTCTTTGGCTTTGAAACAGAGATGAGCACCAGCTCCTAGAGTCAGAAACGACTAGCAGGCATGTGCGGGGGAACCTTTACTTTTACCTTACAGTGATTAAGGCATAGGAGTAGGGTTTGGGAAACGCAGGGTTCAAGTCCACTTTTAGCTGGAGAACATGCTTGGATAAAGTGTATATTTCCATTTTAATTTTATTTTCACCTTAGCTTATTTGCTTCAGTTTCTCAAGTGGTATTTAACTGCTTGTTCCTGGTCTTTAGACAGCTTTTGCACACTGATACCTTCTCTTGTCTTTCAGTCCTACCTCTCGAGCACCAGGAGTTTGTCACCCATGTCTGGCCTCTTTGGTTCCATCTGGGCCCCTCAGAATGATGTCTATGACAACTGCTGCCCTGTCAGTGCTGCCACTCAGCACTCAGCTCAGGTGGAAAGCCAAACAGTTCTGTGTAAGCAGGAATGTTACCCGAGATTTAACCCATTCCGTGCCTATATGAACTTAGATATATGGACTTCAGCGACTAATCGGAATGCAAATTTCTCTCTTCCTAGGGACTCGGGTTATTGTGGAAATGTGTGAAAAAGGAATGTCATTTTTAAAATGTGAACTAAAAAAATGCTTTTTCTTTTGATTACTAGAATGAACTGGTGGTTGAACTAGAATTCATTGTTGGTCATTATTTTGGCACTTTTGTATGGAAAATAAATTTTTTTTTACCAAGGCATTTGGAATTTCTCTTTTCTGACAAAATATCTTTAATACAAGTAGTCCTCAAGTTACGAGTGTAATGGAGCCTGCCCATTCCACTCGTAAATTGAAAACTCGGAGAGTGAATCTCGTTCCTTTAGCGAGATCACTCTCTTCCTCGTTAAAACGCACGCGACTTGTTAAGTAAACATCAGGTATCTCAGGGTGGGGAAGGCCATGGGGGAGGCCTAATGATGGAACAAGCCCCCAAGGCCTCCCCAACTCACTAAGAAACCTCATGCTTCCCCCTCCCTTCCTGCTGCACCGGAGTCCCTTACCTTGCAAAATCTGTCTGCTCTCTGCCGCGGTTTCTTTCCTTTGAGGAAGAGGAGAAAAGCTTGCAAATGCTTTTCGTGCGGACAATGGAAGCTCCTGGTGCCGTAATACAACGTGAGTTCAAACACCCATTCCGTTCTCGGGGGTGAGGGGGGGGGGAGAAGTGTGCTTCATTTGCACGCCTATGGGGCAAAGCATGAAATCAGACTCGGCCGGGCGAAGGAACCAATATTGTCAGTGGCCCGGCTGAGCCGTTCGCTTGCATGCGCCGGACTTAGTTTGAGGCCAGGAATGAAGCCTTCAAATGAGTGGGGAGGCATTGTGGGGCCAGGTCCCTTGCACCTGCATCCAAGCTGGCAGTAGTGGCAACCACCTGAGCAGCCATGATCCCCCTCTCCAGCCAGCCAGCCACTCACCCCGCCTGACCTAGTCCTTGCCTGGCCGGCCGGCTAGGACAACAACTCACCACTCTTCTCACTCAGGCAGTGGCAGGAGCTTGGGTTTCTCTGCTCCATCTGAGTGGAGGAAAGCGGAGGTGCAGCAGCAAGATTGCTCTCAAACAATAAGACCCGGGTGCGCTGCTTGCTTGTGTGCGCCGCTTGCTTGTGTGCGCCAGCCTTATTGAGAGCAATCCTGCTGCTGTGCCTCTTCTTTCCTCCACTCAGATGGAGCAGAGAAACCCAAGCTCCTGCCGCTAATAAACATCTTATCGGAAGGGAGACCTACAGTCAAGCATTATAGCACTTCCATGGGATAGGCTAAATTCCATATAATTAAATGAATTCCTAAGGAGACAAGCCCAATAAGGTGAAGAAAGACTGGATATCCATGGACACATTCCATAGAAATAAGCCCATCACTGGAAAGGCTGCCCCCCCCCTAAGTGCTTGTAGGTGATATTTTCCTCAGGAAAGCCTCACTTCTGATCTCACAGCAGTCTTCAACAGCAGCACTTTGTAAACTAGAAGATGTAATTGGACTACAATGTGATGAAGGCACAAATCATTAAGCACAAAGCTTCCCAATCAAGAACCAGCCATAACTGGTGCCGAAATTTCATTATGCAAAGGTGTCTTTGGCAGTGATTGTCAACTGTTCCAATCTTGGGTCCCAGCAGAGTCCAGGAGTACTGAATTGTAAGCCGCCTCCATAAGGGAGGTTGTCACTCTGGGTAGAGGTAGACATTAACTATTTCCGGGGTTAGTGAGTATTTGAATCCATAACCATTTCATCTTTCTGTTGTTTAAACTTAAGCCTGTTTTTTTATCTGGCCTTCACAGACCCCAAGTCAGAACTGATCTTGCAGTTTAAAAAAAATGAGAAACATGGATTGTACAGAATTTTAATATTGCTAACAATCAAGAAATCTTGGACTTTTTTTAAGCACTGTGATTTGTAAAAAGGCTTGAAGCCAGCTTAATATATTTTTTTTTTAAAAAAATAAATTTAAGAAATCATTTTACTGTTAGAAGCTTGTCATTTATGTACTCTGTTTCTTGCCAAAAGAACCAGATGGTTCAGTATTAATGAGATTAGAAAATGAAGCTACAGTGTTAGCTCAGGATCTAACTTGATAATTGCCAACAAGTCAATCCTTCACATGTATCTCTAGTAACATCAAGGGACGGAATTATGCTCAGAATTTGAGTTCATGCAAACTGTAACCAGTGAAAACATTTTTTTATTTTATTTAGAAACAAATGTTTTCCTACCTTATACATGATATTCCTATAAGGCCCTAATTATATTAACTAAAAATAGAATAAAATTAACCAAATCCCTCAAATCCCTATATATTCCGACCACAGTACTCTGCACTACTACATAAATTCTACATTTACACTTCCATTTTCTGAGCTTATTTCTACCGTAATCCAATGTCTGGGTAAAGAGCCAGATTTTCACAGCCTCCAGAAGACTGATAGGATGTTGAGCTTGCCAGAGGAAATAAGAATATCTGCCTTTCACAGTCTTTCATATCTACCTAGTAGTCTAGTCTCTGGTTTTGGGCGTTTCAGTGTACTCTCAAAGAGGACATTGAGAGAACTTTTCATTAGTGAATTCTATTCTTAAGAAGTTACTATATTTCTTTTACCCATGGGAAAATTTAAACCATTTCTCTGCTCAAAAATTCTGTGGAAAATTTTATATTCTGTACCATAGACATTGAACTCAATCCAAGGAACTGAGTAAACTTGATGAAGTTGCTTTGAATAGTTATTTGAAATATATTTGATTGTTTATTCAGGCATTCATTTGGCAAATGCTTACCCAATTACTGATGGAACTCTCGGCAGGAAACAAAAATAAAAATAAATACAATACAAAAAATGAAAAACAGGAAGACTGCGAAGTCCACCAGTCTAAAAACTCACTGGGTGACTTTGGGATATCAAGGATACAATTTGAAGAGTAAGTTGATTGATTTCTTATATAGGTTTTTTCAAGGTAATAAGCCAGTGAGTCTCATTGTTTTAAATTTTCCCAGTCAGTTTTATGGTGCTTCTACATACCATGAGTAAATATTTATCAACAGCTTTAGCATCTAAAACAGACATGTCAAACTCGTGACGTCATGTGATGTCGCACAACATATCAGGACTTTTGCCATTGCCGGCAATGATGGCACATCTTCCGTGTGATGTGTCCGGCCTCCGGGCTGGCAGTACCCCAATCCAAAACATAACTAAGAACTTGAAGGGGATTTCATTACCAGGAGGAGCCAAATGAGATGAGTCAACACTTCTGCCCTTCTCTTTAGCTGAAAGGTTTCCTAAGGCATTTACAAATTGTTAACAAAAGAAGATTGATGTGGCCTATGTATTGTTAAAATGAGGTATGGGAGAACAACAAACAAAATCAAGCAATTCTTAGTTAAATAAGTATTCATAATGGCCAGGGAATGGAACACTTTTAGTGAAAAGAGAAGTCTGGTGGAGCTGGTAGGTCATCAGGTTGGCTAGAACAGCTCTGCTTCCTACTTTCAACTTCTAAAGCTGAAGCAAATTGTTACATCAGAAGTGAGTCTTACTTCGTACACCAATTTGATGTAGTGGTTAAGGGACCAAGCTAAAAACTGGGAAACTAAGTTCTAGTCCCATCTTAGGTATGGAATGAGAGGCTTTGGGCCAGTCACTTTCTCTCAGCCCCAGGAAAAAGGCAACAGCAACAAGTTCTGAAAAGTTTGCTAAGAAAACTGCAGGGACTTCTTCCTGCAGTCATCAAGAGTCAAGCTTGACTTGGATTCTCATGATTAGAAGTCTTACTATGTAAATGAGAATAGGATTGTAACCAAACAGGTTTTCAACCTTGAATTTTATTTCTATTTATTCTATAAAGAGGATAGAACAATGAAAACTAAAAAAGGGCATTGATTAAATTAAAATACTGTAGAAATATTTATTCTCAAAGTTTTTTCTCTATTTTAATAGAAGGAACTTTAAAAATAGTTCTGATCTACTGTTTGTCTAAGAAGTCTTTTGTTTTTGACATCTGGTGGTCTTTCTTTTCCACCCATTCTGATGGCATCACCATAAAAACATTTTACTTTAATGTTAAATAAATCAGAGATACACAAAGCCTGTTTCTTGTAACAAGTTGTAGTTCTACCTTTGTCTCCAGGAAATCAACTTCCAGTAATCTTTATTTGAATGCAGGAGGAACAAATTCATTCAAATTCTTGGAATCATTTCCTTTAAACAACTCTATAGATAATATGGATAACTGAGCTAGGAATGAAAGAAAAGCTCTTAAAGTCTACCTCCCCCCCCCCCAATTACGATATATGCCAAGAGACGGAGGCCGTGCTCATGGAGAATTAATGGTCACCTAACTTGTGAAACGGGTTACCTGCTTCAAATATTTGGGAGGTATGTTGCATATCACTGACTCAAGGAAAGTTCATTGTGAATATTCCTCGGCCACTAGGCAAAGAACTATGTTCTTAAATTTCTTTGCTCCAGCTGCATTTAAGCTTTTTCAGGCTAAGACATTAGGAATTATGACAGTAAGAATTACATTTTTACATCACTGTATGTTTTTATTTATAAACCACCCAGAGTCACTTAGATGTGTTTGGTAGTATAAAAGATGATAGAAGGTGTTAGGGATAGATAGATAGATAGATAGATAGATAGATAGATAGATAGATAGATAGATAGATAGATAGATAGATAGATAGATAGATAGATAGATAGATAGATAGATGATAGATAGATAGATAGATATAGATATGTAGAGAAAGATAGATGGATGATAGATGGAGATAGAGATATAGATCAGAGGTCTCCAACTTTCCAGGCTCACGGCCTGGAACGAAGGAGAACAGCTTCCAAATTGGTGTGTGCACATGCAAACAGGGCTGTATGCACTGGCGTGGCATGTGTTGGCATTGTGCATGCATGAATGGTCGTGCACTCTCCCGTGATGGCTAGAGGCCCAATTCGCACATGCGCAAACAGGCTATGCACAGCTGCCTGGCTCTAGTTGCCCCCATTTACGCCCGTGGTGCCACAGGCACTAGTGCAAGTGGGGAGGAGTCTGTGCGCACCAGCCAGCCATTCCCACAGCCCGCTGGCCAAGAGGCCACGGTCCGGTAGTGGAACATGGCCCATAGGTTGGGGACCCCTGATATAGATGATGAAAGAAAGAAAAAGATAGATGAGAGAGAGAGAGAGATGATAGCCCAACCAAAGAGTTCCTGATTGCTCCCACCCACCCAGACAGGCAAGACACCAGAATATAAACAGACAGCAAACAGCACTCCTTATTAGCACTGATGATGTTACCTAGTTAGGGTAATGAAATGTTTGCAAGAAAACAAAGCAAGCTCAGACAGCATCAAGGACCCTGCACAGATGATAGATAGAAGATAAATAGAGATGATAGATAGATGATAGACAGACAATAGAATTATCCTAGCACTTTGATGTTTTGTTGGATCTCCAACTTCTTATAGATGGTTACAGATCACTTTTGAACATATTTCTTGTCCTGGTCTGAAACTACAAGAAAAAAATCTGACTAAAACCATAATTCAAAGGAAGCACTACATCACAAAAGCCCATCGAAAGTTCATTTAGAACATTCAATATTTCCATTTTAAAGCATGATTTTAAGCCTTTCAAATTAATGAGGAATAATCTTTTTATTATAGGATTTTCCTAGAAATCAGCAGATACATTTTTTGAGCCACCCTGTGTTGCTGTTACAATAAAGGTAAAGGTAAAGGTTCCCCCACACATGCGTGCTAGTCATTTCCAACTCTAGGGGCCGGTGCTCATCTCCGTTTCAAAGCCGAAGAGCCAGCATTTGTCCGAGGACGTCTCTGTGGTCACGTGGCCGGCATGACTAGACGCCAAAGGCACACGGAACGCTGTTAATACATCTTTTAAAATAAGTATACCAAAAGGCTCAGTAATGACTTCCTCCACAATGTGGTTTGTGTTGTACTACTGTATATATTAGATTTCAACTTTCATATTAACATGCATTTACTGTATTGCCCCCCTTCATGGATTACTGCCTTGTTCTGGCAAAGGGCCTTGTGTAATTCAATGAAGCTATGAGCTATGCCATGCAGGGCCACCCAAGACGGACAGGTCATAGCAGAGTTCTGACAAAACGTGATCCACTGGAGAAGGAAATGGCAATCCACTCCAGTATCTTTGCCATGAAAACCCTATGGACAGTACCAAAAAGGCAAAAAGATATGACGCTGGAAGATGAGCCCCTCAGGTCGGAAGGCGTCCAATATGCTACTGGGGAAGAGCAGAGGGCTAGTACTAGTAGCGCCAGAAAGAATGAAGCGACTGGGCCAAAGCCGAAAGGATGCTCAGCTGTGGATGTGTCTGGTGGTGAAAGGAAAGTCCAATGCTGTAAAGATTTTTTCTCCATAGGAACCTGGAATGTAAGATCCATGAATCAAGGAAAGCTGGACGTGGTCAAACAAGAGATGACAAGACTGAACATCGACATCTTAGATATCAGCGAACTAAAATGGACAGGAATGGGTGAATTTAATTCAGATGACCATCAGGTATACTACTGCGGGCAAGAATCCCAAAAAATGATGTCCTTATCATCATGGGGGATTGGAATGCTAAAGTAGGAAGCCAAAAGATAACCGGAATAACAGGCAAGTTTGGCCTTGGAGGACAAAATGAAGCAGGGCACAGGCTGATAGAATTTTGTCAAGAGAATACAATGGTCATAGCAAACACTCTTTTCCAACAACCCAAGAGACGGCTCTACACATGGGCATCACCAGACACTCAACACAGAAATCAGATTGACTATGTGCTATGCAGCCAAAGATGGAGAAGCTCTATACAGTCAGTAAAAACAAGACCAGGAGCTGACAGTGGCTCAGACCATGAGCTTCTCGTTGAAAAGTTTAGGCTTAAACTGAAGAAAGTAGGGAAAACCACTAGGCCAGTCAGGTATGAATTGAATCATATCCCTGTTGAATATACAATAGAGGTGACAAATAGATTTAAGGAATTAGATCTGATAGACAGAGTGCCTGAAGAACTATGGACAGAGGTTCGCAACATTGTAGAACAGGTAGCAACCAAAACCATCCCAAAGAAAAAGAAAGGTGGCGGCAGTCCGGCATTTGCGTTTCTCTGTGTGTCAAGCCCCGTGGGCCCGACACACAGGAAGGGGGGGAATGCCGGAATGCCACTTCCCTACCAGCCATTCCCATGGGTCTGACACACACACGCACGCACGAGGGGGAGAAACAACGCTGGACTGCCGCCACCTCTGCCAGCTCTGCAAGCCTTTGCTGCCCCTTCTCTCCGCTGCCTGGCCTGAACAAAGAGGAGCTGAAGGGAGCAGCTCTGCAAGGCTCTGCCGCTCCCTTCTCTCAGAAGCCTGGCCCGAACGAAGGGACGCCCCTTCGTTCTGAACAGGCAGCGGAGAGAAGGGGCGGCAGAGGCTTGCAGGGCTGGCAGAGGTGGCGGCAGTCCAGCGTTGTTTCTCCCCCTCGTGCGTGTGTGTGTGTGTGTGTCAGACCCGCAGGAATGGCTAGTAAAGGTGGCGGCAGTCCGGCATTTGCGTTTCTCTGTGTGTCAAGCCCCGTGGGCCCGACACACAGGAAGGGGGGAATGCCGGAATGCTGCTTCCCTACCAGCCATTGCCGTGGGTCTGACACACACACGCACGCACGAGGGGGAGAAACAACGCTGGACTGCCGCCACCTCTGCCAGCTCTGCAAGCCTTTGCTGCCCCTTCTCTCCGCTGCCTGGCCTGAACAAAGAGGAGCCGAAGGGAGCAGCTCTGCAAGGCTCTGCCGCTCCCTTCTCTCAGCAGCCTGGCCCGAACGAAGGGACGCCCCTTCGTTTGGAACAGGCAGCGGAGAGAAGGGGCGGCAGAGGCTTGCAGGGCTGGTAGAGGTGGCGGCAGTCCAGCGTTGTTTCTCCCCCTCGTGCGTGTGTGTGTGTGTGTGTGTCAGACCCGCAGGAATGGCTAGTAAAGGTGGCGGCAGTCCGGCATTTGCGTTTCTCTGTGTGTCAAGCCCCGTGGGCTCGACACACAGGAAGGGGGGGAATGCCGGAATGCCGCTTCCCTACCAGCCATTCCCGTGGGTCTGACACACACACGCACGCACGAGGGGGAGAAACAACGCTGGACTGCCACCACCTCTACCAGCTCTGCAAGGCTCTGCCGCTCCCTTCTCTCAGCAGCCTGGCCCGAACGAAGGGACAGTTCTTTTTTTTGTTCACTGGAGTATAAGCCGAAGTGGATTTTTCCAGCCCAAAAAGTGGGCTGAAAAATTCGGCTTATACTCAAGTATATACGGTAATCTTCAGACTTAACGAAGAGCAGACAACACACTCCGACCCTCTGTTCTCCCCCGGAGGACCCGGGAGCAAAGGTGCGCACCCTCCCATGCTAAGGCTGGTCTACCTGAATGCAAGGTCCGTAGCTAACAAAGCTCACCTCATTCGTGACCTAGTGGAGAGTGAGCATGCGGACCTGGCCTGCATCACAGAAACCTGGCTGGACCCAGAGGGGGGTGTTCCTCTGGTTGACCTCTGCCCGCCAGGTTTCCAGGTACTGCACCAGCCTCGGGCTCATGGGAGGGGCGGGGGAGTGGCTGTTATCATCAGGGAATCCCTTAGCCCGCGAGAGACCACCGTCCCTCAGATGGTCGGGTGTGAGTCTCTCCTACTGAGATACGGCCCAGGGGCGCAGTTGGGCCTGCTGCTGGCGTACCTACCACCTAATCGTGCAGCGGCGGCCCTACCCGAGCTACTCGATGTCCTCTCAGGGTTGGTGGTTGAATTCCCAAGACTCATGGTCTTGGGTGACTTTAATCTACCGTCCCTGGGAGGATCATCCGAACTGGCTCGGGAGTTCATGGCTTCCATGGCGGCCATGGACCTGTTGCAAATAATTTCTGGGCCGACTCATGAGAGAGGCCACAACCCAGACTTGGTGTTCTTGTCTGGACGGTGGCGTGATGATATCGGTGGGGGTGCCACAACTGTTACGCCCCTGTCATGGACCGATCACCACCTCCTGCGGCTAGACTTCCCCCTTGCCACCCCCCACCGTGGGTGCACGGTGCCAGTCAGATGGTACCGCCCTAGGCGCCTAATGGACCCCGATAAGTTCCAGGCAGCGCTTAGGGACACGCACGCACCCCCTGCCCACAGCTCGGCGGATGCCTTAGTGGAAGCCTGGGAAAAGGCAGCCACGGAGGCTCTGGACCGAGTTGTACCCTTGCGGCCTCTGACCCGGCGCAGATCCCAGCGAGCCCCATGGTTCACCGAGGAGCTCCGGGAGATGAAGCGTCGGAGACGGGGCCTAGAGAGCCGTTGGAGATCCAGTCGATCCGAATCCGACCGATTGCGACTAAGAATCCTCACCAGGTCTTATCTCGCTGCGATAAGGGTGGCAAAATCCAACTACTTTTCCACCCTCATCGCGTCCGCAGATAATCGCCCGGCTGCCTTGTTCAGGGTGACTCGCTCCCTACTAAACCAAGAGGTGAGGGAGGAACCCTTGCAGGGTCGAGCCGAGGAATTTGGTCAATATCTGCTGGATAAAATTGCTCGGATTCGAACTGGCCTGGACTCCAACTGGGCTGAGATGGAAGAACAAGACATGGACAGTCTTGTCGACGTCATCTGGGAAGAATTTGATCCTGTAACTCCTAAGGAAGTGGACAGGATTATGAGAAGGTTGAGCTCCTCCACTTGCTTACTGGACCCGTGCCCTTCCTGGCTGGCCTATGCAGCTCGAGAGGGGACACGAGGCTGGTTCCTAGCAGTCATCTCTGCTTCTCTGAGTGAGGGTCACTTCCCCACCGCCTTGAAGGAGGCGGTGGTGAGACCTCTCCTCAAGAAGCCCACCTTGGACCCATCCTCTTTGAATAACTTTCGTCCAGTCTCCAATCTTCGCTTCCTTGCGAAGGTTGTTGAGAGCGTGGTGGCGCACCAACTTCCTCAGATCCTGGATGAAGCGGTTTATCTAGACCCGTACCAATCGGGTTTCAGGCCGGGCTACAGCACGGAGACGGCATTGGTCGCTCTGATGAATGATCTCTGGAGAGCCCGGGACAGGGGCCATTCCTCTGTCCTAGTCTTATTAGACCTCTCGGCGGCTTTCGATACCATCGACCATGGTATCTTGCTGCGACGCCTCAGGGGACTGGGAGTGGGAGGCACGGTTCTGCGTTGGTTCTCCTCCTTTCTCCAGGGTCGCTCGCAGTCGGTACTGACAGGGGGACAGAGGTCGACCCCGAGGCCTCTCGCTTGCGGAGTCCCTCAGGGGTCGGTCCTCTCGCCTCTCCTGTTCAACATCTACATGAAACCGCTGGGTGAGATCATTCGCAGTTTTGGAGTAGGGTACCATCAGTATGCTGATGACACCCAGCTTTTTATCTCAACTCCAAACAATATCAGTGATGCCCTAGACGTGATGTCCCGCTGCCTGAAAGCGGTCCGGGAATGGATGGGGAGAAACAGGCTTCAACTGAACCCGGACAAGACTGAATGGCTGTACGTACCGGCAAGCCAGGATATTCAGAACGTCCCACTGCTTAACATTGGGGACAAGTTACTTCCACCTGTTGATAGGGCCCGCAACCTGGGTGTCCTCCTAGACTCGCAGCTCTCCCTGGAAGACCACATAGGAGCTGTGACCAAGGGGGCCTTCTCCCGGGTTCGACTAGTTCGCCAACTACGGCCTTATCTGGACCTGGATTCCTTACGTACAGTCACCCATGCCCTTGTGACCTCTCGCCTAGACTATTGTAACGCTCTCTACATGGGGCTGCCCTTGAGATCCACTCGGAAGCTTCAACTGGTGCAAAGTGCGGCGGCACGGACACTCTTGGGAGCCTCCCGATACTCCCATATCACACCTCTCCTCCGTGCGCTGCACTGGCTTCCGGTTGCCTTCCGTGTGAAGTTCAAGGTGCTAACAATGACATACAAAGCCCTACATGGCATGGGTCCGGACTACCTACGGGAGCACCTTCTGCCAATGTCAGCACCCCACCGTCCTGTGCGCTCCCACAGAGAGGGCCTCCTCAGGGTGCCACCGCTCAAGGAATGTCGGCTGGTGGCCCCCAGGGGGAGGGCATTCTCAGTAGGTGCGCCAGCCCTCTGGAACAGCTTACCAACCGAAATCCGGATGGCCCCTGACCTCCGTACCTTCCGTCGCGACTTAAAAACTTTCCTGTTCCAGCAGTCTGGCCTGGCATGATAGCGTTAATTGGGGTCCCAGTTTGTTTTCATTAGTGTTTCTTATTATTTATTGTTCAATCTGTATACATTCCTTCCTCTGTACACCGCCCCGAGTCCCTCGGGAGAAGGGCGGTTTATAAAAACTAATAAATAAATAAATAAATAAATAAACCATTGTGCGTGGCACTGTTTGTATAGTAGGGTTATGCAGGATATCTAGGAGGTGCTTTTACTTCAACATGGTCTCCTCACTTCTAAAAACAAAGTAGACACATTGCATGGAAAATCAGCTAATCAACAAACTTGCCTCTGTAGCAGTGTTTCTCAACTTCAGCAACTTGTAAGAAATGTGGACTTCATCTCCCAGAATTTCTGACAGGGAGAATTCTGGAGTTGAACAACTTAAAACTGCTGAGGTTGAGATACACTGCTGTAGACAGAGGAAAAATCAAATTATTCAAGCCCAAAGTCACAAGTAATCAAACAACCAGGTCCCGATGGGTTTGTAGAGCCCCAGAAGCATATTTTAGGGCAGGGATCCCCAACCCTTGGTCCATGGACCAGTATTGGGCCGTGGCATGCCAGAAATCAGGCTGCATAAACAAGCGAAGCCCCATCTGCAGGATGCAGGCAGCATGTGAAACCATGCCCTCTCTTGTCCACGGAAAGAACCTCTCTCCACAGACTTGTTCCCTGGTGCCCAAAAGGTTGGGGGCTGCTGCTGTAGGGGACAATCTAATCTCCAGAAGAAAGTAGATAGATAGGTTAGGGAGAAAAGAATGTCTATCCTACTCCAGAGAAGGGAGACAGCACTGGAGAAGAGCCGTTCCCTGTAGAAGACATTCCTGAAGGCTAGGTAATCAACTCTTTAGAAGGCCAGATCCTGAAGCTTAAACTCAAATACTTTGGCCACCTAATGAGAAGGAAGGACTCACTGGAGAAGACCCTAATGCTGGGAAAGATCGAGGGCAATAGAAGAAGGGGACGACAGAGAATGAGATGGCTGGATGGAGTCACTGAAGCAGTAGGCGTGAGCTTAAATGGACTCCGGAAGATGGTAGAGGACAGGAAGGCCTGGAGGAATGTTGTCCATAGGGTCGCGATGGGTCAGACACGACTTCGCAGCTTAACAACAACAACAGGTAATCAAAGGAGCTCTCTCTTTTAAATCTGACCAGATAAGCAGATGCCACTAAGAGGTGTTCCCAAAGATATCCAGATCTGAAGCTACGATAGGCTTTTAGTGTGACAACACTTTGAATTGCTAGTGTTCTGCATAACAGTTCTTCACCATTTTTTTCTACCTGGTCTCGTTTGATTTATTTTAAACAATTTGCTTTCATTTTTTTTAAAAAAAAAGAATTTTAGTGGAATTTAAATGGTTTTTGGTGCTTTTGAACTCATTTAATTATGAAGTGCATATTCATGATAACCCTGTATTTTATTATATGATAAAGCTTAAAAGCAACTGTCTGCCCAGCAGTCTACACTTTCCTTGGTTTCTTGCACCCTCTTCCAACTGCAGCAGTTAATAAATCTCAAAAATAGCATCAAATTATATTCAGAAGTAATTTTCAAGCACTAAGATTTGAAAAACAAAAGACCCCTGCAAGGGAGAAAGAGTGTTTTGAGAAGCCAGATTTTGCAGATTTTGGCACAATCTTAGTATTTATCTTGCTACATCCTCCTGATGAAAAAGGAGAAGCAGAGAAACTAAGGATCCTTTGGACCCTTTCTGAATTTTGAGGGAGAGCTGAAAGTTGGGAAGCAATCTGCTAGAATTAAATGGCTGCTCCTGTTGTTTTTCTAGTGATCAGTGAGCTATGGCAAAACCCTCTTCCTGCTGACCTGCCTCTTGAACAATGTATCAACAGAAATTCAAGAGGAATTCTCAGAACAAAGTCTATCTTTGTGGTCCATGTCAAAGGAGCTTTATAAGAGCTGATCCTGATAGCTCCCAAGATAAAAGGAACACCCTCTCCAACCCATACAATGGTTGCAATCTGAGACACTGTGGTGCATAAGGAGGCCAAGGTATTGCTATTCCTTGTCACTTCCTTTTCTTATTTGCTTTCAATTGCTTCTTTCATGACTTCCTTTGACTCTATGCAGTGGCCTAACAAAGCATAGATAAGAAGTTTTGATTTTGTCCTTTTCCCTTTTTCCATTTTAAGCATTGTTTTATAAAAAAAAATAAGCACATCTATATATTATCAGATGTTTGCGAAGAGAACCAGCTTGAAAACAATTCCAGATGGATATGCTCCTGTGACTAAAATTTAGAAATTTGTATATTTTCTTCTATCCCCTTAGACTTTTCTCACTTCAGGAACATGTTGCCTTTGCTATAAGCAAGACAACTTAGGAATAGCGTTGGTCAAGCCAAGATAAATCTTAATTCTATATGTTTATCACTGGAGCTAACCAGATGCTTCTGGGCTGCTCACACACAAGAGATGGAAATCTTATGTTCTCCTACCATTATTCTTCTGCAACTTATAACTGGAAACAAGATCCCTGATCTCTGAGGTAATATTTGAGTATTGAACCAATAACTTATAAAGCCATCCAATGTGATGACCATCACTGCATCTTGCAGTAATGCATTTCATAGATTGATAGAATAACACCCCCTGCTCAAGTAGGTGACCTATAGCATTTCAGACAAATAGTTGTTCAATCCCTTTTTAAAAACTTCCAGTTTTGGAGCACCTGCAACTTCTGGTGGCAAGCCATTCCACTGATTAATTGTTCTATCAGGAAATTTCTCCTTAGTTCTAGGTTGGTTCTCTCCTTGATTAGTTTCCATCCATCGCTTCTTGTCCGGTCTTCAGATGCTTTGGAGAATAGCTTGACCCCATGTTTTGGCAGCCCGTTAGATACTGGAACACTGCTATCGTGTCACCCCTCATCCTTCTTTACATTAAATTAGACATACACAATTCCTGCAACCATTGTTCATGTTAATCTTCCCTTTGCAAATAAATCCCTTCTTTAGTCTATATAAAATCTCTGTCCAGTCAGATTCCTTGGAAGACCCTCGTTCTAATGTTTGGAGGAAGGAAGGAGGGGGACACGCAATGCAAGATTATTTTCTGTGATGACTGCTCCATGCTGCAACATTTTTATATCTTATTAAGTCAGATACTTGCTTTCATAAATTACTTTATATACTTATATTTATTTATAATATTGCAGTACATGTGTTGCATTATGTGTTTTTATCCTGTCAATGCCAGATATCTGGCTACACTCACACAAACAAATGTTTCTCATTGTATTGAAACAGCAGTGAAAGTTAGATATGTATCACAGTTGTTTTACGAATAATTAAAAGGTCTCTGTGGAAAAGTAGCTGAAATCTATGGCTACAGAGACCTAAAGGTAGCTTTAGCTGATCTGTCACTTGTGAACATAGATGGGACAGCCTTTATAATCCATTCAAAAACTACAGTTAGTTCAAAATTCAACAGCATGCATATTTTCCAGCTTCTCTCATTGGAAGCACATAACACCTATTTTGTGGATCCTGCTTGAATTGCCAGTTGATTTTCAGGTATAATTTAAACTATTTTAACTTATGAAGCCCTTTTTAGCCTGGTGCAGGATCATCTACTCCAAGTAGAACTTCTAGAAATTCCTACCCATTTATAATTTTGCAAACACACACACACACACACACACACACACACACACAATGCCTTATTCATTGATGCAATTAATATAATTTTAATTCAGTTAAATCAGCTTCAGTTTTTGTCTTAGGCCATTGAACAGTTTGAGATGCATTGAGAGAGAGAGAGAGAGAGAGAGAGAGAGAGAGAGAGAGAGAGAGAGAGAGAGAGAATGAATATGAGAAAATCTTGAGGGAAGTTAATCAAGATGCCTTTCTTATTCTTTTTCCTCCAAATTAAAAAGGTACTAATGTATGTGGCATTATGTTCATTTTTAAAAAGCTTGGCCAAGACAGGAAAAATCTACAGAGAATTATTTTTACCACTAGATGTCACAAAAAGCTTAGACTTGTTCCATGGATTTTCTTTACAAACCAGTATTAAAGACAATAAATCCTGACTATTATTTGGAAGGATACTGAAGCTGAAGGTCAAATAGTAAATAAGAAGCGAGAACTAATGGTAAAAGACCCTGATGATGTCCGTATATATAGCCAAGATATTGCAATGGAGTTTGGCTTGGACAAATGTGCCACACTTACTCTCAAACAAGGAAAAATAGTGAAAACTGAAGGAATCAAGATGCCCCACGAAAATAACATTAAGAGTCTGGATGAGGAAGATTACTACAAATACTTGGGTATCCTTCAAGCTGACAACATGAAGCACACTGAAGTCAAGAAAAAGATTAGAGGTGAATACATCAAGAGAGTGAAGAAGATCTTAAAGTCCAAACTCAATGGAGGAAATACCGTGAAGGCAATCAACACCTGGGCAATTCCAGTCATTAGATACACAGCTGGAATAGTGGACTGGACTCAAGCAGAACTAAAAGCAATGGATAGGAAGACCAGAAAAATAATGACAATGAATCATGCCCTTCATCCACGCAGTGACATTGACAGACTCTATCTACCAAGGCAAATAGGTGGATATGGAATGCTGCAAGTACATCAGATGGTTGAAGAAGAAAAAATGGCTTTGGAAGAATATCTGAAGGACAATGATGAAGATGCACTGAAATTAGTATTTCAGGAAAGCTTACTGACTACTGGAGAGACCAAACTGGCCTACAAGAAAGACCAAATGAAGAACAGAATAGAGGCATGGGAAGACAAGGCACTACATGGCCAGTACATTAAAAAATATTTGAGAAAGCAGATAATAAGATCTGGCAATGGCTAAGAGCAGGAAAGTTGAAGAAAGAGACCGAGAGACTAGTTCTGGATGCACATGACCAAGCCTTAAGAACAAATGCATACAAAGTCAAAATTGAGAAGACAACAACACACAGTAAGTGCCGCCTATGCAAAGAAGCTGAAGAAACAGTGGACCACCTGGTAAGCTGCTGCAAGAAGATCACAGACTGACTACTAACAGCAGCATGACAAAGCAGCAACAATGGTGCATTGGAAGATCTGCAAGAAATATCATTTGCCTGTAAGCAAGATCTGGTGGGATCATAAAATAGAGAAAGTCATAGAAAATGATAAACTGCTCAGGGACTTCAGAATGCAAACAGACAAGCACCTGCAACATAACACCCCAGACTTAACAATTGTCGATAAGACACACAAAAAAGTCTGGATAGTGGATGTGGCAGTGCCTGGAGACAGCAGAATAGACGAGAAAGAACTGGAGAAGATAACAAAATACAAAGACCTACAAATAGAAATAGAAAGACTGTGGCAAAGGCAAGTAAGGGTAGTACCAATGGTAATAGGCACCTTGGGTGCAGTCCCAAAACAACTGGAGCACCACTTGAACACCATTGGCATTGACAAATTCGCCATTAGTCAATTGCAAAAGGTGGCCTTACTAGGAACTGCTTCCATCCTGTGACGATATCTATAATACCATCAAACATCCACATCTGCCTATCCCAGGTCCTTGGTAAGGACTCAATAGGTAGACAAAAATGCCAAATCCAGTCTGAACATCTGGCTGACTGTGCGATTATTTGGATCCTAAAAAGCTGTCTTGTATGTATTCCAATTTATAGCCCAAATGTTGGAGATGTGGTAGTTTGGACGCTACTTATTTTCATATTTGGTGGACTTGTAGAAATATAAAAGCTTTTTGGATTAAAATTTGGTGGAATATCCAAAAGATTTTCAAGAGAAAGATAAAGTTTACCCCACAATTATTTTTATTGGGTGTTATTACAGATTGTGATACTAAAGAAATTAACTTGATGTTGAATTTGATAACAGCTGCAAGGTTATTGGTAGGGCAATATTGGAAGAAGGACTGCCTGCCTACTATAGAGGAATGGATGCTTAAAGTGTCAAATTTAGCAGAAATGGCTAAGATTTCTGCTTACTTGAAGGATCATTCACAAGAAAGATACATTTCGGTTTGGAGAAGATGGATAGATTATATTCAGAAAAAATATGGGACTAAAAAGTTCCATTTAGCTTATGAGTAAATTTTAGATTGTTATAATTTAAATTCTTTTTTTATTATTATTATTAGCTATAATAATATTTACATTATATGATATTATTATTGTATTAGTATAAGTTGGATATTTTTAGAGTGTTTGTAATTATGTTATAGGCAGGTTAAAGTGCATTATGTATTTCAGACATGTCAAACACAAGGCCCGGGGGCCAGATCCGGCCCGCGAAGTGGTTTCATGCGGCCCGTGAAGCCATCCTGGAAACAGTGAGGGAACGGCCCCCACTGCCTTGGCCCTGGCCCAGAGACCCTCCTTCTGCCAGAGACCCTCAGATCTGTCCCACTGCTGCCCAGGCCCCCATAGGCACCCTTGATGCAAACGATGTAGAGCTGGCCATGCCCACCCAGTAGGCCATACGCACTCTAGCCACGCCCACCCAGTAGGCCAGGCCCACCCAGTATGCCACACCCACCCAGTAGGCCACGCCCACCCTGGCCATACCCACCCGTCCCCCTGAGGGCAACCGCAATGCTGATGCGGCCCTCAGTGAAATTGAGTTTGACACCCCTGATGTATTTGGTTATTTATATAGTTGATCAATGATAGATTATGATTATTATATATTTGTAACCCTGTAATCAGCTTTGGGAAGTGGGGGAGGGAGAGGGGGGTTTAGGGGTGGGTTGGGGATGTGATAATATTGTAACTTTTATAAAACTTTTCTAATAATAATAATAATAATAATAATAATAATAATAATAATAATAATAATAAATAATAATAATAATAATAATAATAATAAAATAATAATAATAATAATAATAATAATAATAATAATAATAATAATAATAATAATAATAATAATAATAATAATAATAATAATAATAATAATAATAATAATAATAATAATGTGTCCAAAAAGTCGTGGGAACATAGGGTGGAAAAAGTTGTTGAGAATGAGAGGGTGAAGATATTGTGGGACTTTCGAATATAGACAGATCGCCATTTGGAACACAACACACCACTTATTGCAGTTGCAGAGAACCAAACCATACAGCTGATTGATATTGCTGTACCAGGAGATGCCAAAGTTGAAGAAAAAGAACTGGAAAAAATTACAAACTATCATGACCTGTCCATCGAAACTGCGTGATTATGGATGAAATGTGTAACAGTGATACCCATTGTCATCGGGGCACTGGGAACTATGTCCAGAACCTTGGCAAAATACCTCAAGAAACTGCAGCATCCTGCAATAACTCCAGCAATGCTACAAAAAACTGTGCTACTCAGAACACCTGGTTGATACCTAGGATGCTGGCAGCAACCTGTGTCAACCATCAGCGCCAGTCAATTTGAATGCTCAGTTGACTGAGGTTCATGTTTAATGATTAAAAGATAACAACAACAACAACAACACCTTAGAGGTCATCTAGTCCAACCCCCTGCTCAGTCAGGAAACCATATACCATTTCAGACAAATGGCTGTCCAGACTCTTCTTAAAAACTTCCAGTGTTGGAGCATTCACTACCTCTGGAGGCAGGTTGTTCCACTGATTAATTGTTCTAACTGTAAGCAAATTTCTCCTTAGTTCTAGGTTGCTTCTCTCTTTGATTAGTTTCCATCTGTTGCTTCTTTGTCCTGCCTTCAGGTGCTTTGGAGAATAGCTTGACTCCCTCTTCTTTGTGGCAGCCCCAAAGATATTGGAACACTGGTATCATGTCACCCCCAGTCCTTCTCTTCATTAAACTAGACATACCCAATTCCAGCAACCGTTCCTGATATGTTTTAGCCTCCAGTCCCCTAATCATCTTTGTTGCTCTTCTCTGTACTCTTTCTAGAGTCTCAGACATGACTTAGTGACTGAACAATAACAAAATTAAAGACAATGACTTTTTCCTAATAACATAGACCAACATTTGGTGTCCCAGTATTTCCTGATTATTTAGGAATAAATAGAATACAATGGTTGTAGTACTAGAAAATGAATCATAAATAGCAGGGGTCCCCAACCCCCGGTCCATGGACCAATACTGGGCTGTGGCATGCCAGCACCAGTCCGCACAAACAAGCGGGATGCAGACAGCACACAAAACCACGTGCCTTCTGGTCTGCAGAAAAACCTCTCTCCATGGAACTGGTCTCTGGTGCCCAAAAGGTTGGGGACCTGTGATAAATAGACCTAATTTCATGCATATCTAAGAAATGTGAATAATCCAGCCAATGTAATTGGGATTACAGGCATACACAGACAGGATATAGGAGACCAATGTAGAAATAGTCTACCAGTGTCATGTGATGATGTAATTATGAAAGGCCAGGGCTTGTGTTGTATATCATTAATAATTTTTCATTATTTTGGCATCATCATATCAAGGAACAGCTGCCTATGATTAGAATAATGATCCAATTCAGAAGCTAATGCAAAGGATGTATACTCTAGATCAGGGGTGTCAAACTGCCGGTCTGTAGACCGGACACGTCATTTGGAAGCCGCACCCACCCCATTGCTGGCAATGGCAAAACTCTCCCGATATGTTGCGTGACATCACATGATGTCATGAGTTTGACATGTCTGACCTAGATCATTAACAACTTCTTGCAACTCAAAGTTGTAGAACAGTATTCTTCAAAATGGAATGAAGCTTTTATTTACAGCATTTCTTCATAGTCTTTCATTCAAAAAGCATCCTTGCATAGGAGCTTTAGTGATAGCATTCATGACTTTTTAAATGACTAAAGTTGAATATTGGTTTTATGATTGATATATTACACATTTTTAAAAAATTGAATAGAAAAATAGCAATAGAAATAGTTATTTGTTCTTTTTTTTTTATTGAAAAAGTTTTAAAATACAATTTTCCTTTAACAAACCCACCTTCCCCCTCCCTACTCCCCCCCCTACCTCCCCCCAACCTCCCCTCCCTCCATCCCCCCCTCCCCCCCCCCGACTTCCCAGAGCTAAATACAAGGTATATATCTATAAAAAGGCAATCATAAGCATCCATATACTACCCACTATAAAATCTAAAATCCATTACTCTCTAGCTTATATAGGATAAGACACACCTTAACAATATTGACTATATATAAAAAACTAAAATAAAAAAGAAAAAACGAAAGAAGACTTATTCGAATGCTACATAAAACTTCTTAACCCTATACTTGTTCTGGATAAACTCAATCCATTTTCTCCATTCCATAATATAGCGTTCTTGCGAATGATCTTTCAAATAAGCCGAAATCTTCGCCATCTCTGCCAGGTCGGAAACCTTTAAAGTCCACTCTTCTATGGTCGGCAATTCCTCTTTCTTCCAATATTGGCCTATCAAAAGTCTTGCTGCCGTAATTAGGTTCAACATCAACTTAGTGTCCACAACTGTAGCGTCTGCAATTATTCCCAACAAAAAAAGCTGCGGACAAAACTTTATCCTCTGTTTAAAAATCTTCTGCATATTCCACCAGACTTTTATCCAAAAAGCCTTAACCTTCTTACATGTCCACCATATGTGAAAATATGTTGCATCTTCATCACCACACCTCCAACATTTAGGCTGGTAATTCGGATACATACTTGCAAGCTTTTTAGGATCTAAATGCCATCTATAAAACATTTTATAAAAGTTCTCTCTTAGATTTTGAGCTTGAGTAAATTTTACGTTCCTCACCCAAATCTTTTCCCACATGTCCATTGTGATAACTTCTTGAATGTTTTGGGCCCATTTTATCATACAATCCTTAACAAGCTCTGTCTCTGAATCAATCTCTATCAATGCAAGATATATCCGTTTGATATGTGCTGATCCCTGATTTCTAACTTGCTTTATCAAATTTTCATCAGTCATTGTAAAACCATTTTTCTGGTCTTCTTTCCACCTGGCCCGTAGCTGAATATATTGAAACCAATTTTGAACAACCTTCTCTTCTCGCAAGAGGCTATATGATTTCAAACACCAAACATTTCTTTCCAAAGTTAAAATCTCCTTGTACGTAGTCACATCATGTTTGAAGCCAGCATGAATATTTTCTATTGCGTGTTTTGGAATTGCCCACAATGGTATCTTGCAGCTCAACTTATGCCTATACTTCTTCCAAACCCTCAGCAATGCCTGTCTTAAAATATGCACCCTAAACACATTGTCTACCTTCTTATCATACAACAAATATGCATGCCAGCCAAACCACAAATCATGGCCCTCAAGATTTAATAACCTCCCTTGCGTCAAATTAATCCAATCACTTATTCCTACTAATGCAGCAGCTTCATAATATAATTTAAGATTAGGCAGTTTAAGGCCACCTCTCTCACGAGTATCCTGCATAATCTTAAGTTTAACTCGTGGCTTTTTCCCTGCCCACACAAATTTATTGATACCTCGCTGCCATTCCTCCAGATTAGAATCTTTCTTAAGAATCGGTATCATTTGAAACAAAAATAAAAATTTGGGCAGGACATTCATTTTCACTGCTGCAATCCGTCCCAACAAAGACAATTGCAATTTTTGCCAACTCTCCAATTCTTTTTGAATTTTCCCCCATAGTTTTTCATAATTATTTTTATATAGCTTTATATTAGAGGGCGACAAAATCACCCCCAAATATTTAACCCTCTTAACAATCTCAAATCCAGTTAATCCTTCTAAGAGAGCCTTCTGTGAAACTGTCATATTTTTAGCCAAAATTTTAGTTTTCTGTGTATTTACCTTAAATCCAGAAACCTTCCCATATTGTGTTATTATCTCCATCAGGTCCACAACAGAGTGCTCTGGCTGGGTCACTGTAACAACCAGATCATCTGCAAATGCTCTCAATCTATAATCCTGATCCCCAACTTGTATCCCCTTAATTTTTCCCGAACTCCGAATCTTAACCAATAATATCTCTAATGTTAACACAAATAACAAGGGCGATAACGGACACCCCTGCCTTGTGCCCTTCTCAATGTTACATGCTGCTGTCAGGCTATTGTTAACTATGATTCGGGCAGTTTGTTTTTGATATAATGCCCTAATCGGCTGTAAGAAATTTTCCCCAAAGTCCATTTTATCTAAAACTTTCAACAAAAATTGCCAATTCAATTGATCAAAGGCCTTTTCAGCATCTAAAAAAATTAGCGCTGCAGAGATCTGGTTGTGCCTTTCCAAAAACTCTAAAACATCAACTATATGTCTCACATTATTTTTCATTTGTCTTCCACTAATAAACCCCGTTTGATCCCCATGAATCACCTGTTGCAGAACCCTCATCAGTCTATTAGCCAAAACCTTAGCAAATATCTTATAATCTGTGTTCAAAAGCGATATCGGTCTGTAATTTTTAACTTGAGTAGCATCCTGGTCTTCCTTCGGAATCAAAGAAATAAAAGCTGTTCTCCAAGACGGTGGCACCTTTCCCTCCCTCTGAATTGTCTGAAACAGTTCCTTTAACGGCTTTATCATCTCAAATTGCAAATTTTTATAATAGGCTGCAGTCAAGCCATCCGTACCTGGCGCTTTATCCAACTTCAATTCCTTAATTGCTGTAAGAATTTCTTCTTCTGTAATCAGTTGATTAATCCCCTCTTTTTGTACTTGCGTAAGAACTGGGATGCTAGCATTCTCCAAATATATATCAATATCTTTTACATTAATTTCCTCTTTAGTATATAATTTCGAATAAAAATCCACAAAAGCATCCTTAATAAGATTCTGTTGAAACACAACCCTTCCTTTATACTCAATCTTATCTATATTAGAGGCCCTTTGTTTTTTCCTCAGTCTATAAGCTAACCATCTGCCTGGCTTATTAGCGTTGCAAAAAGTATTATGCTTAGCAAACCGCAGATTGGTTGCCACTTGATCTGCCATTAATTTATCAAATTGTCCTCTTAGCAGTCTAATAGCCTCCTTAACCTTCACATCCTCTGGATTCAGAATCAAAGCCTTTTCTTTTTCCTTTATTTCATTCTCCAGTTCTTTCCTTCTAGTTTCCATTACACGTCTATGTCTATTATTCATATATATCAACACCCCTCTCATATATGCCTTACTAGCATCCCAAACCATATCCATAGAGGTACCCTTATTCATATTAATCTCAAAAAAATCCTTCATCCGCTGTTTGCATTCTTCCACATTTCTCTGATTTCTAAACAAATTCTCATTTACACGCCATGAGCGCCTGTCTCTTTTCTCCTTATCAATCTCCAACCAAACTGGACTGTGGTCGGAAATAGTTCTTGCACAAATCTTCACCTTTTTAGTTCTCAAAAAAAATCATTAGTCAACAAAATAAAATCAATCCTCGAAAAAGATTGGTGTCTATCAGAATAAAAAGTATAATCCTTCTCCTGCAAATGCCTCTCACGCCAAATATCTCTCAATTCCAGGTCGTCCTTCATTTCAAAAAAAGATTTAGGCAATCTAGCATGACTTGGAATGCGCTTAAAAGCTCCAGCCTTGTCCAACTGTGCATCCAAGACACCATTCCAGTCTCCCATAAGAATAAAAGATTTATAATCCAACTGGGTAAGCTTTGTGTGGAGCAAACTAAAAAAATCCGCTTGTTGTTGATTAGGTGCATATAATCCAACTAGAAGCGTCTTTTTGCCTTCTAACAACAGCTCAATCATAACATATCTTCCATGCTTATCTACTTCAATTAAGTCTGCTGTTAAGGCACTTTTAACATAAACAACCACTCCATTTTTCTTATTCTCTGCAGAGGCAACAAATTGCGTACCCAGTCTCGAGTTCAATAAATACTTTTGATCCAAAACTCTAATGTGCGTTTCTTGCAAACATATAACATCTATCTTAAATTGTTTTAAATATTGAAAAACTTTCTTCCTCTTCTGCGGTGAATTTAGTCCATTAACATTCCAGGTTAGAAATTTAGTTGCCATGCATATCCTCCCAAAGCTCTTGAACACCTTTATTTGTTCTTGAACACCTTTCAGAGAACAAGAGAATCAGTTATATATAGTATAGGTTGAAAAAGTGATATGAAAAGTTTTTCAGATGTTGAGGATTTTTTCATTTTCAGCAAATTTATTTTTAATTGCTCCAGAAAGCATACACTATCAAATTACACAGATACTCTAAACATAAGAATGTCCTGATAGTACAAGTACTTCACTGCAGAAGCTGTGAAGTTTTTCTTAGATGACGTTTGGTGATGATGTACCCTACAGCATCTTTAAAATTTATTTTACATGCCCCTCAATATTTGTGAGGAGAAGCAGAAGAACAGGTTATTGCGGTGTTGCTAATGCGGAGATAATATCGGAAGGGAGGAAAAGTTTGCTTAGTAAAGGCAATACAGACATACAACCACAATTGACCCCAAAATTTCTGTTGCTAGGTGATACATTTGTTAATTTTTGCTCCATTTTATGACATTTCTTGTTAAGTGAAGTGAATCGCTGCAGTTTTTAGGTTAGTAACATGGATGTTAAGCTGGCTTCCTCATTGACTTTGCTTGTCAGAAGGTCATAACCCCAGGATGCTGCAACTATCATAAATACAAGTCAGTTACCAAGTGTCTCAATTCTGATTACATGACCCAAGGGATGTCGCAATGGTCGTGTAAAAAACGTTCATAAGTCACTTTTTTCAGTGCCATTGTAAGTTTGAACAGTCACTAAATGAACTTTTATAAGTTGAGGACTACCTTTAAATAAAACTGATTGTACTTTATAATAGAGTTTTTCTTAAGCCCAGAGACACTGAAGAAGATGGAGGTATTTCACTAGGAGCAAACTTGGCTAGGGAACTAGAAAGTAGTCTATTTTAAAGGGAGCTCCTGAAAATTATCTATTAAGGAAGGAAATTGAAACATATCACTTTTGTAATATAGATGATTCTATTTAATTATATAGTCTAATTGTGGTGGCTCATTATAGTAATAGATAGACTTATTTGTAGGAAGGAAGGATCCTAGGGAAACTCCGAGTCCTAGTTACAGCAAAACTTCCACAAGTCAGAGTGACACATTTATGAATAATATATTAAGACCTGGGAAGACAAAGATTAACAGCCAATAGATAAATTAAAGTCTTTGTAGCTCATTTTAAGTTATTTAATAAACTTAATTGACTGTACTGTTATGTATCATGTTTGAGTCTCTCTCTCTCTCTCTCTTTGGCTCGCTCTCTCTCTCTCTCTCTCTCTCTCTCTCTCTCTCTCTCTCTCTCTCTCTCTCTCTCTCTCTCTCTCTCTCTCTCTCTCTCTCTCTCTCTCTCTCTCTCATCTGTCTGTGTCTGTGTATCTGTGTGTCTCTGTGTGTCTATGTAATGGCAGCAGTATAATTTTATTTTGGGATAATAAGATTCCACTTTAATCTTGAAGGAGAAAGAAAAGGGTCCCCAGTTAGAATACACACAGGCTCAAATTCAAGGATATTTTGAGTTTAACAGTAGCTGAAATTTAGAACAATTTGTTACTATAGGCAGATGATATGTCTTATTAATATTTTTTATTTATTAACTATTTATCAATAGTGCAACAGTGTTATTCAATTAATTGGAGTAAGCCCCTATATTTACAATGCCTGCAATTGTAACATGATTTGTATAGTATACACAGAGACACACACAAACATCACAGTCTATTAGGTTCATTATTGAACTTGTTTTAGATAATCCTAAACCTATGTTTTACTTCTTATTTTAAAAGATGTATATATTTGCACAAATTCTGGAATAAGGAGCTGGAATATCATAGTAGCTAATTAATGGCAAAGGGTCCTTAAAATGTTAAATGATATATTAAAGGTATTAAAATGAGATTAATTTAACAAAAATTACTGGGCTCCCTAGATAATATTTTCTAAGTGCAGATTAAGTTAATTATATCAGAAGGTAAACTGTACTGGGAACACTTGCTTTTAAAATGTTATATTATTATATTAATGTTCCATTTTGACATGAGGTTTGATATCTGTAAGGTTGTTAATTTTTTATTACAAAGATCATTAAAGTTTAAGGATGTGAATGATTTTTTAATTTATGTATGACAGTCTTGAAATGTTACTATATGACGAACTAAATATGCCATATATATTTATAAAACTATTTTGTTAAGAAGTCCTCCTTTCAAAATTATGTTAGCATTGAAAATATATGTTTGTTGAAAATGGAATGACAGCATTACTAAACTACCAGTCTTAACTAGTTTGCATCAATTAACTGACATGCTTGTTCCTGTAACTGTATCCCACCATCACTTCCCTTTACTGTTATGTTTTAAGTGGGATGGCTTCTAAGTCTACACAGTGGGTGTGGAAATGTTTCTTTTCAGTTCTTCAAGACATCTTTTCGTCCTTCATTTCTTTTATGTCCATCCCAATGTACTTTTTTCTCGTTCTATAAATGAGAAAATGGAGATGCAGTTCCATTATCACTGTGTTTTTATAAACACCTCAGGGAGGGCATACTGTGTCTCTTTTTCAGGCTTAATAATGGTGGCCTTTGTCATCTCTTGAACATAAGCCATGGTTAGCACTTCTATTGCTGATTATTTCAGCATTTTACAAGACCACACAAAAGACAAAAGACAAAGGAAGGTAACAGAATGGTAGCTATGTTATCTTCTTCCTTTCAGACGTTATATACTCATTTTAAAATTATTGTAATGACCTACCCTGGCCATAACTCCATTTGGGAGACTTTGAATTTATAAGATGATTTCAATACATAATAGCTTAATTAAAAGAAATATACTGTAGCTGAATTATTTTGCATATAGATTAAAAAAGACACACACACAAACAAAAACATGTACATATATACACATGCACACATGCACATACATACTGTAATCTACACTGCAGAAGCACAAAATCATAGTGAGGCAGGCCATAAAGATACAAAGAATACGTAAAAATGCTGCATGTCATAAAAGTGAGGTAGGACATAAAAGTGAGGCATGAAGAAAATGCGTGTATTAGTTAGAAGAGGAACAAGGAAATGGAGAATGCCAAACCACAATAGGTCACACCTCGTAGGCCAGCACAAAGTTCAGTTACAGCTAACCACATACATGTCTCACTTGTAGCTAAACCACAAATGGTGCCGGAAACTTAGACGCTTATCAAGACACCTGTGACCTTTGCTTGAGACAGGGTTGCAAGATATTTAGCTATAATTTAGCAACGCAAAGGGGAGCTACAGATGAGCTAGAAGGGGGCTTAGAATTCATGTAACCAATCAGAGCTCATAAGTTACATTTCTGTGTTTTGCTACTTTGGAGACTATATATGTACTTGCTTTTCCCTGAAAACGTGTTCAGACATTGACATTGCTTTTTGTTCTGAACCTTTTGCATGCAAAATAAAACAACCTTCTTTTGATTCCGAGGTCTGAGTCTCTTGATTCTGCAACAATAGAGTTGAAGGGGCTTGACACATTGAGTAAAGGGGAGCTCCTTCCTTTTTCTGGGCAGTAGTGTTAAATTGCTCTTACTAGCAGAACGCTTTTCAAAACACCGAATCTGTCTTCTTGAAGTCATTATTATACACCCAGTATTCTGTACTGAGACACAGCCCGTCTTGATCTTCTTCTATGTGATACCTTTTCAAGTATTTGAAGAGTGCTATCATATTTCTCCACCTTTCCAGGCATGTATTCTCAAAGCTAAAACAACCCAGCTGCTTCAATATCTCTTTGTAGGATTTAGTTTCTAGTCTCCTGATTATCCTTTTGACCCTGATTCAGTTTCTCTACATTCTTCTTAAAATATATTGACTAGAAAAGGAACGAGAACTCAATCGGTTTTCTGGAATAATTACATCCTGTGATTTGGAAAGATTTTTATTGATGCTGTGTAAAATTGTGTATGGAGATTCTCAGTCATCCAGGTCATGGTAGTCCTAAATTCTATTCAATCAATCAATCAATCAATCAATCAATCAATCAATCAATCAATCAATCAATCTTTATTTAATGATTAGCCCTTGGGCCATATCAAGTTACCAGATTCCAAAAACAAAATATCACCAAAACTTAACAAAAACAATTCAAATGGAACTGGATAAAATACAATTTAAAATAAAACTAAAACAAAATACAATCTAAATGAAATCAGGATAAAATACACTGATTTAAGAAACAGGTTAAATATAATTAAAATTATGTTACAATATCACCCCTGCATCTGCCCCAAACAGTCCTAAAACTACTTTTAAAATTACATTGTTAAATCAAGTGATCTTTCCTACAATCTACCACGCTCTGCTGCACCAACCTTGTTCTTATTTCCATCAACTTTACAGCGAATTTGGTAATCCATTTCACCAACTGTAAATTAGAACCTAACAAACAATGATGCAAGAAGCGCTGTTTAGACATAGGGGTGCTGGTATAAAAGATCCTGCCCAACTGGTGTTTCCTCAAATCTGAATACAGGGGACAATCAAAAATTACATGGGACAGTGTTTCAACTTCCCCCATCCCGCATAAACAGACTCTTTCACTTACAGGAATCCCCCTATACCTACTCCAAAGCATGTATGTTTGAAGTTGGTTCAATCTCAATTTGTTAAAAAATCTCCTTAAGATGGGAGATAAAGGCAAAGTTAAATATTTTTCTATTTTGAAAATTTGTTTATTAGCCGATAACCAGGGACAAACTTTTACTGCTGTCACCTGTGCAATGTCCAATTGTGCACTTATGTCCTTAAATCTCTGTGCAATCCAAGTTCGAATCTGCCTAAGATCGTACTGCTGCCAGTTTAACAGAATACCAAAGCTAGATACTTGCTTCAAAACTCTTGATAACCAATTATTTTTATTACTTGAGATTATCTGATCCATTAGCGCTAGCTTAGGTAACCTCCCTTCCTCCATCTCAAATATTCTGAGCCAATAATAAACGGCCTTCAGCATGGCCCTAGTGCCAATCGCATGGATTCCCATTTCTGCCCTTACTACGCAAGCTGGGGTTCCAGGGGATACTGCCAAAATTCTCCTCAGGAACTTATTTTGAGGAATTTCCTGCCCAGGCAGCTTAACTAATCCCCATATTTCTGCCCCATAGGTAAGTACTGGTTCAATTTTCGCCTGAAAGACCTCTAGCACTGGGGTTAATGAAGATGGAGTTTTCTCTAAAATAAGTTTGTTTAATTGGGCCATCCGAGCCATGGCCTTCTGAGCTCCAGCTTTTACATGCTTATCCCATTTACCATTTGTCTGTAATACTAGCCCTAAATAGGTAAATGACTGAACTTGTTCTATTCTTCTGCCATTTAAAACCCATCTCCTCATCTTTTGTTGCCTGCTAAATATCATTACCTTTGATTTTTCTACATTAATTATCAAACGATTTTTTTATACAATATGCTGCCAACCTCCCTAGTGACCTTTGTAGCCCCACCTGTGAGGCCAACAGCAAAATTATATCATCGGCATATAACAGGCAATTTACCTGTCTTGTTCCTATACTGGGCCCATGAAGTGATAAGTCTTCCAGACAATTTGGAAAATCATTTAAATATAAATTAAAAAGTGTTGGGGCTAAAATACAACCTTGTCTTATGCCCTTCTTAATTGGAATTGCATTTGTTACCGATCCTATTTTGTTCACTTGAACTCTTACCTGGGTTTCCATATATAACAATCTAATTAAGTATAGCAGTTTCTTTTCTATTCCCATGACCTCTAATTTATCCCATAAAATTGATCTATCAATTGTATCAAAGGCTGCCTTCAGGTCTATAAATGCCACGTACAGTGGTTTTTTCCAAAACTTAAACTTTGTTATTAGATGCTCCAACACAAAACAATTGTCCATTGTAGATCTTCCGCTCCTGAAACCAGACTGTTCTTCAACTAGAATGTTATTTCTCTTTATCCAGTCTTCTAATTTATGCAACAAATACTTAGCATAATTTTTTGCTGAAATGTCAATTAGACTAATTAACTGGAAATTATCTGGATTATTACTAGAGCCTTTTTTATGTAATGGAACAATTATTGATGTACGCCAACTGGCAGGAATTTGCCCTGTTCTATTAATAAAAGTAAAGAGACCCGCCAGGACAGGCGCCCACCAGGCTATGTTTTCTTTAAATAGGGATGCCAGGGGCACATCCTGTCCTGGAGCTTTATTTGTCTTCAGGGAAGAAATTAACTGCCTCACCTCTGTGATTGACACTTCTGCCCACTGGGGTAAGGCTTCAAATCCCTGTATCAAGCTCAGAGAGGATATCACTTCATCAGAGCTCTCTGCTACTGCTGGAATGGCCAGATGCCTCTCCCAACTTTCTGCAGTAATATTTGGGTCACTTATTGGTTTTCTGTCTTTAATAATTTTTGAGACCCCCCAACCAGAAAAGTGTGGGTGAGGCCAGCTTTGCTGCCTGTTCTAAGCCAGCCCATAAGTCATCAATATAAGAGGCCTTTTTCCTCTTCAGTAGCTGCTTATATTTCTGCCTCATGGTAATATACTTCTTCTGTAATTCCATCTTTGGGCACATTAAGTATCTCTTAAGTGATTTCCTAAGCTGTTTTTTTCCCCTTCCTTGCATTCATTATCAAACCATGATGAGTAACTAGAATCAGACTGGCCCATTGACTTAGTAGTCATAAAAAAATACTTCAACTTCTGACATATTTCCGCAAAATATACTATAAGCTCTTGTTCACCCGTACTATTTGAACATATATGCACTAGAGCTTCTATACGTGGTGAATTCATAAATTCTGTCACTGCTTTCCCATCAACCCTCTTCCATGTTAGCCTTCTCTCCTGAGCTATTTCCAAGTTGAAGCCTATTTGTTGAATTATTTGGTTCCTTTTTCTTAAGTCAGAAGGGAGTGCCAGGGACATCTCAATCGGAAGATGGTCGTTTTCTGGCCTTGGTAACGTCAAGACCGAAGTGGCCCCTGATACTAAACTGTGAGAAACACAGAAGTAATCAATAGAACTACATGCCTTGGGACCAAAAAAGGTTATGGGGTACCTTCTAACCTCTGAATACTGGCCTACAATTTGAAGGTTATAATTATATACCATTGTTAGAAATTTCCCCATCTTTGTTCTTTTTCCTATCTTGGGTGACCCATGATTGTTGGTTATGTAAATAACCATCTGGAATTGTACCATTTTCAACAAAAGGCTCCAACGAAGGACCCACACGGGCATTAAAATCTCCTGCCAAAATTAAAGGTGTTTTTATAAATTTTTATGTATATCTAATATCTTTACTTCTAGTGCCTCCCACAGATCACCCATTGCTGGATTGACATACACATTTATAAATACCATTGACTTCCCTCCATATGCCAAATGGATTGCTTGAAAAAATAAAGGGCTGGCACACAAGCATATCTCGTTTCCCTTCCAAACTAATTCGGCTTTAACCAAAATACACAACCCTCCTGAAGCTCTTCCCTTTATGGCTACCCTCTTTGCTGGCAACTGCCAAATATTAAACCCAGGGAGCTCAATTGGAGCCTCATCACCACTAACCCAGGTCTCCTGCAAGGCAATTACATGATACCTGTTTAAAAATTTAATACAATCATCTGTCCACCAACTCCCTCTCCATCCTGCCACATTCCAAAGGAGGAAGTGTACTCTTGAAGAAAGTGAGTGCTTGCTATTTCCTAGTCAGGCTTCTTGAATAATCTCTTCCACCCGTCCTTCCCCATTTACACTCACACACCCATTTAATTGCCTGCTCTCCATAAAAGTCTGTTTAGGCATCATTTCTCTGCCTGTTACTTTTAGACTTGCAGATCCATAAGTTCCATTAATCTCTGCCTCCACAATAAATGATTTTACTTGAGGCTCCGTGGTGACGTTGTTTCCTGGTATCATTTGTGCCACTGAGGAGGACTGGGAGATTCCTTCCTGGATACCTTCCATCTCCGGTGTTCGTCCCATAGCACTTTGCACTGTCAGGTCAGCTGTCTCTGGCGCTTTCTGCTGTATAGACGCAGATGTCCGATTTCCTGAGCTTGTAAACTGCTGACTCTTCGGAACTGCATCATAACTTAATGGGGACAGAACTATCGGCACCAAAGGGGTGGCAGAGGAAATGGTCTGCTTCAACAGATTCCTTGTCTCTTTTAGTTTTTTAAGTACTTCTTGCTGCTCCATTAATGAAAGTAAAGAAAGAGTTTCTAAGCAGGCAGAATCAAATATCTCATCTTGCGTTAAGCCAATTGAAGGAAGTTTCACAGTTGCTGGAACCAAAGCCTCAGCCAACATTTCCTTTGTAATGCTAGATCTCCTCCCTGTTTCAGTTAACTTACTTTCCCCATTTTGTTTACTTTTCAAGTCAGCTGACCCATGCACTGCACCACTCTCCCTAGGGCACAGGTCTGCAACCCGCGGCTCCGGAGCCGCATGCGGCTCTTTCAGCCGTCTCCTGCGGCTCCCAGTCCTCTGCCATGTGCAGTCCAAAAAAAAACAAAAAGTGGGACTAAAAAAGTTCAACCAATCAATTCAAATATGCAGGGTAGGTGCATATCTCGCCTTGGCTCCACTCTTCAAACCCTGTTCTGCGCATGCGCGCATGTACGTGCACACATTTTTTGCGGCTCCCAGCTTTTCCTTTTGTGAGGGAACCGGTTCTGAATGGCTCTTTCACTGTTTCAGGTTGCTGACCCCTGCCCTAGGGGCTCTCTGGACCAACGGGCTGACTTCACTACTAGAAAAAACTTGGGTTGGTAAAATTTGGTAAAAAGCCAGGAATCCTCTCATTCGCGTGAGCAGACTTGGAAAGAGCTGTTGTTTGAATTTAAGAAGGATTCTGGAATAATTATCGCATTGTGGAAGATATTCATATGCTACCAGATCTATTGCCCCCTTGTCACTCCGAGTAAGCTGTGACAAAGAGGTCACTATCTGTCTTTTTGAAGTCCATCTACCCGCATTTATCTCAGAATTATATATGTTCAATACAATCTGCTCCTTCAACAATCGCCTTTTCCCCCCCACCACACTTGTGCCGTGGGATTTCAGGCCCATCCAGCTCACCATCTTTTCCTCCGCCATTACAGCCAATATGTTGTCTGCTTACTCCTTCCCTCATTCGCACCATTGATGGTGTCTGACCAGGTCGTTCTGTCTGGCAACCAGCCGAAATTACCTGTGGCTTTTCTGTCTGTACCACAGCAATAAGATTGATCACAGAGTCCAACTTTAAACACACCTCTGCAAACTGGTCAAAAATGGCCCAAACTGTCTGAGAAGTGAGCGTGCTGTGCTGGCTGATGAAATCCTTTATGCTATCACTTAGCTGGTTTTCAAGCCCTAAAGCTGATCCATTTTGATTGTCAAACTCCAACTCTAATCCCTTATCCTTATCCTGGCTTGGAACTGACTCACTTAAAACTGCTGAGTCATTTGACATCCAATTACACGGAGGGATTAGCGAGCCTCTTAACTGACTTCTTAACTGGCTCTCTTCGGCCTGCACCTGCAGATCCCACTCCAGGGAAGAATCTCCAAACAATGCCAAAGTCTCACATCTGTCCGGCAGGAGAAAGGGGGAGGATGCACGACTTACTGTAGATGGTATAGGCTGACAGAATCCATCAATTTTCTGTTGTTTTTGTGGGTTGTTTCTATCTTCCTTACTATTTGGTGAACACTGTGCCGTCTTTCTTTTCTTTCCCTTGGGAGAGGCCATTTTTACCCTCAGGAAACAAATGAATAAAAATAGATAAGGAGCTGTTCTGTAATATTGTCTTTGCTGCTTTGGCCTACTGGCTCCTTCCAAGATTCTTTGAAAAGATTTTCCTTGAAAACTAGGTTAAAAATAGGTTAAAAAGGTTTAAAAAGTTAAAATAGATTAAAGAGGTTTAAAAAAGTTTTAAAAAGTTTAAAAAGGTTAAAATAGATTAAAAGGGGGTAAGTTAAAAATACAATGTTAATAGAGGTTAAAAAAATAAAAATAAAATAAAGTAAAATAAAATAAAATAAAGCTTTTACTTCTGGAGGAGCTCTTTACAGCCTTTCCTGCCTGTCCACCATCTTGGCTCCTCCTGGATCAACCGGGTATTAAGTCCAAATTCTATTCCTGTCTGAGGGAATGAAGACAGCTGGGAGACCTTGAGCCAGTCACTCTTTTTCAACCCTAGGAAACAGGGAATGGCAACCACTTCCCCCCAAAAAATATCTTGTCAAATAAATTGAAGGCACTTGTCCAGGCAGTTTCCCAGAGTTAGCACTGACTTGAAGTCACTAAATAAACTACTTACCGGTATTCCAAATTTATTTTCAAAAATACCAACCCAAATATCCCCATAGTGTGTTCTTGTTTTCCAAGTGAAATACTTTGCACTTATCTAAACTTAATTTCTTTTCTTTTTTAACTTTCGACAATTATTCTAACATTTTTGAATGTTATTTCTAAGTTCTAGCTTGTTAGCTATCTTGCCCAATCATCTGCAAATCTGGTAAATATTCCCTCAATCTCTCCATTCAGGCTATAAATAAAAATGCCCCTTTTCTCAGCTTGATAAGCTGTCTATAAATATAATTAAAAATGTAAAGAGGAAGCTTTATAGCAATTGTCTCCCACACAAATGCCAGAATTGGACTCTAATCACTTCTTCATGGAGGACAAATAAACAAGTTAGAAAACTTACAATCTGACACTATTATGCTATTAAAAGCATGCCTCTTACTAAATATTTCTTTTCAAGGGCTAGGACTTAAAATAGACAAATTTATATTAGTGGATGTTCAATATTTAGGAAATTTGCTTAATAGCAATCTTAAAATTGATATGAATCATGAAGATTGTGACAGTGAAGGATGTTTTATTTTTTCATAGGTAATATAACTAGTCTTAACCCTTATCATTTATTAAGGTCCTATTAGGAATTCTCCAGAAATATTTATAGCTTATTCAGTTATCTCCTGGCAATTTCAGTCAACTTCAAGAGTCTTAGCAGAATTCCCCCCACAAAAAAACTCATAGTTTCTCAAAACTAGAAGGCTTTACAAAACATATTTTAGAATTCAAATTAATAGTTATTTGGTTTTTAAAAAAACACAATATAGAGAATATAGTTATTTTTCACATCTCTATCAAAATTTTGAATAGTTTTTTTTAAATTCTGTTTTTGTGAATAGTTATTGATTCTTCTACACATGCTATTTCAATGTCAAATCATGCAGCTGTTATTCTAATTTAGAATATTAATAGATAAACCAGCTAATTCAAAATGATATTTTAATATTACTATTAGCATCTCTTTTTCAGCAATAAGATTGAAATCTGTTCTTTTTTAGAAATCAGTGGAGGTTTTACCAACACTTTTAATTTTATCTAATGCAGTTAAAGCTTTTACTAAGGGATCCATCAGTTCCTTTGCTTCAGAAAAAAGCAATTTAGAGACTCCAATTTTATACAGCTGCAGCAAATATTTCAGCATTTACTTTTGTTATATGCAAGGATTCCACAGATAAATTATATCAGGGATTAACCAACAATGTCATTTAAATTATTCAGAGCCATTAAAATATTCTTTGAACTGTATTAACCAGAAATATTGGGAATCAAAAGAGAAAGCTATTAGGTTTTTGGCATATTATATAGCCTGTTTGAAACAACAGAAGCAACACCACTTATATCTGAAATCAGAATCTATTAGTCAACAGTTTTATGTTTTTATATTAGTGACTTTTGTAATTAAACAGCAAATTATTAATTTTATGGAACATGCTGAAAGAGATTTTCTAGAACATAGAAATATATTGACACAATGACATTAAAAAACATTATGAAGTCATTGAAATATATGAAATTAGATTTACTTAAAAATCACTTTCAATAGACTCAACAGTAGAGAGTGGTGTTCAAAGAAATCAATTTATTATTCTCTAAGTTAGCTACTTCAATGTCATTACTATAAAATTGACTTACATTCGGTGGAGTGGTTGCCTAGCAAGATGGGCTGTAATTCTGCTGACTTTCAATCAGGTTATAATCGCAAGTATGCTTTTCAAAATGAAGCTCATGCTGACTATTTTCTTGATATTTCCAAAGTTGTGTATTTTGTAAGACACAGATCTCCCTACTTATCGAGTCATTACATCAAGGTGCTACCAGCACTTTAACTTGAGAAATAAGGAGTGGATGCTAATCCCTCCAGCTGCAAAGTTAGCAAAGCAGCCCTATCCTTGGGAGTTTCTTTAGATAAGCAATTTGAAGCAGAGGGAATGGATTATGACTCAACCACTGAAAACAGAAATACAGTAATTGACACCTGTAATGTATTGGGCTTTGTCTTACTAAAGAATATCACGTGGGGTTAATTGCTGGAAGGTTGCTTAAACAGGGAAGCTGGCTAACGGCTCCCAGTTCCTCAGACAACTCGTCTCCAGTGCCGCCATTGGCTGCTTCTAGGGCAATAGGTTGCTTTAAAGCTATTGGCCACCACCTAGGGGCCACGGTATAAATAGCTGCATTTGCAGCACTGTTTCTCAGTTCAGTTCCTGTAAGCAAATAAAGAATGATTCTTGCTGAACTCACTCGCCTCGTCTCTTCAATCAAGCACAGAACCCAGTATATAACACTGGCGACGAGGGTGGGATCCTGCTCCTCCAACAGAGCTGAGAGTCACTAGGGGAGAGGCCAGAACATGCCTGGTGGGAAAAGCAATTTCCCCCCCCCCTACAGTTGGTCTAGCACAGCCACGCTAGCGACCACGCACCAGAGGACCAGTCCCTGGGCATACAGAGGAGCAGGATAAGAAGACGACGAGCCCCAGCTGCGAAGACCTACAGAAATGGCGAAGGTTCGAAAGCTGGAAGAATTTGATATAGCTCATCTGGAAAGATGGTCTTCATATCTATCCAGGGTTGCGAACTATCTCCGCACCAATCAAGTCACCGAGGATGGCCTGAAGGCTGCTACACTCCTTTGTGTTTGCGGCCCAGCCATGTTTGACATCGCAGAGAACTTCTTCACGCCGACGCCATTGGAGTCTGTAACATTCACGGATTTGAAGAAACGGCTTGGCAACCATTTCCAGCCCAAGCTGTTGGTAATCACTTAGCGCCACGCATGCGAACAGAGGGTTCAGCAGCAAGGTGAAACAACGTCTGAATTCATCATGGCGTTGAGGCAGGCTGCACGCCTGTGCCAGTTCTCTGACATAGAAGAGAGGCTCCAGGACTGGCTCGTCTGCAGCCTTCAGAATCGAGAGTTACAGCAAAAACTCTTCGCCAAAGAGACCCTGTCATTCCCAGATGCATTGAAAGAGAACATGGTGGACGAAGCCGCCGGCAGGGCCATATGAGCCATGCGGCCTGCCAAAACAGCACAGCACAAGGAAGACGTCCACCACGAGGATAACAAACACGCGGAAGACCCCCAAAACAACACGGAAGTTAACAAGCTACAAAGGCACAATGACCAACAGCGTCACAACGACAAGCAACAAGGGGCAACTTACAAGGCAGATCCCTTCCTTAGCTGCCCAGGGTGTGGTGGCCACCACCAATGCATGGACTGTAGGTTCCGGACAGCCATGTGGCAGGCCTGCAGGAAGACTGGCCACATCGCATCCATCTGCAGAGGTCGCCAGAGGGACCGGCAATTGAATCGCCAGTCGGACATTCCGATTAGGAGAGGTACCGGGACCCCGGGGCAGTATAGTGTAGGGTTTTGCTCCAGCCGCAGAAGCATTTGCCGCACGGGAGCTCGCCACCTTATTAAGCCGAAGTTTAGACTTCAGGTGGAGCTGCAAGGGGTCCCTTGCAAGATGGAGCAGGACACGGGCTCAGCCGTCTCCATTATATCACTTGGGACATTTAATTTTGTCTGCAATCGCAGCAAGAGATGGGCCAAGCTTAGGCCATCTGACATTATACTGACCGACTTCCAGAATGCCAGAGTCACAGTCAAGGGTGAGGCCACACTGGCCGTCAAATTTAAGGAGTTTTCTGGGCTCCTGGACATTGTCATAGTAGGGGGTAAGCGAACAAGCCTGACCAGGCTCGACTGGTTTGATGCACTAGGCATCCAAGTAACCGGAATCAACCAGACGCAAGTTGTGAGTCTAACGACAGTATGCGAGGAATTCGCACATGTGTTTGACTCAGGTCTGGGGACATACATGGGCCCGCCAATAACATTTAAACTAGATCCTACTGTAGTGCTGGTCAGGATTAAACCTCGTAGAGTGCCATTTGCTCTTAAACACAAGATAGACGCTGAGTTAGATAAACTCGTAGAACAGAGGGTACTTCAGCCTGTAGATGGGGGTGAATGGGAGACCCCAATTGTCACACCACTAAAAGCCAACATGGAGGTCAAAATCTGTGCTGATTACAAATGCACAATTAATCGTGCACTCAAATAGCATGTGTACCCTGTACCAGTAGTAAGCCACATCCTGGCGTCCTTGCAAGGTGATATAATTTTTGCAAAATTAGATCTGGCTCAGGCCTACCAACAGCTTCCTGTGGATGAGGCCACAGCCACGGCACAGAGAATTGTAACCCACAGGGGGGCGTTTAAAGTAAAACGCCTACAATTTGGGGGTAGCGTAGCCCCTGGCATTTTTCAAGGCATCATGGAGCGAACGCTCAAGGGCATTCTGGGGGTTTGCCCCTATTTCGATGATGTGCTCATCACCGGTGAGTCCACTGAGGTGCTGGCAAGGAGGCTCGGAGACATCCTTCAAAGGCTTCGGGAAGCAGGCCGTAAGCTTAAGAAGAATAAGTATAGTATTGGAGTCCCTTCAACTGAGTTCTTCGGTTTCCATATCAATGCCAACGGCATCCACCCTGCTGAGTCTAAGGTGAAGGCCATCCAGACGGCACCCAGCCCCAAAACGAAGGGAAAGCTTCAGGCATTCCTAGGCCTCCTAAATTTTTACCATGCGTTCCTTCCTAACAACGCCGCAGTGGCAGAGCTGTTACACTGGCTCTTGGATAAAAATACTGCATGGAAGTGGACTAATGTTCACAAAAGCAGCTTTCAAGCATTGAAGGGTCTACTGTCCGTCAGTTCGACAATCACTCATTTTAAGGAATCGTGTGTGCCTTGCATGTGACGCATCCCCATACAGGTCCTAAGTCACTTGGAGAGCGATGTCCTAAGTCACTTGGAGAGCGATGGGACTCAAGTCCTGATTGCTTTCTATTCCAGGACACTGTCCTCCGCAGAGCGTAATTATGCACAAATTGATAAGGAGGCATTGGCCATAGTAGCTGGAGTAAAAAAATTCCACTACTTGTATGGCAGGGACTTCACAGTCTTCAGACCATAAACCACTATTGGGGTTATTCACTACAGACAGACACCCCACATCTTATCCTCTAGAATGTTAAGATGGTCCATTTTTTTATCGGCTTACAGTTTTAAGCTAATTCACAAACCCGGCAAGGATATGGGCCATGCAGATGGCCTGAGCAGGCTTCCACTGTCTCAAATCGAGCCAGATCTGGCCCCAGCAGCCCATGTTTTGTCCATTCAGGACTTGCTGGAGTTTCCCCTCCATGCGGGGGACATAGCCGCAGAAACGGCGGCAGACAAGACTCTAAGCAGAGTGCTATCTTGGGTCCACATGGGGTGGCTAGAAAAAAGCCCTGGACCTGAGTTCCAGAGCTACTTCACATGGAGACACGAGCTCTCAGCTGATAAGGGTTGTATGCTATGGGGGAACAGGGTCATTGTTCCCACCTCATTAAGGGACAAGGTATTGCAATCGCTTCATGAAAGTCATCCGGGTATTGTTTGCATGAAAGCTTTGCCACGAAGCTATTTATGGTGGCCAGGATTAGATAAAGCCATTGAAGCTCACGTACACGGGTGTTACACGTGTCAGCAGTCTAGGCCTGAAATGCCGCACGCTTCTGTCCATAGATGGGAGGAGACACACACATCCCTGGTCGAGGATTCATATAGACTTTGCTGGGCCCTTTCAGGGACAGTTATTTCTTATAGTGATCGACAGCCACTATAAATGGCTGAAAGTTATACCAATCACAAATATGACTACTGCTAGGACCATCCAGGTGCTTAGGAAACTCTTTGCAACACACGGGCTACCGGACGTCATAGTGTCCGATAATGGGGCCCAATTCACTGTGGCAAAATTTCAGGCTTTCCTGAGGCCAAACCTCATTAAGCATGCAACATAGGCTCCATTTCATCCATCTAGTAATGGGCAAGCCAAACGAATGGTGTGCACCACGCAAGAATCACTGAAGTGCATAGTGACTGGGGACTGGCACCACAGACTGGCCGACCTTTTGCTCTGCCAACATTCCACACCATGCATGGCAATGGGAAAAAGCCTAGCAGAGCTGCGCTGGGGGAGGCGACTAATCACGAAACTGGACAGGTTGCACCCAGAACGGATGGCAGCAGAAACCTCTTGCCAAAGACCCCTGAGGGGGTTGCAAGTGGGTGACAGGGTGTGGGCCTGGAACTATGGGCATGGGAACTTGTGGGTCCCAGGGAAAATCACCAAAACATCGGTCCCTCTCTCATACGAAGTGGGCCTAGAGGGCGGGTGAGTTGTTCGTCACCATATCGATCAGCTTAGGAAGCATTTTCCAGAACAGCCACAAAACAAGGACTTCGTCCCAGGTCCCATCCATGGACCTCAAACTGGCAGCCAGACTGAACAATCCACATGCTCTGAGGTCCCAAGCAGTCAGAGCAATGCAAAGGTGGTCATAGAGGGGCAAAGCCCAGGAGTGCAACATGGGGCCCCTGATGGAGATAGTCAACCAGAACACTACAGCCACTGTGCTAACTCTGCGGAAGATTTAGACTCTGGGATGGGCCGACCTGGAACGGCCAGCCACAGAATTCCAAGTCAGCCAGACTCGTTTGAACTCATGGACCCTGGTCTACCCAGCCTGGTGGGCAAGCTGGTAGACCGGGGAATGCCTGGCTCTCCCAGGCATTCCATGAGGGTTCGCAAGCCTCCTGTGTATTTACAGGATTTTGTTCCAAAATAACTGAGCTATAATGTTGTATGTGTCATTGAATTGCTGCTAGCCAGGAGAGCCTCTATTAGCAAAATACGGAACAATGTGTACTTTTAGATACTACTTTTGTATCTCTGTAAACACTGTAATTGCTGTAATCATTCCCTTTGTTACTATAATGTTTGTACATTCTAGGGGGGAGGGGTGTAATATATTGGACTTTGTCTTACTAAAGAATATCACATGGGCTTAATTGCTGGAAGGTTGCTTAAGCAGGGAAGCTGGCTAACGGCTCCCAGCTCCTCAGACAACCTGTCTCCAGCGCCGCCATTGGCTGCTTCTAGGGCAGCAATAGGTTGCTTTAAACCTATTGGCCACAACCTAGGGGCCAGGGTATAAATAGCTGCATTTGTAGCCCTGTTTCTCAGTTCAGTTCCTGTAAGCAAATAAAGAATGATTCTTGCTGAACTCACTTGCCTCATCTCTTCAATCAAGCACAGAACCCAGTATATAACACACCTTTGGAACTTTGCCAGGCTGTGTTCAGGAGGACTTACTAAAGAAGTCAAAGGATGTAATACAGACTTTAACCATAGTGCATAAGACAGGTACCCCACTAATTGATTTGCTCTCTATGCTGTATGCAGAAGGCTGCAAAAGCAGGATTAATATGAATTTGTCTCTAACATCAGTCAAAGGCAGGCAATCAAATAAGACAATTAACTTGCATCATTGAAAATCCAAACATGCTGCTGAGAGTTGCAAATGTAACCCCACAAATCACCACTCACAGTATCCAATCTCAGCCCCATTAAAGAGTACCAGATATCTGATATAGGCTGTTCCGGTACAGCAGTTGGCAGCGCAGAGCTGTGGGATATTTTCCCTGCTCCAGTGTTTCTCAAGAAATGCCTTTGGCTAAGCAATATCTTTGCTCAGCCAAACTGAAGGCCGTTCAACCAATATTATTTCCATGTCTTTTATTTCCTGGATGGAATTCTAGGAGTAGAAGCCCATTTTTTCTGTCAAATATATCTAGCTATGATGTAGGTTTTTTTTCCCCCAGGGATCATGGGATGTGGGTGAACTGCTAGAAGGGTTTAAGACCAGTGGTGGGATTCAAATATGTGAACAATCGGTTCTCTGTGTGGATGCCACTTCCAGAAGTCCATTCTGGGCCTGTGCAACAAAAAATTAGCAAGTGGTTCTGCCGAAGTGGTACGAACTGGCTGAATCCCACCACTGTTTGAGACACATTGTAAGCTTTGCCTCATGCAGGACATGGGAGGCTTTGTGAGGGCTTAGGCATTCTAACATCTGCCTCATTACAGGCTCAAATACCTAGCTTAGCAGTATGCACTGGCAATTCTCCTGCAGTTCAATAGAAGCCAGTTCCTCTTGATTAATGTACATGTTCCATTTCTGAGATTATGATCATAGACGAAATATAGAGAGAGATCTAATGACTGCACTCCCTGTATCATACTTAATACTGGCTGGCAATTTTAATGCAAGAACTAGAGCAAACAATAAAACACTTTTTGCTAAATTTCATCACCAGCCTCTATCTTCTGTAATAACATCTCCTATTTTATGCTGCTAGCCTAAGAATATACAGTATTCACTGATTACAGAGGATTTTGCCTTGTTTAAACATGGTAATACTAAATGAGGTTTTCAGAGATGATTACCCAGCTGAATTTACCCACTGGGCCAGTAAAAATCCTTCTTTGTTAGACTATGTTGGGATCTTCCAAAGTTTAATTCCCTATCTACCTAGCTTTGCAGTTGTTTGTAGGTCTGAAAGTTACCACTTTCCTATCACCCAGCACCTGAAAAACTTCGATAGGTTATTGATAACAGTGGCCAGTGACCTTTGCCCTGTGCTAAATAGACATCTCAGCAAGCAATAATAATAATCAACCTTGTTAGAAGGGAACTAGCCAAAACTCTTTACTAAGTCATAAAGTGGCATATTGTTAGATAACATTTTACTGGCTAATTTAAATAACTTAATCAAACTGTTTCAATCTTTGTTAACTGATTCCCAATCTGTTATAATTAGGCATGATTGAAGAACACATCATATTTGGTTCAGTCATGAATAGTGTGAAGTTTGAATCTCTCTAAATATTTCTTTAAATTATACAAAGGGAATCCTGGCTTTTGTTCAATTACTAATCTAGTGATATTAAAAAAAAACCTAGTATAATTAATCCATTAAAAAAGAATGCTATGTAGATATCCTGGCAATTTTGGATTGCAGCTGCCAGTGCAAAATAATTCTGCCATTTTTTGGAGGATGGTAGCCCCATTTTTTTACCCTGTATGGGCAAGCAGAGAATTCATTGGCAGACTTGCAAGTTGGATGCGATCTCCCTTCCCCACTGGCCCGTAGTCACATGTTCAGAGATCAAAAATATAACTAAACAGTTTAAACCAAATAAGGTCTCAGGCTCAAATTTTATTATGTAGGAATAATAAAAAATAATTTGGAATGGTGGATTCCAGTGGTAGCTTCACTTCTCACAACAATAAATCATTCAGCCATTATACCAAAGGACTGGGGCTTGGCTATAATTATACCAATATGTAAGAAGGACAAAAGAGATGAGCAAGCTAATCAGTTTGCTAACTCAGATCAGCAAAATGTATACCAAACATCTACAAGAGAAACTGATTGGCTTGAAATCAAGGACATTCTGAGGGATGAACTTGCTGGGTTTAGAACAGGATGACCAACATTAGAACATGCCTTGGTGCTGCAACACCTGGTAGGAAAAAATATCCACAACTCAGGACAATCCCTTTATGGAGCACTTATTGATTTCAGGTCAGCTTTTGACACAATATCAGTATCAATATCAATAGTAAACTGTGGCGTAAATTAAAAAATTACCATAACATTTGCTGCTCATCAGAATACAAGATTGAAGGTTAGGTGCAGTAATCAAGGACATATCACAAAGGAAATATATGTAAGCAGGGGATGTAGGGTACTCAGCCACTCGCACAGCCCAGATACAAATAGGACCCCTGATTTATTGAATCTTTTTTAATTGTTCTATCATATTTCCTATAGCTTGTGGAAATGTGAAATCATTTTATGGGCTGAAATATGGTGTACACAACTTTAGGGTAGGGAGGGCAAGAGTCTTTGGGAAGTCATCCTATGGCTGCACATGCCCGTGTACACACACACACACACACACACACACACACACACATACAATTTAAAATTTGGATGATTTATCCAAATCATTTGGATAATATATGGAATATATATTCTTTAATCACTCCTTCCTTGTATAATTTTTCAAAATGTCACTTTACTGGCAATTCCTGGTGTTGCTTCTTGGAACTCTTCCATAGCTTTCATGACCTGCATTTTGATTTGAGATTTCGCATACTGTCCCTCTGGCTCCTACTATGCCTTGGGAAATTTGAACAGCTTCCAGATATAAAATTTGGTATTATTCTCTGTTTAAATACCAATGCTTTCTTTAATAATATTCATATTTCTTTTTAGTCTAGGTATACTGAGAAGAAAATCAATTTCAAGAAAAATAAAAATATCAATCTTTGAACCTGTTGGAACAAAAACCATAACCAAGGTATCAGTGTTAATGGCCTGGTGAAATGCAGCCAACTCCATACTTTGGCAGAAAGAGCTTTTGACAGAAAATAAATATTTCCTTTGTTGCCTATCATGCAATCATGTTGGCTCCAATCCTCCAAGCAAACAGTTTCGAGGAGAAAAACTGATAAGTTTAAGATTGGATTCCACCCTGTAGTCCAGACATGTCAAACTCGCGACGTCACGTGACATCGCGCAATGTATTGGAGCTTTTTCCCCATTGCCGGCAATGGGGTGGGTGCGGTTTCGTTGTGATGCATCCGGCCTGCGGGCCAGCAGTTTGACACCCCTGCTCTAGTCTATTAGCAGATGTACAGTATTTTGTATTGCCAAATATATTACCATGAAAACACTGATAAGCATACTAGATAAGCTAGAACAGCGGTTCCCAACCTTTTCTATACCCCGCACCCCTAGAACGCTTCTGATATATTCTCGCACCTCTTACAAAAGTAATACCTAGTTTTGAATGACATGAACATGTACACTATACTTCGCACCCCTTGTTCGTCTTGCACCCACAGGGTGCGAACCCGTGTTAGATCAATGTTTCTCAATGTCAGCAGGTTTAAGAGGTGTAAATGTTAATTCTCAGAATTCCCCAACCAATCATGTGCTAAATCCTAGATTTGTAAAGTATACTGCAAAACAGCATCCTATTCCTTTCTTCATATAAAGAAATATACTGGAAGATACTGGTTTATATTATCAAAGATTCACAAATAAACAGATGATTCTATCGTCATTGCTGACAAACAACTACCGGTAGATATTAAAATGTTCTTATGAATACTTACAGTGGATATAAGTCTATCTATCCCTCTTAAAATGTCAGTTTTTCAGATATAAAAAAAACCCAGATCAAATCACTTCAGAATTTTTTCATCTTTAATATATCATATAAGCTGTACAATTCAATTGAAAAACAAACTGAAATCTTTTAGGGAGGGAAAAATAAAAATAAAAAGCTTACAATAATGTGGTTGCATAAATGTGCATGCCTTTAAACTACTACTTTGTTGAAGCACCTTTCCATTTTATGACACCATTCAGACTTTTGGGGTAGGAGCTTATCAGCATGGTATTATCTTATCTTGGGAATCTTTGTCCATTTTTCCTTGTGAAAATGCTCCAAATCTGTGAGATTATGAGGGCTTCTCCTGTGCACAGCTCTCTTCAGGTCATCCCATGGATTTTCAATTGGATTCAAATGTGGACTCTGAATGGGCCATTCTAAAACTTTGATCTTTTTCTGGTGAAACCACTCTTTTGTTATTTGATGTTATGCTTTGGGTCATTGTTGTCTTGAAAGATAAAATTCTTCTTTACCTTCAGCATTATAGCAGAGGCCTGAAGGTATTGTGCCAAAATTGACTGAAATTAGGAACTGTTCGTAATTCCCTCCACCTTGACTAAAGCCCCAGTTTCAGCTGAGGCAGCCTCAAAACATAATGCTGCCACCATGCTTCACTGTCAGTATGGTGTACTCTTGGTGATGTGCAGTGTTGTTTTTGTGCTAAAGAGCCTTGGTGGAGCAGTGGGCTAATGCCTCCTTAAGTAACACCAGCTGCCTGCAATTAGTGCAGGTTCGCATCCCACCAGGCTCAAGGTTGACTCAGCCTTCCATCCTTCCGAGGTAGGTAAAATGAGGACCCAGATTGTTGGGGGCAATTAAGCTGACTTTGTAATAATGCCACTGGGGGGGGGGCGAAAGCCCTAATAAGCAGGCATATACATAGAATGAAGGCTACTGCTAAGCTTGTAAGCCGCCCTGAGTCTTCGGAGAAGGGCGGGATATAAATGGAATTAAAATAAAAAATAAATAAAATAAATATACTTTTTGGAATTATGGCCAAAAAGTTTGATCATGGTCTCATCAGACCGTAACATATTTTCCACATGCTTTTGTCAGAATTGATATAGGATTTTACAAAATATAGCCAGGTTTTGATGTTTCTCTTTGTAAGAAAAGGCTTCAGTTTTGCCACCCTGCCCCGCAGCCCAGACATAGGAAGAATACAGATTATTCTGACATGTGGTATACAACCAGTACTCACCATAAATTCCTGTAGCTCCTTTGATGTTGCTGTAGGTCTCTTGGCTTACAAGTTACAAATTTTCCTCTTGGTTTTTTTCATTAATTTTGGAGGGACATGCAGTTCTTGGTAATGTTACTGTTGTGCCGAATTTCCTCCACTTGATGACTGTCTTCACTGTCTTCCCTGGTGTATCCAATCTCTTGGGAAGTTCTTTGTACCCTTTTCCTGATTTGATACCTACCAATCATGATAATCTTTTGATGCTTTGTAAGCAGTTTCCAGACCATGACCTTTGCTCTAAAAGGCAACTGAGTAAATGTCAGAAAAATCCTATTTTAATTGATGGCAGATTTGTACTTACTATTTAATATCAGTTTGGTTAATTCTGAATACAGTTATATCCCTATTTATAAGTGAGTGACACACTTATGCAACCACATTACTGTATTGTACATTTTTGTTATTTTTTCTAGAAGATTTTAGTTTTTCAGTTGAATTGTAGAGTTTATGTTATATTAAAGGTGAAAAAAATCTGAAACAATTTATTTTGATCTGATTTTTTTACATCTCAAAAATCTGGCATTTTATCAGAGGTGTGTGTAGACTTTTTATATCCACTATTTGTTACATTTGGTTCTTTTATTATCAACATGTTTCTTAGCAAGCCCAGGTTTTGAAGACTTTTTTTCAGTCAGAAATTAACAATAAAAACACCAGGAAAAAAAATCATTGTTCCACTTCAATACATTAGGCTTTTCCAATGTGGTGCTCCAAGTTAAGTTGGAACAATAATTCCCAGAATACAAAATACAGACATATTTGATAAAACATTGCACAATATTCTTGACAGAGCACTAATCAATGCAAGCATTTTATACAAGGCTGCTTATAAAGTGAAAATGGAATGGGACAATCATCCTACTGCTGCTATAGCTTTGGGATGGGGAATAGCGGGGGGAAATCTTCAAGATTTAAATACTATTCACATATTACATGAATATACATAGTCAAGAGCTGGACAAATTTCTTGACACTTTAAATGCCCCCAACTGTGGGCCCAACTTCACATGACATGCATCTTGAAATTGCATTTTGAAAAAATTAGCCTCCTTGGGATTTAACAGCAACATATGCGTGCTATTTTAATCCTTTTTTTCCATCTTTCAAATAAATCTTACTATTCTATTAAACAATCTGCTATTTCCAATGAACAAAACTGTGATTGGTGTCAATGAAAGATTTTCTCCAAAGATAGATACCCATGTTTCCCCGAAAATAAGACCAGGTCTTTTTTTTTGCCTCCAAAAGAGGCACCAGGTCTTATTTTCAGGGGATGTCCTACTCACCTCCGGCACTGACAGCCCCGCTCAGCAGATCCACTTCTTCTGCGGCGGAAGGAGCAGCTTCATTCTGCAGCTGCATTCCAGCCTGCCTTTTGCAGTTAGGCCTTTCCAGAAGGCCTATGCAACCAAGTACTGAGCTATGGATTTAATCCATGGCTCGGTTCTCGGCTGCAGATGTCTTGCAGAACTGAGCTACAGATTGAATCCATAGCTCAGATCTTGGCTGCAGTGGCCTTTTGGAGAGGCCTGTGACTGAGAAATGCAGAAGATGCCACAAAAGAAGTGGGCTAGTGAGGAGAGGCTTGGCTGCAAGGTAAGTGGGTGCGGGGCACGTGGGCCAGTTCCACACGCCCACTGTAGCTTGATTTTTAGGGCTTATTTTTGGGGTAGGCCTTATATTAGGCCCACCCCCAAAAATCAAGCTAGGGCTTATTTCCGGGGTAGGCCTTACTTTCAGGGAAACATGGTAGCAATTTGAACAGTGGGAAGCAATTTTCATTGGGCCATCACACAGGAATCAAAGGCTAACTTCTTTACTTTAATCCCAATCCAGGCCAAATACCAAAGTTCAGATTATCAGTGTTGTGATAATGCTGTATGTGAGAGGTATACATATTCTATATCATTCATTTTAGGAATAATGTAGCATCCTATGCTATCATGTGTAGTAACAAAACATACATCATGACACAAACCACTTATGTATTTCAACTGGATATCAGGATACAATTGTAAAATATCAAGGTTAATTTTGCGATATTGTGACGTGCATACCATTATTTTTGTATCATCAGATTATATTGTCTGTCCTTTTCCACTTCTGCTTTGTATTTTTTCTGAGCCAGTAGAGCTATGAAAGGGTTTTTTGTTTTAAATGTCTTAAAATGCCACATACCATCTCTCCCTGGCGTGTGTGTATGTGTGTGTGTGTATGTATCTATGTGCTTATACACATTTGTAGTCTGACCCTTTGCTAAGTAATTAAAGTGAAACATACTTCAAGATACAAATGTTCTTCATTGTTTATGTGATTCATGTAACTTTGCATGCATTATTTCATACTTTGATTATGTTTCTTTATTGATCTATTTAAAAAATACAAATATTTTCATTTAAATATGCATTGTTGTATGTGTTGTCATTTTTAAACACATTTCATCTCCAAATACTAACTTCTGAATACATTCTGAATTCACAAATATTGACATCTTTACTGAGCTAATAATAAAATAGTGTGAATGGCATTCCTATTTATCTAAACATCTTCTATACTGTATTTAGTCATTATAAGTACCTTCAAAAGTGGTCAGATAACTAGGTTTTAATTAACTGAGTAAAAATATCCAGCATAATCTTTGGTATTCAAGAAAAATACTAACTTTATAAATCTGATTGGCAGTAAACTGAAGATATCATCATGATAAATACAAGAAAAAGTAACAATTTGAATTAACAAATATAACTCATGTTTTCTTCAGCTTAAGGTCTTCAGAATTTTGTTCTTTTAATATCCAGTGCTAATTTTAAACTGAAAGTCAATATTAGTTAAGATTGATTTTATATCTAATTAGTACATTGATAAGGATTATAATTCCACTGAATCTATTGATCTCTATGAACTGCTTTAGAAACATGTTCTTGGGTTCATTTTTTGCCTCCATACAAAACAGTATTCCTAGATGCAAAATTCTTAGTACCTTTCCTATTTTAGAGCTAAAAAAAGATAACTCTATTTAATATGTCTGCATATTTACCACGTGAGGATTATCAAATGCCAAAATGTATGAAAATATGTCAAAGAATCTTTAGCTTGCAAGCTCAAAGATACCTATTTATTTTAATTACCAAAATATACAACGCAATGAAATGCATTTTATAAACCTGGATATGAGGGATTTGATTCAATTTCCTCCTCACTCATGAAGCTCTGGAGCTAGTTTTGGGCAGGCCACTATGTTTCAGTCTAAACTACTTCCCCGGCTATTCTGAAAGTTAAAAATCCTATATAGCAACATTTGATAAGGCACTTAACAAAATAAGCCCTTGATACATAATAAAAATAAGATGGCAAAAAGCTTTGTACAAAGCGTTGCATTATTTAAAACAGAGATCCCTACAGGTATTTTATCATTCTTAAAAATTTTCATCCAGTATGTTTACATTGAAGGAACATAAAGGAATTGAAGATCATTGGAACGGGGCTAGGGAAGAGAGCAATATGGCTGATAACCATGGATGTTATTTGAAAATGTTTCTGGCAAATTGTTAAATACATCAAATATTTCATAAAATGACACTGAATGCATATACTAAACAAGTATACACTCCTCTCATTTTCTGAGAAAAAGTCTAGGACAATATATATTATTCATATATACAGACAGTACGTGCAACTCTAATTACACATACAACAATATATTTGAATAAAGATATACTTTCAACAACTTTTTTCTGTATTAAATCCATGTTTATTGCTTAAATTTTATCACAGTGGAGATTAAATTATTCTTAATCATCTGGTCAATATTTGTGTACTTTCTTCAATACAAAAACATTAAAACTAACTCATTCATACACTCTTGGTTCTATCATTCTCCCACCACTCATTGCCTCTTTGTGTTCCCTCTGTTGCCACATACTGATAGGATTGTAAAAAGATAAAGCTATAGGCATATTAATAACACCACACTCTTCAAGTATCTGGAAGTAAAAATGCCTGTACTAAATTTTAGAAATGTATCTGCAGTTTCTTCTTTATTGCTATAATATAGAGGCTCCTGATGGGATGGTAATGAAGCATCATGTCACTGTGTATGAAAATTATTTTAGTCTACAGTGAATACAGAGTTTAGATTTGCTTTTGTTTTTATTCCTAACGCTGTCAGACATGGGATTTCAAACTGCAAATAAATATACACCCACAACATGTGCAGTGCAAATTCCAAGTAAACAGAATGACAAGGAAATTTAATAAACGTATAGTTGCCAACACTGGTTTAACGGGACAGTCCTAATATTTTTAATGCCCTGTATTCCCATTCTGTTTAAAAACAGATACCTATATTGGTTGCAGTGATTGAAAAAGCATTGTGCAGAAAGATAATGCTATGAATGTAGGCAGAGGCACAGAGTTTAACTAGTTTATAGGTTTAATGTCATGCATGATATCAAACCTCTACAAAAACAGTGTAACTAACCAAAAGATAACCTCCTTTAGATTCATATAAATGATGTTGGCAACTAGATAACATGGATTACATGGACCAGATTACTCTAAAGATTATAGATAGAACTAAATGAACCTCTGAACCATTATGGCTTGGGGAGACAAAAACTTAATTGCAGTAATATAATAGTTAAGACATTCAACTTTATAACAAACCAGAAATGGTTTGATTCTGCATTGCTGAAGGGACAAGAACAATCCTTTTCCAAAGAGCAGTGCAGAATATTTATCTCTCTGCTTCATTTATTTTTATATTGATTTATTATATCCACATAGCCCTTGTAGTTATTGAAAGAGAACAACTTTACTATGGCATAAATGACGAATCTAGGGAAAGGTAAAGAACATAACTAAAATTTACATAAATATAAAATTACACCTTATGGTACTCTTGTGCAATTTCCTTTTCTTTAAAGAAATGAAAGAAAATGGAAAAGTTATGTAGTATATCAAAACTATGGTGTATCATCATATTCTTCAATGCCTTTTAAGAATATGATTTTTATGGCTGCATTATAATTCTGGTTTGTTTATTGCTCTCTACTGAACACTATGAAAGATGACTTTAATTAACATCATTGCCAGATAACAAATTAAACCTTAGATAAATAGAACCAAGATTTCTTTGCTAAAATATAAATGTGCATAAAAAAAGGGAAGAACCTTTGTAAGTAAAAGAAAACCATTCCTTTTCTGAGACACACATATTATTCACAAATTGAGCAGACATGAATATACCTAATGAATTACCTCAGAGAATTAAGGCTTCTAGAAAACTTCAGTGCCAGAATGACCTTTCTCCATCAGTATTAAGAATAAAATACATTTTGTATTTTAGGTTGTGCTTCATTTTTCTAAACATTTTTCTTAGTTCTGCACAATTTAATTGCATAAGATTACATACTGTAGGGGAGCATTAGAACTGTTTATTGTTTTACTTTAAGTAGGTGTTAGACTATGTTACAGCTATAAAATTTAATTATAGTACTGATTCGTTGCTAATGTACATTGAGTAGTTGGCTCATTTCACCTTTTTTTCATGTTTAATGTGACCATTTCTTCTATACTTGCCATTTGGTATCCCATTTTGGTAGTGTCCATTGATAGTAATATGTTCATCAGTGGACCAAAAATGTTTGCTTTGCTTGCAAATAAATTTTGCTATCCTGGCCAAAATGTAGCAGAGTAAGGCAGTACCCAGCAGCACAACAAAGGCAATATCCAATAAGAAATACTGATATAAAGAGACAGTGTAAACTGCAGATTGTAAATGCTGTGCTCCATTATGATGAAGGATGTAATTAATCCAGTAGACTGTTCGATTAACAGGATGAGCTGGTTGGTCTTTATGGATTTCAGACAGCTTCCGGGCCTGTCGCCTGTAGCTATGAAATAATAATAAAATAACAAGAACATTGCTGCATTTTCAGTTCTAGCATTCCCATACTATTTTATAATAATTAAACTTAATTTATTATACAGGTAATCCTCAACCTATGACCACAGCAAAGCAGTCATTCAATGAGATATTCCATGATTGTTTTGTTGAACAATTGCAATCCTGGCATTCCCAGTTGTAGTAATTAAGCAATCTCACAAGTCACTGAGAAAACAGAACCTCAGATAAGGAGCATGGGGTGACTAAGGGGGAGGCGGGGATTCTGGGAGATTCCACTCAGGAGCTGAAAATCCTCCCTAACCCTAACCCTGAATGGGGAGATACTTCCAAGTTGCCTGTACCTATCCTCCCAGGGCCTCCCCCTCCCCTGCGGCACCCCGACACTCTTTTTCTTACTGCTCTGCTTCTCCATTCATGAGCTGAAATTTTCCTCTGCCAAAATCTACTCAGCAGGCAGCATCAACTTGCAACCTTCTGTGTCAGCTTCTCCACTGATTTTCTGGAAAAGCTGGTAGAGAAGATTGTAAATGGCACATGATTGTGGAGTGCTTAGTAACCAATCATGAGTACAAACAGGTTGCTAAACTCCCAAATCGCAATCACGTGATTACAGGAGTGGCAATGCAACATTTTGTGAGAGTTAGAAGTACTTTACAAACCATAAAACACCCTTTCCAATACCATCATAATTCCAGACCTCCATTAAATTTATAAACTTTTATTTTACTAAAAATTTAGCAAGTTTTTTTTAAAAAGACAACTCTTACCTGGGATCATTAATAACTTTCACCAGTGCATTATATAACTCATCCTCTGTAAGAGTCTTCCAAGTTAGTAGTATACCCATGCCCTTGGCCTGCACTCGAGTCATGGTGTCATAATGATCTCCAAAAAGAGGAATTCCCACCACAGGAACACCATGGTACATGGTTTCAAAAATGCTGTTCAGACCACCATGACTAAGGAAGGCCTTAATATTAGAGTGACCTACAGTAGCAAAAGGTAAGGTACAGGAAACAAAAGTGTTTAATCATAATAGAGAACAAAACCCATGCATCTAAAATTGGTATGTGTATTAAATGTAATACTGGAATAAGCAGCCCACTCAGATTCCTTTGACTTTTTTTTCTTACGGATGGTAAGCACATATGGAATTTCTCACTGCAGTTACCATAGATAGGACACAGAAAATTAAATAACTGTACTCATTTTGTTAGACTACAAATGAGATCAAAAACAAACTGACAAAAATGGCTTCACTTTCTTAATGACTATAGAGTTGACAATAATATATATTGCACAAAAAATCCATTCTGATTAAGATATTATATATTTATATTTATTAAACTTATATACCGCTCTTCTCCCGTAGGACCCAGGGCGGTTCACAAGGCAATTAAAAACAACATTACAATACAAAAATTAATAGCAATTAAAATAGATTAAATTTTCCTTAATTAAAATCTAAACCCGTATATCTCTGATTAAAAACCCAATTACAATAAGTTAAAAAATTAAAAAATCCTCAGTCCTGGCCGGAAAGCTCAAAGAACCAGGTCTTATCTTAATAAATAACTAATAATAAATAATAATAATATATAATAATAATAATTTATAATAAATAATAAATTATCTTAATAAATAACATTAATATATCTGAATTTATTTATTTTATTTTTATTTATTTGTTTTTATAAACCGCCCTTCTCCCGAGGGACTCGGGGCGGTGTACAGAGTAAGATAGGCAACAAAACGAAACAGTATTGAAAACAATAATCAGAACAAAACAAACTGGGACCCCAATTAGAGCTATCAGAGCTATCAGGCCAGGCCGGACTGCTGGAATAAGTAAGTCTTTAAGTCGCGTCGGAAGGTGCGGAGGTCGGGGGCCATCCGGATTTCAGTTGGTAAGCAGTTCCAGAGGGCTGGCGCACCCACTGAGAATGCCCTCCCCCTGGGCGCCACAAGCCGACATTCCTTGAGCGGTGGCACCCTGAGGAGGCCCTCTCTGTGGGAGCGCACAGGGCGGTGGGGTGTTGACATTGGCAGAAGGTGCTCCCGTAGGTAGTCCGGACCCATGCCATGTAGGGCTTTGTATGTCATTGTTAGCACCTTGAACTTCACACGGAAGGCAACCGGAAGCCAGTGCAGCGCACGGAGGAGAGGTGTAATATGGGAGTATCGGGAGGCTCCCAAAAGTGTCCGTGCCGCTGCACTTTGCACCAGTTGAAGCTTCCGAGTGGATCTCAAGGGCAGCCCCATGTAGAGAGCGTTACAGTAGTCTAGGCGAGAGGTCACAAGGGCATGGGTGACTGTACGTAAGGCATCCAGGTCCAGATAAGGCCGTAGTTGGCGCACCAGTCGAACCCGGGAGAAGCCCCCCTTGGTCACAGCTCCTATGTGATCTTCCAGGGAAAGCTGTGAGTCTAGGAGGACACCCAGGTTGCGGGCCCTATCAGCAGGGGGTAGTAACTTGTCCCCGATGTTAAGGGATGGGATGCTCTGAGTATCCTGGCTTGCCGGTACGTACAGCCATTCAGTCTTGTCCGGGTTCAGTTGAAGCCTGTTCCTCCCCATCCATTCCCGCTTTCAGGCAGCGGGACATCACGTCGAGGGCATCACTGATGTTGTTTGGAGTTGAGATGAAAAGCTGGGTGTCATCAGCATACTGATGGTACCCTACTCTAAAGCTGCGAATGATCTCACCCAGCGGTTTCATGTAGATGTTGAACAGGAGAGGCGAGAGGACCGACCCCTGAGGGACTCCGCAAACGAGAGGCCTCGGGGTCGACCTCTGTCCCCCTGCCAGCACCGACTGCGAGCGACCTTGGAGAAAGGAGGAGAACCAATGCAGAACCGTGCCTCCCACTCCCAGTCCCCTGAGGCGTCGCAGCAAGATACCATGGTCGATGGTATCGAAAGCCGCCGAAAGGTCTAATAAGACTAGGACAGAGGAATGGCCCCTGTCCCGGGCTCTCCAGAGATCATTCATCAGAGCGACCAATGCCGTCTCCGTGCTGTAGCCCGGCCTGAAACCCGATTGGTACGGGTCTAGATAAACCGCTTCATCCAGGACCTGAGGAAGTTGGTGCGCCACCACGCTCTCAACAACCTTCGCAAGGAAGCGAAGATTGGAGACTGGACGAAAGTTATTCAATGAGGATGGGTCCAAGGTGGGCTTCTTGAGGAGAGGTCTCACCACCGCCTCCTTCAAGGCAGTGGGGAAGTGACCCTCACTCAGAGAAGCAGAGATGACCGCCAGGAACCAGCCTCGTGTCCCTTCTCGAGCTGCATAAGCCAGCCAGGAAGGGCACGGGTCCAGTAAGCATGTGGAGGAGCTCAACCTCCTCATAATCCTGTCCACTTCCTTAGGAGTCACAGGATCAAATTCCTCCTAGATGACGTCGACAAGACTGTCCATGTCTTGTTCTTCCAACTCAGCCCAGTTGGAGTCCAGGCCGGTTCGAATCCGAGCAATTTTATCCAGAAGATATTGACCGAATTCCTCGGCTCGACCCTGCAAGGGTTCCTCCCTCACCTCTTGGTTCATTAGGGAGCGAGTCACCCTGAACAAGGCAGCCGGGCGATTATCTGCGGACGCGATGAGGGTGGAAAAGTAGTTGGATTTTGCCACCCTTATCGCAGCGAGATAAGACCTGGTGAGGATTCTTAATCGCAATCGGTCGGATTCGGATCGACTGGATCTCCAACGGCTCTCTAGGCCCCGTCTCCGACGCTTCATCTCCCGGAGCTCTGCGGTGAACCATGGGGCTCGCTGGGATCTGCGCCGGGTCAAAGGCCGCAAGGGTACAACTCGGTCCAGAGCCTCCGTGGCTGCCTTTTCCCAGGCTTCCACTAAGGCATCCGCCAAGCTGTGAGCAGGGAGTGCATGTGCGTCCCCAAGCGCTGTCTGGAACCTATCAGGGTCCATTAGGCGCCTAGGGCGGTACCATCTGGTTGGCACCGTGCACCCATGGCGGGGGGTGGCAAAGGGGAAGTCTAGCCGCAGGAGGTGGTGATCGGTCCATGACAGGGGCGTAACAGTCGTGGCACCCCCACCGATATCATCACGCCACCGTCCAGACAAGAACACCAAGTCTGGGGTGTGGCCTCTCTCATGAGTCGGTCCAGTAATTATTTGCGACAGGTCCATGGCCGCCATGGAAGCCATGAACTCCCGAGCCAGTTCGGACGATCCTCCCAGGGATGGTAGGTTAAAGTCGCCCAAGACCATGAGTTTTGGGAATTCAACCACCAACCCTGAGAGGACATCGAGTAGCTCGGGCAGGGCTGCCGCTGCACGATTAGGTGGTAGGTACGCCAGCAGCAGGCCCAACTGCGCCCCCGGGCCGTATCTCAGTAGGAGAGACTCACACCCGACCATCTGAGGGACGGTGGTCTCTCGCGGGCTAAGGGATTCCCTGATGATAACTGCCACTCCCCCGCCCCTCCCATGGGTCCGAGGCTGGTGCAGCACCTGGAAACCTGGCGGGCAGAGGTCAACCAGAGGGACACCACCCTCTGGGCCCAGCCAGGTTTCCGTGATGCAAGCCAGGTCCGCATGCTTGCTCTCCACTAGGTCACGAACGAGGTGAGCCTTGTTAGCTACGGACCTGGCATTCAGGTAGACCAGCCTTAGCATAGGAGGCTGCACACCTTCGCTCCCGGGTCCTCCGGGGAAGTACAGAGGGTCGGAGCGTCTCACCGCTTGTACAGAGCGGAGATGACACTCCCGGTGACGATGCGGCCCTCTGTTTGTGCACCTTCTGCCGTTCCCCACCATCCTGGGAATAGGCTGTTCGTCAGTACGCCACTGGGTATTATCGGCGACTGGTCCTCGTTTTTCACCATCGCGAATGGTCGTAGGCCTGGCCTGCATTATGGTAGCTGGAAGGCCTGCCTTTCCCGAGCAACCATAGTCTTCTCCCACCCCCCTCCCTAGCCCTACAAAAAACTTAACTAAGAACTTAATCAGGGGCCTCTTGTTGGACTTATGCTGGAGGCCCCTGACCCTGCCCGGCCATCTCTCAGAGGCCCAGTGGTCGGGCCCGTCATCGAGATTGGATGTAGTGTAGGCGGGTCGCACCCAGGAGAGGGGGGAACTCCTGAGGGCGTGCAGTACTGTGCTGGAGTATTGAAGGAGCATAGAGTCACAAGGGGTTCCGGGAAGGTAGTCCCCTAGATGGTGAATTTGCAGGAGGGTCGAGTCGGGTAGGTGGGTTTCTGGACCGTCATCCTGCCACTGCCACTTGGCCGGGTGAACCCCAGAAGCAGGCCACTCCTCATCCTCTCACGATGGGTTGTGACTCTGCTTCCGGGGGTGGTCCAGAACGTACTCTGGGTGAAGCATACCCCATAGAGCTCCCATCTCTATGGGGTTGCAGGTGTAAGGCCAAGCCACTCTGCCACCGTGGCTTGCACCCAGGCCCGTCATGTCCTGTGGGGAGAGAGTGGGCAAGGATGGTTGAGAGTGGGCAGAAGGCAAGGTGGAGGGATTCATTAACTGGCGTCGGCTTTGGTGGTTCAGCCGCCTTTGTAGAATTTAACAATCTTGCAAGCATTGTTTGCAACCAAGAGGTATTTTTCATTCTAGTAATTTATATTAATACTACATGCAAACTCAGGGAATATATTTTTACAATCAGACATTTTATTTATCTAAACCTGAGAATAAATTTAAGAAGAAATGTGAATCCTTAAATGCTATTTCTCCACAATGATTGGTTTTATGTTAATAAACTATTGTTTTTTAATTAAAAGTTAAATTGTTAGACTAGGATTAGGAAGATCCAGGTTCATGTTCACCTCAGCCATGGAGGTTCATTAGGTGACTTTTCACCTATCACTGTCTCAATGTAACTATCTCATAGGGTTGTGGAGGAAAATTAAATGAGTAGTATATACACTGCTTTGAGCTTCTGGAGGAAAGGCAGAATCTATAACTATCATAATATACTGTACATATAGTACTCAACAACTTTTATTGCCAGGGTGATGACAAAACTTCCTAAGATGATGTAATAGAATGTGAGGATGAGCTGAGTTCATGAAAAGAGATGCTGTTTAGGGAATGATCAGATAAGGAGAGAAGGGTGCCCACATCTGAATAACAGAAAGAGAAAGAAACTTGGAAAGGATTTGCTTTAATTTATCAGGCTGTACAAAGTGACAACAGGAGCTTGATACTTTTAGATTTGCAGAGTCTGTTAATATAGCCTTATAATAAAACAGAATTAGCTCATCCGGTTGTGTTTCCTGTCTGGTCTACTTGGGTGGCTAACATATGTGTACATCATCTTAAATATTTAATAGACTAGATATTAGTTCTCCTATAATACAGGTAATCTTCATTCAGTGATTGCAGTTAGTTCTGGCAAAAAGGTCACTAAATCTCAGTCGCTAACTAAGAGATTCATGTAATTTAGAGAGGGAGAGAGGCTGAAAATTGCTCATGGTTGCCATTTTATTCAGATAAAGTTTTATCATACAATGTCCTGTGCCTGATCCTTTGTTTGCACCCTCCCATGGTGGAGATTGGTTAAACAAGCTAAGCTCTGTGACCTTAATTAGTTGATTAGAATACTCATAGCTGCTATCTGAAATTGACTAGCCCTTAATCAGTTTTACAGTGAAGGCTTTTGATGTTGTAAATGTGTGCATTGGTCAGAAAATGAATCCTTTGTTACTATCAAATTTGCAAACAGTCACTATCTGAGGCAGTTCTAAATAAAGACTACCAGTACTTCAATATGAATATACTGCATAAAAATCTAAAGGTCTTTTGAATGTTCAATCGACAGAGTATTTCAAATGTAATTTGTGTTTATTGTCTATCATAAAAAATAGACAATTTAATCTGTAGCAACCTGTAATTTGGCTTCATTTCATGTAACTTGAATTTCAAAAGCTTTCTGAAAAAGATCACTTGAGACCTCTAGAAAGAATTACTTCTCTCTTCCTGGTAATCTGTTGCTTCAAACACAGAAATGGGTGTCAGGAAGTGAAGTGGGCAAAAGGCTACATCAGAGAGAATAATCTGGCTCAAGACATTTGTGATTTCATTCCCATCTACCTCACACATTACCTCTGAGGGAATGTAAATCTTGATACAAAAAAACCGTTCAGCTCTAATCTAAAGCTAATACAAATGATCAGCTATCTAATTATCCATGTTAATGATATTCCTATACAGATTTAGATTAAAATACAGGTAATCCTTGACTTCCAACCATTCATTTAGTGACTGTTCAAAGTTACAATGTCACTGAAAAAGGTGACTTATGACCACTTTCCACATGCAGCATTCCTGTGGTCACATGATCAAAATCCGAATGCTTGACAACTGGCTTACATGTATGATGGTTGCAGTGTCCTGGGATCAAGTAATTACTTTTTGTGATCTTCTGACAAGCAAAGTCAATGGGGAAGTCAGATTCCCTTAAGTGTGTTAGTAACGTGACAAATGCAGTGATTCACTTAACAACTGTGGCAAGAAAGGTTTAAGGTAAATAGTAATAAGACCAAGATATTGTCTAAGAATATGTCTATGAGTGAAAGGGAAATGTTAATCAAATTAACAGGTTTTGAAATAGTAAAAAAGGTTAAGTATTTGGGAGTGTATATTGCAGCTTCAAATGCAAAATTATATAAGAATAACTATGAAACACTATGGGTGAAGATACAAAAGGATTTAAATAATTGGAAAAAATTACAATTATCTTTATTGGGAAGAATTGCAGCTGTTAAAATGAATGTTCTGCCGAAGTTTCTCTTTTTGTTTCAAATGATACCTATATTGAAAAAGGATGCCAACCTTGATGAATGGCAGAAGGGTATTAATAAATTTATCTGGGCAGGGAAAAAACCAAGAGTCAAATTTAAGATTCTGCAAGATGCTAGGGAAAGAGGGGGACTCAAGGCGCCTAATTTGAAATTGTATTATAATGCGGTGGTTTTGACATGGGTTAGCGATTGGCTTAACTTAACTAATAAAAGAATACTTTACCTTGAGGGTTGGGACTTGGTATATGGATGGCATGCATATTTGCTTTATGACAAAAAGGTAGACAGGGCTTTTAAATCTCATATTCTTAGAAGTGCTTTGCTACGTGTCTGGAAAAAGTATTATTATAAGTTAAATTATAAAATACCGATTTGGGGAATTCCCGGACACGCGATAGAAGGTGTATCTATGGGAGTGAGTTTGGATATGGTTTCCTATAAGGAATTACTTAGATTGGAAGGGAATAATTGGCAACTTAAATTATTAGATGAACATAAGTTACTCTTGGTTCCAATACACCCAACTGAAAGCTAGGTGGAAGCTGGATCAGAAGGTTGGCATTACAATTATAGATGAAAATTTAGTAAAACAAATTAGAGATTTAAATCGTGCACATATAAAGAGGATATATAATGTTTTAATTGAATTGGACTCGGAAACGGAATTAGTTAAAGATTGTATGATAAAGTGGGCATAAAACATACAGGAATCAATTCCGTTGGATATTTGGGAGGTAATCTGGGTTAGAAATGTTAAATTTACTCAGGCTCAAAATTTAAGAGAAATTTTTTATAAAATGTTTTATAGATGGCATTTGGATCCCAAAAAGTTGTCTAACATGTATCCTAATTTATAGTCTAAATGCTGGAGATGCGGTAGTTTAGATACTACTTATTTTCATATGTGGTGGACTTGTAGAAATATAAAAGATTTTTGGATTAAAATTTGGTGGAACATTCAAAAGATTTTTAAGAGAAAGATAAAGTTTTCTCCGCAATTGTTTTTATTGGGTATTGTTATAGATTTTTTTTATAAAGTTTATTTTAAATATTTACAAACACATACACACTAAGTATATACATTTCAAATTAAGAAAGAAAAGGAAAAGGACAAACAAACACTTAACAAACATACATATAAACTGACTGGGGATTGAAATCCCCTACATAATTACATCCCGGTAAATCTTAAATCTTATTTAACGTTGTCTATTTCGACTATTAAATATTATCATAAAGATTACTATGAAGTGTCATATTAACTATTCTAGGTTTGTTCTATTTTTTAACCAATCATACCATCGTTCCCAGTTGGTGTAATACATAGATTCTTGTTTCTGTTTTAACATATAGGTTAGTTTATCCATTTCAGCACAATTCAGAATCTATTGTTATAGATTGTGATACTAAAGAAACTAATTTGATGTTGAATTTGATAACAGCAGCACGGTTACTGGTGGGACAATATTGGAAGGACAGTTTGCCTTCTATAGAAGAATGGGTATTTAAGGTATCGAATCTTGCAGAAATGTCTAAGATTTCTGCTTATTTGAAGGATCATTCGCAAGAAAGATATATTTCAGTTTGGAGGAGATGGATAGATTATATTCAGAATAAATATGGGACTAAAAAGTTCCATTTAGCTTATGAGTAGATTTTAGATTTTTATTAATTTCAGTATTAGTATTGATTATATTTTGTTTAAGTTATTACTATTATGTTTCTAATAATTTGAATGTATCAATGTTAAGAGTTAAAGCACATTATGAATTTGGTTAATTTTATAATGGATAATTTTAGTTAGAATATGATTATTATATTTATGACCCTGTATTCTGCTCTGGGAAGTGGGGGGGGGAGGGGGTTTTTGGGGTGGGTGGGTTTTGGGGATGTTTTGTAAAAAACTTTTTTGTAAAATTCTTTAATAAAAAAAAGTAATTACTTTTTGTGATCTTCTGACAAGCAAAGTCAATGGGGAAGTCAGATTCCCTTAAGTGTGTTAGTAACGTGACAAATGCAGTGATTCACTTAACAACTGTGGCAAGAAAGGTTATAAAATGGGCAAAACAAAAGGGTAACTTTAAATGATAACTTCCAACAATACTTACCTAATAAATCATTTTGTGGTAACCATTCTATAAGTTTTGTATTGTTACCTAAATTCCTGGGATTTTTACCTGAAAATCTAAAACACAAAAAAATTGAAACTTAAAACCACATTCCAAAAAAGAATACATTAATGTAGTGTTAGTTTTGAACATACAATTTATCAATAAAAAGAGTATATAACAAAATACTGGGATGTTTCTTGGATCCTCCATACTAGGACACAGCATGGGAGTGGGGAGAAGGAAAGCGCAATAGCTCTTTTTTTTTTGCATATTGATTGTGGGGGAGTGGGTACCATAGCAGCTGTGTGAGAACAGGCTTGTTTCAGGTGTTCATTTATTCATCTCAATCCACTTGACTGACTATATATATATATACATATATACATACATATATATATATATATATATATATATATATATATATATATATATATATATATATATATATATATATATATATATATATATATATATATAATATATATATATATATAATATTATATATATATATATATATAATATTATATATATATATATATATATATATATATATATATATATATATATATATATATATATATATATATATATATATATATAATATATATATATATATATATGTGTGTGTGTGTGTGTGTGTGTGTGTACATATACACATACTGGGTCCATTAGTCATCTGGGACGAGGTGTTCAAATAGGCCCAACCTCCTTATGGAGAGTGGTGGCACCAAAGGATTGAAGATTACCGTGGAATGATATGACCATGACAGGGGAGAAATCAAATCAGTGCCTGCTGGCTGTCTTACCCTGCAAGATGACTTCACCCAGGACAGCGGTGCTCACCGCCTCCTGTGCACACACCCAGGGGTTGGGCAGAAGCGGTGGGGCAGCCCCTCACTGGTTCCAGGGCTGCCCTATGGATCTGGCTTTGATGGACACAACCAGGTTGTAGATCAGCGCCACCCTCCCACCCACCAGGACCTCCATGGCCCTAGCCTTGCAGCCATGAGGCTTCCCTTTCACCAGGACCAACCCCGCCCGCGTGGGATAGCAGCATGGCCACCGGCAGCGCTGGCAATCACCCCCCACACATCAGAAAGGAAAGGGATGGGAATGAGAAGTAGGGGAGGAAGGAAGGAAGGAAGGAAGGAAGGAAGGAAGGAAGGAAGGAAGGAAGGAAGGAAGGAAGGAAGGAGATGGAAATAAAAAGGAGGGAGGGAGAGAAAGAGGAAGGAAGGAAGGAAGGAGAGGCAACTTTTTTGAAGATGCCCCAGTTCACACAGTTCTGCTTCAATCCTGGATCCATTGAGACTTGGGTTCAAAGGAGAAAGCAATTTTGTGTTTTATTTTGTCACAGACAGGACTTTGTTGGCAATCCAACTTAACATTGGTATTCTTGAATTGTGAGCTCTTAGGAAAGTATCCCCTCCTTGTGTGTTGCAAACAGCCAGTTCCAGTAGGAAAAACAGGACAAAGCAGAGTGGGCGAAAATATTTTCTTTTGTTATATTTCCAGTCTAAATTAGACCATAGCAGGGTCCCTACAGGAGAGCCCTTTTAAGGATTATGTATTAATAGAAAAGCAACTAACTTACCTCTGTTCCTAAATGCTAAAGCTTTTGCACATAAAAACCAGAGGAGCTCTGATCAACTATCACAGCCACCATTTTGACAGTTTTGCTGTACTGTTGTCTGTGGATGCCCCCACTAAATGCAAACACGGGATAAAGTGAGCCTGGTTTGTTCTCAGTCTTTTAAGTGGCCACAGAGTACTAGCAAAAGTGGCATTTGATCACAAGGCAAGGAGGCATTGAGAAATGTTTCCCCTTTTGCATTTGAGCATCCAAGAAGGGACAGGAAAGGAGAAAGGGAAAGAGGAAAGAAAAAGAAAAAGAAGGAAAGAGGGGAAGGAAGAAGAAAGAAAGGAGAATAAAGAGGGAAGGAAAAAGAAGAAAAGGGGGAAAGGAAGATTATAATGAGAGGGAGGGTCTGAGGGAAGTCCTGCCTTAACACTTGGCCATGAGCAGCCCTGCTGCCCTTTCGCCATCCCCATGTCCCCTCCTCCTGACCTCTCCTGGTGGTCTCCCATCCTATCACTGAGGATGCTTTGGTTAAAAAGCCGGGTCTCCTCACAGAAAGAGGGAGTGGGCCTCCCTCTGACCCACACATTTTGCCCTCCCTCATATACCATGAGCAACTTGGCCAAGGAGAGCGAGTCAATCAGCAGCAGCCTTGAGGAGGAGGTAAGTGCAGCTGGGTGACCCCTTGGGAAAGGCTGGACTGGGTGCTTGCCCTCCACTGTCAAGGGTTCTGGGCAACCTGCATCACTGGGGGTACTCCGCATGGTCTGAGAGGGACAGCAAGGCTCCTCTGGTGGACAAGGGTATGGTGCTTGCCCTGGTCTCACCTTTCTCGGCTGGAGACAATGGATCCCCCCAGCCCCGTCTGGGCCACCACAGATGCCCCCTGATACAAGTGATGTTGAGCTGGCCATGCCCACCCATTATGCCCACCCTGGCCACGTCTCCCTGCCCCCCGAGGTCAACCACAACCCTGATGCGGCCCTCAATGAAATCGAGTTTGACACCCCTGTCTTAGCCCATTGTTCCCTTCTTCTCTCACACCATTCAACTAACCAAGGATTCTTAATGTCAGTGGCACTTCTGCCTAGCACTCAGCACCTCTAGGCAATTAATTTTAGTCATTCCAATATCAACTTTACAGTACCCCCAGCTAATCTCCTCTCATTAGACTGCTATAGTATAACAACTACTCCATTAATCAATCAAAAATCTTCTGCCTGATGTTAAATCCACCCTATCCAGTCATTTTACAAGGCTTTCTTAATTGCATGAGTTTCCACTGAGATAATCCATGCAGAGAGCCTCAAAATGCCAGCCAGATGCAACTTGAGTGGAGGTAAAATAGCTATCAATCTAATGGGGGTAATAGTGCAGCCACATGGGTCTCAGTGGCCACAGCCAACCTAATCCATAGCAACTCTCTGTTTCCCTCCCCACAATGATAACAAATACGTAGCCATCTCTCATACCTCGACTGTTCTGCCACCTTCTTCCCTGGTACAGTCTTTGAAAGTCAGTGGAAGCCTTTTCTCTCCCACCCCTGGATTTCTCATCCCTGTGCTAGGCAATGCCACTGCCACCACAATTATCAGCATCAACCATCATCAGTCCAACGCAGCTGCCTTCACCACCAGCTCCAATCTTCCAGGCCCACCTCAGCAGTTAAGAGAAAAGGACTGTCATGCCACATACACTCCCCCCAAGCCACCAGACTGCCAAATCAAAATTGTTACTTGTTACATGTTCAGGCCAGATAATTCCCACTGCTTGGGAAATGATCTCCAGGGATTTTGTCACAGCTTCAAACACAACACACCCCACACCAAGCACGACATTTTAAAATTATCTGCTAATGCTTCTTTTCTAGTTACATACCCAGATTCATTGTCATGATAGGAGGGGGGAAAAACCAACAACAGCACTAAGGAGGGTAATTTCTGAAACCCTCCCCAAACCAAAAGCCATTCAGTTTTCCTAGGTTGAGCTGAAGCTTGATATTCCCCATCCAAACTCCCAAAACAGCTTCCAAACATCAAAAAGGACCTCAATAGCATCACTTAACTCACCAGATGTGGAGATGTACAGCTGGATATCAGCAGTATACTAAAACCTTGGTCCATGGCAACAGATGAACCCACCCACAGCAACTTCATGTAAATGTTAAATAAACTCTGCATAACCCCACAAAACAGGGCTAAGGGTGGACCTCTCACTCCTGATCAACACTACTGGAACCAACCACCGAGGAAGGAAGAAAAACAATGCAATACAGTGCTGTCCATCCCCAACCCCTGCAACTGGTCCAGAAGTATATTATAGCCAACAGTATTGAAGGCAGCCAAGAGATAAAGTAATGAGAGGATGGATGCACTACACCAACCTTGCTCCTGCCACAGATCATCCAAAAGCACAGCCAATAGTGTTTCAGTCTCATGCCAAGTCTGAAACCTGAATGAAAGTGATTGGCAAGCACTTATAAAGATTTTTACTAGAAACCAGTATGGATTTGTTAAAAATAAGTACTGCCGGACCAATGTTACTGCTTTTTTTGACAAAGCAACTGGATTAAAGGACCTGGGGAATACTGTACAATAGTATACCAAAACTTTATGTGGCATTTGATTAACTGGATGGTATTGCTACTAGATGGATTTCCAATTGGTTGAATAACCATACTAAATGGTCCTTAATGAGGAAGAGATATGCTGTAGGGTACCTAAGGTTCTATCCTGGCCCCAATAGTATTTATTTATTTGTATGTATGTACTGTATATATGTAAGTATGATTTAAATGAGGGAACAGAAAGGATGCTCAACAGATGACAGAAAACTGGGGTGAAATGGAATGTTGCTAGTGCCTCAGAAGTCAGGCTCATGGTTCAAAATAATCTTAACAGACTTGAACATTGGGCCTTTACTAACACAATCATTTTTATTTCCTAGGTACAGAATCCTAGATTTTACTGGCAAGAAATATAGGCTTCTGCACCTAAGAAATAAAAAAGAAAATATACAAGTATCAGAGAGGTGAGCCTGATTCAGTCATAGTACTTGTGAGAAATATCTTGGTGTCCTGACAGGTCATAGATTAAGCATAAGGTAAATATGAGAACTGATAATTCTATTTCACACTGTATTTGTCAGACCACACCTAGAATATTTTGTCCAGTTTTGGTCTTCCCAATGCAAGGATACTGGAAAGACTGGAGGCACCAAAGATGGCGAGGGGTTTGGAAGCTAAATCCTATGAAGAATAGATTTTTTAAAATTGGTATGTTTAGCACAGTGACGGCAAACCTATGACGTATGTCAAAGTTGGCATGCCATGATGTTTTGGAGGAGCCATCAGCATTCACCAACACCTAACAACTATTCTCAAAAACACACTCCATTCTCTAATTTTTGAAGGCTAAGGAAGTTGTGTGAGGTGTGCTCTCATGCAGCCTCTGGATCCACAGAAATCGCACAAGAGACTCAAGCTCTTCTTGCCATCCCTGGAGCCTTGAAAAACTGTGCAAGAATGGGGTATACTTTCTATTTCACATGTTTTTAAAAGCTACAGAGGCCACAAAACAGTATTCTCTGAAGCTTCCTCAAGAACAAAGGCCTTGTGTAATATGGAACAGCCTTGTGTAGCCTGCAAGGGCCTGTGAACAGAAAAAGAACACCACCTAAAACTTAAGTGGCATGCTGCGGATCCTGGAGAGTGCTACACCATGGGACAACTGCACCATTCCCCAAGGCTCGCATACCTTGGGGAACAGCATGAGGTGGTCTTTTTCAGTGGCCTGGGGGTTGCTGGGGTTGAAGTTGAGTCCAGGGTCTCTACTTTGGGCCCAACCTTGGCGTTGCTGCTGAGTGTTGTTGTTCAGAGTGGCCTAGATAGAAGGGAGATGGAGAATTGTTTCCCTTTTGTTGGGAGGTGGGGGAATTCAAGTTAGCCTAAAAGTTCACCATTGCTGGTTCAGCATAAAACAAGAAGCTAATGGGAGATATAACAGTTTTTCTATACTTGAATGACTGTCACATGGAAGAAGATAAAGACTTATTTTCCACAGTGCCTGAGGATAGGACAAAAAACAGTAAGTGGAAGCTTTAAAGAGAGGTATCCTAATTTGAAATTAATAGGAATTTCCTGATTGTGCGAGCTATAAAACATAGACTAGCTTGCCTACTTAATTATGAATGTTCATTATTGGAGGTTTTCAAACAAAGATTAAAACAAAGATTGCTTACTTTAGTTCAGCAGCTGGGATAGTTTTCATGGTGACCATGAATTATACTCCTGACATACAGTCCTGGCATTACTCCTTAATCACTTCTAATAATACCCCCAACAATGATAAGGCACCATTAGAAGATTAACTAATTTACACTAAAACAAAAATAGTGCTGAATCAACTGCAAAGGCAGCTCATTTCAGATACCTGCTTTATATTCACCAATTTTTAATTTTGAATGTTAACAGATACATATAAATGATATAATATATACACATTTTCAGAAATATATTTTGTTTAACCTTGCATTATATTGTATCAATTTCTATTCACTTAGAGATTAAATGAACTATACAATTTGACCAGAAACATCCAAATGTTACTATACTGTATATTGACTGACCTGGATTATGGCATTGATTTGTTCCAGCAGTCTTTCCATTAACAATATCACACTCAGCAAATGCACTAGGCATTATTAAAATCCAGCAAAATAATTGTTCGGGTAGACTACTTCATGAAGCAAAAGGAGCCAATATCTCCCTTGCCTCTTACTGACTCTAACCTGATGGAATGGGTGAGTTCTGCATCTTACCCAGATGTCAATGCTGCTAACATCGGATGTTCTTACTTTGACAACATATCGGGATGCAGCCTTTTTCTTTCCTATGCTTTACTTTTAGAATTAGATGATACTGGGGGAGGAGGAGGAATGTGATGGGAGTTAGTTAGACATAACGATATAGTAATATTGTGTGAAAGCAGGAGCTTTTGAAATAAGAGATGATAAGAAATGGCGGGTTGGAGAACAGGAGGGAAAACCTGCATTTCAAACTAATTGGAGAATGTGATTTACTGTATGACTGTTAATTAGAGGAGGGATGGTTTGGCTTACAAGGGGGGGGGGAACTGTATTTGCCCGAAGCCCTCTGTCTTAATGCTCTCAAACACAGCCATGATGTAAAACAGGCTGGACACTTTGGATATTTAAAAACTCTATACCTCATCTGCCGGCAATTTTGGTGGCCGGGGCTAAAATGAGATATGGAAAACTATGTCAGGAGTTGTACTGTATGTGCCATCATGAAAAGAATTCCAGGGAAACCCCCTGGGTTACTGCAGCTGGTGGCAGACCCTTCTCAACCATGGGAAAAAATAGCTATGGACTTTATAGTAGACCTACCTGAAAGTAGAGGAATACTGTCATCTGGACTGTGATAGACCTGTTTTTGAAGCAGCCTCATTTCATTGCCTGCAAAGGACTCCCATCTGCCCAACGACTGACTAAATTTTTCTTGAAACATATCTACCGGCTGATGGCGCCCTTAAACGAATAATTTCGGACAGAGGGGCGCAGTTCACAGCGAAATTTGGAGGAGCCCTCCAAATTAATTGGATCATCTCAAGGCTTATCATCTGCTTTTCATCCGGCTACCAATGGGGCTGCAGAATCCGCTAACAAAATGGTGGAGCAATATCTCAGAAGCTATGTTTCCTACCAGCAAACAAACTGGATTGACCTCCTCCCTTTCGCAGAGGTGGCCTACAATAATTTTGTTCACAGCAGCACCGGCTACATGCGTTTCAAAGTAGCCACAGGAAAAGAGTTCAGCCCAATACCTGAATACCCTCAGATGCCCTCTGCTTCCCAGACACTTGATCAATGGGTGAGGGGGTGGGAAGAAGTTTGGAGAAACACAAAAACTGCTTTTAAAAAGATTCCCAAGAACTATAAAAAGCAGGCTGATAGAAAGAGGGCTCCCCAAAGAACATTCCAAGTTGGAGAAAAGGTTTATCTGTCGACTAAATATTTACGCCTCAAATTACCCAGTAAGAAATTAGGACCGAAATTCTTGGGGCTTTTCCCCATTGTAAGGATCATCAACCTGGTCACAGTAGAATTGAAACTCCCTAGGCTTTTAGGGAGAATTCACCCTGCCTTCCATTGCAGCTTGTTGAAACCTTTTCGGGGCTCCACTTTAAGACCTCCCTCTGAGAAGGCACCCGGGCCCCTCGTAGTGGCAGAACAGACTCACTATGAAGTGAAACATATTCTTGACTCTAGAACTTTTAAAGGGAAATTGCAGTATCTAGTACAATGGAAGGGATACTTGTTGTCTGAAGCCAGTTGGGTGAAATCCAGCAATGTGAAAGCCGACAGACTCATCAAAAGGTTCTATGAGAAACACCCTAACAAACCGAGAGACAGTCCCTAACATACACTTTTGTTTGCGCTACAGGGTCTGTCCTTTTTGTAAGGGGGGCCCGGATGTCAACGCTGCTAACATCGGATGTTCTTGCTTTGACAACATATGGAGATGCAGCCTTTTTCTTTCCTATGCTTTACTTTTAGAATTAGATGATACTGGGGGAGGAGGAGGAATGTGATGGGAGTTAATTAGACATAACCATATGGTAATAGTGTGTGAAAGCAGGAGCTTTTGAAATAAGAGATGATAAGAAATGGTGGGTTAGAGAACAGGAGGGAAAACCTGCATTTCAAATTAATTGGAGAATGTGATTTATGACTGTTAATTAGAGGAGGGAATTGTGTTTGATACTATGTGCTAAGGGGAGGAGAATTCAGATTTTGGCTTCGACCATATACCTGCCAATGCGATGCTAATTGAATAAATATTCTTTAAGGTAAACAATGCCTCAAAGTTCTTTGAAGAGTTTTATCTGTCGGAACCATGACATCAAGATTTCACACTGCTTTTGAAATTGAAATACAACATCTGAAACTGTGAATGTTTTTCAAGAACGAGACAGAAACTTTTATGTACAAGTGAGAAAAGCAATAGACCCCAGGCTTTGGGATCCACAGGTTTCCATAAAACAAAAACATTCATCAATCTACTTTATTTATATTTTAAATAATGATATTAATATAACTTACCTCCAAATTACTCTTTGAGGAAGTCTAGCCAGAGCATGTGCCAATTTATCTGCTATTTCTTCAGGTAAGTATTTCACTCCAGCTCCAAATGATACAAGGACAAAGCCATTTTCATTAGCACCATTCACCCATGTTTGCAGATCCTATGGACATAATAGGCTTGCTATCAACAAACTTACTACTGGAAACATCCAATAAGAGTGTGATGTCATAACAATAATATAGTATTTAATTGAAGATTCATCAATAAATAGTTCAATTACTGTTTAAGTTGCTCTTATCCTATGCTCAAAATGGCTTGACTTGGACAGAAAATAAGAAAATAAGTGAAATATCAAAGCTGAGCTACTGTCCCTTGAAGAATAAGTAGATTTTGTGAATTCACAGGTGACTTGTAGAACTTCAATTATAGTCAAGTACCCAATTAGTCTTCAGTGTGGTATCTGATTCGGACATAAGAGTAACAAACTAGAAATATGGGTGAAATCTGGAAAATACTAAGGGATAACACTATATACCCAAAGATTGCAAAGTGGAATCTGATGTCTAGACAGAAATGGCTAATGAAAGTAAAAAGTTATCTTCAGATTGCTATATGTGAAATATCCCTCAATAGCACACCTGGCACTGAAACAATTATTAGTGATTGATCTGTCTAATGTGTGCAGATACCCAATTGCTAGGGATGTATTTTCAGATAGTAAGAGAGCCTATTAGTAACCACTATTTTGACAGCTACTTGCACTTGCATTGTTTAGGGAAGCCTATCCTTCCAGAATGAACAACAGACCTAACATATATCACCTACATATGAGTTGTAGAGGGCTTAAGGAAGAAATTAGGTAGAATTTGATCCTGCATAGATGAAAGCTCAAGACTACCTTAATAATAAAAAATGCACTATCTCAAAGAACTAAATACATAGTAAGTTTATCAATAAAGACAGTCTACTGTTCTGTCAAGCTGATGTGAACACCACTAAGAGACTATTTTCCAAGCAATCAAGAACAATTTGCATCTAGTGTGGTTTAAGGTGCGGGTTATTACCTATAGACCAGGGGTCTTCAAACTTGGCCCTTTTATAACTTGTGGACTTCAACTCCTAGAATTCCTCCACCAGTATGCCTGGCTGAGGAATTCTGGGAGTTGAAGTCCACAAGTCATAAAAGGGCCAAGTTTGAAAACCCCTGCTATACACTTACAAGGCAGACAACCAGGTTACTTGTGGAGCCACCTCTCTCTCACAACATCTGCTTGGCTGATTGATCCTGCACGGTTAACATGTTCCCTGTTCCTTCAATTAAACAATGGTCATCAATTGAGAAGCTTATCAGTAGTAGCACCTGCAATCTGGAATGAAGTTTCCCCAAGGTCCAAATGACCCCATTCTGCTGTTATTTAGAAGAATTGTGAAGAGCTGGCTCTTTCCCCAGGGAAAGTGAAAGTAAGACATGTTATGTTATCATGCTGAGTATCTTTTATATTTATCTTTTATTATTTTACTATAATTTCTCTGACAGTTGTAAGCCATCCAGAATCACTGCAAGTTGAGCTGCATAAATGTTTAATAATTAATAAATTATAAAGTATAATAAAGTATAAAGTACAATAAAATATAATCACTTTCATGGAGAAAGTATTGAAACAAACTGAAAAATGAATGACCATGATACACAGCTCTATATGGGATACATTTAGGTTTAGCAAACCTAGCAGAGTTATGAGAACCCGCTGTCATCTTAAATAACGTTTTGACCAGCTTGGCAATCAAGCTGCAACATAACTAGACACTGGTGTCTGCAAATGAATTCAGACCATGCCACCATCCACTGAAATATTGAACACAGTGTTGCCATGGATTGCAAAATATTTATTTCTTGTATCTCCTATCTACAAAAGAGGCTACTAAGAACCAATTACTGTAATTAATTGACGCAGCTAGGAACATATGAATAGCCATAAGAATCAGGTGACACACAACCCCACAGCCTCAGCCAGAGGTTGAGTAAAGAGGGCAATTTCATGCCACTCTTCTTGTTTATGCACTCCACTAGTCTAGAACTATCAAAGAGAAACTTCACAATTTGAGTGGTTGACTGAAAATGTGCAGCAGTCTGAATATTGTAAACAATTCGTTATTAGTATTATTTCTCCACTGGATTTGTATATGTATGCTCTAATAGCGGGCTTCCCAACATGTTATATACAACTATACTCAACAAAAAACAGCAAATCTCAGTCTCAGAAAGAATGCACCACCAGTTCAGAAAGTTGGAAAGTATGAAAAACAGAGCACACTAATTACAGAACTACAGTACCTACACTTGCAAAGGCACTCGGGTAGCTGTCGTCACAGGACGCAACTACAAAACTAGTAAGAAAGATATCCAGCCAGGATATCCAAGAATGAATAATTGAATGCATGTGGTGACTAAACTCAACAATTTTTGTTTCTTCCTCTCTGATCATCTGGCAGACAATTAAGGTAGGATACTACTTTCTCATGTTGATATGTTACATGGCAAGTTAAGTAATTCACCACTCAAAGAGAAAACTCTAGATCAAGGGTGTCAAACCCGATTGCATCGTGGGCCATATCGTGACTTGTTTTGCCCTTGAGGGGCTGGGGTGGGGCATGGCCTGCATGGGCCATATCTGGCCCGCGGGCTGTGTGTTTGACATACCTGCTCTAGAGGAATAAAGTTTGCTACCATCATATCCAGCAAGTCTCTAGAGGGCAATACTGATATTTGTATCATGATGATTCTGCATTGACATGTCTATTGCTGTAACTGTGGAATCTTGGAATTGTATGGACCAGAATCATCTTGACCAGAACGATTTTAATGCTCAATTTTCTCATGATTCATGGGTAGAATTGCCAGAAATTCTGCTAGCAGAGCCTATGATGATATACAGTGACATTCCTGGGGGACTGAGGGTCTCTTTCTCTCTCTCACACAAACACATTTTGCTAAGTAGAATCTGAAAAAGAAATGATGGACTAATTTTAGCTCACCAAAGATCCACTTCTGTTTTTCAGTGGTCCAAAAAACTCCTGAGTATTATGATGAATAATGCATCTTCTGAGACTGATTCAATAAACTGTAATCTAGTTAGGACATCCTCTTAGGCAGAGGTCCCCAACATTTTGGGCACCAGGGACTGGTTCTGTGGAGAGAGGTTTTTCTGCAGACTGGAGGGTGCATGGTTTTGTGTGCTGCCTGCATCTCGTAGATGGGGCTTTGCTTGTTTGTGAGGACCAGTTGCTGGCATGCCACGGCCCGGTACTGGTCCACGCACCAGGGGTTGGGGATCCCTGCTCTTAGGTTTTACACTTGAAGGCTAGGAATAGATAACAAAAGCAGCGGGATAGGGGGGCATAAGAATTGTAGGTTGCAACAGTGTGAGCACTGATGATGGCAATTGATACAAACAGAGGAAATCTTGTAACTAATATTTTCTAGCTTTCATATGACCTTCCTTTTTTGGAGTTTATGGGCCTCAACACTATTTTATCCAGATCCTCAAAATATGAAATGATTTGGCAAAATTAAGGCATCCTACCAAGCCGCTGCATAAAATAATTTGGAAAATGTTTTTCCAAATTTTCCATGAACTAGTTTCAGCATAGCTCAGCAATATCAGAATACAAAATTATTAAATAGGCTTAGTTGAAGTTTCTGAGATTTCTAAAGTGACATGTGAGGTGCTCAGAACATCTTCCCAGAGAATACCTATCAAATAGTCATAAAAGTCCTATAATTTAGCTTTGTTCTAATGAGCTGGGACTCCTAAATATATAAAATGGAGAATGAATAGCCAGTTGGGTGAAGTGGTTAAGGCATCAGGCTAGAAAACAGGAGGTAGTGAATTCTAGTCCTGCCTTAAGCATCAGATATGGCTGGGTGACTTTGGGCCAATCACACTCTCTCAGTGAACTTACCTCACAGATGTTGTTGTGGAAAAAACAGTAGAAAAAACAAATATTAAATATATTCACAGCCTTTATTTATACAAATGATTTAAAAAAGAAAAAAGAAAAAGTATCAGATAATTAACAAAGAATTTATAAATGTGATTAAGTTATGTTCTGCCATATTTATTAGTGATTAAAGATACTTGAATATCTTCATTCTACAAACCTCTGTTAAACTCTATGCAGAACATTAATATTAGAAAATAACAAGTAATATAATATGGTTCATACAATAAAATTATGAAATTATAAGTTGCAAAGATGTTTGGCTGAGAATTCTGGGTGTTGAAGTCCACCCATCTTTAAAGTTGTCCAGGTTGAGAAACACCGAGTAGAACACATTCTACCAATAAAGTACTGGTACAAGAACTATGAAAAACTAGGTGTCATCCACAATTCATAGACTTTTTAAAAGCAAACTCTATGTTAAAAGGACTATGAGTATCACTAAAGTTTTTTTGAAAAAAGTAAAATAACACTACAAGATATCACTGAAATGAATATAGTCTGCTTGTTGAAAACAGTTCTGAAGGAGTTTGTGTATTCCTAAAAATAAATATGTAAAATGAAATGAAATGAAATGAAAACTTATACAAAATTATATTCTAGAAGTAAAAGGATGAAGTGGGTGAATGTGTTTAACTGAAGTTGTCGCTACTATTAGATGCTGCTCAGTGTTTTCACTATTTTAGTATTTTAAAATACATGATTACAAGACAGATATGGTATTGTACTTACGCTACTGAGTGTTCTTTGTCCTCCTTTTTTTGTAATTAGCTATTCTTTGCAGGCATAAATGCTAAATGCACAGCTGTGACTATATAGTGTGAGGTCCCAGCTGGCAGTAACCAGTGGTGCCTAATACTGAGCTTTGTTTCAGATAAACAACACACGCAAATACAAACATAACTGAGCTTCAATGTCTAAAACGCTCTCTTGTTCAGCTCTTGGAATCAGATATGCAGAAGCATCAGTGACTATTTCCTAATACTTTTGTGACAAATCATTTATAGAAAAAGATACTTGCAATTCATATATAATTTAGAAAATAAACTGAAAATATCAAGTACAATGATTATAGATTTATATTATCTCCTTTAAAAATGTACAAATGGCTACAATTTAAAATATGCTTGATTTTTCTATGGTTTTCTGGATTTATTAATGAAGCCCTGAGTATTCATTTGTAGAGGTATATTTTTATACAAATTGATTCTGATTCATTGTTCATAAAAGGTAAAGGTAAAGGTTCCCCCCGCACATGCGTGCTAGTCGTTTCCGACTCTAAGGGCCGGTGCTCATCTCTGTTTCAAAGCTGAAGAGCCAGCGCTTGTCCGAGGACATCTCCGTGGTCATGTGGCCGGCATGACTAGACGCCAAAGGCGCATGGAACGCTATTACCTTCCCACCGTAGTGGTCCCTATTTTTCTACTTGCATTTTTACGTGTTTTCGAACTGCTAGGTTGGCAGAAGCTGGGACAAGTAACAGGCGCTCACTCTGTTACGTGGCACTCGGGATTCGACCCGCCAAACTGCCGACCTTCTGATCGACAAGCTCATTGTTCATATAAATACATAAATTATGAAAATAAAGTCTAAAATCAAATTGAGAATTTAGATCAAATCAAACTTTTATTAAAATCCATTATCATGTCTCCATGCCTAGATCAATTATATACTGCTCAAAAAAATAAAGGGAACACAAGATAAGACATCCTACTATTAAATACAGTACATTGTGTTGTTTAAGTGTTCCCTTTATTTTTTTGAGCAGTATATATCAAACCCCTCACAAGATCATAGCATGAGTGCTGCTAAATTCGGTAAGATATGCTATGAAAATTAGTGCTTGTGGCTCACTGATGCTTCTGTTACAAGACTTGGAAATATTACAGTACATTATTACAGAAGGATTTTTTCATTATCTGTTTCCATGGAAATCTCACAGTGGGATATAGTGAAATATAACTATATATATATAACCAGGACAAAGAATGCTGGTACCTGTAGTTGAGACCACATAGGTTCTCAAACTTGTATTATTTGGTATCATTTTTGATTCTGAAGTGTTATGTTATTATTCCCATTAATGCAGCAAAATAGTGTGCTAATACATACACTGCAGAGAGACAGACAAATATAATGAATTGGCTTGCAAACAAAACATTTGCCATTCATTTCTGAAGCCATCTCATCTCACCCCTCCCCACCCCTCCCCAATCCAATCTTTCCATTTAATTCTACACTACTCATATAGCAGAGCAAAATGTAAGATGAAGCTAAGAGGAGAGGCAAGTGATTCCGCTCTTCCCTCCTCACCTCCCGACAAGATTTAAAAAAATATTTATGACTATTGGGAGTAGGCTAGAAGTATGTCAGCATTTTTTGATTTTTTTCCCTAATAAAGTTTATAATTCTGTTCAAGCCCCCAAATAAAGTATGCCTTGTAAGTAAACTTCAATGAAAACTAACAGAATATCAGAGTTGGAAGGGACCTTGGAGGTCTTCTAATCCAACACTCTGCTCAAGCAGGAAACCTTATACCATTTCAGGTAAGTGGTTGTCAAATCTCTTAAAAACCTCTGGAGACAAGTCATTCCACTGATTGTTCTAACTGTCAGGAAATGTATCCTTAGCTCTACGTATCTGTTTTCCCTATATTCTGAAAAAGCAGTATTTATTCATGACATAACTACAGTTTACTAGCCACTACAAGTTATAATAAATAACCATCCGCCCATAGAAACTATGAGGGTTTGTCTCTGAAGGGGTCTGTCTCTGACCAAATTTTAGCAACTGTCTAGCAATGCTGTAAATCAGACATGTCAAACACAAGGCCCGGGAGCCGGAGCCGGCCCGCGAAGTGGTTTCATGTGGCCCGCGAAGCCATCCCGGAAACAGTGAGGGAACGGGTCCCACTGCATTGGCCCTGGCCCAGAGACCCTCCTTCTGCCAGAGACCCTCAGATCTGTCCCACTCCTCCCCAGGCCCCCATAGGCACCCTTGATGCGAACGATGTAGAGCTGGCCACGCCCACCCAGTAGGCCATATGCACTCTAGCCACGCCCACCCAGTAGGCCACACCCACCCTGGCCATACCCACCCGGCCCCTTGAAGGCAACCGCAATGCTGATGCGGCCCTCAATGAAATTGAGTTTGACACCCCTGCTGTAAGTTTTCCTCAAAGTGTCACTTAACAGATCCCCTGGCTCCTCCTTATCTAGGAGGGATCTGGCCATCTGGAATAGGGATATCTGCAGCTCAATATTATCTGAGTACCCGTTTGGAAATTTTTTTATAAATGCCCACTTTACTTCTTTTTCAGATGCATGTAGTGGAGAAAAGACCTTAACAATTATATGAGATATGTGCCTTGAGATATTTTAAATCCAATCTGTTCAGAATTGGCAGTCAGCATTGAAAACTTCATTTTTGGTTCAGAAAATATTTGTCAGCTATTATTCATTACATCAAAACTCACGAGAAAATCAAAACACAGATGAGAAAATATATCACTGAATGTTTTCTTACAAAACCAATTCTTAGAGAAAACTGCAATGTTAAAAAGTAAGCTGAGATGGAAACCACTCGAACTACCAGTTTTCTGGGTATATTGATGTCTGCGGGAGAAGTGTTCTGTATTTCAGAAAACATTTTCTCCATATCTAAAACTGGCAATTCTATTATAACCCATGCTTGCAGTGAATTCTGGGAACTGTTCTACCAAGACAAATTGAAAGAATCAAGTTAGAAAAAGCTAAGCTTCACTGAGCTTGAAAAAATAGATGCTTCTCATACCTTGAGGGGATGGTGCAACAATATAAACTGAATAAATAAAATAAGTAAAACCCCTTGTACACAAGAAGTAAATATGAAAATAATAGTCATTTTTCTATAATATCAACTTTCAAATATGAAATCATCCAGATTTTTTTTTTGCCTTAAAACTGCCAACAAGCTGAAGTGGTTTCATATACACAATTTTTTACAGGTGAGAGTGGTGAAATAAATTAATGGGGATGACCAGCCAAAAACTAATCAATACAATACTCAATTCCTAAAAATTCCAAGCAGTTTTCCTCACTTTTGCTAACTTACTCAAAAGCACTACCTTATCAAGCACTCTTCAAACTTAATTATGTAGGTTCAGAGAAACACACCTGGATAACTATCAAGACTCTATAAAACTGCATTTTAAAAAATCAGCCTGATACAATTCTTATTATTAATCAAAGCACAGTATAAATGTTTATATAATTCTTGCATATTTGTTTTTCACTGACAGAAAGACATTGCCAGTCTCCTGATTTCATTTGACAAATGGTAACAATCCATGTGTCCTAGTAACAAACTACAGTTTTTGTGTTCATCACTGAACTTTATTCAAACCATTAGTTGGAGTAAGATTTTCACAGAGGGATATTTGTGTAAATATGTAATTTTATTGTTAACTTCCTGTAAAATAATAAACAGACTATTCTTTTTTCTATAGCTAAGTAGTGATTTCTATCACTTCCAGTTTGGTGCTGAAGAAAACAGCATCTTCTTAGCAATGTCACTTTCTAAAAACTTGGGTTTTATGCAAAGAAAACAAGAAAAGAACGAAAAGAAAATATCTCCTTAATACACAGCTTTTTCCAAAAGCACAGTATGCTTAGTAAGGAGGAGTGCACTTGCAGACAGGCAAATACAGAGCCTTTACAATATTTTATTCTCCATTTTTATTTTAAGCCTTGATCATCTCATGGCATTTGTTTTATTTGCTAGTATTTGATCCTCTGCTGCTATTGATGGAAAATTCTCAAGTACCCTAGCCCTTTGCATCACACTGAAATGTCAATATTTTGGAATTGTCCAACAGATTCATTAGTGCTAAAGGTAATAGCTATCACAACCATGTTCCTTTGGAGAGGGAAGGTGTTTCTAAGACAGGCAGGAGTATGCATATGAATAGTTCTGCATGTTTACAAACGTCATTTGTGATTTAACTTCCCTGGCTAAAAATATTACCCATGGATTATACTACAGCAATACATACAAGACAAACATTTATATCACACACACACACACACACACACACACACACACACACACACACACACACACACACACACACACTATGTGATTCAATCAGGGCTGGTTTTTCAGTGATTTCTAAAATGTTCTTATATATTCATCCATATTAATAACTTGTAATGATAAAAAGAGATGAATTCATGGCAGATGAATTGTACTAGATTTGAAATTAATATTAAGACTTTTTCCAAATTCAGATCTGACCAGGGATGTGGAAGACCCATCTCACAAGATTCATTCTCACAAAAATATTAGCAAAAGAAGAATATTCTGACGAATTTAATTTGACAAAGTGCTACTTCCCCTTGTTCCATATGTTCAAACTCAGCTTAGTACAATAAATTAACTATTTTATTAAGTGTGCATCAATCTTACTGAAAATCCTGTTGCCTTTAATTAGTTGTTTTATTATTACACAAAAAACAGGTGCCCTGCAAGCCACATGAATCCCTTAGCTCAATTTGCAGTCTAAATCCCTCTGACTTTGAACATTCTGGCTGTATATTTGCAATCACTGTATCATTCTGTCATAATCCTCTGTCAGTTAAAACAAAAGAAAGACATTTTAAAAATATAACTGAAAGGCTGAAAAAATATTGACTTTCTCTTAATTTAGAAAATGTATAATCTTTAAATAAGTACTAATTTACAGTGAAACCTCAATTCAATGGAGTTTGCATTGTTTAATTTTTTCCAAACTTTTCCCCTTATATTAATATGCTCCATATTACTAGGTTTAAAAACAGAATTTAATTTATTTAAATTGTGATATTTTTTATTTTAGGATTCTGATATTTACTTATTATAATTTGGACTTCACCACTTTTAGATTGAAGAAAAAAATATCAGAACATTCAGTAACACTGGCAAAGTAGGGGGATTGAAGTATTTATTTCTCTTTCTCAATTTAGCACGAAGAATGAAGAGCAAGCACATCAGCAGCTGCTATTCACAACGGATGAAAGAGAAAATATTTGCAAGTGGGTTAAATGCAAAAAACAGGTACAGTAGGAAATGGCAAGAAAGGTATGATGGATAACTGCTAAACAGCAAGATTGCACTGATATAATTGTCAGAATTTTCTGGAGTTTATAAAAACTATTTTTTTATATTATGTGACTATTTACCTCTAAAAATGACTAAGAAAAATGCTTGTTTGCACCCTTAGACTGAAATATTTTTCAGAAGTAGTCACATTATTATTTAAAAAGCATATACCGTACTACTGCAATTGCAAACAATGTCTCAAAGGGGACTCACACATCATTTTAAAAATATAAGATTCTTTTCTGACACAAACAAAAACGCAGATCCAAAAAGCAAAGAAATCCTTGTGACTTATATCATTCAAATTACAACTTACTGCACTATTTTGTTTAAGAGAGCTGTATCTCTTAATGACAAATAGATACAGCATATATTTAAACAATCTTAAACTCCCCTTTCATAGATTTAGTGAACACCAATTAATTTTTACTAACTTTGCTTGAAGCTCTTTTGCTTTCTAAACTTATTGAAATAAGTTATTAAAATATCAAACAGTGTGAACTATCAGGTATTGATTAATACATTTGAAATTTGATGTTTCTTGACTTCATGTGTAAATATGGTAAATAGCTGATTGAACAATGTATAACATAAAAGGTCTGTTCATTAGTTTCCTGATGTCTTGAATGTCATCTTCCTCCAAATCAAAATCCCTCAGATTCTCTGGAGCTGTTTACAAGAGGACCACAGAGGAAAGAAGGAATGTATAAGAAACAAAATAAAGTAGCATGCTAATAACACGATCCTGAGAATACGTATGAAAACTATTCACATATAATATTCAAGTTGTACAATCTTTCTAACAATAAAATTTAGCAAACCTTACTTCTGGTAGAGGACTGGCTGGTTTGGTCAGTATTCCTCCCACGTAAACAACATTTGGTAGAGTAGGTCTTGGAAACTCTAGTGCTACATCAGTACATAGCATCCACAGGCTGGATTCATGGACCAATTCATACATGGACCTTGCTGGCTGTACATTATACTTCTGCATTATCCTTTCATATTTTGGCAGAATCAAAAAACTGACTCCAAATCTTGAAACCAGATAAACAATAGTGTTCTTAAATCTTTGTAGGAAATTCATATGGTCTGTGAGAAGTGAATTAAATTCAGGAACATATGCTAAGGGTGCAGGTGCACCTACTTCTGCTGGATACCAAAGGCCAGTAGAAAAAACAGCATATTTAATTCCTAAAAGATGGGCAATAACAAATCCACACATCTCATTAGGATCTACTAGTAGAAGGTCAAATTTTTCCTGTTTCAGGGCATGCAGAAGCTTCTTGTTGCCCACAACCATGTCACAATTCTTGGAATAGTGATCCAGAATATCAAACAGCTCCAGTGCCGTTAGTCTCCCAGAAAAGATATTCCTCATTTTGGATTGAAGAAATTCATCTGAGGTGGTTGTATTAAAGAGCCCTGGGTATCGCTGTAGTCTGTAATGACTTGATGGAGGGATTTCTCTGCCCTCAGACAGAAGGAAAACAGCCTGATGGCCATGTTCATACAAGGCAGAAGCCAGGGTCTTGAAAATATATAGATGGCTTTCAAACAAAATTGGCGGCACAATAACTATTTTGGCAGCCTTTGAAATTCCAACAGCACTCCACAGAAGAACGAAAAATGGAATGTAAGACTTCATAGCTGAAATGATAAATAAAAACGTTATTCAATACAACTGAAATGTCATTTAAATATTTTAAGAGCCATTACTTAGTAACAATTGGACATTTTAAGCCAGTCTTTTCCAACCCAGAACTACGTATTCAGTTGTGTAACAATTCCCATAATTCAAGATGTTTTATTGGAGATGTATTGCAACATATCTGGAGGGCATCAGGTTTGGGAAAATTGTTTTAAACTCTAACAAATTGTCACTGAAAATGATTTTACTGACAATCAAAGAAAAAAAATCTTTTAAATATACCTTTAGATGAAATTTTACGCAAAAAAACTATTATTTTCCTAGGAGCAAAATTATTATAGAAAAACCATGCTAGAAAGAGACTAAGCTATATAAAAATAAGGAACTAGAAATCATTGAAAGATATAGGCACATGCCAGAAATACATAATAGCTGTTACCTAATTTTTTCAAATCACATTTCAAGCTACAGCTTCATCTAGGAAACTTGCCAGTTGTTCATTAGCTTACAATATATTTACCTTTAACAAAGATCTTCAGATATTAATAAGGTGTGCTATTTATCTCCATGTCATAGTAACCTTCTCCAGCTGATATCTTAATATTTAATTATCATTAAAGGTAGATAGGGTGACCAGACCACTTTTTCCTATCACCCTCTCAATCGATCTTACTTCATTCCATAAATCCTAATGATGTATGAAGGTTCCAATGTGATACTCTGTAATCCAGTGCCCGGAATAGCATGCAAAACACTTCTCTTTCAGGCATTAAAGTAGTGACATTTTTTCCCCAAACTATGCACACAGAGAAAGCCAGGACGAACTTATGAAACTGTCACATGAACCTGGAAAAAGATGCCACTGTTTTAATTATTCAGAGAAGGGATTCATATGCACTTCTCCTTTTTGCAAAGCACCTCTTTTGGAAGATTTGCATACTGCAACTCTAATAAATAATGTACCATGAAGAAGAGATGGGACAGAGTTCTATACAAACAAATTGTTCAGCAACCATTCCAAGTTACAACAGCACTGAACCTATGGTATTTACACCTGGTCCTCAAATTATCACTTTTGGAGCAGCCCTATGGTCATATGATCAAACTTCAGGTGCTTGGCAGCCTGTCTACATTGATGACAACCCCTATGTCCCCCATCTTTGTCTTTATGTCACCCTGCACTCCACCACCTTCAGCTAATCTTTGCCATCTTCTAGCTCCTACTGTTGATCAAGCATGCCTGGCCTGGCATTTTGTAAACAGCTGTTGGCCACACAAGGCTTTCCAGTTGTTTCCTCACAAGACCAGAAGAAGGCCTCACATGACTAGCAGCTGCCTCACAAACTATGTTATTATATGAAATAGCTAAACACATATTTAAAACCAGTAAATCACCAGCTAATGGAATATGTGAACCCTTATATCAAACAAACCTCTTAATCTATTTTAGCTCTGATTACAGTTCTAATAATTACAGTTAATACACAACATTCTAATATAGATAAATAGAAAAATTACATGTCAGAATTCTACTCTTGCTATATTCCACATTATGTTTTTGTGATACTTTCCATAAAAATATAACAAAAAGATTTCTTGGTTTGTTACTCCATTATCAGAAATTTTAGTCCCAGGTGATAAAACTTGGTTTAATTTGCTTTGGTGGCTATTAAATACTAATAAATATTTTTCAGGATTAACCAGTGTTAATATAGAGTTGTGCACTTCATGCTTTAACAGGAGCCTGAAACATATATAAAATGCTGTGGTTCTAAAGAATCCTCTTGGTAACATTAATATAACTCTTAATGCAATAGCACTTGGGAAGGTGGGGAATTCAAACCCAAAATTATAAACGTTGGATTTTTTTAAACACAACAAAAAGTACTGCACTCCCAAACCATTCTCAAGTATGCAGGGTCTTAATCCATTATAGAGATTTTGTATTCTATTTTGTGTAACATTTCTGGTAATTTTAACCACTGTTTAAATAATAATGATATAGTTTAAAAAATTATAATGAATTGTTAAATTATTTATTAGGAATTAGACAAGAATGAAGATAAATGCATGTTAAATCAAACTCTTTTAAGAGATATTTTTAATAAAAAGAAAGGTTAAGAAATTAATAAGATACTGTCTTCTATCATTCTTATTCTTGTATTAAGACAACTTGAAAAATGGGTGTAGAATGAAAAATCAAAATAGTTAATTGTGATGTGAAATGATGTGAAAGAGAATACTTTGGAAGATGTGTATGATAAAGAATTGAAACAAATCTCATCTGATGCAGAAATATTAGAATATAAAGAAATTGTTTAAAAATGTGGATTATAAAATAAGATGATAGTGAAAATAGAAATGACAACCCAAGAGACTGACCTGGATAATGACTATTACTTGATTTACAAAAGAGGCTTACTAAAGCCTCAACAAAAAGCCTTTTAAGATAGGAGAAAGAAAAACTGAAGAGAGATCAATTCCTATGGCATACAAATGAATTAAACATAAAGACTGCTAGGGGCAAAAGGAAGGAGTGGAAAGTTGGTTGGTTTGACCAAGGTTAAACAAAGTTTCTATAAAATTCTGGGAACCTTTGTGGAATTTTTGCTGACACCAGAACTAAAGTATTAGTAATTTCTAGATCTGCATATGGGTAAGGGCCATAAGGTTAAGACGAAATGGAAGCAAGCTTATATATCTTGTCCAATTTCTTCAATGACCATTCAAAATTAAGATGGGGCTGAGTGAAGGGACTTAGGACTCCTGCCTGAAGTTCTGACCTTCGTAATGCCCCCATGATCAAAATCCAGGCCTTTCATTACCCATCTCCCCACTCTTATGACAGCGAGACTCTGCAACTCCCACCACCACTGTGTGCCTCATCCAGCTAGGCCCACTGGTGAATGTGCCTCTTGCCTGCCCCCCTCCTCCAGCACTCCCAAGAGGCATGGGCCTTCTCTCTGCCCCATCACACTCAAAAGGCCTTGGTGACTTGGCCCATCAGTATGCAGAAATCCTGCTGGCTGATTTCCTGTTCCTGGCTAGCCTTGAGGAAGATTGCTGAGCCTTGCAATGACTGGGTGCACCTATCAGCAATACACAGAAAGAGAAAGGTAAGTGAAGCAAGTCATAGGGGGCAACGAGAAGGCTTAGACCTCTCAGAAGTGGCTGGGGGAAATAGGAGATCTGTGTGCTAGTGTACCCAGTTAGCTGGGCCTTCCAGTCCACAGTAGGTTTTCACATGTTGGTGGCCCTAACTGGTTGAGGTCTTCCAGATGTGGTGGGCCAAATCAAAAGCCCACACCTCATGGGAGAGCCAGGGAGAGGGAGGAGACCCATGACCTGGTGGCCTTAGCAAGCTGAGGCCTTCTGGGGTCAGTGGAGCAGGCAGTCCCAGCCTTCTCGGGACTGGCAGGTGGGAGAAACATGGCACATATACTGGTTGACCTAGCCAGCTGAAGCCTCGCAACCTACAACTGGTGGGTACCATGCCTCCCAAGTCCTCCCACACCCTTTGAGGCACTCCTGCACAGTCATTTAATGACAGCAACAAAAAGAAATGGGATTATGGTCATTGAGTGAGGCAGTCATTAATGACAACAACTACTTGCAACTGGAAATTTCAGGCTCAATTGTGGTCGTACATCGAGGAGTATCTGTACAGTATTTTATATTGGTTATTTTATAACAATATCCTGAGTGTCATAGTAAACTGCACATACCTTTTGTTTCTCTTAGATTTCTCAATGAGCTTTCCACTTCTACCTTAATCAGTTTCAATAAGAAGTATAAGGAGCTGTCACATCTGTGGTTATTTCCATATTTATTTATTTATTATTTATTTATTAATTTAATTTATATACCGCCCTTCTCCCGAAGGACTCAGGGCGGTGAACAGGGCAATACATAAAAACAAGATACAAAAATTAAAAATTATTAAAAAGTAATTAAACAGTGGGATGTCACAGAGCTTGGCTCTTTCCCTATAGCTATTTAACATCTTAATCTCTGGGAGAGGTCATACACTGATTTGAAGAGATGTATAATCAGTATATTAATAAACATATGCTAACAGAAAGTATGAAAAAGGACACTTGGTAAAATGCTAAAATAAAAGAGGCTACAGTTTAGAAAAATGCTGCAAAAATAGGGTGAGAGAAAGGTACTGAATAATGTACATATAGAGAAAGATATAATAGCAAAGAATGTACTGAGAAAGGTTAAGATTAAAAAATTACACTTGGTGTCAGGTAAATGGATAAAATGACACAAAGCCTCCAGTAGATTTAACATAATTTAAAAAAGGAATGAATTATTTGGGATGGAATTTAAAAAAGAGAATGCTGGAAATATTTTTTAAATTTGTATGGGAACATTAGTATGTTTAAGAATTGAAATAATTGCTACACAAGTTAGTATTCAAGAAAAAATAGATTAAAAGTAATTATATATTATTATTTGATGTATTCTATCTTCATTTTGTACAACTCAAATACAAATGCTGTGAGAATGTTGAAAAATGGTAAACTCTTGGGAATATTGAAAAATAATACAGCTTTAGGTGTATATGGTGATATCTAAGAAAATGTTAAAATATGGTTATGGTTCCTTATGGAATAGTTGACTTGTTTAACATGTGAAGATTGCACCAGTCCCTGATAATCAGAATCTTGTGATATAGTTCCCTTGAAAAAATGGAAAGAAAACAAGGGCCAAACCGGTACACTGGAAAATGAAAGGAAGAATTCAGATTGAAAGTGATATATAAAGTGAATAGGTGAAGTATGGAACCTTTAGGAGGGAGTAGATGGTCTGCTGCAATGTATGACTGTTTTAATAGTAGAGAATGGGTGTTCCTCTGATTTATATGTCTGGTACATTGTCTGTATAATGTTCCTGCAATGGATTCCTTTGTTAAACTTATGGTTCAAAATTCATTTGATTTACAGCACTCTTCACATCCATGAATCTAGATTCCATTCTTTTGTTAACAGAACATACAAAAACCGAATTTCCCAGACTCATGGAACGTACCATCTTTGTCTCACCATTTATTTCCAATTCCATGGACAAATGTTCAAACAAGTCTGAGGAACAACCCTGGGATTACCCATCTCATTCAGAGATAAGAAGCAATAGTTTTCACCCATACAAAACCTCCTCATTAAGCCATTATGCATGGATTTATATAATACTATAATAAGAAAGGAAGAATTACAGAAAGTACATGACACATACAACACTCTAAGGGAGTATGTACTATAGAAAACAGGTTACCCTTCCTAGATATCCTTATCAGCAGAGAAAACAATGGCAAATTACAAACATCATACTAAGCAACAACCCAAACTCCGAGAAGTGGAACTGCACAAGAACATTATTCAGACAAGCAAAAAGCACACTCCCATATCCCAGAACTCCAAAAAGAGAAAATAAGCTCCTGTACAGCACCTTCCAGTGCAACCACACCCACGTAACATTATAGAAAAGTGCTCAGTTATAGAAGTTATCGCAACCACAACCAACACAACCTATGAAAAGGATAACTCTCTTATACATTAAGAATATATCTGAGACAACCCCAGCCTACTACAACCTATTGGGATTATTGTAGCACAAAAAGCAGCAAAAGCTCTCCAAAACATCTTAAGCATACTGAAAGACTCACCAACAGGAAAAATATGAATCATCCACAACACCCAACATAAGGAAGGTAACAGTCACTACATAGAAAGCTGCTGAATATATCCATAAATATCAACTGGCAATCAGAAAAGATTATGAAAATTCTTTTAATTTCACAACACATTTACAAATTCAATCACAATTTCACAATCTCCATAACTACACTTCACTCAAGATTGTTTATAAATAGTAGCAGCAAAATTCAATCTCCTGTGTAACGATGTTATCTAGCCTGAATTAAAACATCTGCAGAAAACGAACAAGATTAGAGCATGACAGAAAAAGCAAAAAGGGTGTAAAGTGCCTTGACAAACTAGGTATGTCAGGAGAAATATAAAGGTAAACTGGATGCAAGATTTAAAAAGGTCATGGTGAAACAAGAATAGATAAATATCAAAAATGACTAAGTGCTGAATGAATGTATATTGAATTCAAAAGTGACCGGTGAAAAAGCATTTTGGTCATTGAGATAATTAATATGGATTAAATATCCACGCAAATACATGAAAACTTTAATGAAAAGAGAAATTCTAAGGAAGCTTTGATTGAATTGATTTGACCTGATCCTCAAAGAAAGGGAAGAAAGTTAAAAAAGAAGGCAACATGTTGAGCTATACAGATATAATAAAGGCAAGCAAGGTATGGGGATACACAATGTATGCTGTTTGTTTAATTTATCTGCATTTCCATTTTTCTTCTTTATCTAATATTTTATTTTGTTTACTACTTTTTTTCTTTTTGTATTTTATATAACACTGCTTACCCTGAAAGGGAATAGTGTGATATATAGGTAGGTAAGTAAGTAGGTCTCAATGCCAAAAATTATACTTTTTGCCTTTTTCAAATTAAGATCTTTATTGTAGGAAAAGAAGAGGCAGAGCTTGGGGGCGAGGTCAAGAGAGGAATCAATCTGGATTCGTTACATTGGCACAAGTGATTTAAGTCAAGGTCCCTCTTCAATTCTGTTCACTCTTGTCTAGAGCCAGTTCAGTACTGACTATTGACTAGATTCCTATGTTGTGGTCTCCTGGTTTCTAACTTAATGTGTGATCCTGATTCTTTGCACCTAGCAGTGATAAAAGCTTGGCATTTTGTGAAGTATCAGGTATTTGCCTATGATTTTTCAATGGAATTATCCATGAAAGCCCAAATACATTCTTGCCAAATCATAAGATGAAATGAGATGAAATATTGCATGATCCAGCAATTGTGCAAAAAATGTTGCTTAAAACCAACCAGATCTGCACTGGTGTTAAAGGAATAAGATACTACAATATTTCATGAGATACAACAACTTCAGTGTAAACTAAGATCATTTGCTGCTTTTAAAAATAATTGAAAATTTTTGAGGAAATCTAAGAAACCAAAATATAGCATAGTCAGTTTATAGATATTTCTAAAGAAAAAATATTTTATCATTAATATTGCTTCAACTGAGAGAATTCTTAGTTGATAGCACTCTTAATAAAGCAAAAACATGGTTACACGATTACATGAAGTAAATATATAAGAATATCTTATTGTCAGGTGTACAACTATGATCTATTTGAAATGAGGAAAATACATATAATCCTGAAGTTACTGTAGCTAATCCCCCTTCTTTTCCAAACATTGCCATTTCTAATATTATAGTTCAGCAAAAGAGAAAAGTGTATCAAGATAAGTTGGGACAATTCCTAAACTCTGCACAGTGGCTTTTAATAGTCAGTTAAATTTTTGATTTGAACAATTCCATTTTTTATATAAAATTACAATAGTTGCTGTTTTGAATGAAAGGGTTAAAAAAACCCAAGACATTATTAATGAAATGATATAAAACATAGTTTTACAAGCTTTTTGTTTTCTAAAGTATTATTAGGTGAATTTCCTTTCCCCTAGAAGCAGTGCTATTAAGTCTACCACATTATTTCCTAATTTTCTCTTTCCTAACTTTCCTAAAATCACCACCAGATGGATCTGTAGCTGGCTAACAAACTGTACTCAACGAGTAGTCCTCAATGGCACCACATCCACATGGAGAGAAGTAAGCAGAGGGGTACCACAAGGTTCCATCTTAGGCCCAGTACTCTTCAATATCTTCATGACTTAGATGAGGGAATTGAAAAGGAACTCATCAAATTTGCAGATGACACCAAACTGACAGGAGTAGCCAACATCCCAGAAAACAAACTCAGGGTCCCAAAAGATCTTGGCAAACTTGAACAATGGGTCCTATCCAACAAAATGAGTTTCAATGAGGACAAAAGCAAAGTCTTACATTTAGGCAGGAAAAACCAAAGGTACAAATACAGATTGGGCGAGACCTGGCTTAAAAACAGTAACTGTGAGAGGGACCTTGGAGTCCTAGTGGACGAGCAATTGACTATGAGCCAGCAGTGTGCAGCAGCAACCAAAAAAGCTAATACAATCCTGGGTTGTATAAACAGAGGCATAGAATCAAGATCATGCGAAGTATTAGTACCGCTTTATAAAACCCTAGTAAGACCACACCTGGAATATTGCAGCCAATTTTGGTTACCTTATCACAAAACAGATGTTGAGAGTTTGGAAAAAATTAAGAGAAGAGCAACTAAGATGATCAAAGGCCTGGAGACTAAAACATATGAAGAACGGCTACGGGACTTGGGTTTGGCTAGTCTAAAGAAAAAAAGAAATAGGGGAGACATGATATCAGTGTTCCAGTATCTGAGGGGCTACCACAAGGCAGAGGGGCACAGGTTGTTCTCCAAAGCATCAGAGGGAAGGAGGAGAAACAATGGTTGGAGACTGATCAAAGAGAGAAGCAACCTGGAATTAAGGAGAAACTTCCTGACAGTGAGGACAATCAACCAGTGGAATAGCTTACCCCCAGAAATTGTGGGGGCTCCATCACTGGAGACTTTTAAGAAGAGTCTGGACATTCCCCTTCTGAGATGATATAGGTTCTCCTGCTTGAGCAGGGGGCTGGACTAGAAGACCTCCAAGGTCTCTTCCAGTTCTATTTTATTGTATTCTCTGGAATATTTGGAACTTGCAGTATCCTTAACATAAACATCTTCCCAAATTCATACCCAAAAACCAAAAACTTTTTTTAAAAAAGTTTCAGCTAGAGAGGATCAGTACCAATAATTTCTATAGCTTTTGAGTCCAAGGTCTATTAGCAAATAGAGATTTCTGCAGAACAGTCTAAACAGAGTCAAAGTAGAGATGATGGGAAGAGCTGGACTATGCCAATTTTTTAAAAAATGTTTTATTGATTTTTAACAATTACAATCTTTAGTGCTTAGTAAACAACGTTGTCTGGCTTCACATATTTAACATTAACTTCTTCAATATAAATCTGTTCAGTACTGCACAATCCAGTATTTTTCCCAATCCTCCTTTCTTCCCCATATTTTTTCCATTCTCCCCTCATTACACACAATTCTTGCTACTGTTGATGCATACAAAGTTAAATATAAACAACCTCATCATAGTCTACTAATGTTATACAAATAACAAAAATATCAATTCATAAATCAATATCCTGTTTTTCATGCTCCTTAAAGTTTGATTTCCCATTAATATTTGAAATATCTTTGTCAGTTATGATTTTCTCAATATTAATTACGTTTATATAGCTACGTTATTCATACCAGCCATCCTCTTATTTCATATTTCCCATATCAAAAAAATAATAATGCTATTTTAATTCTAAATCTTATCTTTCATTTTAAAAGTCTAATTAAATCTAAGGGTTATCCTTTCTTTTAATCATATTCAAATAGATATTTAATTATACAATGCCCCCTCTAATAGGTCAAATCTTCTGTTTGTTAAGTCTAACTTTCTTTCTTTCTTTGCCAAATAGTTACGCCCCAAGGTAATTAAATCACCATTTTTGTAAGTTACTTGGAATGAGGAAGACAATTTAGGTAGGGTATTTTGGGGGTGGGGGTGGGGAATTCCGCCCATTTATATACCTTAAGCAAGTCACACTTTCCTTCTCCCTTGATTTCTCTTTTCATTTTTTGTCTCCCAAGTTGTGACATTTCCCCTGACAGATCTATATTGCTTTTTAAAATCTTCTTCCTTACCATCAGGTATATTTTGCAGACCTAAGGGGTAAAGTGTCTTTTCCATTTTCCTGCAACGCAAACCAGAAGTCCCCTGGACTATGCCACTTTCAAATGTCAAACAGATGGGAGAAAAGGTTACAATATTGGAGAAAAACAGGACAGATTAAGATTAGTCCTAAATTATTTACTACATACCAAATAAAAAGAGTTCCAAAACAATTATTCCCGCACCATTTCTTGACTGAGTAGTTTTATTGATTTTCTGATTTTACATTTAAATATTTCAAAAGCAACATTGCGGCTAGGTTGACCAATAGTTCAATAACATACAAATTTCTGTAATACAAATCTCAAAGTACCACATTAAATATTTCCTCTCTTTTCCACTTTAACATTTACTGTCCCTTGATTGAACTAATACAATTCTTATTATATCAATTGAATAAAAATAACACTTTTAGTTATCAATAATTTTTTAAAAAACAAGTTTTATTAGTTTTTCAAATTACAACCTATATATTTAGAAAGCATCATGATACCTGGGTAGTCATCAATTGAGTAACAGAGTTTTCAATACATAGTTCGGGTTACATTATCATAGCATCCTTCTCTATTTCCCTCAACATTCAATACAACGTATTTAAACTAACAAATTTCTAGGAATAGCATAGTCAATTAAAGAAGATTTTGTCAATCCAATTTCAATAAGGTATATCTATATCCTGTTATTAAATTTTATCTAATTTTGATGCTAATTATAGTATCCAAGTTTAACCTTTAACATCTCAAATAGTATTCACAACCCAAAGTTCCTTTATCTTATTACACCAAAAATTGTATCATCCAACACAGGGCTTTTCAACCTTTTTCACCCATTGTACCACTTTTAGGATAAGGCATTATCCAAGTACCACCAGTCGCCCAGCAAGGTGTCAAAAACTTGACCAAAAAAAAAAGAGGAAAAAATGATAAAAGTGCAGGTAGTCCTTGACTTACAACAATTCGCTTAGTGACTGTTTGAAGTTACAACAACACTGAAAAAAGTGACTTATGACCATTTTTCACACTTATGACTGTTGCAGCATCACCAGGGTTATGTGATTTACATTAGGATGCTTGGCAACTGATTCACTTATGACGTTCTGTGTCCCAGGGTCATGTAATCAACTTTTTGACAAGCGTAGTCAATGGCTGGGTGTGTGTGCAGCTCATCACTTAGGTTGCAGGGTGCCTGTGTGTGGGGGGAATCCATGGGTCTCTGGTGGAGGGGGGTAGGACTGGGGTGGGTGCCTTCCTTCCCTCCCTCTCTCCCATTGTCCCTCCCTTTCTTCTTTCCTTCCTTTCTTCCTCTTTGTCCCTTCCTTCCTTCCCTTCCTCTCCCACTGTCCCTTTCTTTCTTCCCTCCCTTTGTCCCTTCCTTCCTTCCCTCTTTCCCATTGTCCCTACTTTTCTTCTTTCCTTCCCTCCCTCCCTTTGTCCCTTCCTTCCTTCCTCCCCTCTTTGTCCCTTCCCTCCTTCCCTCCCATTGTCCCTACTTTCTTCTTTCCTTCCTTCCCTCTTTTTCCCTTCCTTTTGCAAGCAGGAAATCTTGCACAGGAATTGCAGCTGGGGATTTCTCTCTCTCTGTCTCTGTCTCTGTCTCTCTCTCTCTCTCACACACACACACACACACACACACACACGCACGCACAACTTTCCCTGGCTTGCCCCCGCATCTGGGGTTTCCTTCCTGGCAGTCCAGGTCCTGCGAGAGAATAAGCGGGGAAGGCGGCGGCAACAGTTGTGTCAAGCCCCGGGGGGGTGTCTAGGTCTTGCTTTTCCCCTTTGCAAAATGGGCTTCAATTGAGCTGCGCTCTGACTTCAGGCACCGTTCCTTGGGAATCCTATCTCCCCACCCCAAAAAGCTCACTTGCTTGCGGAAAAGAGGCGGCTTGCTTAGTGAGCTGGGCAGCAGCCTGGGATCAGCTGAGCCGCGCTCAGAAGTTGCGCTCAGAAACACTGATCCCGGGCTCATGCCCAGGTCACATAGCAAGCAGCTTCTTTTCTGCAAGCGAGCTGGGCAGGAGCCTGGGATCAGTGTTTCTGAGCGTGACTTCTGAGCACGGCTCAGCTGATCCCAGGCTCCTGCCCAGCTCCCTTGCGGAAAAGAGGCTGCTTGCTAAGTGAGCTGGGCAGCGCTCAGAAATGCTGCCCAGTCGCGCTCAGAAACGCTGATCCCGGGCTCATGCCCAGCTCACTTAGCAAGCAGCCTACTTTTTGCAAGTGAGCTGGGCAGCAGCCCAGGATCAGCTGAGCTGTGCTCAGAAATGCTGATCCTGGGCTCCTGCCCGGCTCACTTGCTTGCAGAAAATAGGCTGCTTGCTAAGTGAAGCCCCAGGATCAGCAGGCTTCCTGGTGCTGATCCTGGGGCTTCACTTAGCAAGCAGTATGTTTTATGCAAGCGAGCTGGGCAGGATCCGTTCACTTGCTAGCCTTCCCCCTCCAACACACCACTTGCTCACTCAACCTTCCTCGCTTGCCGCTCCACTCACTGTTCCTCTGAAAACAGGCCGGTCTGCCCCTTTTATATTTTTTCTTCTCTTCGCCCTCCTTTTCTCTTCCGGGTGCACTGGAAGCTCCAATTAGCATGTCGCCACAGATCCTGGGGATGCTGGCAAGCTCTGCAGCTCCAGCTGATCTCCAGGTCTGTGTGACTCTGTTTTGACTTGTTCCCTCCCCCACTGTAATTAGCTAGGCTGGCCTCGCGTACCACCAGCCAGGGGCTCGCATAACACTGGTGGTACGTGTACCACCGACTGAAAAGCCCTGATCTAACATACACTCAATATTTAAATAGCTAGCTTCTACCTAATAAACATTGCTTATTTCATATACTAATACATCACAAGTTACCAATCGGAGGGTCTATATTTATCAATCTACTTCTACTTATACATAACCAAAATTTTAACATCAAATGTAGGATCCATAAGCCAAATTTCCATTATATCAATATATAAATTTATAACATTTGAAATAAGCTTAGTAAATACTTAAACACATTTTAATTCTATCTCATGAATATTTTCTATTTCAGATTCTAATAAGTCACTAATTGCTAACAAAATGACCTACGATAATTCTCTAGGAATTCATACTTTAAATCTAACTCTAGCTTTCTTTTTTTGCCAGTTGGGTTTCCAGACCCAGGGCTTTAAATTGCCAAGTAGGTCTTCATTTGCTCACATGTATATTATTTGCACCAGAGGCGGCCATCCAACCATCAGCAATAAACAAAGGTTGAACCATTTATAGTCATTATATTGTTGCCATGTTAATTCCACTCTCTTTATTTGCTGACATCTCTGTCTGCGGTTCAGTCTGGATTCCTCTTCCATCTGGGTTAGTCTGTTTTGAGTAGAAAATCTTACCCAGTTTTATAGTTAGTAATTGACTGTCCAAGCTTTCCACAGGTTGTCTTTGTTGGTCTTCGGCTTCCTCTATATTGGCATCACTGTCTTGGATGTAGTGTACTTCTGAAATTGTAGGCTCCTTAGAGAGGGTCAGAAGTTGAATATTAAGTTTTTTCCTAGTTTGTTATTGGTCTTTAAGATTCTCTGTCATAGTAGTGGTTCCCTGTACTTTAAAAATTGTAGTTTCTTTGAGTAAAGTCAGGTTTGGGATATTAGTTTTTTCAGTACTTTGTTGTTGTTGCTTATATTCCTCTGTCTCAATAGTAATATCTTCCAATTTTGTTATATTCTGAAGTGTAAATTCTTTAGTTGCAGTCTGGGTTTCAATTTGTGACTTAAGGTTGGCATGAAAATTATTAAATCTGGAGATAGACATCTCAGTGACTCTGTAGATTGTTTCAAGTATAAGGTTATAGTCAAGCGAGATTTGTGGCTGATCCTTCTCCATTTTGTAATAATTATAAATAGTCCTTGGTGGAAGCTATTTTTCAAACAAAAATCAGTAAGAGTCCACCTCCACAAGTCTAAGCCAAATTCATCTCCAGCTGTTTCAGGTTTTTATCTTAATGCCAAGGTCAGTCCAAAATGTAAGCAAGCTTGTTTGCCAATAGTATTCACTAGATATCCCCAGAGTACTTCAAATCCTTTTCAGACAGTGTCTTTTTATTTATTTTGTCCCCTTTTTTAGACTAATAGGTAGAATAGTCCATTTCTGTAAATATAGGAACTTTGGGCCAAATGTAGAAAGGCAGTAAGTCCAATTAATCAGTATAATTTAGTAGAAGGCTTTTTCTTTTATCTCCCAATGTAGACAAAGGCCACTATTAAGGAGGGTGGGAGAAAAAATCCCTTCCCTCTCTCCTCGCAAGGGGAAGCAAATTCGGAAAGCTTTTGGCAGGAAAAGTAGACAATTAGGAAAACAAGAAGGCAATTCTCATCCAGTTTTCAAGTGCTTTCAAGTGCTTTGTTCTGCTTTTGGCTTTGGCAGGAAATGGCTAAACGATGGGCCATGGGAGTGGCCGATCCTTTCTTCTTCGGTTTGGAGAGTAGCTCCAAGCTGATGGGAGGGCCGCCGCCCTTCTACCACCTCGCGCGTCTGGCTGCACCAAAATCCGGAACTGGACAATTATCAATAATTTTTAACTTATACATATCCGAGTTATTTTAACATTCAATCTTTATAGACAATCAATGTCCTAATCAGTTTTCCCAATTTTTAGTTTCCCATTAATATTTAAATTTAACATTTATTGATTATAATTTTCAAACTTTAAATGACCAAAATTCCCATTATCAAATTCATCACAGTCTGATGTTCAGGATAGACATCTTATCTATTCAAACATATTCTATTTCACACCATCTTACATCATCCAATTAGTAATACAGTATAACATTCTTATTTTCTATTAGTTTCCAAATATCTTAACCTTAGTAATCAAAATTTCTCTTTTTCAACATTAGATGTTTCCTCTCTTTTTCTCTTAACATCTACTATCTCAAATTAAGCTAATACAATTCTTTGTATATCAGCTAAATAAACATGTTCATTACATTTTTTCAGTAGATTTTTAGCTTGTATGTGTCATAATTACATTTACATTCAATCTTTGTAGACAAATCAATATTCAGTTTTAACTTTTGGTATTTATACTTTCAGGTTTTAAATGCTCAAAATTATATTTATCTCAGTTCAAAATAAAGTTTAAATTTCAAAGTATACATCTTATCTATTTAAGTATATTTTCTTTTAATCCACTAATCAGTCAAAACCCCAATCTTCTTCAGTCTTAATTCTAGCTTTCTTTCTTTGCCAGCTTGCCTTCCATCTCTGTGCTGTCAAATCTTCAAATGGATCTCCGTCTGTTATTATACATATTATTTGAAACAAGGGAGGGCATCCAATCTTCACTTTTGTGGAAGTGCTAACAAAACGCCTCTCTCTTTCTGTCTCAATGTAGTTGTCCTGAAATATTTATCTTTCCTTCAATCTGTTCTTCTTGTTCCTCAGGCTTCTTCTGGTTTGTATAGAAAATCTTTTCCATTTTCCATCAGTCTCTTTTCTGGTTTTTCCATTAAATCAATTTGTTGATCAATTAAATCTTCTGTAATAGTATTTGATTGTTCCACTTCTTCTGTTATATTCTGTGCAGTTGGTTCTTTAATTGTAGTCAGTTTGAATTTGTACACCTGGGCTGACATCTTGTTCTTTTCTGTAGCCTCTTAATTCATCAGTAGCTGTAAGAATAGTTTTAATAAGTGCTCTCATCAAAAAAAGAGTCTGTTCCTGGTCTTCATCCATGTTTTTGTAATAGTACGTAGAATTAAAAGCTTTACAGTCAGAAAAAAGAGTAGTTTTATCAGTGTGTATAGATCACAGCTGGGCTTCTCAAAGCTAGTATCTTCCAAGTTTACAGGAGTCTTATCTATAGTCTGGGCTGCAAGCCAAGTCTCTGTTAAGCAATAACAAATTGTAATTTCTGGTTTAGCCACAAGGTGTTACCCATATCACTTAGGAATTTTACTTCTTTTTGTAGATAAAAACCCAAATCTTCAATAAAAATAGAGTAAAAAATGAATCTTTTAATCCTCAAACTTTAGGAAAATAAAAGTCCAGTTAAAATCAGTTTTAATGATTTTAAACTCCCCTGGATAGTCAGTTGCCACTGTTATGAGAGGGTGGGATAGGACTTCCCTTCCCTCTGTCCACAAGGGGGAAAGTACTTTAGGCAGCTTATGCAGATAAAAAAGATAGTTGAATTTAAGAGAGATCTCACCCAGTCTCATCCACACTGCTTTGTAGGTCCCTGGTGGTAACTGTGACTTTGGCTGTCTGCAGCCTAGTGACGAGCCATATTTCTATGGCCAGTCTTTCATCCGCCAGTTTGGAGGGCTGCGCCGGGTCTAGTGGAAGAGCTACCGCTCTCCCGTGATCCAGCGGGAGCCCCCCCTTGCTGGTCGCCCATACAGGGTGACTTTCGACCCTTTCCAGGGTCCCCCAGCGATGCGAAACTGGAAGTGGAAGACAAAGCTTGTCTTCCAAGTGTCCATGGTGGCCGCGTCGGCAAACCAGAAGTACCCCCCTGTGGAATATGCTTCTATACATGCACATACAGATATATAACTGTGATAATCACTATCACTATGTATTTTCAATAGATGTAATACATTGGAAAATAGAAATGTGACAATTATTTCTCATGGAAATAAATGAAAACAATATAAACAGACTGATATTACCTCACATCTTCCAATTTCTTTGTTCAGTTCACTGCTCTCTTTCTGATCACCTTAATCTTCATCAAGAAGAGTATCCGTAGCTATAAATATGCTCTTCTAACTAGTGAACAGCATTACAGGGTCACCAGTTGAGTAATCATTGCAACTTCAGTTTGTACCTCTCATGTTATCAGGAGGTTTTAAATTGCTTAGCTGTTATATTATTAAGAGATAATAAAACAGGGTAGAAATCGCAGCACTGTATTTACTTAACTCTCCTGAAACCATATATTCATTTACTAATGAGCACTTAATTAGCACTTAGTGTAGTGACACTGTATCATAGTAAGAAAAGATTGTACAGTTGAAATATCCCCTAAAAATCTAGCTTGTCAGAGGTAGGACCTGCAAAATTATAGAAACTATTCTCCCTACCCCTGAGACCCACAACAGTAGGTTTATTTTCTCTTAGTTTACTTTTTCTTTCCTTCTGCTTATCCAGCTCCCTTCAGCTAGCAGGCTATTCCTTTATGTATATGATGGAATTTCAGTTAGAATGTGGTGGTTTGAAATCAGAAAAAAACATTTCTGAAGAGTTCCAGCCAATAGGCTTCTGCTGTTCAGTTAGGTCAGAGACAGGGGAGATTATTAGGGCAAATATGTCACCTATGATGCTCAAGAGTCTTTATGATCTCAGGAAAGAATTTCAAATGTAGCTAAAGAAATATATTGTTGTGCCATATTTGTCTTGCCTTCAAGAGTGTCTGCTTACCCCACCTGATCAAGTAGGGAGAACATGCTTCAGGTCTCTTCCATCAAGCAGTGACATCTTTTTGAACTCAGGACTATCAGGTAGTATCTGCTCTGTAAAACAGCATATCAAACTCCAGATAGCCCCAAATCTGTTACTTTTTTGTAAGGAATTGAAAACCTAACTATTCCTCCAAGCATTTGGATCAGCCAATTGGACAAGCTGTTTAAAAAAACCAAAAGAGGGGCTATTGTTTTAACCTTGGACAATGTGGGTTTGGATTGTGGGATTGTTGCTGTTTAATTCTGTATGTTGCCCAGAGTTACTGCTATAATATAAACAGTCACTGAAATAATTTAAATAAATAAAGTAAGTAAGTAGGACAAAACATTTTTGGAATACAAGTACTCTTTTGTAAAAGTATTGAATTATGCAAGTTTGGACATTTATGTTCATATATGTATGCATGTGTAATGTGTGTATATACTCCTGATAACTTCCTGGACAAATATCTGCAGTTTTCTTAGCAAGATTTCAAAAATTATTTCCCATTGCCTCCTTCCTAGGGCTGAGAATGAACGACTGGCCAGTTGACTTTATGCTTAAGGAAGGACTAAAATTAAGGCAGTTTCTAGCCTGGTGCTTTAACCACTACACCAAACTAGCTCCCCCTATTTAACAATTTAAGAATAAATTAAGAACTCATATTATTCTGAGTCCGACTGTTGTGGGTGATATATCCCCTTGCTGAGACCCTTGTGCCTGGCCTGTATAATTGGATACTATCACTGCTGACAGCCTTTGCCAGATAGCAGAACTCATGAAATTACCTTTTTATCATCCACAAGGACCTTTATTTGCATGCAGAGAAGATTACAGCAGACAAGATGTAGTAGATGATGAAATGGATGGTATTTCAAGGTCAAAGACAGTAACGGTCCTACCCAGGGCTTTTTTTCCAAAAAAAAGGTGCCGGAACTCTCATATTGTTAATCTTCTATTTATATAATTTTATTTATATATTTATTTATATAATTAAACAATTATATATTCAATCCTTAACATACATTTAATTTATTGTATTTAAGGCAAATGTTCATAGAAAATTCCAAACTTTTGTCCAATTCTCGTCTGGCAAATCTTCTTGACTCCTTTCCTTGCTCTTAGTATCTATGGCCAAATGTCGTCCTCTGAGTAACCACAGATCAACGTACTTTGAAGGATCGAAAAGTCTCAGAGGTGGTCTGACAAGTTGGATGAACAAAGTGCTGAAATTGTCTTAGTCTTTAACGACGCTCTTGTTGGGGTGGCAATTAGATTCATCTGTGAAAACCCACATTCACATTCACTTGAAGAAATAGGAATGGTATTCAGAGTCCGTATCAAATGCAACAGTTTTTTCTGGATATGTCTTTTTGAGAATGTATTCACGGAATCCACAAATCATTTCTCTTTCATTTAGTTGCAGTCTGATTGATAAGTTTCTAATTTTCACTTCTCCAAATGTCAGTTGAGTATTAACATCTTCAGGCCAATGTTTTTGATCAAGTACGAGAGACCAATATGCCAACTCATCGTCTTTGCTATCAAGTAATCTTTTTTCAATTGACTCTTTCAATTTTGTATAAAATATACTTGGGTCAATGGAAGGATTCTTTTTTGAATCTCTTTTGTGAAGTAAAACTCCACGAAAGCAAAGATCACTTACAGCAGCAACAGCACATTTATAATAGGGCCCAAAGTTCTGTCTTCTTTCTTCAAAAACTTGTACCAGTATTTTTATTTTCTTATTTGCCTTATACAAGTCGATGTTGAGGTCCTGTAGATCCAAACTTAAATCTGACAATTCTTGGAGAGCGTCACACATCAATCCTAGGTCCAATAAAAATTCTGTAGATGTTATTTTTCTTTTCAAGCCATCATAAGTGCATTTATCATTTTTATCTCTTGTAGGATCATGCATTGCTTGTTCAAAATGATACACAAGGGATTCAAAATTATTTGAGACAGCCACAACTGTATGCAAACTAGATGACACCCATCGGGTACTTAAAATTCTTCCAATTTTCAGCAGCTCAGTCCCCAGCAATTCTGCACATGAATGCAACTCTCTGATATTCTTTGGTGAAGCATGGTATATGACATACAGTTTATCAATAAATGATTGGAATCTATTTGTTCCTGAAGTTTCCTTGGCAGCATCACTTTCACATATTGTAATCCAAAATTCAAATTCTACAACTGATTTTTTTATTAATTTCAAACCAATCAAAATGGTATTATCAGGAAAAATTCTTGAGAACTCTTTGTTTAGCAATGGGGAATAGAACCTTTCAAAACAGACCAGGTCTGTTTTTCTTTAGACTAGGTAAGACGCTTCTGACATTGTTTGTTGTTCAGGAGCGGCTTGACAAGAGGAATACATCTGAAGCCCATGTCCAGGATCTGTCTGTATGTGGTGGCTCTTGATGCACTGACTCCAGCCTCAGTCCACTCCTTGTGAAAGTCCCCATCACTTTTGAATGGCCTTTTCCTGACAATCCTCTCCAGGCTGTGGTCATCCCTGCTGCTTGTGCACCTTTTTCTTCCACACTTTTCCCTTCCACATAACTTTCTATTAATGTGCTTTGATACAGCACTTTGGGAACATTCAACTTCTTTTGCAATTATCCTTTGAGGCTTTCCCTCCTTATGGAGGGTGTCAATGATGGTTTTCTGCACAACTGTCAGGTCAGCAGTCTTCCCCATGATTGTGATTCCTACTGAACCAGACTGAGAGACCATTTAAAGGCTCAGGATCCCTTTGCAGGTGTTATGGCTTAATTAGCTGATTAGAGTGGGACACTTTGAGCCTAGAATACTGCACCTTTTCACAATATTCTAATTTTCTGAGATTGTGGATTTGGGGTTTTCATGAGCTGTAAGCCATAATCATCACAATTATGACAAATCACGGCTTGAACTATCTTACTTTGCATGTAATGAGTCTATCTCATATATTAGTTTTCCCTTTTAAGTTGCATTACTGAAATAAATGAACTTTTGCACGATATTCTAATTTTTTGAGTTTCACCTGTACTTTATGGCTGATGTAATTAGCACACATATATTAATCATGAAGCAAAGAATGTTTCAGATTGCTTTTCACTAGTACATACTAATGCATATTAACTTTCACAGAATGACTGGTAGGACCTATCGAAACACCTGGCATGTTATTAGGAAAAAACCCTCCACTTCTTCAAGAAGAAATATATCTACATTTATAGTCATTCAGATATTTATTAATTTGGGGTTAATGTTAAAGATCTGACTAAAAATTAAATTAATTACCTCTTACCCTCATTATTTTTGAATCCCAACTGAGATATATGTATCATCAGTTAAGGATCCCGAGATACAGACAGGCATAACTCAGCAATAATTTGACTTAACAAAGGGCACGTTCTTACTTTCACATATTGTAATCCAAAATTCAAATTCTACAACTGATTTTTTTATTAATTTCAAACCAATCAAAATGGAATAATAATAATAATAATAATAATAATAATAATAATAATAATAATAATAATAATAATAAACCTTTATTGTCAAAGTACATGTGTACATTGAGATTAACTGAGCCTCCCCCCGTGCTCCCTCCCCCCAACACACAGTGACAACAAACCCTCCATCCTACCACACCATGTGAACCAACTACACCACACACCAGCCTCCCAAGTCAATTCTGCATAAGATTATGTCCCATTTAAAAGCCTAACAGCCCACGGATAAAAGCTATTTTTCAGCCTGTTGGTACAGCTGGCTATATTCCTATATCTCCTACCGGATGGAAAAATTCTTCAGAACTCTTTGTTTAGCAATGGGGAATAGAACCTTTCAAAAAAGATGACAATTATTTTGGTAACATTTGTATTTTAGGTTCAGCCCGAAGACAAAAATGTGGATTTAATAAATATATTAATTATATAGGTGTGTGTGTTTATGTATATATACACACATATGGATATTATAATTAGTTACTAGAGTTCATCTAGGTCTCTAAGAAAAGAAATAAATAGCTGATTTTTATGTGTGATTTTAATCCTTGATTAAATCTTGACGAAAAATCTTAAAACTATTTTAAAATCTTAAGTGATCTGATTTTTGACTAGGGAACCATTTGCTCTATTGGTTAAAGCACCTGGTTAGAAACCAGGAGATGATGAATTATAGTCCTGCCTTAAGCAGAAAAACTGATTTGAGTGACTGGGTCTGTCAGTCTTTCTCAGCCCAACTCACATCACAGGTTTGTTGTTACAGGGAAAATAGGAACAGAAAGGAGTATTAGTTATGTTTACCACCTTGAGTTATTTATAAAAATAATAAAGGTGGGATTAAAAAACCCTCTTTAAACAGTCTTCTCTAAAAGTTAATATTATATCTAGGACAGCTGCACCTTTGTGCCTTCCTCCAATCTCTAAAGAGAAACTTGACAGCCAGACAATTCAAAAACTTCTTGAAAGAATCACGCTTAGCAAACATTGTTTTCAAAGTCATCTTGGGTAATTTAAGCCTTCCATAAGTAGTACTTCATAGCTTGGTGTTTGCATGCTGCCACATTGCTGGGAAGAAATAGAAATGAACATGCACAGAGACAATTGGGAGCAGACTCCACAGCAACAATGTGAGACTTGAAAAGGCTGTCTATTTTAATATTTGAAAATAATCATTATCCTATAATAAGAAGCACTATTTAGTACATTGCATAGTCCAAACAAATAACAAATAATGTCTGTGTTTGTTATATTGTGTATGAAAAAGACAGAAAATGGATTTTTAATTTTCATGTTCATTAATAAATGCTCACAATCATTTCTAATTTAAGTGGTATAATATAAATTGAGGATTGAAGTACGCTTTCACATGATAAAGACATATATCAGTCCATGCAAATATTGCTAGTCATAAAGGGTAGTTAAGCAAACATAGCTTAGTGCAAAAATCACTTGCATAAAACTAGGAAAAGCTGTTTCATTAGATCAGCAGACAAATCTTTACATATTTCTCCAAAGAAGAGAAACAGTTGTACAGCAAAATTACCTTTACCTTATCACCTTCATGACATAGCTGTTGATTATTACAACTTATTCCACAATATATCCATTAACCTGTTTCACAAATTTTGGAGGGGAAGGGAGATATTTTTAAAATACTGCTTTTGCAAAGTAGAAATAAGAAATATATCCTGCACTGGCTTGACTTGAGGGCCTGACTAGGCTCTTCCAACTCTATGATTCTGTGATTATCAGAACTTAGCATAATAGTATTTTATACATGACTTCAAAATAATTAGTCAGCCACTATCAAACCTTTCTCTTAATCACAATCATCAGCTAATATAAGGTTAACTGCCATCTGTTCTAATAAACTGAGTCTATTTAGTTCACTACTATCATTTAAGAGCAAAGCAAATAATACTATATCAGAAGACACCATAAGAGCACAACCATATTTTTTACCTGCTGAGTCCTGCAGTGTGCTACTAACAATGCAGCACTAACAAAATGGAAGTACTTCCTAATATGAAATCCCTCCAAAAGAAAAATTGGTAGAGAGAAGAAGCAAGCAGTAGAATCATCTACTCTCAGAAATCCACCAAGCAAAATTATGAGAGAAACTGAAACCCAATCATCTACTTGTGCTGAGGATTTGAGAACAAAGATATAAATAAGGAGAGATCAAGGCCTATCAGAAGGCTTTAAACATGAGACCTCCATCCAGAGCATCAAGATGCCATATTGAAAGGAGAAAAGAAACTCATAAAACCAAACAGGTTTTGTCTCCCTCTGGAGGACAGAAGGACAAATGGCCCAAATTATAATTTAAAGTGTCTGTTTCTCTGTATTATAATGCTCCATCAAGTTCTTTGTTATATAACACATTTCTCAAAATGCATACGCTGTTGAGAGCTTTACAGAAGCCATTTTCAAGTCTACACAAGACTTAACTAATAATTTATAGGACAGAAGTCAGTGGTATTTCAGTAAGATTCCATGCAATACAAACAGTAGAAGCATTAATGAAATTTTCTCAAATGTTATATTTTTGTTAGAATAAGCAAAAAACATGGTATGTTTTGTACGAACTTTACTGCAGTCTGTCAAGCCCCTGCGGGGTTTGACACTAACTGGGGGGGGGTGTCCGTTGGTGGATGGAGCAACAGAAGCAATGGCGAAAGCCTTCAGTGGGATGCTGGGAACTCAGCTTGGCAGTGGAGGCCCAAGAGCCAGCTGCCGCCCAGCCAACATGCAGGATGATGGGGGACGCCTGGACTTTCCTGTTTTGCCAGTTCAGCTGATCGGTGGAGAAAACGGTGGGGGTTTTGGAGTCTGCTCCTGGTCCTTGTCTTTCCTTGCTGCCAGGCTTGTAATCTGCATAACTGAGTTCCGGACAGGCTGCTTGCTAGACGAAGAAGAACGCTGCTGTGAGATGATTGTTCCTAATTGTTGCTTCGGATGGTGGTTATTTGGGTGGCGGCAGGTCCAGGCAGGGCACAGTACCTGTCTATTTAGGGTGCTGGGAGGCAGTAGTTCCCAGTACTGACTTTACTTTGCTACTGCTGGTTAACGCTTCCTAAGCCAAAGTGTGCCTTTACTTTCCCAGCGTGAATAAACCAAGTTTTCCTTGGTCCCAGAGTGACTGTGTTTCTGCTGGGCTCAGGTCTGGGCTTGGGACCTTTGACAGAGTCATTCCTGAAAGCCAAGATTAGTGTCTTGGGACAGTCCATTTTAACGTATATATTAACGTATATGGTGTTTTGTATTTATTGGTGTGATTATCCACTGGTTGACCTGCTTTCTTAGACAGAGATGATAGCAATAGATGGAGGGCAGAACATCTCCACTAAGGGAATAGACAAGACCATGATACCAGGCTACTTAGGAATGCTTTTAGTGTAGGAATGTTATTGGTAAGGTAAAGGTCTTGGCATGCCTTGTAACTTTTGGTTGGGATATGTTACTATGACTACTGAAATATAGGCAAGATCTTGATTTTCAGTATTTATTTAGAGTGATGTATGCACCCATGACTGGTTCATGGCAATGTACACTTTTCAAACCATATAAAAGGGGGAGGGCTCCACTTCAAGTGGGAGTGTAGCTCTTTGGGAACTTGTTTCTGGGCAACCTTTTATTTGCAGTTGAAAATCTTATTTCTTTCCACGTATCTTGTGTGGTTCATTGGGCTCGCATGGCCCAGGCAAGCCAAAACATTGGACACCCATATGCTAGATGAGAGCCAGACTAACTTTTGTAGATTATCAGAACCACAAAGATAACTATTATGAAATCCTTGAATTCTATCAACGATGTGTTAGAAACAATAAAATGGGCAATAGTTGCTCAAGAAAAAACTTATGCCATCAAGCGGAAACACTGCTCATTCTGCATAGAGCAATACCATCATACACCCAACAATTCCTGTGGAAGCTTAATAAAATGTTTTCAGAATGTGGAGTGCAATGGGAAAAACCAAAAAGGAGAAAGTGTTGGGACAGCCCATTTTAATGTATTTTATGTTTAATTATTAATTAGCATACAGCAATAGCTTTTGGGGATGATGCTTTGTATCTATTGGTATGGTCATCCACTGGACAGCCTGCTTTATTAGACAGAGATGACAGAAATAGATGGAGGCCAGATCATCTGCTTTTCTGCTCCAGAATGCCTTTCTATTAAGATAGACAAGACTCTGGTACCAAGCTTTTAGTGTAGGAATGTTATTGGAAAGATAAACGTTAAGAAATACCAAGCCTGGAAGGGAGGTGGGGTCAACTGTGGGATTAGTCTGGAATCTGGAGTCACTGCACAACCACAAAAGGACTAGGACTGACACACACACCCAAGTTCCTCGGAGCCTTATCTAATTGTTTCCAGGACTAGGCTGTCAAACTGGGGAGATTCCTGTATTATAGGTGGAACAGGCCTTTTCAACCTTTTCATCCATTGTACCACTTTTAGGATATGGCAACATCTGAGTACCACCAGTCGCTAGCAAGGTGTCAAAAACCTGATGACCAAAAAAAAAAAAAAGGAAAAAAATGATGAAGTACAGGTAGTCCTCAACTTACAACAGTTCACTTAGTGATTATTCAAAGTTACAATGGTACTGAAAAAAGTGCCCCCCAAGCCACAGCCAAGCAAGACTGCCTGCCCGGCGGTGCTTTTCCTCCTATCCAAGGTTTTCATTGTTGTGAGCATTTCTGTTGAGGATTGGCAGTGGGGTAGGGTGGGGTATTTGGTTTTTATTCCCCCCATCTGCTGGGTGGTTGCAGCAGGTTTTGGTCACTTCACATGACCCTGGGACACTGACCATCATAAATATGAATCAGTTGCCAAGCATCTGAATGTAAATCACAAGACCCAGCTGATCGGCGCTTCTTCTGGGCTCAGCAGAAGCGCCAGGATCAGCGCTGGGCTCCTGACAGCCCTGCAGCTCCAGCCATCTCTCACTCAGGCTTGTGCGGTGCTGCCACCGGTTCAGCTCATTCCCCTCCCCTGCTACCACTTTTCTACGATGGTCGCGTACCACCTGCCAGGTGCCAATGTACCACAGGTGGTGCCCGTACCACTGGTTGAAAAGCCCTGAGGTAGAACATAATAAGATAGTTAGCTGAAACTTTGCACCTGTAGGCCTAGTTGTTTGCACCTGAAAATAAAGGTCTTAGCATACCTTGTAATCTTTGGTTGAACTATTTTATTATTACTACTGAAATGTAGGGAATATCTTGATTTTCATTATTGGTTTAGAGTGATATATGTTGCCATGATTGGTTTATGGCAATGTACACTTTTCAAAACTGTGTAAAAGGGGCCTTCACTCCGAACAGGAGTGGGCCCATTTTGGAACTTGCTTCTGGACAGCCTTTTATTTGCAGATAATTTTATTTGCAGTGTTATTCCTTTCCACCTATCTGGTGTGGTTCATTGGGCTTGCATGCCAGGTAAAAGGACCCAAGCTTTCTGGGACAAAAAAGAAAATCATTTTTACTCAATTATGGATAATTTACCAGTGTTTGACGATTCCTGAACTGAATTCTAGAAACATTAAGCAAAATGCGTAGCTTATTCTAATTTTAGCTTTTGATTAAATTGCTCTCATTCTGTAATTCGTGTTTCATAGAAAAACAAAGAAGAGGAAATGTAAATAAATGCAAATTGAGAAAAGAGAAAAAGCTACACAATTCTGAAGAACCCTTAAATCACTGGTGCGTACTTTGGCATTTGGCTGAAAAAATAACTTTTCCAAGATGATTCCTGCAAAAAATACTTCAGTAAGATTGATTGATAAGAAAGGGAAGGGGTGACGAACCAGTAACTTAAATTCTTCCCCACTTAAAAATCAGTATACTATCCAAAAGTACACTAGGGCACAACCTTTTTTATCTTTCTACTAACAGCTTTTCTGTCAACCTGCAAAGTGAAGGGTTTCTTCATTGGTAATACAGAAAGTTACAGCTTACAGAACTGTCTTCTGAAACTTTATCAGTTCAAGAAGTAACTGTTACAGCAAAGAACCTGTACAGTTCATGCAGATGGCACTTGGGACATGTTGCAAAGAAAGTATAATTGTAGTGTGGGAAGTCAGCCCCGCGGAGAAGGAAATATTAAAATGACAGAAAAATATATTTCCTCAAAGGATCTTAAAGAGGCAGAAAAAGCATGCCCAGTTTTTTTAATATCACCAAGTCTGTCTCCCCCAAGCAAAAAACCAGCTCTGTAGAAATGCAGATGTAAACCATTCAGGAAGGTTGAAGCTAGATGATTAACAAGACAAAGACATCTAACATCTTCATACCCCACCCAAACTCTAGGACAGGACATAATAGGATTAGCCCACAGATGACAAATGGCACACTCAGCCTCAGGTCAAAATACATGACACAGGAAATACAAAGCCTCAAACAGGAACAGGAAACCACCTCGAGAGCCCCAGAGGGTATAAAAACCCACTCCCTACATTTGCTCTCTCTTTTTCCTTTCAGAGCCATCTTTCTGTCTGGCTCTTCTCTTCAATAAACTGCAGCCTTCTTTCTAAAGCAGTCGTCATGTTGTTTATTCCCAGCTTGGACTGAACCATGATGAAGACTTTTCCTTCAACAGTAGTACACAAAAGGAAAATCATAATTAGAGGAATGTTTCTTTTTCTTAAAACCCCAATCTATTTGGAAACAGGGTATTTCTGGGGAGATGGGACAACTTGTCACAGCCAACTTGCTGTGGCCCCATTTCTGGAACTTTTCATAGGGGAAAAATGTGCTATAAAGTTTTATATCTGTTTGACAGTGGGCTCCATTTGAACTAGGGTAATAAATGCTTGATTCAAATCAAAACTGGGGAGATGAGTTGTGACTCCTAGCACTAGAGTCAGAATTCATCCACTCTGTACTTTGAACAAAATAAATTTGACTGAACATCTCCTTAGTGTATTTATTTAAATCATGTATAAGGTTGACCATCCTGTACTTGTGATTCTGGGTGACTGGCAGTGAATTAAAACTGGAAAAAATCAAAACCACCCCAGTATTTTTTTTAAAAAGTAAAATGAGTAAAGCCATGCAGTGCCTAGACTAGAATCAGGAAGGTTGATTCAAGCTTTTAGACTTGTTAGTGAGCCCAGTTGCTTGATTTGTGTATTGTTTGTTCATTATTTATTGCAAGAGGAAAAATCTATTTGAAACTCATGTTGGTTGACACAAACCAACCAGCAGGGCTCACCTAACAAGTCTAAGTCCCTGAATCAACCTCACTGATTCTAGTCTAGGGACTGTACGGCTTTACTCACAGGCAATGCCTCTACAAGGATTGACAAGCATATTGATCTATGTTATTTTTATTTTGAAAAAAAATGTAAAAAGTGTTTCAGAGAAGCTACCTCACAAGATACATAGAAATATACTGCAACTTGATAGTTTATTTTGGACACCTGAAAATAATAACAATATCTTAAATAGCCACAATCTATTCAGATAGTCCTCAAGGTACAAGCATTTGTTCATGACTATTCAAAGTTATAGCAGCACTGAACAAATGGTACTTAATCTCACTCCTTGAAATTACTGATATTGCAGTGCATCCACCATCATGTCATCAAAATGTAGGCACTTGGCAACCTGGCCACACTTACTACCACAAGGACACCTTAATTCAGCTATCCTGCCTATCTCCCTCCCATCTCTGTCCTTTTGGATTCCAGAACTCCATAGCAGAAGTAAAAACACATCAGTTTTGGTATTACTGTAAAGTTTACCTGCAAGAAGTTAATTTTCAGCATTTTATCAATTTGCCAATTATGCATCAGTCACTTCATACAATTATGATTCTCAAGATATTCTCAGCACAGATTTACTCAAAATAAAAATATTAGAAGTTTTTAAAGGAAACCAATGGGACATACAGCAGCTGCAGTATATACATGATATGCAGATATTAAAAAGTGTTTCTATATGGTGGCAACATCTAAAATAATTAAAAAGTACAATTGATTAGGTATTAAATGACAAACTACATTTCATCCCAGTTTTTATTGTTTACTTGGCTGTGTTTGTTTAGTTTAGGGAACACTAACTTTTAGTACCTTTCAGTCCCCGAGAAATTTCATATGCAGTTAAGAGAGATATTTAATATAAATAAGAAGGTAATTGGTGGTATTGAACAACAGATTTTTTTGTCTAGTTTTGTTTCTATATGGAAACCACTTTTGAACTTTTTGCTTGAAACAGGAAGAAATGAAACTTTACTTTTGGGATCTGATGATTAGAATTGCTTATGCTTATAGAACTACTGTGCACTATCATGAGTCTTAGAACAAGAGTTTTATGTATTTTATGTTTATAACTGAAGAAAGGCAGAAATTAGGGGTTTTTTTTCTTTTTACTTTTGTTTTAAAAAAATTCCTCTTTTTCTCCCTATCTGAGGAGAGAATTAGATACAACGACTGAAATTCACTTTGTATTATAAGTTGAGAGAATGTTTATAAAATGATGTACCATTTGTATGGGACTCCTGAGAAATTATTATGAATCTATAAATATATTTCTAATCAATGCTGGAAATGTGAAAAACAGGAAGGGACATTTTATCATGCCTGCAGACTTGCAAAAAAAGCAGCAGCAGCAGCAGCAACAAAACAATAATGTAAATAATTTTAAAGATCAATAATCAAATCATAACTTTTCTTATTAGGACTTATAGTCAGTTAAATAAGACTTATGGAAGATTGATTTTGTATATGATACAAGACTATTATATGCACAAAGATGGAAAAATGCTGAAATATCCACAATGGAGGAATGGATAGTGAAGATGGCAGAACTTGGCGGAAGATGGCAGAAAGAAGATGGTGAAAGGAAACCTCTTATAGCCTTTTTGTTGAAAATGGAAAAAAAATGAATTGGTGATTTAAGGATTTACTGATTAAAAAGGGCTGAATATGGGAAGAAGAGAACCAAATTATAACTTTAAAGAGGGAGGAGAAATAATGGATTTGTAACTTCTGCAAAGAAGATCAGAAGTCAGTTTTTTCTACTGGCACTGTCTTTTCTACTTAAAAACAAACAAACAAAAAACTTTCATTTCTTTTTCTTTCTTACGTTCACCCTAAATAATGTCATGGTTATCTTTTACTTATGTGAAAATTTTTAATAAAAAATTGTAAGAGTCTTTCAACCCAGTTACGACTGTCTTGTTCTGTTGCTATATTTGTTTAGAATGTGACATAGCACTCTGCAGTAACGATGCCTTGTTTAGCAGATTATCAGAGCTCTTTCTATGCCATTTTTCTCATTTGCTTTTATTACAGTGGTCTTTTTTCATGTTGTTATTAATAATATTTCCCATATTTTCCCAGTCTGACCAACTGATTTCTCGTAGCCAGATACAGCCATATAAATAAAAAATAATTATATAGGTAGAGCAAAAATAGTTTTCATTTGCTTCACAAGGAATTAATATAATAAAAAAGCAGATTAAATAAGAAAAAAGAGGAAAGTATAAAGAAATTTGCTTAGCGGATAGGTAACAAAATGTACAGATAGCAAGAGGTGATAATGAATAAGAACTTTTGGAGACTTTCTCTTTGCAATGGCCAGAACTATCTCACTTTAGAGCCACGTAACTTAAAAAGCTCTACTGAAAATTCTTGTGCTTTGTTTTCAGTTGCTAATATATCAAAAGAAATGTAAGAGATTACCCACACAGTTTTTAAGACAAAACAATTTATAATTCTAATACAATTCTAATTACAATATGCCAATTAATTAGGCATATAATACATTTTCTACAATGTGCTTAAAATTTATTTGTACCTTTCATTAGTTTATTTATCTCACCTCACTTTTATTGTCTCACTTAAACTTGCTTCTTTTATTAAACATGCATATGTGTAAGCATGCAAAGGAAAACTTGCAATCTTCCTGCAGTTCAAATATTTATTTATTTGTATCCTGCCTTTATTATTTTTACAAATAAGTCAAGGTGGCAAACATACCAAGGTGGCAAACACACCTTCTTCCTCATATTTTCCTCACAACAACCACCCTGTGAGGTAGGCTGGCTGAGTGTGTATGTCTGGTCCAAAGTCACCAGCTTCATGACTAAGGTAGGACTTGAACTCAAAGTCTCCTGATTCTAGCTGTCCCTTAACCACTAGAACAAAATATGCTGCTATTGGGCATGGATGTCATTCAACACATGACAGGTACATTTTTTCTAAGCTTGTTTTTCATGTAAATTGTTGTTATAACACTATTTCTTTATTTCAAATTACAAATTGAAATAATATCAAATTGGCTCTAAGTTTTCTGTAAATCAATAAAAGTTTATTTACTGTTTATAATTTACTAATTATTATTTATAATTAAGATTGTGCAGAAGCATTTCATTTCAAAGTCCGAAAGATGAAATATGTGAAAATGCACCTATAGTATAGTATCTCTTTGCAATGGTCTCTTTTCCTAGTTATGCAATTTCTCTTAAATATAAGTAATATGCTGAAGTACTGATAACCCTGTATCAGTGAACATTCTTACTTTGGGAGTCACTGTTGCTGTCACCTACAAAAATTAAATCTTGATTACTTACTGTAATGTTTATGAATGAAATAGTAAACACACCCTTTGAATAGCATTTTGCGAGAAATTTGGCAAAACTGCATCTAACATGTACACAATTTATGTAGTTATATTTTTCTATGTTTGTCTTTGCTAGTTTATAATTGCTATAATGTGTTTTATTTCATCACTTTGGTTATTATAAATTGGAGACAATTAGTTTTAAGTGAGTTGAAGATGGCATAGGCAACATATCTCTGAAAGAGACAGATGGCTAATAAAATTAGCTATCCCTGAAATTGTGTATTGCAGTGGTAGACAACATTGTGTTACCCAGATGTTTTGCATTTTCACTACTAAGATCCCCTGCCAGCATGCCTAACAGCAATGAATTATGGGTGTTAGGGTTTAAAATACCTGGTATAACAACAAATCAAATTAAATCAATCTACTCACAAGAACATAACAGCTGAATATGAAAAGAAAAAGCTGCCAAGAAGAAAAAAATACCAGAAAGATTGCTGCCAGATTCCCAGCTTATAGGTGGCAATTATTATTACCTCATTATGTTTCCTTGTTATCCTGGAAAACTGCAGTATGGGAGATAAGAGACCTAGATGCTATCATTATACAATACATTTTGATTTTAGCTTTTCATAGGAAATGTAAATGAAAGAAGTAATATTTGATCAATATTGTGCAATTTCACTAAATGCAGTAAGATCTTTGGAAATTGATCAAATGAGGAATTAGTCATGTTCAGTTTCATCAAAGTGAAGGCATATTGTATTGTAATAAACTAGTTCTATTCAAGAACATATTGTCTTCTGCTGTTAAATGTTTGCTTACCCATATTAAAGATAAAATTTCAGAGTAAAGGAAAATGACAGGGACTAGAAAATTAGTGATCTAAGCTGATTAACAATCATCCTCAAACTCAGATTGTACTAGACAGGGGTCTTCAAACTTGGCCCTTTTTGACTTGTGGACTTCAAGTCTCAGAATTCTGGGAGTTCAAATCCACAAGTCATACAAGGGCCAAGTTTGAAGACCCCTTTACTAGGAGGTAATCAGCTTAGATCACTAATTTTCTAGTCCCTGTCATTTTCCTTTACTCTGAAATTGCACACTTCGAAAAATCCCTCTCTCGGCTTGGAGACAGCTGTCTGGGAAGTCCATCTCACGATGCAGGAAGCGAACAATTACTGCTATGTCCACTACGAGAAGTTTCCATCTGGAGAAGCGTTCGAAGCAAGCTGGTTCTAGGAAGTGATTAGGAGGTGGTTTCTCTGTCTCCTCAATCCTTGTTGACAAGCAGACGATCTGAATGTTCATTTTCTCATTCTGTCTGAGTGACCTGCTAGGTACCTGAGGTCGAACATCATTATCTTGACTTGGGTGTAGAAGTTCGTAATGTTTTGGTTTCTCTGATGTCTGGCCATCTGGATAAGCCAAGAACTCAGGACCCTTTAACCAGACTGAGTCTGCCAACTGTGATGCAGGAATGGACCATGTAGCCTGGTCCGCTGGCTTCTGATCTGTTGGCACATATCGTCACTGTTCAGGATTTGAAGATCTTCTGATCCTTTCTACTCTATTACTTACGCAGACATAGAAGTATCTGCTTCGGTTGTGGATGTAACCTAACACCACCTTGATGTCTGTGTGGAAGGTGGTGGATTGTAACTCAAGGTCCATCGCTTTTGTCACTTTGTAGGGTGTTAGTTTTGACTTTCCCATGATTTAGTCAACATTGTAGCTCTCCCCGCTGTAGACTTTGATATATCCTACATCTGCTATTGCCTTCTTCAAAGTGTCTCAGAACACATGCAGCTCCTTCTTCATTGCGGTGGCAAGTAGAAGGGGAACATATGTGTGCTGTATGTGGACACTTTGGAGACAACTTAGGAATCTGCACCATGTCTCCCTCTCTTGCTTGTGCTCTGGCGGAAGCGGCTTGTCCCAGTCTGTGGTGTGTTGGAAGAGTGAGCGCAGAAGAAGCTTTCCTTGGACTGTTATGGGTGCAGCAAAACCTAGAGGGTCGAACAGGCTGTTTACTGTTGATAGGACTCTTCTTCTTGTGAAGGCAGTGTTCTTTGTCGGAGTTCTAAAGGTGAAGACGTCCTTCTTCAAGTCCCAACACAGGCTGAGACTGCATTGGATAAGAGTGTCATCTGTGCCAAAGTCGAGGTCCTGTAGACCCTTACCATGGTCCTCAGGATTGAAGGCTAAGTCATTGTGATTTTTGCTGGTTTGGAACACTGTTGCTTCCAAAATGGGTTTGGTTGTCACAAGCGTGAAGTGTTCTTGGCATGGTGGGTTGCTCTCCCATTACTGAGAATGGAGTTCGTTGAGATATTCACCTGGGTTGGAGTTTGCAGCTGGTCAACACAAACCATTCCTCGGATGACCCATCCAGGCTCCATCTTAAAGGCAGTTGTGGGGAGCTGGTCAACAAACACCATTCCTGGGATGACCCATCCAGGTTCCATCTTAAAGGCAATTGGGGGGCTTGTTGGGCCTCTGACCATTCCGTGATAGGCAAAGGTGTCAGGGGCATCTACTCCCAACAGAGGCAAGATTTCGGCTTCAGGATTTAGGGCAGGAAGGTGATCATCCATGTGCTTCAGATAAGGAATGGTGCTTGCTACCTCTGGTGTTGGAATTTGGCTGCAATCGTCTGGTGAGGCATCCCATTCTGGCAATGGTGATGGTAGGAACCGTGAACTCCCATCTAATGACTGGATGTGGAGTTCAATGACTTTCCTCCCCACTGTGCTCTGTCGGACAGTGCACATTGTGAAATGCGTTTCTTCGCTTGGGGTGCACTTGGTAATGGCGAGTCGCTACATGCTGACGTGCAGTCAAACTTGGCGAGGGTCTCTGGGCACTCTTTGGAGCCATGCTGGGGCTGCTTGGTTGAAGGAGGAATAGAAGTTGCTTGTTGTAGCTGCTCAGAGTCTGGATGCAGGGCTCCCAGGTGCTTGTCACTTTTGCTTGGGTGACACTTCCCCTTAGCTGCGCAAGCTTTGGCCATGTGATCCGTAGACTCACAGCATTTGAAGCAGACCTTTTACTCTCCCAAATCCAACCTTCTTCTCTAGGATGTTGGAGGACCCATGCTGTCAGGCTGGGCTGGTATGGCTTAGAGGTCATCAGGAGCATGATCAGTGGCTTCTCGTTGATCCTCATAAGCATTGCTTCTAAGAGCAGGGGAATGTGGCACAGACGGCTGGCAATTTTCTTCAGAATACTTCTTGTTGAGGGTAACTTCCCATGGCGCAGACGAGGGGCCTTGAGGGTCTGGCCAGAGTTCCTTTGCCTTCGCATTGAGCTCAGGAACCGTGACCTTGTGTGCCTACCTGCTAAGGAGTTTTTGTCGTTGCAGATGGGCTAATTTGCTCACCCCTTGCTTCTTGGTTATTTGGGTTGAATCTCACCGATCTAGAGGGGGGGGGGTCTAGCTGTTTAGATGGTGCGTAGTCAGCTTCCTATCTGGTTGGCACATCTGGTGGCCAAGATTCTCCTCCATGGTCACTTGACCTTGGGAGATTTGTAACTGACTGCATCAGGAGACTTGAGATGTAGCCCTGTTTTAGGCATGAAACTTGGCTGCATGATTTTTTCCAGTCACTCTTTCTCAGCCCAACTCACCTCACTGGCTTGTTGTTATGGAGAAAATAGGAGAAGGAAGGACTATAAGGTATGATTGCCACCTTGAGTTATTTATAAAAGTGTCATAAAATAATAATACAAATATGGGATGAAAATAATCTTTTTTTTTTTATTGAAAAGTTTTAAAATACAATTTTCCTTTAAAAATCCCACCTTCCCCCTCCCTCCTCCCCCCCTACCTCCCCCCCTCCCCCCTCCCCCCCCGACTTCCCAGAGCTAAATACAAGGTATATATATAAAAAGCAATCATAAACAATCATATACTAACAACTATAAACTCTAAAATCCATCACTCTCTAGCTTATAAAGGATAAAACAAGCCTTAATAATATTGAGTATGTATAAAAAGAAACTAAGATAAGAAAAAACGAAAGAAGACTTATTCAAATGCTACATAAAACTTCTTAACCCTATACTTGTTCTGGATAAACTCAATCCATTTTGTCCATTCCATAATATAGCGTTCTTGCGAATGATCTTTCAAATAGGCCGAAATCTTCGCCATCTCTGCCAGGTCTGAAACCTTTAAAGTCCACTCTTCTATGGTCGGCAGTTCCTCTTTCTTCCAATATTGGCCTATCAAAAGTCTTGCCGCCGTGATTAAGTTCAACATCAACTTGGTGTCCACAACTGTAGCGTCTGCAATTATTCCCAACAAAAAAAGTTGCGGACAAAACTTTATCCTCTGTTTAAAAATCTTCTGCATATTCCACCAGACTTTTATCCAAAAAGCCTTAACCTTCTTACATGTCCACCATATGTGAAAATATGTTGCATCTTCATCACCACACCTCCAACATTTAGGCTGATAATTCGGATACATACTTGCAAGCTTTTTAGGATCTAAATGCCATCTATAAAACATTTTGTAAAAGTTCTCTCTTAGATTTTGAGCTTGAGTAAATTTCACGTTCCTCACCCAAATCTTTTCCCACGTGTCCATTGTGATAACTTCCTGGATGTTTTGGGCCCATTTTATCATACAATCCTTAACAAGCTCTGTTTCTGAGTCAATCTCTATCAATGCAAGATATAAGGTATGATTGCCACCTTGAGTTATTTATAAAAGTGTCATAAAATAATAATACAAATATGGGATGAAAATAATCTTAAAAAATAATAAAAGAAAACCATCCTTCTAGGCTTCAACCTAATCTCCCACAAGTCAGAGCTAACCAACTGCTTTTCTTGGCATGATCAAAGTTGTAGGACAACTCTAATGGGAAGGTGTGGTCCTACAGATAATAATCCAGCAGGCAGACATCAAGGCCTTTATAGGTTAAAACTAGCACTTTAAGTTGCACCTAGACGCTGACAGAAAGTCAGTATACAGGCCCAAGACAGGCGTAATAGTGCCCACAGTAAACATTTTTTTACCAATTAAAACTTCCAGGGAGCCTTTAAAGGCAGGCTCACACATAGTATGGTCCAGAAATCCAATTAGACAGACATGAGGGGGTAAGCACTGTAGTCAGATCTTACCATATCAGCCAAAACTGGGCAAAGCCCTCAGCCCCAGCCATGGCTTCCACCTGATGATGAAGTCCAGAGTCCAGACATCACAGATATACTTTTGTGGCAGTACAACCCCATCCAAGACAAAACAGGGAACATAAAAGAATTCATGTACTAACACCTTGCTAGGGAACAATTTAAGCTGTTCTCTCCCATCCAGACCCTCATAGTCTCCAGACATTGGAAAAAGTCTTTAATAGCATTTCCAACATACAACTGGTCATAATTATGATACCAATCTCATATTGCCCAATGTGGCTTCATGTGAATGTTCAATAACTAAGGGGAATGTGGGACAGATCTTGCTGACATTCCACATTAGAGCAATCATCAGCCCAAACCCTACACCAAAACACCTCTGACTTGAACCAGCCTCTGATGAAGGAGCAGAACCATGCAAATCAAGTTCCCAAATCCTCAGTCAGTCCAGAAAAATATCATGTTTGGTGTTCTGAAGGCTGCTGATAGATCCAAAGAGATCAGGACAGGCACAGTAGTTCTGTAATGGTCCCGACATACATCATCAATCAACTAATACCCATACCTAGTTCTGAATCCTGACAGATGAGGGTCAAGATAATCTGCTTCTTTTACAGCAAACCACTATTTCAATAAACTTTGTTAAGAAGAGAAAGGTAGATATTAGACACTTGTTATCTAACACAGGGCTTTTCAACCTTTTCACCCATGGTACCACTTTTAGGATATGGCAACATCTGAGTACCACCAGTTGCCTAGCAAGATGTCAAAAACTTGACCAAAAAAAAGGAAAAAAGTGATGATGTACAGGTAGTCCTTGACTTACAACAGTTCGCTTAGTGACTGTTCGAAGTTACAATGGCACAGAAAAAAGTGCCCAAGCCACAGCTGAGGAAGACACCTGCCTGCCCACCCAGCAGCGCTCTTCCTCCTGTCCAAGGTTTTCATTGTTGTGAGCATTTCTATGGAGGATTGGCAGAGGGGGTGGGGTGGGTGTTTGGTTTTTATTCCCCCCCATCTGCTGGGTGGTTGCAGCAGGTTTTGGTCACTTCACATGACCGTGGGACACTGTGACCGTCATAAATATGAATCAGTTGCCAAGCATCTGAATGTAAATCACAAGACCCTGGAGATGCTGCAACATTCCAGCTGATCGGCGCTTCCTCTGGGCTCAGCAGAAGTGCCAGGATCAGTGCTGAGCTCCAATTGGAGCCTGGCGCTGATCCTGGCGCTTCCACTGAGCCCTGACAGCCCTGTAGCTCCAGCCATCTCTCGCCTAGGCTTGTGCGGTGCTGCCACCAGTTCAGCTCATTCCCCTCCCCCACTACCACTTTTCTAGAATGGTCGTGTACCACCTGCCAGGTGCCAATGTACCACAGGTGGTACCTGTACCACTGGTTGAAAAGCCCTGATCTAACATATCCAAATCTACACAGGGCCCATTAAAGAGCAGGAATCCAACACCTCTTTAAGGAATGCAGGCACAACCTCATCTTGCACTGAGGCTTTCACAGCCTCCAAGATCTAGAGAACAACCTGCACAACTCCCACCCCTAGCTTTCTAAAGAAGCCAAGAGGCGCAAGGATCCAAGGACATCTTAGATCAGGGCTTGAGCTACAGGGTGTCACGGCTCAGTGGAAGTGCTAGGATCAGCGCCAGGCTCCAGTTGGAGCTCAGAGCTGATCCTGGCACTTCTGCTGAGCCCAGAAGAAGTGCTGATCAGCTGGAATGTTGCAGCATCTCCAGGGTCTTGTGATCTACACCCAGCAGATGGGGGGAATAAAAACCAAACTCCCGCCCACCCCACCCCCGCTGCCAATCCTCCACAGCAATGCTCACAACAATGAAAACCTTGGACATGAGGAAGAGCGCCACCGGGTGGGCAGGCAGGTGTCTTGCTCAGCTGTGGCTTGGGCACTTTTTTCTGTGCCATTGTAACTTCGAACAGTCACTAAGCGAACTGTTGTAAGTCAAGGACTACCTGTACATCATCACTTTTTTCCTTTTTTTTGGTCAAGTTTTTGACATCTTGCTAGGCAACTGGTGGTACTCAGATGTTGCCATATCCTAAAAGTGGTACAATGGGTGAAAAGGTTGAAAAGCCCTGTCTTAGAGAATATGCTATTCACTTTCTCAGGTGTAACAGGCCAAAAGGAAATGCAGGTAACCTGGCAAAATGCCTCAATAGATCCCAAATATAATCAAAATTAAAGCAAAACACTGAGCAAACTAGTTACAGAGGACAGATAACCACCCACAAAAGGCTACCAAATGATAATCAGCCAAAGCAGTAAAAAAGTAGAAACAGGTATGCCCTAGAGTATGCTTAAATGTGGACATACACTCATGTTTAGTAAAATTTAGTCTACTTTGTTTTCTACCTATGCACCAGATATTGCTTCTGCCATTTCATGTCATGGAAGTTCTCAGTAAACAAGGGATTGGCCAGCAGGAAGAATGCATCTAAATGGGTTAGGCCCTGGCATCTAGATCAGTAAATGATCTGTCCATGACAAAGGGCAGACAATAGTAACATCCATATCCAAATTACAGAATTGCTCAGATGTCAAACCTACGTGTAACACATGATGTCTATATGCATCAGAGCCAATATGACCTAGGATAGGCTCTTGGTTGTCATGGAAGCCATGAAATTCCTAGTATCACAAGACTCAGCCCCATCCACCTGGAGACTGAAGTTTCCCTCTATGGGAAGGGGTGAATCTATTTCCAGACTAGCAACCAGATCTAGTCACTTAGGAAGGGATCCTAAGGAAGTGCAAGGCAACTGGTACAACAAAAGGACACCTAGCTTGTCCTACTACTTAACTGAACAAGTAGACATCCACATCCACTCACATTTGGAATAGCAATCCTTGCTGCAGATAAGGCATCACAGTTGATCAATACTATCCCAGCCTTGACAATGAAGTTACTACAGGCCTGAAATCTGGCTGAGTAGATTCCTGAGAAGACAACGGTGTTTTCTCTCAACTGGGCCTCAGTGATACAATCCAAATTGCCCATTTGTTCCCTACCAAATCACTGATAGATGCAGTCTAATTACAGCTGGTACTGGTATTAACTAGCACCAGCTTGAAGCCAGGTACCCAAAAATCTGGCTTCAAGATCCCAGATAGGAGCAACTACTTTTTGCCCTAAGGCTGTCCTATGACATCTCTCTTAGCCCAACAAGATCAGGATAGTGCACTGTGTTTCTCCTCCACTGCACAGCTAGCTTTAATCTTATACATTATGGAAACTTTCACCACATTCCTCTCTTTTTCCACACTTCCTTGCTTCAGTCAGACATGTTCTACATTTTAGTATTTCAGCATTATGAACAAAGACACTATATGTATTAAGTAGGGTATGCTGGGTTTTTTTCTTAGCCTAAACTATTTATGAAAATGGAAAGTGAAGAACACTATATCTTTGTCCCTTGGAAATAAAACATAACACACATACAAAACAATTATAACACTGTGACTGGTATTGCCAATTGACCATTAGCATACATTCAGGCTAATGTTCAATTGGCAATACTAGCCATAGTGATGATCTATTTATTTCCAGGCACTGTTGCTAAACAGAATTTGATGTGCGTGTTTCAAAGCAAAGTGAATAATGTGATGACATAAAGCAAAAGTGCTAAAGAACACCAGACTGAGAGATGGACAGCATATAAATTTAATAAATAAAATAAACCAGACATTCTTAGAAAACAATAATGTTAAGTAACAGCAGTACTTTTTTTTGAATAGTGCCTGGAACATAAAAAAGGTAAGTTGGGTCACTGAGGAGAATCTAAGTGGGATATAAGGGGGTGGGCTGGGAGACTAACAATGTTTGTATTTTTTCTGGTAAATTATTTTGTGCATTGGTAACTTTTCTCATGGCTGCCCTTTATGAATATCTCCATATCATGTTCTCAATATTTCACATGTACTTATGGATTATTCCATCCTCTTTAACTCAGTTTGAGTTGGTACTATATCAGAGGGCAACTTCTCCACACAAATTTTTTTTAATATGTCTAAATGGCTGCCTAAGCAGGCTATAACTATGTAGATACAATTCACTTATGTCTGTTTTGTTATTTGATTTATTCTATATGTTGTTGCAATTAGCATATACTAGGTGCTGACATTTCACTATTCATGTTAGAATCATAACTATAACTAATTTCTCTCCACACAATTAGTTTAAAATTGTGATTAAAAGGGAAAGGCAGAGTTATTATTTTTTATCTCAGCCTGAAAATCTGTTAGGAAAGTAATAAAGACCTTGCGTGACAAGTATTCTGAGAAGCACAAAAGGTGTTAAGACTCAGTAGCAATAAGAAGAAACAGATAGTAAGGAAATGATTACTGCAGTAGCACAGCAAAGTCAAACTGCACCTGACATTTCATCTTCCTAAAGTCACAAGGCCTTGATACTGCCTGATCCATTTCAGTATGTCTACAAATATATGGCCTTCCATTATCATTTTGTCCAAGGACCAGAACCAATTCCTGCATTATTAAGTACCAAATATAGCTCCTATATTTCACTGTAATTATATTTAATGTTCTGGCATTAATAATTTCATATTCTGCTCCTTTTCTGCTATTCCAGAGAGAAAAATAATACCTTTCAATGATCTTTCAAGGCTTGTAATTTCACACACGATTTTTAGGTTTAACTTTTGCCTGGCTTTAAGAAAACAAACTTTGGGTGCTTCCTGCTTAAAACTATTTTTCTTTCAGCTCCCCATCTGACCCACTATTACACAGCTAGGCAACTTTCTCATTTTTCTTCTTCTTCCTTTAGCGACCTTAGTTTAGCATGGCCAGACTTATTAGGAATCGCCTATTTTCCGGTCCTATTTCTCCGAAATTCAAAGACGGGGTTTCATTTCTTCCTGAAATAACCACCATACATAAAAACCAACTTGCTCTTTAACGCCAAGGCAATACTGTGTATCCTCTTTCTGAAGCCCCATTTCGACCAGGGGTTGGGTCGGTGTATTACTATATTGTTTACCTTGAATAACCTTGCCCTCCAGCGTCCTCATCTATTTTTTTTTCTGTCGCCGAAGAAGCTAAGTTTCACCTCAGCACCCCAAGCCCCAGAATAAGATTTTCTCCATTCTCCAGTTCTGCACTCCCAATCACCCTACAGTTTTCCTGACAAGAAGCCCTCACCCCCACCACCCCACCGGAGATCTCGGCCCTCAGTCCACTCCGCTATCGGCTGCAGCCTCCACCCGCGAAGCAGACTGCCCCCTGCAGGGCGTAAAACCCGGCCTGCGAAGGGACGGGCGCTTGGACTCGGCAAGGCAGGGGACGCAGCTCCGGGGAAGAGGAAGAAAAGGCCTCCCCGAAGGCTCAGTTCAGAGCACTTCTGGCTCTACCTCCGCACCCAAGGCCGTCCAGTCCAAGTGACTTGCCGGCTGCGATTTAGGAGAGGGCAGATGCGCTCGCGCAACCCGCACCGTGAAGAGGATATGCGCCTCTCCATATCACTCTCACCCCCTTAAGGCATGGGTAGGCAACCTCGGCTCTTTTATGACTCCTGGACTTCAACTCTCTGAATTCCTGAGTATGCTGACTCAGGAATTCTGGGAGTTGTTGTTGTTGTTGTTGTTATTATTATTATTATTATTATTATTATTATTATTATTATTATTACTAATATTATTACTACTATTACTATTACTATTACTATTATTATTACTATTATTATTACTATTATTACTATTATTATTATTATTATTATTATTATTATTATTATTATTATTATTATTATTATTATTATTATTATTATTATTATTATAATATACTGCCCTACTCCCAAAGGACTCAGGGCGGTTTACAAGGCAAAATTTAAAAACAATACAATATAAAATTAAAATTACATTACATTAAGTCTAGCCCCCCAAAAAATTAAAATCACGATTTAAAAGCATTCAAGTTGAAGTCCAAGAGTCATAAAAGAGCCGAGGTTGCCTATCCCTGCCCTAGGGTGACCAGACCTCCGGCGTCCTTCGCTCCTCTCCCTAACCATACGTTCCCACTCATCACTCCCCACGCCTTTCAGCCAATTCCTACTTCCACCCCAACCTCCCTGGGCTTCCCGCCCCCGCGAAGTCAAGTTTCTAGCCAACTGCCTTCTCCAGTCGGCCCACCTGGTTTCGGCGCGCGCCTAACTCCGCTTCACCCCTCCCCCCCCCGCTTTCCTTTTTTGCTCCTTTCGCACAGGCGCGCGCATCCTCTTCCAACTTTCTCACTTGCCCGACTCCCGCCCACCTCTCTTTCAGCGCCAATTACACCTTCGGCAACCCTCTCTTCTCTTTCTCGCGCGCGCACTCGTCAGAGCAAAAGGTATCGCTGCTCTCTCTCTCCAGAGTCTTGCATTGGTCTGCTGCGCTTACCTAGGGTTCAAATCTGCTTCCCAAGCGTTGGATGGGTTTTTCTGCAGCTAGAAGTATTTATTATTATTTATTTTTCTTCTGTTCCCGCGGCGATCGAGGGATTTTCCTCGTTCTTTTTAAACGAAGCGGGTGTTCTCGGCGCGCGTTCTCGTTTATCTCTCCGAGTCCGCTGCGGCGGGAGCGGCGCAAGGAGCGAAGAAGGTCTTCTCTTAAGTCGCTGCACCTGCTTGCGAGATTTCGCAATCGCCTCAGGCTCCGGGTAAAATGAGGCTTTCGGGTTTCGTACGACTTCTCTTTCCCTGCAGTCGTCTACTGACTTCAGAATTGGCTTCTTGGCATCAGCTCTGCCCGTGGACCGCTATGACATTGAGTTGTGGAGATGTTCGCCTCAGTCTCGCGCGCTGCCACAGCAAAAGTCCCCCCGAGAGAGATGAGATCAGGCGGCGGTGAAATCTGTTTCCTTCCACCTCCCGTGCCGAAAGTGGCTCCCAGAAACCCCCGGACGCCTTCTGACCGCTAGCACTGGCCGGGCTGTCTAGATCATTCCGTGGGGCAATCCCCATCTCCACCTCCCGGCAGGCGGGACTGAGCCTCCCTCCCTCCAAGCCGCTTGGCCACTTAGAGAGTCTCTCAGGCGGGAGGGGTCTTCTGAGAGGCGACTTGCGACTGTGACACAAAGCAGCCTTCGGGGAAGGAAAAAAAAAGGTTAACGCGAAAACGGCACGTGGCTGCCAATGGGCGGGGACGTCCTGGATAGCGTCCAGGACTCCCAACACCATGACAACGGAGATGAGATTTACAGTAGCACCTTGAAGAGCAAAAGAAGGGGAAGATGGTGGCGATAGTTTAAGGCAGGTGTCTTCAAACTTGGCCCTTTTATGACTTGTGGACTTCAACTCCCAGAATTCCTCAGCCAGCGTGCCTGGCTGAGGAATCCTGGGAGTTGAAGTCCACAAGTCATAAAAGGGCCAAGTTTGAAGACCCCTGGTTTAAGGTCTTGGTGAAACTAATTCTCATTTCTATACTTTACTGAACCTCGCCCATCCAAGCAAAATTTGCTGCAATACTAGGCAAGCTCTGCATCCTTCCACTTCCAGCTGCTTTTTTCCTCTGTAGTGTCCAAAGTGACACTTCAGTACAAACAGTGTGCACTCACTTATATTTGTTCATGTCTAGGAGGTGAAGATATCTAGAAAATCAATTTAAAAGTACATTTGATTCCAAGATTGCTTTCTATCCCACATAAATAGTTTACATTCACATGGGCAATTACTGAACTGGATGCTTTCAGTACTTTCTATGAAAATCCCTGATTTTATAAGAAAATGCCCACTTCCAAGCAGGACCCAGGTAATTTTTAGACAGCTTATTACGTCTAGGACAGGGGTAGGCAACCTTGTCTCTTTTATGACTGGTGGAATTCTGGGAGTTGAAGTCCATGAGTCATAAAAGAGCCAAGGTTGCCTACCCCTGGTCTAAGACATTTCCTAAACCTGGTTTGTAATTTTCTATTGCGATGGTTCCTCAGTCAAGAAGTTTTCTTTCATATTAGCAATTAATCTCTTTCATCTTGCTAAATCTGATGTCTAGCATCATATCTAATAATCATTGGTTAATTATAATTTTGAATACTACTTTTAATTAGACTCTTACAGAACAGCATTCTGGAATTTTACAGGCACTGGTAATATTTATCCAATGTTTTTATGAATTATAAACAACCCTAGGTGGCACCAATTAGACATCTATGATGAACTAGCAAATGATATGAATTATCATATATAACAACACTTTGTTCTTTAATGCCAAGGCTATATCTTCTTTCTTATGCTCCACTTCAACCAAGGGTTGGGGTGGTGTGTTACTGTACTATGCTATTTATCCTCAAGGCTTGGTTTTCTGCCCTCTCTATGCTTGGTTTATATTAAACATGCCATTTGTGAGATAAATATAAGGTACCTGTTATTTTGATATCATGGCTTGTCCTTGACATTGCTGGAATTACTCACTGTTTTAAGATTGAGAGCAGGATATAAACATTGTAAGAAATATAATGGAGATTGAAGATAAGAATATAAAATCTGTCTGGATCAAATTGAAAATAAAATCAGGCAGGCAATCTGAACAGGGGAAGAAAAATAAAATTGTTCCATCCTAAATTAATGTATGGGCTTGATATTATCGCCAATACTGATTCTGTTATTCCATTATCACATAAAGAATAACATCACCCACTTTGATCATTTTTGTACATCTATTATACCCACTTTATTTATGTTTGTTTTTAATGTTTGCTATTAATTCCTCTTTTCCAACTTGGCTTAGAATCTTTTAGCATAGAAACTATTATACTTGGTATTCATCTTGGTTTATGCATTTTCCCAAGATTCTTTTCCTGTTCTGGTATGCATATTTCTGTTTGTATAATCTAAAACAGGGGTGTCAAACTGCCGGCCCGCGGGCCAGAGCGTCACGGAGAAACCGCGCCCATCCCATTGCTGGCAATGGGAAAAAGTTCTGATACGTCGCACGTATCAGAATGTCTGATCTAAAACATGTTTATGCTCTTCTCATAAGAATGGGTGATATGCACAAGAAGTACCAGGATTAATTTGTTAGAAGCACTGTTAGCCAATCTGGGTAACATGTGAAATTAAAAACCTGCACTCAAGGCAGGGAAATACTCATGCAGTTTACACCCTTATAAAGCTATTTTTAATAATTAAATCTGTTGCAAGTGAACTTTGTAGGGTTTACTTTGCAAGTAAACAAGAGATCAGGGTTTTTGTATTTTGAATATTAAACACTCATATGTCATACAACTATTGATTTAATGATTTCATATATCATGAAACTTGATTTAATGAAAAAATGACGGACTATGATGAATACTGGAATTTTCACTAATAAATTGGAGTATGTTGACCTTTGCAAGACTATAAGAAACCGTATCCAAGAAAAAATGTGTCAGTTTAACAGGAAGCTTGTGAAAAAGGCAATTGAAGAAAACAAAGGGATTAATAAATGCCTTCCCCTTCATGGATTACTGCCTTGTCGTGGTGAAGGGGCTTGCATAATTCAATGAAGCTATGAGCTATGCAGGGCCACCCAAGGCGGAAAGGTCATAGCAGAGAGTTCTGACAAAACGTGATCCACTGGAGAAGGAAATGGCAACCCACTCCAGTATCTTTGCCATGAAAACCCTATAGACAGTACCAAAAGGCAAAACGATATGATGCTGGAAGATGAGCCTCTCAGGTCGGAAGGCGTCCAATATGCTACTGGGGAAGAGCAGAGGGCTAGTACTAGTAGCACCAGAAAGAATGAAGCAACTGGGCCAAAGCCAAAAGGATGCTCAGCTGTGGATGTGTCTGGTGGTGAAAGGAAAGTCCAATGCTGTAAAGATTTTTTTTCTCCATAGGAACCTGGAATGTAAGATCCATGAATCAAGGCAAGCTGGACATGGTCAAACAAGAGATGACAAGACATCGACATCTTAGGAATCAGCGAACTAAAATGGACAGGAATGGGTGAATTTAATTCAGATGACCATCAGGTATACTACTGCGGGCAAGAATCCCTCAGAAGAAATGGAGTAGCCTTCATAGTCAATAAAAGAGTAGGAAAAGCAATACTGGGATACAGTACTGAGCAACAACAAAGCCAGTGGAGGTGACAGTATTCCAGCTGAGCTATTCAAAATCTTAAAAGACTACAGGGTTTTTTTTCTCATAGAACGCTCAGAACGGCGTTCCGGCCCCTTTTTTATTTTTTGAAAAAAACAACAAACCTTTTGCACAAGCTGTGCTGCTATTGGCTTAAGCCTATTGCAGGAATTGCTCTTTTATGACTCATGGACTTCAACTCCCAGAATTCCTGAGTCAGCTATGCTATTGGCTTTCACAACTTGGCACATGAACCAAGCCCTGAGTTCAAAGATCAAACACTTTATTGCTCAGTCATTGGGTTGCTGCTATATATTAGTAGTTGGACTAGACCCGACATTGCACTTAGTGTTAATCTCCTATCACGACACGTAGGCAAGGCAAAACAGTTTCATTGGATATGTGTTAAGAAACTATTAAGATACCTAAAACACACTAAAAGCATGAAGTTATTGTTAGAATCCACACATACTGTCTATGCAGAGTTATGCTGTTATGCAGATTCAGATTGGGCAAGTGATAAGAAATCACGTAAAAGTACTTCAGGTTATATGATGTTTTTAAATGGATGTCCTGTTTACTGGCATGTGCGTAAACAGGATTTTGTTTCTTGTTCATCTGCTGAAGCTGAATATGCTTGTGTTTCAGATGCTTGTAATTCTCTAACGTGGTTTGATGCTTTAGTCACAGATATCTGGACACCTCCAATTCGACTGATCACTGCGATGGAAGACAACGAATTTGTGTTTTATATATCTGAGAATTGCTTTACAGGTACCAGGTCTAAACATATTGACATCCGTTACCAAAATATAAGACAAGTAGTTAAACAAGGTTTTGTTAAATTGCAGTACGTGCCTACACATGACCAGATTGCTGATATGCTGAACAAACCACTTCCTACAGCCCAACACGAGTATCTGCGCAAAAAGATGTACCTTATCTGGTTTTCTGCTTCACTGACAAAAGAAGGGGATGTCACTGCGTGTTTTTTTTTAGTTTTGCCAGCTTCGCTCATTTCTGTTTGTACATTTTCCCCTGCTCTCTGCACCTGTGTTATTATCTTATCATGTAACCATAGTGAATCTCACATGTCCAGCTATGTTATGGTTTCAGACTGTTTTGTGCGCATGTCTAGAAAAAGTTTCTCACTTTAGTTTCTCCTCACTTTTGCTTTGTTGTCTGCCTGGTGAGAGAATGTAGTCAGTTTAGGTCTTTTGTTTTCTCCTTAAAATGTTTTACAGTAGAATATGCTTCGGCTTTCTTTCTTTGATGTTCACCATGCATCAGATGAGCCACGGTCCATCCTCCTCTGATAGGAAGTTTAATTCTTCCGTGACATTGCTGAGCTTGCCAAAAGACCCGGCAGGCAAATGTTGCACAGGCAAGAAGGCAGGAACTTTGCTCCCCAACTACACCATCTCAACTAGGTAAGTAAGATATTATTTGCAAATAGAATATCCAAGCATGACTCAAAATTTTCCCTGCATGGAGGGAGTAGTGGTTTGTTTCATTTTGTTTTACTTTTCAAATTGCTGTAAGGAAGAAATGATGATTAGAAAAAGGCAGGAAGTTATTTTTATTAGGAAGAATTCATTTATCCCATGCTAGATCTTTGGGAGCTTAGTACCACCAGCACAGAACATTTGCTTTTGTGAAACTTCATTCAAATTCAATTCTTGATAGGGGCATTTGAAAAAAATGTTATTTATTCAATTTAAATGCTGACTGTCTCACCAGGATGACTCTGAAGTCAAGGAGAGGATTTGCAACTTCTGTTTGTAGTTATCCACGTTTCTGCACACTGAGATAATTGGCCATTAGAGCCTATCATGCTTTTATATTTATATGGAACAGATACATTATCTGAAATTTTTGGAATGTGTAAAAAATTTGAACCATCCCAGAAACTCATTTCCCATTGTTTGTGTATATAGAAAGTAAACCCTGAAATAGATTTGGAAAGAGCAAGGACTTTGATTAAATGGAAATGTTGCTAAGCATAGAACTGTTGAGTTAATTTGCAGCTGTTTCTGCTATTTTCTTTTTATGTGCTTATGATTTTACATCACATTTTAAAATCAGCCAAATTGAATAGGAATAAGATTGTGACTGAAAGAATACTAATTCTGAAATATAGTAAATATCTTTAACAAGTAATGTTAAATTTAGCTTTAGTGTAATTTGCTTGTTTACTGTAGCTAAAACTGGAAATCATATTTCTAAAGCATTAGTTTGGATCATTGGAAAGAAAAAAGATTTAATATTTATGATTCAAAATATAAATATGTGAGAAACATGTTTTTAAAGACCTTTGCAGCTTGTTCTCATATATACCCTGCCACAAAGGAATAAGTAAAATTATGAAATTTAGAATCTACCAAGCTTCCCTCCCACGGAGAGAAGACAATCCATGGGAAATGTGAATCCGTAATCCATAGCTTTAGCAGCAATAATAAATCTAATTATGCTATGTATATTTAAGTTAGCCAAACCCTGGAGCAGTAGTAGCAATCTTCTATCACAATGGCAAGCCTTTTAAGATTATACATTAATTAATCATATAAGTTAATCATATAAGTGAAGAAATGAGGAAAACTGTGGTTAAAGAAATTGTTTGATCCAATAATAAAATTTCATTGATAATTGATGAATCAACCACAATAAGCAAAAAACTACCCTCATAGTGTTTGTTCGATGCTGTATCGAAGGTATGGGAATGAATTCACCAGTAAATTTGTTTTTGGACTTGATAGAACTTGAAAAAGTAACAGCAGAAGGAATATTTGATTCCTTACTCCAATGTCTTTACTCTTATGGGATGACAGAAGATTATTTGAAAAAAATATTTGATTTCTCTGGCATGTGATGGCACCGCTGTCATGATGGGATGTAAAAGTGGAGTGAAAAAATTGCTGTCAGAACGTTTTCCTTCTATTATAGTTTGGCATTGTGGTAATCACAGACTAGAATTATCAGTAGGTGATGCTGCCAAGGAAACTTCAGGAATAAATAGATTCCAATCATTTATTGATAAACTGTATGTCATATCCCATGCTTCACCAAAGAATAGCAGAGAGTTGCATTCATGTGCAGAATTACTGGGGACTGAGCTGCTGAAAATTGGAAGAATTTTAAGTACCCGATGGGTGTCATCTAGTTTGCGTACACTTTTGGTTGTATGGAATAATTTTGAATCCCTTGTGTATCATTTTGAACAAGCAATGCATGATCCTACAAGAGATGATAAATTTATTTATTTATTTATTTATTTATTTATTTATTTATTTATTTATTTATTTATTTTTATTTTAATCCCATTTATATCCCGCCCTTCTCCAAAGACTCAGGGCAGCTTACAATCTAAGCACAAATCAATGTGCTTAGCAATAGCCTTCATTCTATGTATATGCCTGCTTATTAGGGCTTTCGGGGGGCCTAAATTATGAACTGTTATTTATTTATTTTATTTTAATTCCATTTATATCCCGCCCTTCTCCGAAGACTCAGGGCGGCTTACAAACTTAGCAGTAGCCTTCATTCTATGTATATGCCTGCTTATTAGGGCTTTCACACACACCCCAAGCGGCATTATTACAAAGTCAGCTTAATTGCCCCCAACAATCTGGGTCCTCATTTTACCTACCTTGGAAGGATGGAAGGCTGAGTCAACCTTGAGCCTGGTGGGATGCGAACCTGCACTAATTGCAGGCAGCTGGTGTTACTTAAGGAGGCATTAGCCCACTGCTCCACCAAGGCTCTTATGATGGCTTGAAAAGAAAAATAACATCTACAGAATTTTTATTGGACCTAGGATTGATGTGTGACGCTCTCCAAGAATTGTCAGATTTAAGTTTGGATCTACAGGACCGCAACATCGACTTGTATAAGGCAAATAAGAAAATAAAAATACTGGTACAAGTTTTTGAAGAAAGAAGACAGAACTTTGGGCCCTATTATAAATGTGCTGTTGCTGCTGTAAGTGATCTTCGCTTTTGTGGAGTTTTACTTCACAAAAGAGATTCAGAAAAGGATCCTCCCATTGACCCAAGTATATTTTATACAAAATTGAAAGAGTCAATTGAAAAAAGATTACTTGATAGCAAAGACGATGAGTTGGCGTATTGGTCTCACGTACTTGATCAAATACATTGGCCTGAAGATGTTAATACTCAACTGACATTTGGAGAAGTGAAAATTAGAAACTTATCAATCAGACTGCAACTAAATGAAAGAGAAATGATTTGTGGATTCCATGAATACATTCTCGAAAAGACATATCCAGAAAAACTGTTGCATTTGATGCGGACTCTGAATACCATTCCTATTTCTTCAAGTGAATGTGAACGTGGGTTTTCACAGATGAATCTAATTGCCATCCCAACAGGAGCTTCGTTAAAGACTAAGACAATTTCAGCACTTTGTTCATCAAACTTGTCAAACTACCTCTGAGACTTTGATCTCTGGTTACTCAGAGGATGACATTTGGCGATAGATACTAAGAGCAAGGAAAGGAGTCAAGAAGATTTGCCAGACGAGAATTGGACAAAAGTTTGGAATTTTCTATGAACATTTGCCTTAAATACAATAAATTAAATGTATGTTAAGAATTGAATGTATAATTGTTTAATTATATAAATAAATATATAAATAAAATTATATAAATAAAAGATTAACAAGATGAGAGTTCCGGCACCTTTTTTTTTAAAAAAAGAAAAAAAGCCCTGATTTTATTACAGGAGACCTGGTGCTTGGATAATTCTCCTTTGCAAGAAATCTGCTCATATACCATACTGCCACTAAACTGAGTCTGTATGGATGAGCAAGTGATGAATTATCAATATTAATCTCAGCTGATATTAAAATAACTATACAACAAATGGATTGGGCAAACAGTGATTACAGTATATTCAGGTAATCCAGATAGATAACAAATATTTTTAAGTTAATTCTTTGTATTAACATATACTTTCCGACAGGACAGTACCCAAATCTGTGACTCAAGATCTGGTTCTGTCTGCAAACCCTTTTGGAGAGAGCTGACCAAATATTTCCAAATGTGGATATCTTGCATTTGTCATGACTTTAATGATAGAATTAGCAAAGATAGAAGCACCTATGTTAGGAAGTTGTAGTTTAATCCAAAGGATGAATGGTACCTACCCTGGTCCTCAGTTGACAAGCTACTGAACAAAAAAAATAAAAGGTTTCCTTATAGAATTTGACATTTAAGTAAAGGCTGTATAATCTTCATGGCTTTAACTTTTATAGTGGACATTATTTCTAATATCATTTGGAACCAGTGTCATTGATTACATCTTGATTTCTCCTGTATTCCATTCTCTCCTTTGATGTCCACAATGGAGTGAGTTATCTTCTACTCTTGATTTTGACCCTTACAAGGTTCTCCCCTCTATGAGGTACTATAATCTTGATGGCATCACCCATGTTAAATAACATCTCAGATGCAGCCCCAACCTGAGTGAGGAAATCACTTTTTAAAAAATATTCCAAGGCAAAGTGATAATCCATTTGTTGTATGGGACAACAATGTCATACAGAAGATTTGGATGTCCTTCAGGGCTCCACTGCTGCCTTTTAAAGAAAAAAGATAAGATTACCTTCCATCATTGTTAGAATACAACTTGCAGGAAACCCATTTTGCCAGACTCTATTTTCTTGATTAGCACAGTTGGGAATCAATCAACCCAAATTTTGTCACCTATTCTACAATGTATTCCCTACCATGTTCTCTGTCTTAAAAGCAGAGAACATGGTAGGGAATACATTGTAGAATAGGTGACAAAATTTGGGTTGATTGATTCCCAACTGTGCTAATCAAGAAAATAGAGTCTGGCAAAATGGGTTTCCTGCTTTTAAGACAGAGAAAACATTAGAGATAGGCTTTTTGAGAGGGATACCAATAAAGATTCTACTGCAGTACAATCATCCAATTTTCGTCCTGGTATCATTATTATAAAAACATAGAAGCCACTCCCAGTAACTAGTTAAAATAACCAGTGTCTCACTTAGAAGAATGTTAACATCCTTTGTATGCAGACTGTGCCCTCTGAATATCTCAAAAGTACATTCTGTAAACTTCCCATCAAATAACATCTCTGTAGGGTTGATTAAATGGAAGACATTATCTATTATGTCTTCCACTGTCCCATTTAAAATGATATCAGAGCTAAATTACTTATGATAGATGAACCTGAAGAGTAAAGACTTGGAAAAACAGAACTATTTTGAGGATGGGTTTCCAGCTGTCACAAACCATGTTGTTATTTTTGCTGTCACTTAAACTTAGAAAGACATGCTTAAGTTCTTTGTTGTGGCTTTGGCTTTGTTTGCTATAAGCCTTTTACATCTAATACTCTTTTTTTACTTTATTTTACAATCTTACTATTTTTCTATTACTCTGTTGTACTTTATGACATGCTGTATGTTATGACTTGTGGCTACAACAATAAACTTACCTTCTTTTTAATGGCCCACTTGCTATAAAATTGTATAACATTCAGAATCAAATTCTCAATGCCTCTTCAAACAGAATCATCTTAACACTCCCCAGAATACCAATACCTGCCAAAACACAGGAATCAGACAATGACTTTGAATACAAAGAAGTTGCTTCAGCAGGACCCAAGGAATGTCAGATTCAAAGACACAAAGCCAAGAATCACATGATGTTGATCAAGCATAAGCCTCTCCTGAGCAGCTGGAGAAGTCAGATAAGGAAAATAACTTCCCAGCTCCCAGACCTGATCAGTAGAGATTCTTTATGATGCTTCTTGTCAAAAAGCAAATACATTTCTTGGTTAGAGAGAGCTGGCTGCAATCTGTTTTAAAGGAAACTTCTGACTCATGTACCTTTGTTGACTCTTGCATGTTGTTCCTGTGGATTCTGTTTGTGCAAGAAACCTTCAGCCTCTGACTTATAGACTAGCTGACAATCCTGACACAACTCTTTGAACCTTGAACTGAATCTGCACACATCTTTTAAAAGTCTGACAAGACTCTGCTTTGATTTGCATTTGTTGTCTATTGTTGTCTCCTGTTGCAAACTGCTCATTACCATACCATAGCAACTGTATGTATTTAAGATAAGATAACCTTTATTGTCATTTTTTTTACTGTGGGCACAATGATACATATCAAAAATGAAATTTAGTTGCCCGCTCTCAAAGTGAACACATACATGACACACACCTAAACATGCTATATACAATATACTGTATACATATTATATACAACATATGTATAGACCTATACCCCTACATATATACATGTATAACATATGAATATTAAACACTGTCCATCTTGAATATATAACAGAAGGAGGAAGCTTGAGAGTTCACAAGGTTTATACTGTATGGAACGAAACTGTGGCTGAATCTGAATTTGGATACCACGGAGCCTCTTCCTAGAAGGTAACAAGGAAAAAGGTTGTGAAGAGGATGACCCAGACAATTTTACGGACCCTACTCAAGCAACACTTCTGTGCTATGTCCTAGATGGGAGAGAGAGAACTGCCAATGATCTTTTCAGCCATCCTCACCACTCTCTGCACCGCCTTCCTGTAGTATAGTAGTATAAAAATAACTGGTAGGCGATATTTTATTATCACATACTCAACATACATTACTTTAATAACCTAACAATTTGTAATTTATGGAAAAAACTCATTAAAAATTAAAATGGTGATAAAACAATAAAAATCTTTCTAGTTCCAGAGACCAGCTGATACTGAAATTTTTGATGACAAAACTGTTTAATTGCTTTGACAGGTTATTTTTGAGTACTCAAAGTGAACACATACATGACACACATCTAAACATACTATACACAACATATGTATAGACCCACACCCCTACATATACATAAGAAATATTAAACACTGTCTATCTTGAATATATAATGGAAGGAGGAAGCTTGAGGGTTCACAAGGTTAATGCTGTATAGAATGAAACTATGGCTGAATCTGGATGTTCTGCTTCGGATACCATGAAGCCTCCTCCCAGAAGGTAACAAGGAAAACAGGTTGTGAAGAGGATGTGTAGTGTCCCAGATAATCTTACAGACCCTGCTCAAGCAATGCTTCTGTGCTATGTCCTAGATGGGAGGGAGGGAACTGCCAATGATCTTTTCAACCATCCTCACCACTCTCTGCACCGCCTTCCTGTCTGAAGCAGTGATGCTTCCAAACCAGAATGTGATGCTATATGACAGGATGCTCTCAATCGTCCCCCTGTAGAAAGTGGTAAGGATAGGGGAAGGAAGATGTGTTTTTCTCGTGCAACGCAGAAAATGCAGGCACTGCTGTGCCTGCTTCACCAGTGTCTCCCTGTTGAGCGACCAAGCCAGCCTACTTGTTAACTGCACACCCAAGAATTTGATGCTGGTAACCATTTCCACAGGTAAATCATTAATGCACAGAGAAGTGTGGCTATGCCTGCCTTTTCTGAAATTGACAATAATCTCTTCGGTTTTTCTGGTATTTAAAACTAGGCTGTTCTCCTTGCACCAGTTCACCAACCCCTCAACCTCCTTGTGGTAAGCAGCCTCACTGTCATCATGAATAAGGCCCACTACTGTTGTATCATCTGCGAACTTCACAATATGGTTGGTGGCAAACCTAGCATAACAGTCATGGGTCAACAGGGTGAACAGCAGCGGACGTAGCACAGGTTTTTTTAATTTTTTTTCATTTGTCACATTAATATGACTGCCCATCTCATACAGTGATTCTGGGTGGCATACAATAACGCCTACTATTTTCTCACCTTGGGAAGGATGATGATCTAGAGCCATGGTGGCTGTAATATATGATAGTTAAAACATTTACTGTTGACAAACGCTAGTTTGACAGCTGACAGCTCCCCACGTGGTTAACTGCTGACAGCTCCACATGTGGCTACCGATGACAGCTGCGAGCTGACAGCTCCACACGCGGTTGCTGCGGATTGGTCGAAGACGGAAGCGGCGGGAGAATCCCCGGACGTGGATTGGCTAGAGGCTCGCTGGCTCGGCTATAAAAGGAATTTTTTGAACGTGTTAACGTTGTTCCGTTCAGATGAAATAAAGCCGCTGATTGCATCCAATGCCTGCTGTCCTCATTGACTAGGAACCTGCCTGAGAACACTACATCTGGCGACAAGGGTGGTACTGCTTCACGGAGCTATCTACTGAGCGAAGTCACGAGCTGATTGTCACTGAGCTGAAGTCACTGGGGAAATCACCCCAAAGAATCCATGAAGCAGTAGTCACCAGGACAGCATGACTTCACTTGGACAGATCAGGGAATTTGATATCAAATACCCCGAGCGATGGGAATCGCACTTAGGACAGGTAGAGGGCTACCTCCTATTCAACAGGATAACTGAAGACCGCCTGAAGGCTGCAGCTTTACTCTTCCTAAGCGGGCCAGCCATCTACGATGTCGCCGCCGGACTCTGTAACCCGGACCCAGTCAACACCGTCCCCTATGTGGAACTGACTGACAAGTTGAATAAACACTTCACACCAACACGCTCAGAACTATACTGGTGACTTTGGTTCGCCCAGCGGATCCAATGTCCCGGCGAGGCTGCAATCGACTTCATTGCTATATGACACGCCGCATGCTGGTGCCATTTCCCGGACCTCGAAGACAGGATCCAGGACCAGATCGTCCTCGGACTCCTAGACAAGCGGCTTCAAAGGAAAATTGTTGCCAAACCGACAATGAGCCTCACAGAGGTCGTGAGTGAGATCTGAGCACATGAGACTGCTCATGAGGAGACCCAAGACCGACCCACCAGTGGGCACAATGGGTCAATCCACCACAGTAATTCTGCAGACAGCGAGGAAGAAATCACAGAACCCAACAACGGAATCGATGCAATCCAGCAAAACTTCAATAAACCTCAGGCACAGCGTGGTGCCGGGAGGGGACCAAACAGACCGCAGACGTCTAACTACCAAAGCCCCTGCACAACGAATTCTGGACAAAGATGCGCCAGCTGTGGAGCAGCCCACCCATGAGCATCATGCAAATTCAGGAATGCCAAATGCCACAAGTGCAGCAAGACCAGGCATATCTGCACCGTCTGTCGCAGCTGGAACCGAGGGAACATCAATGACCTGGAATCATCCCTGCCAGGTACGAAAAAACCCTACCCTCCATGCACAAAGCCCCCCTGGCGCTTAGTACAGACCACCAATTGGCTTGGGAGACCGGATAGCCAATTAAACGTCCACCAGTTGCTGAGGCCCAAGATAAAAATTATAGTCCATTTGCAAGGAGTTCCTTGTGAAATGGAGGTGGACTCCGGGTCCTCTGTCTCCATAATTTCACTAGAGACCTACAAAAAAATCTGTGGCCACAGCAAATGGAGGATTCCCCTGAAAATCACCAATATGAAATTGGCTGACTTTCAACAGGCTCCAATTAAACTGAAGGGGATTGCTACACTAACTGTTAGTTTCAAGGGATTCCAGGGACCACTAGAAGTTTTAGTCACCCAGGGGAAGGGGGCCAGTTTAGTGGGACTTAATTGGTTTCAGGCTTTGGGTATCTGGCTAGGAAGAGTCCATCTTACCCAGGCCAAAAGCCTCGGAACCGTCTGCAAACAATTCACAGACGTATTTGATGGCTCCCTGGGGAAATACACAGGGCCCCCTATCTCCCTAAAATTAAAGCCTGACATCCTCCCAGTTAGAATTAAGGCCAGAAGGGTTCCATTCACCCTCAAACAAAAAATTGAGGACGAACTGGAACACCTTGTAAAACTAGGAGTTCTGGAACCCATGGAAGGGAGAACCTGGGAGACCCCAATTGTCACCCCTGTTAAACCTAACGGGAAGGTGCGGATCTGCGTGGACTATAAGGCTACCCTCAACCACGCTCTGAACCCCCATGCTTACCCTGTTCCTTCGGTGAAGCACGTCCTCTCCGCGATTCAGTCTGGCGCCATCTTTGCAAAGCTGGATCTCGTGCATGCCTATTTGCAGCTCCCTGTTGCCAGGGAGACGGCGGATGCACAAACGATCGTAACACACCGCGGGGCTTTCAAAGTTCACAGACTGCAGTTTGGCATTTCTGTTGCTCCTGGCAACTTCCAGGAAGTCATGGAGCGAACTTTGAAAGGCATCCCAGGGGTGTGTCCTTACTTTGACGACATCCTAATCGTGGGTGAAAACGAGGAGGCACTGGCAGAGAGACTGCAAATGGTGCTCAGCATATTTTGCGCTGCAGGGTTAAAGCTTAAAAAAGAAAAGTGTTCAATAGGGGTGACATCCACAGAATTCCTAGGGTATAGGATAGATGCACAAGGAATCCATCCAACTGAATCTAAGATACAAGCTATTAAAAGGGCCCCAACACCAAAAAATAAAACTGAACTGCAAGCTTTCTTAGGACTCTTAAATTTTTATCACACCTTCCTTCCCCAGAAAGCAGTGAGAGCAGAGCCCTTACACAGACTACTAGATAAAAAAAACCCTTGGGAGTGGACAACTCTCCATGAAAACTGTTTCAGGGACCTAAAAGAGCTACTATCCAATAATTCAACCATCACCCATTACAATGAGCACAAACCAGTTTGTATAGCATGTGATGCCTTACCTTACGGGGTTGGCGCTGTGCTAAGCCATTTAGAGGAAGGGGGAGTTCAGAAACCAATTGCTTATTACTCCAGGACATTATCAAAGGCGGAAAGAAATTATGCCCAAATTGACAAGGAGGCATTAGCTATTGTTGCAGGGGTAAAAAAATTCCACGATTATTTATATGGCAGGGAATTCATGATCTTTACAGATCACAAACCCTTGTTGGTACTATTTACCGTAGGCAAACAAACCCCTCAAATCCTGTCCCCAAGGGTCCTGTGCTGGTCTACATTTTTATCAGCATATTCATTCAATTTACTTACAAACCAGGTAAGGAAATGTGTCATGCTGATGGCTTAAGCAGACTGCCCTTACCCAATATTGACCCAGACCCAGCACCTGGGGGACAAATTTAGGCCATCGAAGAACTGCTTGATTACCCCCTGCAGGTAAAGGACATTGCTCAGCAACAATCAGAGACAAACTCCTCAGCAGAGTATCAGCTTGGGTAACCTCCGGATGGCAAGGCCAGTGTCTAGGGCCTGAATTCCAGGCTTACTTCATTAGGAGGAATGAATTATCCACACACCAAGGGTGTGTATTATGGGGTAGCAGGGTTGTCATACCGGAGAAACATAGGGTCAGAGCCCTCCTAGCACTGCATGAAGGCCATCCAGGCATTGTAAAGATGAAAGCATTAGCACGTAGCTACCTTTGGTGGCCGGGGTTGGACAAAGACATAGAAAAACACATAGCTGAATGTCACCCTTGTCAGTAGTCTAGACCAGGGCCACCTCACGCACCCCTGCACAAATGGGAAGCAGCTCACAACCCCTGGTCAAGGATCCATGTGGATTTCGCTGGACCCTTCCAGGGACAACTGTTCCTCATTGTAGTCGATAGCTATTCAAGGTGGCTAGAGGTCATCCCAGTTAGAAGCCTAACCACAGGCAGCACTGTACAAGCGCTAAGGGGGCTCTTTGCCACACACGGTCTCCCCGATATAATAGTCTCAGACAATGGACCACAATTCACTTCTGCCGATTTCCAGATTTTCACCAGGGCCAACTTGATTAAACACATCACCTCAGCTCCCTTCCAGCCATCCACTAACGGCCTGGCTGAAGTCATGGTCCGGACCACCAAAGACACATTACGCCGCATCATCTCTGGCAACTGGCACCAACGCTTAGCTCAGTTCCTTTTAGCCCAGCACTCTACCCCCTGCACAGCCACCGGCAAGAGCCCTGTGGAGTTACGTTGGGGCCGCCGCCTGGTCACAAAACTGGACAGGCTGCACCCGCATAGGGTGGCAGCTGAATTTGAACTACCCATCACTTCCAGACAATTCAACGTCGGGGATTATGTGTGGGCCAAAAATTTTGGACTAGGTAACAAATGGCTACCAGGGGTGGTTATTCTTCGCACCGGGCCTATCTCATATCTTGTTGAGGGGGAAGGGGGCCATTAGTTAAGACGTCATGTAGACCAATTAAGGAAAAAAGGACCTAACAACCACCCTCCAGCTCCTGAGAAGCAACCAGTTTCAAGGGAACAAGTCACCCTTACCCCCAGCACCCAGGAGGCACTCCAGCAAGAAGAACCAGAAAATCTCCCAGACCCTGGGGAACCCCCTCCCTTGGGGGCAAACTCCAAAGCTGTCCCAAACCATCAGAGCAGCAAGGACTCCACAGCCGTAAATCCCCTACCTCCTACCAGGGAAAATATAGTTGAGAATTCCCTAAGACGCTCCATCAGAACTAAAAGACCACCTGCATACTTGAAAGACTATGTGTGGGCTGGGGGGGGCAAGAGACCGACTAAATGAACACTGAACAACAAAAACTTGTAAATAGTTAACTGTTTAGTTGTGGGGGGGAAGGGGTGTAATATATGATAGTTAAAACATTTACTGTTGACAAACGCTAGTTTGACAGCTGACAGCTCCCCACGCGGTTAACCGCTGACAGCTCCACATGCGGCTACTGATGACAGCTCCGAGCTGACAGCTCCACACATGGTCGCTGCGGATTGGTCGAAGACGGAAGCTGCGGGAGAATCCCCGGACGTGGATTGGCTAGAGGCTTGCCGGCTTGACTATAAAAGGGGTTTTTTGAACGTGTTAACATTGTTCCGTTCAGATGAAATAAAGCCGCTGATTGCATCCAACGCCTGCTGTCCTCATTGACTAGGAACCCGCCTGAGAACTCTACAGTGGTGAACCTGTGGCACACGTGCCACAGGTGGCACGCAGAGCCCTTTCTGTGGGCACGCATGCCATCACCCCAGAGGGATGCGGGGTGGGGCTGTTCCCCTCCCCCTCTCCTTGCGCACCTGACTAGTGGGAGCTGGAGAGGGCAGGGAAACCAAATCCAGCAGCCCTCTTGGTCTCTTTCTCTGTCTGTACTGGGAGTCTGGGAGCAGCTGTGAGAGCTGGGCGGGGAGAGGGGAACCTATAAAAGGAGCAGTTTTTGGCGGGAGAGAGAGAGAGCACGTGACCTTTGGAAGCAATGGTGCAGTCGGGACAGTGAGTGAGCGGCGTCAGTTTGGACACAGGGCGAGTGAACTAGCAAAGCAATCTTTGAATTGCTCCAACAGAGTTCTTTGTATTTTCTTATGAGCCCTTTCCCCCTGATATATAGGAGGTGAGGCAGAAACCTGTCTTCCGCACTTTTATGTGTTCAATCATTCTTACATTTAATTATGTGAAAAAAATGCTTTTTTCTACATCTGAAAAGAAATTAAGGTAAGATCTTTATTGGTCTGATCTAGGGCTCTAAATGCATATTTTGGTTATAAATTAATCAATTTCTCTATGGTCATCTTCTTTTCCACTACTACTATCATCTCTCCAATAGTTTAGAGTCTCCCTGCCACCTAACATTTTAATTAAATCCCAAGAGAAAATATTATATGGAAACTCTTCCTATTGGACTTCTTCAAATCCGGCTGCCAGAAATGACAGCAAGGTGGAGCCCATTCCACTAAGAGGAACTGCAAGGTCTGTCATTGTTTAACAGTCAAACTCAAAATCAGCAATTCAAATGAATTCAAAAGAAGCTCTCAAGAGCCCTATGAATGAGATGGAAAACTGAAACCTCTTTACAAAAGAAGACTTTTTAAAATAAAATTAGAGGAGAGATTTCAGCAGGATATTTTAAAAAATGTTTTATAACTGGTAGATAAGCTATTGAAATGATGAATACATTTACCAGTTTCCTTTCTTCATGAATTGTATTATTATTACTTAAATGACTAAACACAAATGCACTAACAAAGACACATAATAAAATAATTCTGTTCCATAAGGTAGCTCTCTGCTTCTGTCTTCATGAACTCATTGCCCTGATTAACTGAATTTGGCTTGGTAGCTCATTAAATTCCCTGTGCAGTTTCACATTTCTATCAGAGGTCATGTTTGCAAAAGAGAGATGCCCTCTAGATAAGCTTGCAAAGCTTATAAAAGGCTTTGAATGTCATCAAAGGGACCTTACACAGGATTCTGTTAAATGGAAACATACACTGAAGATAGCAGTATTTAGTTTTGTCCATAGTGACATGGTTATTAAGCAGATGTAGTATCTTTTCTTTCTTTAAAGATGTAGCTTTGTCCTGGACTTAAACTGAGCTTTATGATGCATGCCCCAGTCTGAGTTTTGCATAGGTTTGACTGAAACTCTATTACTTTGCATCACAAATTGCGATGGCTCAGTGTGTTAGGACGCTGAGCTTGTCGATCAGATGGTCGGCAGTTTGGCGGGTCGAATCCCGAGTACCGCATAACAGAGTGAGCGCCTGTTACTCGTCCCAGCTTCTGCCAACCTAGCAGTTCGAAAGCACGTAAAAATGCAAGTGGAAAAATAGGGACCACTTCAGTGGGAAGGTAACAGCGTTCCGTGCGCCTTTGGCATCTAGTCATGCCAGCCACATGACCATGGAGATGTCCTCGGACAAACGCTGGCTCTTCAGCTTTGAAATGGAGATGAGCACCGGCCCCTAGAGTTGGAAACGACTAGCATGCATGTGCGGGGGAACCTTTACCTTTACCTTTATAAGGGGATACCTCAGGTCAGCTGAATCTTGGTTTCTATCCAAATTAGCTGAAAGATGCTAAAAAAAACCTTTTTAGCTTCAAAGTTCTCTTCATATGCTTTTGATGCATATAACATATATATATATACTTCCAAACATGTCATAGAATCATCTTCCCTGCATATTTATTGGAAATAATTAATTTAGGCCAGTTGACTACTGTGAAAGGATGATGGAAAGAGAATTAAACTTGGAAAATAATTAGGTGATACAAAGGATATCTCTGTGCCAGAGAGAGTCTAAATTCTCAAAGTGTCCACATGTTCTTTAAAGGCCTACGTTTGGACCTTAGAAACCTCAAGACAAAGCAAGATAACCCATCTTTTCTCTTTTTATTTTTTGTCTTTCTGTCATTTCTTTCCTACACTAAAAATGAAGAGGCCTTCTTTACAGAGCATTTTTGTTTTGAGAGAACAAATAGCTACATCTTTAAAGGAATTTGGACTCTACGTAGGAAATTGATGCCCTTGCCTATTCTGCAATTGCTTTACCTTTTAATTTCCCTTTAACCTTCTTTAACAATAGGCAAGTGTATGGAAATAGCTGGCGCTTAATAATAGAAATTGGAAATATTCTTTAGATCAATTTATTATTGATTATCCAGAATATTTACATTTGTATTCATATTCTGATAAATAACTGAAATACAATAATAAGGTTCAGCTTTTGAAAATCACACCCTCTCAAACTACACATTATACCATATATTGACAGCTCATAGTTCTCAGCTTTAAACCATACTTCATGTCTTGTGCAAAGCTGTTGAATGCTTCTGTTTCCCCCCCACTAACAAATGATTGACTTAATTTTCAGTTCCTAATGGCAGCATTGCTTTCTCTCCTTCAGCTACTTTCATTAAGATTGAAAAAGCAAATTATGAATTCATTAGAAATAATGACATAGTCTGGCACATAGTCTAGGCACATTTGTTTTACAGGGGTAAATATGTGTTCTTGTATATTTACCCCTGTAAAGCAAATACCTGTGGGTGAGAGAGACCAAGAAACCTGGATTAGAACAATTCTATAGGCAAAAATGTTAACCCTGCCTGCAACTGGGCAGTGATTCAAATCCCCCAGCTGCTTTCACCCTTTTAAATGAGTAAAAGGACATGTCAGTGATTTGATTAGCTTTGCCTTTACAGAGAACCAAGCTTTTACCAGAGATTTACAAGCTGGTGAAGTACACTGAAATAATTCATTTTGCTTTTATGATCATTGGTTTGATAAAAGTTAAATCTTGTAAATAGATTGCATTTAAGAAAGAGAAGGTTGAAGGATCATTTATGGCTAGTACATCGTTTCACTGAATTAAATATGAGTGCTATGCTGCTAAGGAAGCTAAATTGTTTGTTGCCATATAAAAGAACATTTTGAATATTCTGAAATTTCAAAAGATAAGCTATGGGTAGACTGTCTAGCTAGGAATGTTTTATTCTTAAAGCTGCATGTGAAAGGAATAAAAATGAAGTCTTATTTTTGAGTCTGGAAGAAGTGAAGTATCTTTGGGCACAATATGGATACAGTAGGTTTTAGGATGCTTCTTTGAATGTCTTAGATACACCTCTGATCAATATGTTTTTAAATAAAAGCAAATACTATAAAATATCAATACATTTTCAAACCCCTCTATAAAAACTGAGCTCCTGAAATTTCTTTTAATTCACATGTAGTATCTTAAGGAAAGGACGAAGAGAAATACAAAGTTTAGCCCTCTTTTTGATAGCAGCCTTTTTATATCCAAGATTTGCAGAAGGAATATTTTGGAAAGCTACAATGGTGGCTTTTTTTTTAACTCTGTGATATGAAATGCTTAAACAAAAGGCTATGCTATAACAAAACAGTCATTTGACCAAATTCTGTTTTGTGGTCCATCAATGCTTCTTTGTTAGGGTGACATCTCTAAAATATGCCTTTGTCCTGAGTGGAATGTTTCTAGAGGCGTTCAACATAAGTAGCTTGGTAGGCAGTTGGTAGTCTCAGGATGAAATATGCAATCAAATCATTTAAAATCTAATTTTAAAATTGTGTATTTTCTGTACCATATCCAGTTCTTTACCTTACTGAAACTTAAGCCTGAACAGTACAGACTAAACTCTGTAACTCAAGACTTTCAAAGTATTTTACACATAACTTTATTGTCTTGCAAAGTATGAAAGAAAGGAGTATTCTTCTTTTTTTTCAGTATAACAAGTTATGTATTTGTTTGTCAGTTCCTTTTGGACTTTGTTCAGCTCCTTTTGGACTTCGATGTCTCTGTTCAGATATGGAAGTATTGTGAGAACTATACCTAGGAACTAAATTTGGAATCTGTTATGTATGGAGGTTTAAGCAACAGCTTGGCAAATACCACCAGGTGGCGCTGTACCATTACCGTATTGGCTGGTTAGCTTTTGGCGGGAGATTCAGACGAACGGATTGGCCGAGAGTGTACCTGGCTAGGTATATAAGGGGTACAGGTAACCCCCTTTGTTCAGTACAGTCCTACCCACAATAAAGAGCTGATGCTGTATTCATCTGCCTGCTGTCTTCCATGCAGTCCAGAACCCACTACACAATAGTGGCGACGAAGGTGGGATGCTGCTTCACTCAGAGCTGAAATCACTAGCTGAAATCACTAGTTGAAGTCACTAGGGAAAGGAGGAGAGGGGTATCTTTTCTCCGATTCCTTACCTTTTGAAGCAGCATCTACAGGACCGGACACAGCATGGCAAAACCTGGTCAGATCCGCGAATTCGACGTCAGCTATCCCGAACGCTGGGAATCGCATCTGGGCCAGGTCAAGGGATACCTGCTGGTCAACCAGATCACGGAAGACTGATTTAAAGCGGCGGCTCTGCTGTGCATTAGCGGGCTAGCCGTTTACGATATAGCCATCGGGTTGTGCTCACCAGCAGCTATCGGAACTGTTTCCTACAGTGATCTCACGGCCAAACTAAACAAGCATTTCATGCCGCTGAGGTCTGAAATGTTCTGGCATTTCAGGTTCGTTCAGCAGATCCAGTTACCAGGCGAACCAATGGCCAATTTTATAGCGGCCGTGCGACAGGCCGCCTGTCTCTGTAAGTTTCCTGATTTAGAAGAGCGGCTTCGTGACTGGATCGTTTTTGGTCTAAGTGAGCAGCGGCTACGACAGGCACAATTCCTGTTAGCACAACACACCACACCTTGCATGGCTACGGGGAAGAGCCCAGCAGAACTTTGTTGGGGCCAGCGCCTCATCACCAAATTGGACAGGCTACCCCCCGACAGAGTGGCGGCAGAGACTGAGCAACCCAAGCCCATTAGAGAACTTCTCACCAATGACCTGGTTTGGGCACGGAACTATGGGCTGGGACATGCATGGATTCCAGGGGTGGTGGTTGACAGGACTGGGCCCTTGTCCTACATTGTAGGGGTGGAGGAGGACCGTCAGATCAGATGACACATAGATCAAATCAGGAAGCGAGTTCCTGAAAGGTCACTGATCAATCAACCCCAACAACCGACATCAACAGGACGGGAGGAGAGCCGGTCTTTACAACAACAACGCCCTGGACAATCATGCCAGCATGGCTGCAAGGGCTGACCCTCATGACAGCATGGCTGCAAGGGCTGACCCTGGAATGGGTCAACCTGGAACTCTGAGCCAGGACTCAACCTCTGACTCTGCTGTCCCAGATGGAGGGCAAACTCTGAGGCCGTTTTCCAGAGCTCACAGGCCACCTGCTTATCTCGCAGACTACGTTCAATCTTGAGGGAGGGACAGGCCAGAGTCAAGTCTTGGTTTCCCATTAACCATTGTAACAGCAGGAAAATATTATGTATAATGTTTTGTATTAGATATATTGTTTGTTCTTTTAAGGGGGAAGGGGTGTTATGTATGGGGGTTTACAGCTCAGCAAATACCACCAGGTGGTGCTGTACCATTACCGTATTGGCTGGTCAACTTTCGGCAGGAGATTCAGACAAACGGATTGGCCGAGAGTGTACCTGGCTAGGTATATAAGGGGTACAGGTAACCCCCTTTGTTCAGTACAGTCCTACCCACAATAAAGAGCTGATGCTGTACTCATCTGCCTGCTGTCTTCCATGCGGTCCAGAACCCACTGCACAATAGAATCATGTAAGATTTGTCTTGTCCTTTGATGAAATCAGACAAGTGCTTTAACCAGTAGATATTTGAAGAATATTGAAATACAACAAATTGTTATGTATATGGTTTATGTATATTATTATTTAATAGCAGCAATAGGAAGAAGGATAATTTGGATCAGGTACCAAATACTTTTAGTCATTGTTACGCATTAAGATATATGAAGGCTTAAGCACCAATGTTTCACATGTTCCATTCTCCACATGTGACCAGATGGCATGGAAAAAGAACTTGATCTGCCAATAAACTTGAGCAGATCTCTGCAATTGATAGATGAAAATCATCTGATATCTCACTGCATATTGAAAGCACCTATCCACTAGCCTCATAACTCATCCATAATTAGAACAATTAGGGCTCTTTTGTTATATATTATAGAGCCAGTTAGGTTTAGCTGTACCAACAGAAAGAATTGAGAAGAATTACAGAGCTATTGTGTGAGAAATCAATAGTCTCACCTGGTTCCAGAAACAGTAACAGATCTACCCTTGGATGTAAATAATTGAAAAAATAAATGGCAGCTAGTTCATGTCCTGATTCTGAACCAGAAACACTGCATGGACAAGCAAGCATGATGATATAACAGAAACTTCATTATTTTTCAACAACATCCTACACTACAGTACAACTTGTGCAATTCAACATGATCAGGTTATACATAGTCATGTTTCGAGAATCTGAAGAAATTACAGTAAAATGAGATAACCATGACTTTGAATAGATCTTTTGGAACTGTGTATTAGACAGAAAAAAACTTTCTCATAGATAAATGGTCTAAAAGTGTATGTATGTGTGTGTATCTATATCTATATCTTTATCTACATCTACATCTATTTTTTATTTTTTTATTTTAATTCCATTTATATCCCGCCCTTCTCCGAAGACTCAGGGCGGCTTACAAGCTTAGCAGTAGCCTTCATTCTATGTATATGCCTGCTTATTAGGGCTTTCACACACACACCCCAAGCGGCATTATTACAAAGTCAGCTTAATTGCCCCCAACAATCTGGGTCCTCATTTTACCTACCTCGGAAGGATGGAAGGCTGAGTCAACCTTGAGGCTGGTGGGATGCGAACCTGCACTAATTGCAGGCAGCTGGTGTTACACACACACACACACACGTGCGCGCACACACACACGTGCGCGCACACACAGACACACACAAACAGACACACAGACACACAGACACACACACACACACACACACACAGAGTATATGTATGTATGTATGTATATATCAACTAACTTGACATGAAAAACCACTTGGAGAACAATATAACTCATTCCTGAGTTCTCAAGTATTCCCTATTCCTTACCGTAGTCCACCAGTAAAGCTTTGTTGCCTATTTAGACATTAATGATAGCACACCAGAACAGGATAAATATAACTGCCAGTTGATTAGCATCAATGACCCATGTTATAAATCGTCCACATTTTTTAAAAAAAAGAAACAGTTCAATATTGCTCCTCTTATTTTGAAGAAAATGCATTTATAGGTCTCAGTTTAAATTAATTTTATTTTTATTTTATTTTAATTGCATTTATATCCCGCCCTTCTCCGAAGACTCAGGGCGGCTTACAAGCTTAACAGTAGCCTTCATTCTATGTATATGCCTGCTTATTAGGGTTTTCACACACACCCCAGCGGCATTATTACAAAGTCAGCTTATTGCCCCCAACAATCTGGGTCCTCATTTTACCTACCTCGGAAGGATGGAAGGCTGAGTCAACCTTGAGCCTGGTGGGATGCGAATCTGCACTAATTGCAGTCAGCTGGTGTTATTTAAGGAGGCATTAGCCCACTGCTCCACCAAGGCTCTTAATCAAACTGAATCTTTTTTTAAAAAACAACAACAACAACATTCTCCTCCTACAGATATTTTCCTAAACAGGGCCTGAATTGAGAATTTACTGAAACTGGAATAGAAAATAAGTTTAGAAATGATCTAAACTGGTTTCTGCATTAAGATCACAATTATCCAAACTCTAAAGGAAAATGTCCTTCACTAAACTGAAGGAGAATTGTGAGGAAAAACTGTGCCTGACATCACTGTTAATACTGATGTGTGAACAGGGTTAACAATCAGAGAATGTACACCAGTATTGTTGCCTGTCCAAAATAACTACAGTGTTTCTCCAAAAGTAAGACCCACCCAGAAAATAAGCTCAAGCATGATTTTTTAGCGTGTGCCTAATATAAGCTCTACCCCCAAAATAAACCTTAGTTAAGAGCCCGCCCATTACATCCCACCATCTGGCTGCTCATTGCTGCAATGGGGCAGGAGGCTGCACAGCATGCTGGTGCTGCCACGAGTTGAGGCAAGGCAGGTGGGGGTGGGGGTATATGGAGCTGCCCCATGCACCCCATATCCACTTACCTCAGGGTCCCTGCAGCCAGGACACTCCCCGCTCAGCGAACTCCCCTGCCCGTTCAATTACCAGACTGCCCACCTGCCTCTTCCATCCCCTCCTGAGCCAAACTGCCATACAATGGAGGATGGGCGGGGGAGGCTTGGTTGCCTTATCCGGTCCCCCTCCATTGTTTTGGAGCCAGGGGAGAGTGATGGTGAAAGGCCTCTGCCGCCACTGTGCATCAGCCGCGGTCACCACTGGAGGAGCTTCGGTCCCTGCTGACCCCGCCTCACCTGCCCCACAGATCACCTGCCACCTCCTCTTCCACCACCTGCTGCTTGGGTCCTGCAGCGCTATGTTGCACTACCTGCTGCCCGTTCACCACCTGTATTGTGTGGTTTCAATGGCTCTGGAGGCCAGTGGTAGGCTCTCTGCATCATCCCTGGGCTGGCAATTTCAGCCACTGCCGCCCTTCATGGTTCTGCCCACTCAGCCACAGGAGAGTTGGTGGCTGGAGTCATGGCAGCAGGGTCTTCAGAGTGCCCCCATCACCAGCCTGGGTATAACTCTCCCATGGCTGTGTGGGCCAAGATGTGAAGGGGGCCAAGGGGCTGAAACCACCAGCTCAGGGATGATGCAGAGAGCCTATCACCACCCTCCAAAGCTGCTGCCATTGAAACCATAAAATACAGGTGGTGAATGGGGAAAAGGTAGCATGATACAGCGAAGCAGGACCCAAGCGGCAGGCAGAGGAGAAGGCAGCTGCCAGTGCCAGCAGGTGATCTGCAGGGCAGGGCAGGGATGGTGGGGACCAAAGAAAGCCCCTCCAGTAGCAATTGTGGCTGATGTGCAGCGGTAGTGACCTTTCACCGTCAGTCACCCCTGGCTTCAAAACATCCGAGGAAGACTAGGTAAGGCGACTGAACCTCCCCTACCTATCTTCTGTAGCATGGCCAGTTCTCTTGGGAGGGGAGTGAAAGATGGGGAACTCATCAAATTTGCAGATGACACCAAGCTGGCAGGAATAGCCAACACTCCAGAAGACAGGCTTAAGATACAGGAGGATCTGGACAGACTTGAACACTGGGCGCTATCTAACAAAATGAAATTCAATTGTGAGAAAAGTAAGGTTCTACTTTTAGGCAAGAAAAATCAAATGTACAGGTATAGTATAGGTAGTACCTTGCTCAATAGTAGTAACTGTGAGAGTAGACAATCACTTAAATATGAGCCAGCAGTGTGCTGCAGCTGCCAAAAAAGCCAACACAGTGCTAGGCTGCATTAACAGAGGGATAGAATCAAGATCATGTGAAATATTAATACCACTTTACACTGCCTTGGTAAGGCCACACGTGGAATACTGCATCCAGTTTTGGTCACCATGATGTAAAAAAGATGTTGAGACTCTAGAAAGAGTACAGAGAAAAGCAACAAAGATGATTAGGGGACTGGAGGCTAAAACATATAAGGAATGCTTGCTGGAATTGGGTATGTCTAGTTTAATGAAGAGAAGGGCAAGGGTTGACATGATAGCAGTGTTCAAATATCTCAGGGTTTGCCCCAAAGAAGAGGAAGCCAAGCTATTCTCCAAAGCACCTGAAGGCAGGACAAGAAGCAACGGATGGAAACTAGTCAACGAGAGAAGCAACCTAGAACTAAGAAGAAACTTCCTGACAGAACAATTAACCAGTGGAACAACCTGCCTCCAGAAGCTGTGAATGCTCCAACACTGGAAGTCTTTAAGAAGAGACTGGCCAGCCATTTGTCTGAAATGGTATAGGCAGTGCTTTTTTTGTAAAAGAAAAAGGTGCCGGAACTCACACATGTCATACAGCCCGCCTTGCCTACCCTACAAGGTTCCATCCAAAAAAGGTGCCGGAACTCCGTTCTGAGCGTTCTATGAGAAAAAAAGCCCTGGGTATAGGGTTTCCTGCCTGAGCAAGGGGTTGGAATTGTTGTTGTTGTTATTATCATCAGGGAAACATGCAGGGGAATTCATGCAGGGGAATTCACTGGAGAAAAAAAGTATGTTTGGAAGAATTATCAGTTAAAGGAAACCAGGCTGTCAAAGAACTGGATAGCTGGACACTATCAAAGCTAATACCAGTCAAAGCCAGTAGTGGGATTCAGCTTGTTCGCACCACTTCGGCAGAACCAGTAGCTAATTTTTTGTTGCCCAGGCCCAGAATGGACTTCCGGAAGCAGCATCCATACAGAGAACCAGTTGTTCACATATTTGAATCCCGCCACTGGCCAAAGCATAGAAAACCTGGCCCACAGAATTGCCAAGAATTGGACTTGACTGAATGGATAACATCACCATCAGTTAGGAAAACAAAAACACAAAGATGCATAAATGTTAATCATAGTGTGAATAAACTACAAAGTCAGACTGATTCTGATTAAGTAGGAACCCAATTAATTGATTGGAAACTGGGATCTTCTGGATACATTATGCAAACTTTCGAAGTTCCGAGTACTGCAGAAAGGCAAGCCATAAAATGCTAGACTTAACCTTGAATTTTTATTTCTCTTTAGAATTTCAGGATGGGATGTGGAGAAGACAGAAAAAAATAGATTGAATTTTAAAGTTCTGAATTAGATTTTAAAACCCAATAAATTAAAAAAAATGATTTGATTTTATACATAAATGAAAATCTTCATGGGTAATACACAATGAAGTAAAATAATATCAACAAATTTCATCTAATGGTATCAAAAAAGCAAAATATTTTTAAACAACATAGTATTTAAAGATGCTAAGAATCTCCACATTTATTTCTCTGAAACAAGACAGATATATTAATAGATCTATACAAATTTATATCAATTGTAACAATTAAACTATAAAGAGCCATAATGAGTCTTAAGAATTCCTGTTTTGTGAAGACATACACAGAACATAGTTTTGCATTGTATAGGTAATTATACTACCATATGCAGCCACATCCTATCTTTCTTTCTTTCTTATTTTTAGGGATGCATGGCAAAACAAAGAATGTGGTCAGCTTCCCCAAACCATTGTGCTATTGCTGTGGACTACAAATAGCTCCAATTGTCCAAGAACAACAGAGTTGCAGGGCCTTATTTTCTTTGGAAAAACAAACAGGTGGACTTGTGTTAAAGAAAATAAACATTGGGTAAAATTCACATTTTAATATAGAAGATCTTAAACTGAATATAAAAATTGAAGCAGAGAACTTTATTTTAGGCTTAATGAACAAAGATTTAAAAGAAAATAAAAATCTGGGAATCTTGATTTATGCACAAAATCAACAGATACTTTGATCCCCACAACAGACAAATCACTGAAAAAAGTGACGGAACTAGCAGAGATGGCTAAATTGACTGCTCTAATCAAAGAAAAGAACACATCCAACTTTATCTCTACTTGGAAACCACTTCTGGATTTTGTGGGAGAGATAGAAAAAAAAAGCAATATTGACTTTGTGTTTTGCTGATTAGATAAGTTTGTTGTTAGAGAAATGACAAGGACATGTTAAGTATGTAAAAAGACAAAGTTGAGGCTGTAATGTTATTGTGTTATTTTTCTGTACTAAGGCTTTTCTTTGTTTTTTTCTCCTTTACTGTACTCCTCTTTTTTTCCCCCTTTTCCTCCCTCATTTTCCCACTATTTTCATTTTCATTGGTATTTTCTACTTTGATAAGTTTAATAAAAACAATTAATTAGAAAAAAATCAAACAATTGTTAAAGAACTTAATTCCAAGAAATAGCCTCTGCATTTTTGTTTCTCTTTTTTAAATGTAATAATGTTATTAAATTACATATAACTATTTAATAATTATAGTTACATTATTTATAGCAATTTACGGTAAATTTAAACAAACTTCTACAAATTAAAAAAGAAAAAATAGAATGGGCTAAAAAAAGCAAATAGAAAAATATGTATATAGTAAAGAAAGAAGAAATGTTAAAAAAACTACTTCCCCTTTCATTAGAAGTATAAACAATTTTAGTATAATTTATCACCTTTTCTTAAAATATAATTAAGGAGCTCTTTTTCCTATATCTCATCTGTTATGTATAAACCAATCCTTAAAACCTTTTCATTCAGTCCTGAGAGTAAAAATCCATTAAGAATTGGGTTTTTAAAAACATTTAATTTTACTTTGATCAAGTAAATCAACTTTAATTCTTTTCCTTTACTTTTACCTATAGTAATCATAATCATAATCATCCCCCAGTGAGGCACTACCTTGATGTGGTTGTGGGGCTTGTGTACTCTGAGGAAGATGAGAGCTATGCCAGAGGTTCAACCATACTGGACAGGTCTCATCAGAGGAGTCAGACAAAGCGTGTCTCTCCCATAAAAAATATGGTGAGACATAAATTTTGGAATGCCATACTGGCTCAGATGCCGCCTGAGTTAACAAGGTCCATGCTAGATGTTGGAGTTCCTGGATATCTGGTGAAAAATGGGTTACAGGACTGTTGGCTGAGCAACCAGGGCCAGCAACTGCAGAACTACTGGAAGAAAAGGTGTTTACCCGTCACAAATACACAGTGATTGAAAACTAAGAAATAATGATCTGTTATTACAGATAAAGTCCAACAAGAAGAGGATATCTAAAATGAATACACCAGCTCTGGAAGTAACAACATCCAGAATCAGAAATAACAGAACAGAGACTAGCAGATCAACGCCGATTTATAATACGAAATAAAGTATTCACAGAAACAGAATTGTACGAATTGCAAAGGTTTACCCAGGGCAAAGAAATCAAAGCCTTGCCAGAAGTAATTCAAAATGTAGAGGCAAGCCAGGGGGAGTTGGCAGTGAAAGAATCCAACAGAGATATTCAACTGTTCTCATTTGGAAACCAGGCACCTCTTCCTCAGGAAGACCAAAGCCCTCTAAAGAAATAAAAGAATTGAAACAAAGAATAACTGAGCATCTAGAACAGCACAAAAACAACAGAATAAGGCTGCCTGCATTGAAGCTTGTTCCAAAGAAACTGCTAGCACAAGCATTAAAAGATGCAAATACTGCAATATCAGGTATAAGCACCAATTCACTGCAAGAAACAAACCAACTAATGTACAGCACAGCTGCAGTTATAACTGAATACCTGGGATCCAAAATCAACAAAGAAGAAAAACAAACAAACAGTGCACCACAAAAATTGAAGGTTAGACTAGAAAATAAGATCAGCAAGTTAAGATCACATGTAAGCAAGCTAGAACAGATGAAAGAAAAGAAGCTGAAAAACAAGAAGACCAAAGAATACCTAATCAAGAAATACCACTTAGAAACAAGGAAGATCAAGGAAGCACTGGAAATAATAAAGCAGCAAATAACAGCTATAGTCAGGAAAATCAGTAGATACGAAGCTCAAATTGCAAATTATAGTCAGAACCTCGAATTTCAATCCAATCAGAAACATTTCTACCAATCCATCAATGGAGAAACTGCAAAGAATCAATCAGTACCTGACATGGAAGAAACAGTGCAATTCTGGAAGCAGATATGGGATAACCCAAAGAAACATAACAAGGATGCGGCTTGGTTAAAAGAGGTGGACACAAATAAAACAGCAGTTGAAATGAAAGAACTAGTAATAACAACAAAAATGGAAGAAAAAAGAGCAAGAAAAATAAAAAATTGGTCAGCACCAGGTGAAGATGAACAGAAGGTACCACCAGGTGGCGCTGTGCTGTGGCTGGATTGGCTGAAGGGTTTTGGGTGGGAGATTCGGATGGATGGATTGGCCAGAGTGATACCTGGCTAGGTATATAAGGGGTCCAGGTAACCCCCTTTGTTCTGTACGCACCTACCACTAATAAAGAGCTGTCATGCGGTACTCATCCGTTTCTTCCTTGCCATGCGGTCCAGAACCCACTACACAATACCCATGTTGGCTTTTAGCAATGAAGGTACTAAAGATTACAATTAAAGAAGACCACTTAAGTCATTACATGAAGGACATCCAGGAATAGTCAGAATGAAAGCGTTAGCAAGAAGTTATCTGTGGTGGCCCGGTCTTGATAAGGCTATTGAGGAACAGGTTAACAGTTGTTATGACTGCCAAAGGTCCAGACCTGAGATGCCCCATGCACCAGTACTCAAATGTGAAGAGACACACACTCCATGGTCCAGAGTACACATTTTTTTTAAAATATATTTATTAAACAAATTTTAAATTAAAAAACAAGAACATTATTACAAAGTACTAAAAGGTGCATCAAATAGAAAAACACCAAGCCATCCTAGACACCAAAAAAACAAGAACAACAACATTAGACAGGACCGGGGAGTGTAATACTACCCCTAATTTCTTTTTCTCGTACATCCCAGGCTGAGTAACCTTTAATTACCAAATATTAGAAATCTATAATTATATATATCTCCAGATTCTATACCTCAAATAAAAATACACAGTCATCTAGTATTTCCCCCGTTGAGATTAAATCTTCTATTTTGTAACCATGAATACCAGGAGTCCCAACTTTTATTGAAAAGTGATTCACTTTTCCCTTTGAGAATATATGTCATTCGATCTGACTCTGCGCATAGTAATACTTTCTCTATTACTTGATAGTTCATTGGGATTTCCATCGTCTTCCAATATTGCGCATAAGTCATACGCGCCGCTGTTGTAATATGTATTACTAAATACCAAACATTTTTTGGTACTTCTTGTGGCTTCATCCCCAAGAGGAAAATAGCTGGGTCCAATTGAAGATCATATCCTGTTATTTGAAATAACCAATTTTTTATATTGGTCCAGTAACGCCTAACCTTTGGACAAGTCCACCATTGATGGTAGAAAGTGCCCCTGGCAGAATCACATTTCCAACATTTGTCATTTGCATTGGGAAACATTTTTGAAATTCGTGCAGGAGCTAAGTACCATCTATACAACATTTTGTACATATTTTCTTTAAATGCCGTTGCTAATGTTAATTTTATATTTTTCTTCCAAATCTGTTCCCACTCTTCTAATTCTATAGTGCGACCAATATTTCTCCCCCAGGCATTCATTACGTCATTTATTGTTCCCCCTTCCATCCCATGGAACAAAAGTAGATTATAGGTCTTAGATAAAAATTTAGCATCACTTCCCCATAAAATCTTGTCTAATTCTTGTGGGATTATATTTATTCCAAATTCCTGCTTATCCCTATTAAACCTTGAGCTCATTTGAGAATACGACCACCAATCCAACTCTATACCCCCAGAATGTAACTCCTCCCTGGATTTAAGATTGCCTCTCAGATCTATGAGATCTTTATACCTATAGTTTCTGTCTGGATTGTGTAACGTTGAATAAGTTACAGCTTCCAAAGGAGTAAACCAGCCAGGTATCTTTGTATAGATCCACCCTCTCACTGTACGCCAAGAGTTTATCAATGCATCCCTAATATAATGATTAGAGAAAACTTTATATTGACTACCCTTCCTTGGCCAGAGATAGGCATGCCATCCCTGTGTTAAGTTATATCCTTCAATAGTTAACACCCTCCTTGTAGATAACACAACCCAGTCCCTAATCCAAGCCAAGGCAGAGGCATGGTAATACAGCTCCCAATGTGGGAGCCCCAGTCCTCCCCTTGTTTTGTGCTCCTGCAGCGTTCTTCTTTTAATACGCGGCTTTCGGTTATTCCATATGAATCTACCAACCATCTGTTCTAGTTTTTTTAAAAATTTCTTATCTAGTTTTGCAGGAGCAGTTTGGAATAGGTATAACCACTTTGGCAAAATATGAGTCTTAATCACTGAGATTCGTCCTAGGATTGAGAGTTGAATGTTTTTCCAGCTGTCTAATTTCTTCTCCATCTCAGTCATCAATTTTTGATAATTTAATTCCTTTATAGATGGACACCTTGAAGATAGCCAAATACCTAAATATTTAACTTTTTTAACTATTTGGATCCCCATCCCCTCTTGTAATTGTACCTTGGATTCAGTTCCAATATTCTTTACCAAAAATTTAGTTTTATCTCGATTAATCTTTAAACCTGCTACTTCTCCAAAGGCACTAATTTCCTCCAATAATTTAGGGCCTGATTCCAACGGGTCTTCCAAAATAAAAACTAAGTCGTCAGCAAAAGCTTGAAGCTTATATTGCTGATCATTTATTTTTAATCCTTTAATATTATTATTTTGCCTAATTATGATCAATAGTGGTTCTAAAGTCAAAATAAACAGTAGAGGTGAAAGGGGGCATCCCTGTCTCGTACCTTTTTGTATATCAATTTTCCCAGTCATTTCACCATTGAATAATACTCGGGCAGATTGCGTAGTGTAAATTGTTTGTATAGCTCTTACAAAATTTGGTCCAAATCCCATTTTAATCAGCTGACATATTAAAAATTCCCAACTAACCATGTCAAATGCTTTCTGAGCATCAAGAAACATCATTGCCAACTGTTTGCCAGGGTGCATCTCATAATATTCCAACGTATTCATTACTATTCTCAAATTATCTCTTATTTGCCGATTTGGAAGAAAACCATTCTGATTTGGATGTATAAATTCTCTTAAGAAAACTTTAAGCCTGCCCGCCAGAATTGAGGAAAAAATTTTATAATCTGCATTCAATAGCGAAATGGGTCTATAATTTTTAACCAAGGTATGATCTGAATCTTCCTTTGGGATCAAAGATATATAAGCCTCTGTCCATGACTGGGGTATTTTCCCTTCACTCAAAACCTCATTAAATAAATCTTTTAAATGGCCACTAAACATTTCCAACATCTCTTTATATAATTCCGCCGGGAGTCCATCCGTTCCCGGGGTTTTCCCATTCGATTGTTTCCTAATTGCCTCCTTTATTTCCCCTTCTGAGATCTCTGAATTCAAAATTTGTTTTACATTCTCAGGAACCTCCTGTAAATCCACCCTTTCTAAGTAACTTCCAATCCTTTCTTCTAAAATTGGGTCTTTCTTATACAATGCAGTAAAATATTCCTGAATCACCTTTTTCTTTTGATCATTTGATCCCACCATATTTCCCATCCCATCCTGTAACCATTCTATTTTTCTCGCGATTGCTCGCTTCCTAAGCCTATAGGACAACCATTTTCCAGCCTTGTTGGCATGTTCAAAAAAAATTGTTTATTCCTTTGAATTTTCTCTGCTAATTCATGTTGATCCAGGAGGGAAATCTCGTGTCGCGTAATATCTTTCCTCTCCCTCGCTATTACTGAGGATGGGTCTTTCTGAAGAGCCTCCTCGGCCTCTGTCAACATTCCCATCAACTCCAATCTCTTAACCCTCTCTTTCTTCCACTTATATGCCGAATACTTAATTGCTATCCCTCGAATCACTGCTTTCGCAGTGTCCCATATAATTTGAATTGGTGTATCTTCCCTTCTGTTCTCCTCAAAAAAGTATCCCATTTCCTGGTTCAACAAGTTTTTGAATTGTTCTTCTTTTAAAAGAGCTGCTCTCATTGTCCATCTGTACCTCTTCTTTTCTCCTTTCCAAACCAAAACTAACGGGCTGTGATCTGCCCAGTCATTAGTCATAATCTCTATTTCCCTAACCATCTCTTTCAATTCATGGGATGCCCATATCATATCAATTCGGGTCCATGTATGATGCCTGGGAGAGAAATAAGTATATTGCCTCTCTTCCCTGTGAAAATCTCGCCATATATCACATATACCTAATTCCTCCCTCACTTGATCCCACACCTTAGGCAGTGTTCTTTTTACCCCTTTAAGTAAACGTTGCCCCGGGGTATAGTCTTTATCAACGTCTACTATTGCATTGAAGTCTCCTACGATGCATATATGCTCGTATTCTAACCCTGCTATTACTTTATATAAACCTTGAAAAAAGGCACACTGATTACAATTTGGTGCATACACATTTACCAATAAGATCTTCTTCTGAGCCAATCGAAGTTCTACCATCACTATTCTACCTTCTGTATCTGAATACACCCAGTGGGCCTCAATATTTCGCCGGACATAAATCACTACTCCCCTTTTCTTTTGTTCTGCCAGGGACACAAAAGCTTCCCCCAATTTTGGACACGCTAGTACATTCTGTTGACTTTTAGTAATATGGACTTCCTGGATACAAATTATATCATATTTTAATTTACAAAGTTTGGACCAAGTTTTTTTCCTTTTAGTAGGAGCATTAAGACCGTTGATATTAACAGAAAAAAGGCGAACCTCTTCCTGAATGTCACTGCTTCGCTGTATTCTTTATTTTTTTTGCTAACCGTGTCTCCATTTGAGGGCCTGAGCCTCCCAATTCCCCAGCATCTTCCTTATCTATACTCTTCTTTTCTTTTAATCCTCCACTTCTCCCCTTGGAATCTAATTGAACTTCTTCCTGGCTTTTGCCTTCTAACTCCTCCTCACTCTCCTGATTGAACTGAGATTCAAAAAATACATGGGCATCCTGTAAGTTATCAATACGATATCTCTTGTCCTGCCACATAAAAGCCAATCCTTCTGGAATCAGCCATCGGTAGCGAATGTCAAATTTCCTAAACTGACTTGTTAGGAAATCATATTTTTTCCTCTGGTCTCTCACTCTTCTTGGTAGCTGCTTAAGAATAATTACTGATCTTCCTTTAAAGGATATAGTCTTCTCTCTTGCTTTCCTTAGGACCTGCTCCCGCACTGATGTTTTATTCAGTCGGACATGTATCTCTCTTGGAAGTTTGTTTCGACGTGCATAACTAGTGTAAACCCGAAATACGTCATCTATATCCCTCAACATCTCTTGTGGGTTCACCTCAAGCACTCCAGCCAAAATCTCTGTCACAATGGTTTCCAACTGCTCCTCTCGGTCCTCTTCAATGTTTTGTAAACGTAGGAAGAAGGCAGATTTATCTAATTCAAGGGCAATTATTTCATCCTCCAGGCGTTTATTAGCTATCACCAGCCGGTGTTCCATACTTTCCACTTTTACATCTGTCTTATCCATTCTCGTTTCTACCACCTGGATCCGTTCCTCTTGACTCACTACCATTGTCTGCATTTCCTGGAGCTTCGTATGTATACTCCTTATTTCTCCCTTTAAACCTTCCATCTGGTTAGCCATCTCAGCCTTTATTTCCCTCTTTAACTCCTCAAATCCTATAGCTGTAGTCTCCTGATTTTTCAACATTAAGTCTTGAAGTGACTTAAACATATCCTGAACTCCCTGTATAGATAAAGCGTCTTTATTCCCTGTCACTGTCTCATCTGGAAATTTGCGAGCTGTCAGGGGTGTAGTTGACGGGGATTGTATGGGCACAGGCACTATGGTCTTCTTCTTAGCAAAAGTTGTTATGGTCGCCATTTCTATTATTCTTTGGTGCTCTTCCAAAATAGCCTACACTTACTCAATCTTCAAGACTCCTCCCCAAACACCTCGTACTCTCAATATTATCTTAATCACCTAATTTCTTCTCTAAGTTTATTAAAGTAAGAGTTAAATATGATATTATATAAGGCATAAAAAGAAAAATATAGAGAGAATATAGTAAATAGGCCCTATCAATGGCAAAAAAGAAGGGAAATAAGTAATAATATGAATAAGCCAATATTCAAAAAAAAGGAAATGTAACCCAGTTCAATATATTTAAATTCCTTATTCTTCAAGGGAGCGTGGCAGTCCAATTCAGTTCAGTTCAGTTCCTCTTCTCTTCTCTGTTGACAAATGTTACGATGTTAAACCTCCAAGAAAGAAGCAGAAAGAAAAAAAAAACCCGATGCCAGATCAAATAGAAAAGGGGGTCTCCAGGCTGTTATGCATTAACGAATTAACAAGTCACCATCCAGATCCCAGATATTTCAAAAGGAGAGAAAAAAAACACTTATCAAAGTTTAAAGAAAGAGTCTGTCCATCGAAGAAGAACACCAAAGAAGTAACTGGAATCCTCAAATCAGCCTGTGAGTCTCTCTAAGGCGGCTATTGTTAGAAGCCTGTATTGTTGTCTGCCGCTTTAGTCAATTAAGGCTGGATAATACTTCACGCTGCTCACCTCTCAAACGATCAACAAACGAAGGGGGGGATTTCTCATTCTCTTTTGATATTCACTCTTAACTCTGCCTGGAACGTCAGTAGCTTCCTTCTAAATTGCTGAGTCACAGCCCAGGGCAGCCATTCTTCAGGTGCCTTCTCTCAATACCGGCACCACGGGAGGATTTCTCACTGCTAAGCAGGGATTTTGCAAGTTCCCTGCAATTGCCGAGCGTCCTCTCTTCTTCGCCTGCTGATCCCCAGCTGGCGATGGCTATGTAGAGCCGCACAGTATCGGGAAAACAAGCTGCGATCCGAAGAGATATTCCAGGACCCGCTTGTCTGCTGTGACCTCAGCCCCGGAAATCGTCCAGAGTACACATTGATTACGCAGGCCCCTTCCAGGGACAGTTGTTCTTGGTGGTGGTAGACAGCCACTCTAAGTGGTTAGAAGTGATACCAGTCACTAGCATGACCTCAGCCAAAACCATCCAAGTGCTCAGGGGGCTCTTTGCCACAAACGGCCTGCCAGACGTATTAGTCTCAGATAATGGGCCTCAATTCACCTCTGCTGAATTCCAGGCATTCACCAGGGCCAACTTGATTAGGCATGTTACAACGGCACCCTTCCACCCATCGACTAATGGATTAGTAGAACGCATGGTAAGAACAACCAAAGAAGCATTGCGGCACATCATCAATGGCGACTGGCAACAACGGTTGGCACAGTTCCTGTTAGCGCAACACACCACACCCTGCACTGCCACAGGAGAGTCCAGCGGAACTTCCTGTTCTAATTACATTTTTCTGTTTATTAAAAATGTTTAAGTTCTTGAACTTGTATTTAAATTTTTTTGCTAAGTATTGAAAGAAACATCCAGTGCTATAAAACCTGTCAATCCAAAGGTTCATAATAGCTAAAATGCAGTTAACAAGCAATTTCTGAAAGTAATTAGGAAAGGAAGTATGTGGATCCAGTGTCCGTAAAGGCATCAACAACACTTTGAGCGAAGCTGTCTTTCCCTTATCTTCCAGAACTCTAAAACCAACAGAGATCACTGTCTAGTGGTCTCTTTGTGAGGAGCAACTGACTGAAGCACTTGTGGGCAATCTCAGGTTCTCTCTTTATCTGAAGAAGAATTACAAAGAATCAGTCTACTTGAAGGCTCTTCTTTCCACTACTGTTGGCTCCACTTTTACAGAGCTGTGTTCTGCTTACCATTTCTTCCCCAGAAGTCTGGGGAAATTGGTTTTTCTTTAATTGGGAGGATACAGAGATAAATTTTAGAAGCACTCATTGGCCCAGCAACTTAATCCTACTCTGTCAATATTTCTTTGTTGTTGTTGTTATTATTATTACAGTACTTTGTGATTTTCTCATGCTAATCAGTGGGAAGTGCAAATCTCATTTCAAAGTTGACCTCTAAGTTTAGTCAGGCAATTTTATTGCATTAAAGAGCCTTGGTGGAGCAGTGGGCTAATGCCTCCTTAAGTAACACCAGCTGCCTGCAATTAGTGCAGGTTCGCATCCCACCAGGCTCAAGGTTGACTCAGCCTTCCATCCTTCTGAGGTAGGTAAAATGAGGACCCAGATTGTTGGGGGCAATTAAGCTGACTTTGTAATAATGCCGCTTGGGGTGTGTGTGAAAGCCCTAATAAGCAGGCATATACATAGAATGAAGGCTACTGCTAAGCTTGTAAGCCGCCCTGAGTCTTTGGAGAAGGGCGGGATATAAATGGAATTAAAATAAAAATAAAAAAAATAAAGTAGGCTAGGTTCTAAAACAACCGACCAGAATACAACTCCTGTAGTCAGTGTATATCATTAGTGTTATCTAATAAAGCCTTAGTTGTAGGAAATAGCAGGAAGAACTGGAAGGCAGAGTTAAACATATTATCCCCCTTGAATTCCATTGGCCCTTATCTATCTAGCACAGATTCTTGTGTATAGGTGTGAGCAATAAAGCTTTCTGAGCTACAGCTCAACCCATGGTCCTGAGCCTTTGTGCCTGACAGTTGGCAATTTAGTACTGCACTATCTTAAGGGTTTTTTCTCTTTTTCTTGAGAACATTTTTCAATATCTAAAGCCTTGCTTGGCTATTGCTAACACACTTCTACTTTAATTTATTATGGCCGTAAAGACCAATAGAAAGTTACAGTCTAAAATTTGGCACTAGATAAAATGGTTAAACAATTTAATAAATTATTTGATAAATATTACATAAAACACTTAAAATACCTATTAATTAATGCCTTTAAAGACCTTGCTTTTATAGGTAAAGGTAAAGGTTCCCCTGCACACGTGTGCTAGTCGTTTCCGACTCTAGGGGCCGGTGCTCATCTCCGTTTCAAAGCCGAAGAGCCAGCGCTTGTCCGAGGACGTCTCCGTGGTCATGTGGCTGGCATGACTAGACGCCAAAGGCGCACGGAACGCTGTTACCTTCCCTCAGGAGTGGTCCCTATTTTTCTACTTGCATTTTTACGTGCTTTCGAACTGCTAGGTTGGCAGAAGCTGGGACGAGTAACAGGCGCTCACTCTGTTACGCGGCACTCAGGATTCGACCCGCCAAACTGCCGACCTTCTGATCGACAAGCTCAGCGTCCTAACCCGCTGAGCCACCGCGTTTTATAGCCATAGTTAAAAAGCTGGGTTGTTACATTTGTACTTTTATGATTTTTATTTGCACGTAAAATGCTGACATATTCTAAAGTGTGGCTTCCTGTTTTTGATTTTTATAATAAGCCAGGTAACATCCTACTGAAGAATTTTATAAAATTCACAAAACAATAAAATAGGATCTGCCTTTTCAAGATCATTATCGTTATAGGGACAAAATGTTCGAGTGATGGGGAATTTTTCCAATCTACTATATAGAATATTTGATGTTGCTACCATACTTGATGGATACTGATTCCTTCCATCTCCTAAAGAAACACAATTGCCCACTTAATAGTAACATAAAGTGAGAAGCTGTTGAGAAATGTAGCTCCAAATTCAGTACTTCTATTAAAATTGAAATGCATCTTGCTACTTCCAAAGACTATTCTAAAGGGGAGCACATGTCTTAGATTATTCTTGGTGATTGATCAGAGGACAGCAGGTGGGAATGTTCCCCGAATGACTATGCATGCTGATCCATGGATGATGATGATATTATTTATTCAGTCATTTCCAACTCTTGGCGATTCTATGGGCCAGGTCTCTCCACATATTCTGATCTTAACACTACTTCGAGTTGTTGTATGCTCTGACTGGTCAGCATTGCACAATAGAACTTATTTTGCAATAGACGTGTTTAAAATTGAACTCTAAATATATACTGCTCAAAAAATAAAGGGAACACTTAAACAACACAATGTACTGTATTTAATAGTAGGATGTCTTATCTTGTGTTCCCTTTATTTTTTTGAACAGTATACAATGAAAAATCTAAATTTTCTAACACCAAGTTAGCAAATTCAGAATGATCTTATATTCTGCATACAGTAAGACTCTTAAGATTATGCATTGAGCTACATTATAAGTACAGTCTCAACACCAATAGTACAGGTGAAAATCAAAAAATTAGAATATCGTGCAAAAGTTTATTTCAGTAATGCAACTGAAAAGGGGAAACTAATATATTAGATAGACTCATTACATGCAAAGCAAGATAGTTCAAGCCATGATTTGTCATAATTGTGATGATTATGGCGTACAGCTCATGAAAACCCCAAATCCACACTCTCAGAAAATTAGAATATTATATGCAATCAATAAAACAAGGAGTGTACATAGAACAATATCGGACCTCTGAAAAGTATAAGCATGCATATGTACTCAGTACTTGGTTTGGGACCCTTTTGCAGCAATTACTGCCTCAATGCGGCGTGGCATGGAAGCTATCAGCCTGTGGCACTGCTGAGGTGTTATGGAAGACCAGGATGCTTCAATAGCAGCCTTCAGCTCTTCTGCATTGTTCGGTCTCATGTCTCTCATCTTTCTCTTGGCAATGCCCCATAGATTCTCTATGGGGTTCAAGTCAGGCGAGTTTGCTGGCCAATCAAGCACAGTAATCCCACGGTCATTGAACCAGGTTTTGGTGCTTTTGGCAGTGTGGGCAGGTGCCAAGTCCTGCTGGAAAATAAAGTCAGCATCCCCATAAAGCTTGTGTGCAGAAGGAAGCATGAAGTGCTCCAAAATCTCCTGGTAGACGGCTGCGTTGACCCTGGATTTAATGAAGCACAGTGGACCAACACCAGCAGATGACATGGCTCCCCAAATCAACACAGACTGTGGAAACCTCACACTGGACTTCAAGCATCTTGCAGTGTGTGCCTCTCCATTCTTCCTCCAGACTCTGGGTCCTTGGTTTCCAAATGAGATGCAAAAGTTGCTCTCATCAGAAAAGAGGACTTTGGACCACTGAGCAACAGACCAGGTCTGTTTTTCTTTAGCCCAGGTAAGACGCTTCTGATGTTGTTTGTTGTTCAGGAACGGCTTGACAAGAGGAATACGACATTTGAAGCCCATGTCCAGGATCCGTCTGTGTGTGGTGGCTCTTGATGCACTGACTCCAGCCTCAGTCCACTCCTTGTGAAAGTCCCCAATACTTTTGAATGGCCTTTTCCTGACAATCCTCTCCAGGCTGCGGTCATCCCTGCTGCTTGTGCACCTTTTTCTTCCACACTTTTCCCTTCCACATAACTTTCTATTAATGTGCTTTGATACAGCACTTTGGGAACATCCAACGTCTTTTGCAATTACCTTTTGAGGCTTTCCCTCCTTATGGAGGGTGTCAGTGATGGTTTTCTGCACAACTGTCAGGTCAGCAGTCTTCCCCATGATTGTGATTCCTACTGAACCAGACTGAGAGACCACTTAAAGGCTCAGGAACCCTTTGCAGGTGTTATGGCTTAATTAGCTGATTAGAGTGGGACACTTTGAGCCTAGAATATTGCACCTTTTCACAATATTCTAATTTTCTGAGATTGTGGATTTGGGGTTTTCATGAGCTGTAAGCCATAATCATCACAATTATGACAAATCACGGCTTGAACTATCTTGCTTTGCATGTAATGAGTCTATCTCATATATTAGTCTCCCCTTTTAAGTTACATTACTGAAATAAATGAACTTTTGCACGATATTCTAATTTTTCGAGTTTCACCTGTATATCTAAGTCTTAAAGTTTTATTAAAAGACAGTCATTTTATTTCTCAAATACAGACTGTGATTTATGTTTGTAAAAGCTCCCCTCCAAACAAGTTAATGATTTAAAAACTATAGCAGTTAGCTACACTTTGTTGCCTTTTAAAAGTTTTTTTAACATTGTTTGTACTATTCCAGGCTTATACAGTACAGTTATACAATTTTATAAGCCTGGAATAGTACAATTTAAGTCAATGAAGACTTATATTCTTCTGTAGGAATAGTATCAGCCTGAACAGTTGAAAGTATTTGGCCTATTTTAACCAAACAATTCCTGGGAATTGGTTTATATTCATTTATATCAAATTACATCTTAGGTATGTACTCTACATAGAGATTTTTGCAACAGGTTTGGAAATTTTCATTTAGGAAGAGCTAATGTCCTCAAAAAGAAGCTTTTCCTAATTAAGATTTATTCTACGTACTTGTCTAAGCTAGTGTAGCAGAATTCATCCTTTGATCTATTTACCTACGTCAATATCATATTAACAGTTTTTATGATGTATGGCATTATATCACTGAGGGGGAATCTGCTTGGGGGGGGAGTTGTTTTGAGATATTGGTCACAATGGCTGCAAAATCATAAACTCCCAAATCTCTGTGTTGCCAAATCTCTTAACCAAAACTATTCTGTTCTCAGTTTCACAAACCAGTGGAGTTCATCTGAATTCTTCAAGGTGAACATATGAACCTGTTGCATATCACAGCCCATCGAATTTCACCATAACATCTCAAAACAGATGACTCATGAAACCAACTGCTTGAGCCTTTGATTACTAGGAATGTATTCTTTGTTGTGTCATTAGTGTCATTCTTAGAATAAAATAGAGGTTACCACCTTGTGTCAGTGTGTTCGCAGTCACCTTATCATAGCTCATTATTTTCCCTGCCCTACTTTAAAAAAAAATAGCAGTTACAAACTAAAACACTGTTCTTTAGCATCACTGTTTACCAGAATATTACAGCATACATAAAATTTAGAGAAAATAGAAATGGTGACTGTAGAATGTCAACAGTTTTCAATTTTGTTTAGAAGTTTGCCTAGCTACCTGAAAAAATAGAAAAGAAAGGAGTTTGTTGGGATGGCAGGGTGCTCTATAGGAATTAGAAGAGATGGCAGGCATTTCTCTAATAATTCTGCATATTATTTATTTATGAAACATATTTTATTTATTTATTTTATTTATTTTAATTCCATTTATATCCCGCCCTTCTCCAAAGACTCAGGGCGGCTTACAAGCTTAGCAGTAGCCTTCATTCTATGTATATGCCTGCTTATTAGGGCTTTCACACACCCCCTAAGCGGCATTATTACAAAGTCAGCTTAATTGCCCCCAACAATCTGGGTCCTCATTTTACCTACCTCGGAAGGATGGAAGGCTGAGTCAACCTTGAGCCTGGTGGGATGCGAACCTGCACTAATTGCAGGCAGCTGGTGTTACTTAAGGAGGCATTAGCCCACTGCTCCACCAAGGCTCTGCATATTATTTATTTATTAAACATATTTTATGATGCCCAGTTCATGAAGACTTTGGGCAGCATACATCAATAAGCAGTCACAATTTTTTAAAAAACCCAACGCCCTCTCTCCACCCTGCAGCAGCAATAGACATAATCACACAAGCCACTCTGTACCAACCCGAGGTCACCAAGCCTGCTGACAGAACCAGGTCTTCTGGGCCTTTCAGAAAAGTAACAAGGTGAGGATCAATCTTAACTCTCAATGAATGATGTTCCACAGGAAAGGAGCCACTACAGAGCCACCAAATTAACTTTCTTAACAGATGGGTCCCACAACATGCCCTGCCTTCCCACTCTAGTAAGCCAGATAGTTGTAACTGGGGAGAAGTGATCCTTCAAATAACCTGTCCTAAGCCAAGAAGGGTTGAAAAGACATAATCAGCACCTTGAATTGCACTGAAAGCAAACCAACAACCAATGGAATCCCACAAAAGTGGTAACAAATGCACAAATTTAAGCTTGTGAAAAACTATGTGGGCCATTGCATTTTGAGACAACTGAAGCTTCTGTGTAGTCTTCAAGGGCAGACACATGTACAGCATATTACAGTAGTCCAAATAGTAAGTGATTAGTATGTAAGTGATACATCAATACATAACTGGCACACAATGCAGTTGTATTAAGGCCCTCCTAGCTATGGCTGCTATCTGCTCTTCAGGTAGGAGCTGCAAGTCCAAGAGGACTCTCAGATTACAGACTGAGTCTCTCTGGGGCAGTGCAACCCAGCCATGACTATAGATGCTATTTCCCCAAGAGCCAAGGAGTCCTGCACCCAAAGTTACTCCATCTTTCTATGGTTCAGATTTAACCTGTTTCTCTCCATCCAGACTTTAACAACCTTCAGACATCAAAAGAGGGTAGTTGCGGCATCGCTTAACTCACCATTGGCAGAGATGTACAGCTGATTATCATCAGCATGCTGTTAATATCTCACTCTATTGTGACAGATGATCTTACCTAATTATTTCATGCATATGTCAAACAGGAATGGAAAGAGCACTGATCCTTGCAGGACCACACAAAGCAAGGACTGAGGGTTAGACCTCTTGCTCCTGATCAACACCAACTGGAAACAGCCTTGGAAGAAGAAGATAAACCAGGACAACACTTTGCTCCCCTCACTCCCAGCCCCCACAGTTATTCCAGCAGAATTGATGGTATCAAAAGCTGCTGAGAGGTCAAGTAGAGCAAGGATGGATGTCCTACCCATCCTGCTCCCACCAGAGATCATCAAGTACCATGGCCAATGCCATTTCTGTTTTATATCTAGGTCTGAATCCTGACCAAAAGGGCCACAGATAATCTGCTTCCTCTAGGATCCCATTGAGCTGGAAAAAAATGTTGGAAACAGAATCAAAATTGTCCAGCAGACTAGGATATGGCAATGGATTCTTAAAAAGAGGATGGATCACAGCCTCCTTAAAGGGCTAGGGCACCAATCCAAAAATGCATCAATCGTGCAGTGATTAGTGCATCACCTCCCAGGAATCTTTTATCAGCAAGGAAAACACAGGTCTAAAACTCAAGTGGTCAAAGTCACTTTCTGTCAGGCACAAATAACTAGGAATACTGAATTTAAAGCACAGAAGAGTTTATTATTGCTATCTTAACAACAACAACAACAACAACAACAACAACAACAACAACAAACAATAACAATAACAATAACAATAACAATAACAATAATAATAATAATAATAATAATGAAGTTGGAAGGGACCTTGGAGGTCATCTAGTCCAACCCCTTGCTCAGGCAGGAAACCCTATACCATTTCAGACAAATGGCTGGCCAGTCTCTTCTTAAAAACTTCCAGTGTTGGAGCATTCACCGCTTCTGGAAGCAGGTTGTTCCACTGGTTAATTGTTCCAACTGTCAGGAAATTTCTCTTTAGTTCTAGGTTGCTTCTCTCCTTGACTAGTTTCCATCCATTGCTTCTTGTCCTGCCTTCAGGTGCTTTGGAGAATAGCTTGACTCCCTCTTCTTTGTGGCAGCCCCTGAGATATTGGAACACTGCTATCATGTCACCCCTCACCCTTCTCTTCATTAAATTACACATACCCAATTCCAGCAACCGTTCCTTATATGTTTTAGCCTCCAGTCCACTAATCATCTTTGTTGCTTTTCTCTGCACTCTTTCTAGAGTCTCAAGATCTTTTTACATCATGGTGACCAAAACTGGATGCAGTGTTCCAAGTGTGGCCTTACCAAGGTATTGTAAAGTGGTATTAATACTTTACATGATCTTGATTCTATCCCTCTGTTAATGCAGCCTAGCACTGTGTTGGCTTTTTGGCAGCTGCAGCACACTGCTGGCTCATATTTAAGTGATTGTCCACTAGGACTCCGAGATCCCTCTCACAGTTACTACTATAGGTACCACCTATACTATACCTGTGCATTTGGTTTTTCCTGCCTAAATGTAGAGCCTTACTTTTTTCACCATTGAATTTCATTTTGTTAGATAGCGCCCAGTGTTCGAGTCTGTCCAGATCCTCCTGTATCTTAAGCCTGTCTTCTGGAGTGTTGGCTATTCCTGCCAGCTTGGTGTTGTCTGCAAATTTGATGAGATCCCCATCTATCCCCTCATCCCAATCGTTGATGAAGATGTTGAAGAGCACTGGGCCCAGAACAGAGCCCTGGGGCACCCCACTACACACTTCCTTCCATGTAAATGCAGTTCCATTGAGGACCACACACTGAGTACGCCTGTCAGCCAGCTACGAATCCATCTGGTGGTGATGGTATCTAACCCACATTTTTCTATCTTATCAAGTAGTAGGTTGTGATCTACTTTATCAAATGCCTTACTGAAGTCCAAGTAAATTATATCTACAGCATTCCTCTGGTCCACTAATTTTGTCACTTGGTCAAAAAATGCAATAAGATTTATCTGACATGATCTGTTTTTGACAAACCCATGTTGGCTTTTAGTGATAACTTTGTTTGCATCAAGATGTTCGCTGATTTGTTGTTTGATTATCTTTTCCAGAATCTTCCCAGGTATTGAGGTCAGGCTGATAGGTCTGTAGTTTCTTGGATGTATTTTTTTCCCTTTTTTGAAGATGGGAACTACATCAGCTCTCTTCCAGTCCTCTGGTAGTTCCCCAGTGCTCCAGGATCTTTGAAAAATATAGTTCAGTGGTTCTGAGATCATGTCTGCCAGTTCCTTGAGAACCTTGGGGTGTAATCCATCTGGTCCTGGTGATTTGAACTCGTCTAGGCTGGATAGGTGCTCACTTACCATTTTCTTGCCTAACTTAACCTGCGTTTCTATTCTGTTTTTTATGGCACTGTTTTTGGTAGGTTGGACTGTTTTTTCCCTTTGTGTAAAGACAGATGCAAAAAACGAGTTAAATAGTTCTGCTTTCTCCCTGTTGCTTGTCACCTTCTTGCCACTTTCCCCCACTAATGGACCAATCATTTTCTTAACCTTTTTCTTGTTTTTTATATGTTGAAAGAACCTTTTTTTGTTATTTTTGTCTTTGGTCGCAAGCCTTAGTTCATTTTGAGCCTTAGCTTCCCTCACTTCATCTTTGCAGGCACGGGCTGTTTGTTGATATTCTGCCTTAGTTATGTGCCCCTCTTTCCACTTCTTATACTTGTCCTTTTTATCTTTCAGTTTATCAGAGAGTTCTTTATGCAGCCATGCTGGTTTCTTTTGAGAGCTGTTATTTTCTTTGTTGGTATTGTGCTATACTGCTATACTATTGTGCTATACTGCTATACTGCTATTTTATGCAGCCATGCTGGTTTCTTTTGAGAGCTGTTATTTTTCTTCTTTGTTGGTATTGTGCTATACTGCTATACTATTGTGCTATACTGCTATACTGCTATACTATAGATGCTATTTTCCCAAGAGCCAAGGAGTCCTGCACCCAAAGTTTTATTATCTCACTTTTCAAAATTTCCCAAGCTTCTTGAGTTGTTTTCCCCTTTAGGATTCTCATCCATGGAATTCTTCCCAAGGTCTCTCTAAGTTTATTGAAATTAGTTTTTTTTAAAGTCCAAGACTCTAGTTTGGCTGTGTTCTATTACTTGTGCTTCCAGAATGTTGAATTCCAATATTGCATGATCACTTCCCCCCAAGGTTCCTGTGGCTTCAACACTTTCTATCATTTCATCTCTGTTAGTGAGAATTAAATCCAATATGGCTAATCCCCTAGTTCCCTTCTCTACTTTTTGGGAGACAAAGTTGTCTGCTAGGTTTGTCAGGAATCTGTTAGATCTTCCACTTGGTGCAGTTTGTCTCCCAGTTGATATCAGGGTAATTAAAGTCCCCCATTACTATTGTGATGCGCTTCCTACATACCTTAGCTGACTAGCAAAAAGTTCAACTATTTCCTCTGCTTGGTTGGGCAGCCTATAGTATACACCTATGGCAATGTCATTTTTCCCCTTTTATATTGACCCCAATGCATTCAAGTTTACAGTTTTCATCATTGTTGTGCTCTATTTCTGTAGAGATAACGTTATTTCTTATATATAGAGCAACTCCACCTCCTCTTTTGTTTAGTCTGTTTCTTTTAAATAATTTAAATCCCTCTAGCTGTGTGTTCCATTTGTGGGTTTCATCCCACCATGTTTCTGTAATGGCAACAATATCATATCCGCCCTCATTTACCTGAATTTCTAGTTCACCCTGCTTACTGTTCATACTCTGCGCATTGGTGTACAGACATTTGAGTCCTTTATGACTGAACCTGTGTTTACTTGCTACATAACTTGTGTGGTGCCTGAGTTCCCCTATTTTCTTAGATTGCCAGGGACAGTGATGTTCTGTATCAATTAACTCACTGTCCCTGTTGTTTAGTTTAAATATTCCTCCAGAAAAGCTGTGAATTTATTGCCAAGTAACTCAGTCCCTTTCTTGAATGGATGCAGACCATCTCTTTTATACATTTTTTCATTGGACCAGCTACAGACATCGTGACTAATATAACCAAAGCCTTCTCCTTTACATCACTCCTTTAGCCACATATTAAATTCTGCTATACGCTGGCCTTTTCCATTTTGCTCCTTATACACTGGTAAGACCTCTGAAAAAGTGAGCCTACAGCCTATTCTGCTGAGTGCCTGCCCTAAGCTCTGGAAATCATTCTGCACAGAGAGTACATCCTTTTGGGACAGATCGTTAGTGCCAAGATGTACAATAGCATCCACATCACAGTCTTTGCTGGCATTGTTGACTATTTTGAAAATACGCTTCTTGTCCCTACTGCCAGTAGCACCTGGAAGAAACCTGACCTCTTTTGAAACCTCTGTATCCTTTCCTAAATTTACATCCCTTATAATTGAATCACCAACCAGAAGGTGGCTTCTCTTTTTGGATGCCTTTCTTTTCTCGCATGACTGATGTGTAATACTTGATTCGCACTTCTCCCTGTCAAAAACAAGTTCATCTCAGACCATGGTCCCCTGCTTATTTGAGTTATCATCACATTATTTATTAATAGTATTATTTTACTACTGTAGCATTGGGCTTAAGTGCAATTGTTAGGAGTTTAAGCCAAGGCATCTTTAGAATGCTTCCCTCACCCTTATTTTCCATTAGAACATACATTGATCTGTTGCTATCCCTTGGCTACTGCTGTATTTTCTGTATCTGCTCACCAACCTCACATATAACTTTAACTGCATGACCTCAATTCCTTTAGCCTGGGGCAATATGTTAATTAAAAAGAAAATAAGGAGAGTTCATTACACTGCTGTTGTTTTTTTAAAAAATCTTAATCTATTAACTTATTTATGTTCACTGTACTTGATTTTCTTCTTCAGACAACTCATCACCAGATGCAGTCTGACTGTAAACCTGACAATTCAACCCTGAGCTACAAATATTTTCCAGAGCTGAGACCTTCATTTCATGCACACTGCTGTTGAATCAATTTCCTCTTCAAGGCAGGAGGTCCTCCTTGGATTTCTGAGAATGAATTTCAGTTAGTATATAAACATTGTTGTTATTGTTAGTTGCGAAGTCGTGTCCGACCCATCGCGACCCTATGGACAACGTTCCTCCAGGCCTTCCTGTCCTCTACCATCTTCTGGAGTCCATTTAAGCTCACGCCTACTGCTTCAGTGACTCCATCCAGCCACCTCATTCTCTGTCGTCCCTTTCTTCTATTGCCCTCAATCTTTCCCAGCATTAGGCTCTTCTCCAGTGAGTCCTTCCTTCTCATTAGGTGGCCAAAGTATTTGAGTTTTAGCTTCAGGATCTGGCCTTCTAAAGAGCAGTATATAAGAGCAGTATATAAACATACATGGGCTTATTTTGTAAATATTTCCTAATCAAGGTTCATGCATTTGGGATTGAATAGGGGCTGTTTTCTTCCATTCCAGTATTTAAAGGTTGATTCTCTCCTAACTCACTCACCTCTTTTTGGCAATCTAGTGCTAGTTGGCTGCTAAAAAACAATGCAGTTTCTGTCGGGTAGAAAGAAAAGAAATTGGATGTCAATATATTAAAAAAAGAAAATAAGGAAGAACACCCTATCATGTTCTTTTGTTCTTGCTAATTGGGTACCTTTTAGAGTGCCTTTAAAGCTAAAGACTTATTATATTTATAAAAGTATCCTGAATCTAAAATCAGCCAGAGTCAAAAGCATGCAGAATGCATGCCCACTATTAAGCTCAGCAGGCCATTCAGTTCAGTAACATATGAATATTTTGTGAATTTACATTCCATTTACTTACTTGTGTAGATTATTTGCACGTACAAATTCACACATGAAGTTCAGCTATTTAGAGGATTTTTTTTTAACAAAAAGCAATGCCTTACATTTTAGGCAGCCAGGCAATAGCATGATCAGTGGATGAACAGACAATGTTCTGTTAGAATATTTTTCTTCTGTGTTTAAAAATTGATAGGGAGTAATCATTTTATAAAAGGAAAAGGCTGTCTCTTAACATCTGAGACAAATGGGCAAATCAGATAGCCTTGGTGGAGCAGTGGGCTAATGCCTCCTTAAGTAACACCAGCTGCCTGCAATTAGTGCAGGTTCGCATCCCACCAGGCTCAAGGTTGACTCAGCCTTCCATCCTTCCGAGGTAGGTAAAACGAGGACCCAGATTGTTGGGGGCAATTAAGCTGACTTTGTAATAATGCCGCTTGGGTGTGTGTGTGAAAGCCCTAATAAGCAGGCATATACATAGAATGAAGGCTACTGCTAAGCTTGTAAGCCGCCCTGAGTCTTCGGAGAAGGGCGGGATATAAATGGAATTTTAAAAAAAAATCCATGCAGACCTATGTAAAGGAAGACATATATCTTAAAAGTAAAGGTAAAGGTTCCCCCGCACATGTGTGCTAGTCGTTTCCAACTCTAGGGGCCAGTGCTCATCTCCGTTTCAAAGCCAAAGAGCCAGCGCTTGTACGAGGATGTCTCCATGGTCATGCAGCCGGCATGACTAGATGCCAAAGGTGCATGGAACGCTGTTACCTTCCCACCGAAGTGGTCCCTATTTTTCTACTTGCATTTTTATGTGCTTTCAAACTGCTAGGTTGACAGAAGCTGGGTTGAGTAACAGGCGCTCACTCTGTTACGCAGCACTCGGGATTCGACCCGCCAAACTGCCAACCTTCTGATTGACAAGCTCAGCGTCCTAACCCACTGAGCCACCGCGTCCCTTCTACAGTAGATACAATGTCTTTAATTGATATCTTTCATGAAGATAAACGATTATGACAGAGACATCTTTGTTATGAGAGCTGTCAGAATTTGAATTTAAACTGCAAAAAAACCTTTGAAGTGCAGTTGAAGTACTCATCTAGAAAAAATTAAAACAGCGTTATCTTTTCACAAGATCTTGCAGCAGCTGTGTCTGAGACAGGTGTCTCAAAGGAGCTTTTTTTTCTTCAAAAGGCAATTAGACTGGGTTTTTCCCCTTGAGGAAGAAGAAGAAAACGTTTTGCTTCTCATCCAAGAAATTTCAGCAGTACTGGTGATGGGGGGATGGAAGACATGTGAGACAGGTGATACATGCACCGTCTAAAGCAGGGGTGTCAAACTCAATTTCATTGAGGGCTGCATCAGCATTGTGGTTGCCCTCAGGGGCCCGGGTGGGTATGGCCTGGGTGGGTGTGGCCTACTGGGTGGGCGTGGCTAGAGTGCATATGGCCTACTGGGTGGGCATGGCCAGCTCTACATTGTTCGCATCAAGGGTGCCTATGGGGGCCTGGGCAGGAGTGGGACAGATCTGAGGGTCTCTGGCAGGAGGAAGGTTTCTGGGCCAGGGCCAAGGCAGTGGGGGCCGTTCCCTCACTGTTTCCAGGATGGCTTCGCAGGCCACATTAAACCACTTTGCGAGCCGGATCTGGCTGTGTTTGACATGTCTGATCTAAAGCAATCCTTGCCAATTACATCTGAAGTTTGTATTGCCCTATATTGCCCTCAGTCCTAACCCACTGAGTCACCGCGTCCCTACATATACCTTAGGCACAGAAAAACATATTATTTCTATTAATTCCATTTGCTTTTCAATAGTCATACTGTTTTGTTAACATCATTGTCTTTTATTTATTAATTTTAAAGCCAACTAATATCCCAAAGTCTGTTATTTTTTCCATTAATATTTCTATTCTTTCCAGAGGGTCTTCCAAAGTTATTATCAAGTCATCAGCAAATGCTCGTAATTTATAAATTTCCCTTTTAATCTTCACTCTAGCAATTTTCTCACCTTGTCTTATATCAATACTTTAATACTTCAAAAACCATAATAAATATCAATGGTGGCAAAATCCTTCTCCAGTCTCCTCACAAGTTTTTGTTAATTTCTCATTCATAATTATCCATGCCTTTTGTGGAATGTAAATTGATTTTACCTATTTGATAAAATTCTTACCAAATTCCCTATCATCCAAAATTTTAAAGAAAAAATTTCGGTTCAAATTGTCAAAGACCTTTTCTGCATCAAGAAAAATCAATGCTGCTTGTTTCTCATTACGTTGTTCCAAGTATTCCAAAATATCCAATACATTTCTAATATTATCTAGTTCTAACCTATCTTTTAGGTAAAAACCCAAGCTGATCTTCATGAATAAAATCCTTTAAAATCATATTTATTCTCTCACCTAAAATTATCATAAATAATTTATAATCATTATTCAATAATTATATTGAGTGGTAATAATTTTTGATGAGGCAAAATCTTGACTTTCTTTAGCTACTAATGTTATATTAGTCTCTATCCAACTGTCCAATATCTTTCCAGTCTGTAAAATAGAGATCACCATGTGTTGCAATAGTTGTAGTAGTTTGTCTTTGAAATGTTTATAATAAGCCCTATGATGGAACCATGAATTAAAATGCTTTATAATTCTGATCCAGATAGCATAAACTATCAAGCTGCTTTAATATTAGGTAGGCAGCTAACAGTTGAATATCAGCCAAAACTGCAAGGAGAGGAAGTACAGAAATAAAGTTAAAATGCTTGTCCTGTGGTACCAGGAACTGGGTCATGGTTCACACATGGCAGCAGAGAAACTTAGAAAAAGGGAAAGTAAACTTGTAAAGTAAGGGGGGGGGAAAATCTGTTATTCCAGGTCTATTTTGTTTGTGTCTGTGAGGTTTAGGACACTGTTAGGGTCTCTACAAGAAATCCACATGTTGAAGGATACAATATTGGACTACTGCAAAGTTTTCATCAATGCTTTCACAGACTGTCATTCACGGGAGACCAGTGCAAGTCATGCCAGTGACAAGCAGCCCTGCTCCTATCACAATATCTTCCCCTCCCTCTCCTTCTACCTTCTTCCCCTTTCCCTGTTCCCACCTATAAAGATTTTGTTTGAGATATTTCAGCTTCCCTGAGGAGTGCTCCACCCAAGGAACCACTACATCTTTGTTATGCCTTGAAGACTGGTGATCAGGTTCTGACTAAAGTATTTCAGCAAGAATTGTTTAGCTTCCCGTTGAAAAGGACCATTCCAGATTCTATTGACCACTAAAGTATTTCAGCAAGAATTGTTTAGCTCCCCGTTGAAAAGGACCGTTCCAGATTCTATTGACCACCAATACTGCTGTGAAGTATCACGATCGGGCTTCCTGGATGAAAGTACCAGCCCCAAGCGAGGAAGATATCAAACCCCAATCACCTGACTGCACCTAGGCAAAGATTGAAGCTTTGCCCAAAAGGAGAGCAAGTGCTAGTAACCTCTGCTCCCCACCAGCATGTAATCTCCAGCCCAGACAGCACCAACACCAAGTGAACTCTGATTTGCCATCCTCAGACAATTGAAAAACTTCACACCACCTTTTCCAACACAATGGCAGTCTAGAGGCGCATGAAGGAAATGATCTGCATCAGGAAATACCTCATGCCTGCTGTATGGACTATAGTTGTGTTGTTGTTTATTGGCATTTGTATTTTCTTATTATGAGTCTTAAACCTACTGAGGTTGTATGTGTTTCCCAGTGAAATATCTTATTTAAATATCCCACTGGAACTATTGTGGACCCTTTACCCCAGAATCCCTCTAATCTGATCTTTTTGCTTATGTTTTGTGTTGTCCTTACGGACAAGAAGTAGGGACTGTGGGAGATGAAAATATATCCCCCTCCTCATATAACAAGATGAGTCTGGAGCAAACCTGTGATAAGCCCCACAGTAGTGATTTAAAACAAAGCTTTGAGTTGAACTTTATATTATTTCACAATACGAACGTACTATTTGTAATTGCTGAGGTTGTGCAATATGAAATTGCAAAGTAGATAGGTCTATGTATATTTGGAATATGAGTATTATAACTGTGGGAGAAATAGGGAATTGAAAATAGCTTGTCGGTGTCAGCTGCAATGTACACGGGTATATGTGGAAAGTTATGTTTAGCAGAAAGTATATGTGGAAAGTAGGTAGCAGAAGTCAACAAAAGTCAGCAGACCATCTGCCTACAGTCGGAGAACAAGAAATGGTATAAAGGGTTGGGACTGGACCTAATTGATTTTCCATTGGCCTATAGCTGTCCTATTGGAATTTGCTATAACCATTTGGTCCTCATTGCAATGGGTTATTAATGTACGTGATAATGTGTTATTATGCTTGCTATGTTCCAAATTATTAGAAAAATACACCTCTGAATCTTAAAGTAAGAATTATTGGTTTGTGTTGCTGTCTTTTGTTCTTTTCATTGGTTTTTCCACGACAGGTTTAAAACAGACTTTTATTGATCAGGAATCCTAGGCAGACTTATGCTTGCTAATAAGTTCATCTGAACATGAGCATATCTGTCCATTCTGGCACTGTAAAAAATTAAAGGTAAATTCACCCCATGTTGTTTTGGAGTGAAGAAGCCTTGTTGCTTGGGTTTGTGAAGAGAGATAATACAAAGACACAAAGCCAGGAAGTCCTGCAATAAACTTTGAAACTCCTCCCACTGTTTAGATAAGCTATAGCAGACATGTCAAACACAAGGCCCGGGGGCCGGATCCGGCCCGCGAAGTGGTTTCATGTGGCCCGCGAAGCCATCCTGGAAACAGTGAGGGAATGGCCCCCACTGCCTTGGCCCTGGCCCTGAGACCCTCCTTCTGCCAGAGACCCTCAGATCTGTCCCACTCCTGCCCAGGCCCCCATAGGCACCCTTGATGCAAACGATGTAGAGCTGGCCATGCCCACCCAGTAGGCCATATGCACTCTAGCCACGCCCACCCAGTAGGCCACGCCCACCCTGGCCATACCCACCCGGCCCCCTGAGGGCAACCTCAATGCTGATGTGGCCCTCAATGAAATTGAGTTTGACACCCCTGAGCTATAGCATTTACTAAAAACTAGATTACATCTCCCAGAAGCCATCTCTTAAGCAAATAGCATTTAATTCTGTAAATGCTACATGTTCTTACATACAATTCTGCTAAGGATGCAGTATTAACCCTGTAAGTGCTAAATACTCAGTTCTTAAATATAAGCTCTGGCCAAATGGTTACATATTAGTCCAGCACAAGCCCAATCAGTAATATTCAAAGTTATCTTTTATGTAACTTTGAGCCTTAGGGGCAAGAATGGGAATCATTAGAACACAGCAGCTTTGGACTAATGTATCAATTAATTTGCTACCTCTATACCTGGCAGGATTTGCAAGCTGATTGGTTACAGCAACTTTTTTGTCTTCTTTTCTGAACTAGGCCCTCAGATGGAACACAATGAAGCAGATCACTATTGAACAAGATGGAATCAATTTGGTCTATTTCGGGGTAGAAGGACGTATGGATTTGCTGGTATGTAGATTGTTTTCCTTTTTTTGGATGAGTAGTTTGATTGCAGGATTCAGAGAGTTTGTAATGGTGTTCTGCAGAGTTGTCAGATGACAGGTCCAAATATCAGGTCAGTTAAAGGTTTGTCTGCTGCTCTTGTTAACAGCTCTGTCTGTTTCAGTTGATCTAGTGTTCTTAGTAGTTCATCTTGTTTGCAGTTTAGTAAGGTTTCAAAAGAATTAATTAATCCTTTTTCTAGAACTTCATTAGCTCCAGCATGCCTGAGATGTTAAACCAAAGAGTATAGACCTTTTTCCACTTTGGAAAATATGAAGTGGGTATATTTGAAAAGTAGAAAGAAAGGATTTCTTTTTGAACAGCATGCAGGAATTGGTGGTATAGTTAAAGGATACTAGAGTTCATGTATAGTCTAACATTCTAGGAAACAATTTGATAGCACTCAGATCAATCATATGATATTAGCATTGAAGAAATAAGCTGCTAAGTGATGCAACGATAAGTCTTCTTCTAAACCAATGACCAACATTGAGCAGTAATAACAATGTTAACACTGAGCAATGTTAGTTCTGTTAAATCAGCTTGATTTGTTTGAAATATATAGTTGCATTAATTTGAGTTTCTTTGATAGAAAGAGAGGCTGTAAGCTTTGCCTGTACTTGTACTTTCTAATATTAACTAGTTCTCCTGAGGAATTTTCCTTTATTTGATTGACCAATAAACCAATTGGAGTTGTTTCAATGTTTTGAGTACCCTGAAAGCTGCTAGCATATCTGCTTAACTTTGTATGAAGGTTTCAGAGGCTATTTTTAAAGAGTCTACCTTTGTGTTTGTATGGGTTAAATATTCAAAAATTGAAATAGGAGATAGTTGTTTTAAAATTTCTGTTTCCAAATCCTAGTTCAATATATTACATGTATTGGAGGCAGGGATTACATGGAGATCATTTGTTATTATTATTATTACTCTCAGTTTTCTTGTTGATCAAGTACTCCAATTTTTGGCTGCTTTATTGGTTTAGGCAGAGTCTATGAGCCTGTATTTGTCCTCTCTTGTTCTTCCCCATTGCTTCAATCACAAAAAAACAATAATTCCAAATCTCTCTGGCCATTATTAATATTCACAAATCCATAACCTAAGAACCCTTTTGCTGCATAGTCCAAAAACATATTTTAAAAAGTTTTAAAACCAAATTTATACCATTACATATATTAATAGGATATATTATTATACAATATATGTGGAATATATATTAGTACACCAATATATACTAATGTATCAGTAGTTAAGATATAAAACTTGGTCAAGGTTGATATCCATAAAGGGTGTTTTGTGAGGGTGAGCTTAATGTAGTTCTAACCCTCAGCCACTCCACTCATAAGCCGACTGTAAAACAGTCCACTGTCCATGGTCTACTCATGAGCAGCAGCTATTAGGAGTCATGTGGATTATCTCAATTACCTCCCTTTGGTTCTGAAGAAATTATGCCAGATCAGATTTAATATCCAGAAGTGCAGAGGTCACCAACCTTTCTCAGTTGGTGGACCGGAGGTAAAGGGAGGGGGAAGCATTTTACATGGACTCGTGCATGCACATGCATGTGCATGATGCAAACGGGGCAGGGCTAGCGACCCCATTCTTACACGGTACAGTGCCCCGTTTCCATGTCTGTTTTTGGACAGCGCATCAACAGCCTGTTTTCACACCCCGAGGACCAGTGGCATCCCATTCTTGTACCCGTGACATGGCAGCGTCCAGTTTTTGCACCCCAAGGTGTGGTGGCGGCGTGTGTTTGTGCCCTGAGGCCTGGCATGCCCCATTTTTGTGCCTTGTGGCATGGCGGCAGCCTGTTTTGTGCTCCAAGGCCCTACATGTCCTGTTTTCATGTTCTGCACCATGGCAGCAGCCTGTTTTTGCACTCTGATGCCCGGTGGTGTCCTGTTTTTGCACCCTGAGACATGGTGGCAGCCCATGTTTGTGCCCTGAAGCACTGTGGCAGCCCGTTTTCACACCTTGAGGCCCAGTGGTATCCCATTTTTGCACCCCATGACATGGCAGCATCTCATTTTTGCACCTCCTGATGTGGTGGCTGTCTGTTTTTGGGCCTAGTGGCCCGGCGGCAGCCTGTTTTTGCACCCTGAGACCCAGAGGCATCCCATTTTTGCACTCCAAGGTGTGGTGGCATCCCATTTTCATGTCCCAAGGTGTGACAGTGGTCCATTTTTGCACAGTGAGGTGGCACCTGTTTTTGTGCCTCACAGTGTAGCAGCAGCCTATTTTCACACCTTGAAGTGCAGCGGTGGCCCTTTTTGCACCCCGTGGCATGGTGCATCCCATTTTCATGCCCCACAGTGCTGTGTTCTGTTTTCGCACCACACAGCCATGGTGCAAGCATAAGTGGGGGAGTGCTACCAGGCCATGGCCCACAGGTTGGGGACCCCTGCAGTAGTGATTCCACTTGCAAAAGCTGCCTTTCTAGCCAGCAAAAGCCAGCAAGGCATCAGCTTGCCACGGCACTTTCAGGAAGTCTGAAAAGAGTTCCACATAGCAGTCTTAAGATGTTTGTCCCACTGCTGATTCTGGCTAGAAATGAATAAATTGGGTGAAGAAATTGCTGTTCAGATATCAAGTTTCTCAATGATGCTGGCCAATATTTTCTCAGATAAATGGTTATCGTGGCCTCTACTGATGGATTCCCACCACCATCACCACCACTCAACTTGCACCAGGAAAGCAAGCACCAATTTCATTCCCTTCCTTCAATAGGTCTTTAAGGGCACATTAGTTTCTACTTGAGAGAAGTCAACAACATCTAGTACTCAGAGGATCTGAAACTCCAAAACCCTGTTCAGTGCCAAAGTTACTTATTGTAAGCATCTCCCCAGTCCATTGATGGGGCAGTGGGAACCATCTTTCCATCATTGTTGCTGTCACTTTCTAGAATGGGAAGCTGGAAAACTCTTATCAGTTTAGCTCTTGTCCTTCTATTAAAGTTTCACTATTTCTCAGTCCAGCAGCCCAGACAAAAAAGGCATGACTACCTCAACACACAGTAGCCAATTGGAGTAGAAGAATTGCAGACAAAAAAAATAAAGTATGGTACACAGATCACATAGCACCAATGTGCTTGGCAGAGGCTGGCAGCAATTAACTTTGAAGCAGATAAGACAAATAGAGGTTGCCTTTATAGCAGGCAAGTATAAGTTAAGGATATCATGCTATCTCTACACTAGATCAAGCAGGTAATGCAGATAAGTCTTTTATGAGCTTGATTGCAGGAAACTAGACATGACAACCTTTTACACCATAATAATAAATGATACCTAAAGCATTTTGACATGAAAATGTTCCAACCTACCAAAAGCTGTTTTTAGTATGAAACAAAACATATGGATTTTTAAAAGTTTTAACAAAGAAACAAAATATGTTCTGTTCTAACTTCAAGAACAAAACAGCTGCTTTTAGTGTTGCTGTAATAAATGTTTTGGGTTGCCATTTTGTTGTTTATAATAAATTTGTTTCTTTAAAACTCTTTTTCAGTCTGGTCAATACAGTATCAGGATCAATCATGTCTCTGGTACTGTTATCTTAGACTGAACAGAATAATGTAGGAGTGGAAAGCTGGAAGCAGCTTACTTAATAAGTTACTATTGCTTTAAAAACACAGACACAAAAAAACAAAATACAAGCCTCTGAAATAGGGAAGTTAGAATTCATGAGAGTGGTGAGGTGAGATGCAAATATATTGTGCCCGGCTTTATTTTCAAGGTAATTAATACAAAGGTTTATGCATTTGCATGCCCAAGTATGCTTGACAGATAAATTTACTGATTTGTCAAAATTATACGGCCATCCATGGCACATGTTGTGACTTTGGGCAGCATACAATAAAACCAACATTTAAAACATTCTATAAAGCTGGTTAAAAATAATGAACATAAATAAAAAAGATCATGAGAGGGGAGATATTGCATATAATACAGCCAGTGCCCAGGCTTCTTATAACTAGGACATGGGTCGGCAACCCGCGGCTCCGGAGCTGCATGAGGCTCTTTGAGCCGTCTCCTGCAGCTCCCAGTCGCCCGGTGCGCGCACACCACTCCGAACGGGAGGAGGTGCGTGCGCACCACTCCAAACAGGAGGAGGTGCGCACGCACCACTCCAAACAGGAGGAGGTGCGCACGCACCACTCCAAAGGTTTGGAGAGCTGCACGTGCGCCTCTCTCGCACCTCCGCCTGAACACTTGTGTCGAGACCTGCTGGTGTTCGGGCGGAGGTGCGGTTTGGAGACCTGCTGGTGCCAGTTTAGAAAGCTGCCGCGGCCCGCAGCAGCTTTCTAAACCGGCACCAGCAGGTCTCCAAACCGCTGTTCGGGCAGAGCTGCGCGCGCAGCTCTCCAAACCTTTGGAGAGGTGCGCGCGCAGCTCCGCCCGAACACTTGTGTCGAGACCTGCTGGTGTTCGGGCGGAGGTGCGGTTTGGAGACCTGCTGGTGCCGGTTTAGAAAGCTGCCGCGGCCCGCAGCAGCTTTCTAAACCGGCACCAGCAGGTCTCCAAACCGCTGTTTGGGCGGAGCTGCGCGCGCACCTCTCCAAAGGTTTGGAGAGGTGCGCGCGCAGCTCTGCCCGAACACCCGTGTCGAGACCTGCTGGTGTTCGGGCGGAGGTGCGGTTTGGAGACCTGCTGGTGCCGGTTTAGAAAGCTTTCTAAACCGGCACCAGCAGGTCTCCAAACGTGTGTTCGGGCGGCAGTTTGGAGGTCCCAGGGGTGGCTCTGGCGACGCGTGGCCTGAAGGCGGCGCTGCAACCCAACGCCCATCACCACGGAGACCCGTCGCTACTGGCGTGCAGGTGCGTCCACATAAAAAAAAGTGGCACCGCGCACGTGTATCCACGCATGCACATGCGCAAAAAACATTTTGCGCATGCACAAAACATTTTGTTTTATGCACATGCGCGTGCGTGGATGCACGCGCGCGGCTCCCACTTTTTTTTATGTGTGATGGAACCGGTTCCCAGTGACTCTTTTGCTTTTTCAGGTTGCCGACCCCTGAACTAGGAGATCCACTTGTTGAAAAACACGCAGCGAAGGCTGAGAAGTGAACGGAGAAACAAAATGCAGCTGAAAGTCAGGTTAGTAAAAAAAAACAGTTGGGGAAGGTGAGGGCATCTGGGTGGAGGTGGGCCTGGCAACCTTACCCTATATGGTGGCGGGAGGGTGGGGCATGTGTCCTTCCCATGCCAGGCCAGCCCCTGCAGCCCCGGGGGTGGCCATGCTAAGCAGCAGTGGGCAGGGTGTGGAGGTGGGGGCCGGCAGGCTGACCAAAGCAGCAGGTGGAGCTCAGAAACTTGGGAAGGGAGGGCGCTGAAGTGGGCAGTCAGGCCATTGGCAAAAGAGCAATGCATCTGAGCAGAAAGTGGCCTCGGAACAAGTGGGGCAGGTAAAGAAAGAAATCCTTGCTCCCCCCAGAAACTGCCTTTCTTTCCTTACCTGACTTCCAGCCCATGCCGTTGCTCCTTTGTGATCCACTGCCACTGCCGTGTGCAAGGAAACAAAGGAAGGTTTTTTGGGGGAAAAACAGGTCAATCAATCAATTCCAACTTCTCATGAAAAATAGCGAAGTTGGAATTGATTGACTTTTTCCCCCCAAAAAAACTTCCTTTGTTTCCTTGTACACAGCGGGGGTGGATTGCAAAGGAGAAGTGGCATGGGGCTGGGAGTCAGGTAAGGAAAGAAAGGCAGTTTCTTGGAGGAGCAGGGATTTCTTTCCTTACCTGCCCCACTTGTTTCGAGGCCGCTTTCTGCTCAGATGCATTGCTCTTTTGCCAATGGCTTGACCGTCTACTTCAGCACCCTCCCTCCCTGAGCCTCCAAGCTCCACCTGATGCTTTGGTGGCTCTGTGGGCAAAGCTGTAAAGATCTCTTCTCTGACAGAGAAGTTCTGCCTATGGAGCCACCAAACAGCAGGTGCTGGGGCCGGGCTGCGGAGGGCCCAAATTTGCCCCCCAGGGGCTGTCCCAGAAATTGCAAGGGACTGGCCCCCACTGCCCCAGCCCTGGCTCACCCCAACCTGGCTGGGCACCCTCCCAGTGCATGCACAGGAAACAGCGAGCACTCGGGGGCTGGTGGTATGCAGCAGCAGCTGCAGCTCATTTGCCTCACCCTGCCCCACCCCAACCCTCCCAGCCTCGCCCATCACACCTGGCCATTCCCCACTTTGCCGGGCCTCTCCTCGTCCAGTTCTGCTGCACCACATCTTTCCTCCCTTGGGCCTTGGCGTTCTGTAAGCCTAGCACCCCAGGGCACGCCCGGCCTGTGGGATTAAAGGCACGGAGATGGGAACACAAAGTGGCACAAGCTGAGCATCAGCCGGCTCCCATTCACCCTCTCCGCCATTCGCCCTCTCCGTTGGAACTGCTGGCGGCCGGCAACGTGTGGTGGCTGGAGAGAAAGGGTGAGAAGGAGGAGAAAGCAGGAAGGGTTTATCTCTCTCTCTCTCTCTCTCTCTCTCTCTCTCTCTCTCTCTCTCTCTCTCTC